>NC_090437.1:753180216-753824447 GCF_031143425.1 Pleurodeles waltl
CCCCCTGCAAAAACAGGTAGTTTAGTATTTGATCATTTTGATGTCTCCACATAGTGTTTTGGGGTATTTACTTTTGCAGGCGCTAGGCCTACCCACACATGCGAAGTACCATTTTTATCGGGAGACTTGGGGGAATGCTGGGTAGAAGGAAATTTGTAGCTCCTCTCAGATTCCAGAACTTTTTGTCACTGAAATGTGAGGAAAAAGTGTTTTCTTGGCCAAATTTTGAGGTTTGCAAAGGATTCTGGGTAACAGAACCTGGTGAGAGCCCCACAAGTCAAGTTTTCTTTGGGAAAATGTGATGTGTCCATGTTGTGTTTTGGAACATTTCCCCTAACGGGTGCTAGGCCTACCCTCACAAGCGAGGTACCATTTTTATCAGGAGACTTGGGGGGAACGCTGGGAGAAAGGAAATTCGTGGCTCCTCTCAGATTCCAGAACTTTCTGTCACCGGAATGTGAGGTAAAAGTGTTTTTTGGGCTAAATTTTGAGGTTTGCAAAGGATTCTGGGTAACACAACCTGGTGAGAGCCCCACAAGTCACCCCATCTTAGATTCCCCTAGGTGTATAGTTTTAAAAAATGCACAGGTTTGATAGGTTTCCCTAGGTGCCGGCTGGGCTAGATGCAAAAGTCCACAGCTAGGCGCTTTGCAAAAAAAAGGTCTGTTTTTTGGGGGTACATGTGATGTGTCCATGTTGTGTTTTGCGCCATTTCCTGTCATGGGAGCTAGGCCTACCCACACAAGTGAGGTACCATTTTTGTCAGGAGACCTGGGGGAACGCTAGGTGGAAGGAAATCTGTGGCTTCTCTCAGATTCCAGAACTTTCTTTCACTGAAATGTGAGGAAAAGGTATCTTTTTAGCCAAATTTTAAGGTTTGCAAAGGATTCTGGGTAACAGAGCCTGGTGAGAGCCCCACAAGTCACCTAATCTTGGAATCCCCTATGTGTGTAGTTTTAAAAAATGCACAGGTTTGGCAGGTTGGGACGCTGCACTTTGCAAAACACACATCAGTTTTCAATGTAAAAATGTGATGTGTCCATGTTGCGTTTCCTGTCGCAGAAATTAGGCTTACCCATGCAAGTGAGGCACCATTTTTATCGGGTGAGATGGGGGAACACAGAATAGCAAAACAAGTGTTATTGCCCCTCATGTTTCTCTACATTTTTTCCTTCCAAATATAAGACAGTGTGTGAAAAAGATGTCTATTTGAGAAATGCCCTGTAATTCACATGCTAGTATGGGGACCCCAGAATTCAGAGATGTGCAATAACCACTGCTTCTCAACACCTTATCTTGTGCCCATTTTGGAAATACAAAGGTTTCCTTGATACCTATTCTATACTCTTTATATTTCACCAAACGAATTGCTGTATACCCAGTATAGAATAAAGACCCGCTGCAAGGTGCAGCTAATTTATTGGCTTCCGCGTACCTAGGGTTCTTAATGAACCTACAAGCCCTATATATCCCGCTACCAGAAAAGTCCAGCAGACGTAACGGTATATTGCTTTAAAAAATCTGACATCTCACGGAAAAGTTACAGAGTAAATCGTGGAAAAAATTGCTGTTTTTTTTCCTCAATTTCAATATTTTATTTTACTTCAACTGTCATTTACTGTAGGAAAACCTTGTAGGATCTACACAAATTACCCCTTGCTGAATTCAGAATTTTGCCCACTTTTCAGAAATGTTTAGCTTTCTGGGATCCATCATTGGTTTTACACCCATTTCTGTCACTAACTGTAAGGAATCTGAAAGCACAAAAAATAGTAAAAATGGGATATGTCCCAGTAAAATGGCAAAATTGTGTTGAAAAATAGGGTTTTCTGATTCACTGCTGCCTGTTCCTGAAAGCTGGGAAGATGGTGATTTTAGCACCGCAAACCCTTTGTTAATTAAATTTTCGCTGTATTTTGGCAAATTTCTTGATCTCCTTCAGGGGAACCCACAAAGTCTGGGTACCTCTAGAATCCCTAGGATGTAGGAAAGAAAGGACGCAAATTAGGCGTAGGTAGCTTATGTGGACAAAAAGTTATCAGAGCCTAAGCGCGAACTGACCCAAACAGCCAAAAAAAGGCTTGCCACCTGAGGGGGAGAAGGCCTGGCAGTGAAGGGGTTAATGTTTTAAATTTTTCGTTTCTGTATCACAAGGCCGTGCGCACTAGATCGCGTGTAGTCTAAACCAAAACCTGCAATTGTTTATTAGATACGCAGCAGTGTGTCAGTAATCCTAGCAGGAATGCCTTCTGCCTCGAGACCACCTGTCTCTGGTGAGTTGAGATTGAACCCGTTTTCTTTTAATACTGCGGGCTATATTTATAATTTTTGACGCAAAACTGCGCTAACGCAGTTTTGCGCCAAAGAAATTAGCGCCGGCTAACGCCATTCTGAAGCGCCACGCGGGCGCCGTATTTAATCAATGACGTTAGCCGCCGTTAGCCGCCGGCGCTGCCTGGTGTGCGTGGAAAAAAACGACGTACACCAGGCAGCGCCGGCGTAGGGGGATATGGAGCTTGGGCGCCAAAAAATAGGGCAAGTCAGGCTGAGTCAAATTTTTCGCCTCAACCCGATTTGCGCCATTTTTTCCGACTCCCAACCCCCATAGAAATGACTCCTGTCTTAGCAAAGACAGGAGTCATGCCCCCTTGCCCAATGGCCATGCCCAGGGGACTTCTGTCCCCTGGGCATGGTCATTGGGCATAGTGGCATGTAGGGGGGCACAAATCAGCCCCCCCATGCCACAAAAAAAAAAATAATACTTACCGGAACTTACCTTAACCTCTTAAGTGCGGGCGTCGGCCACTGGCCGACGCCCACACACCCTCCCTGGTGCGGGTCACGACCAGTGGCCGACACCAGGAAGGGCATTATTAAATCCTCGGGTGCGTCGCACCCGAGGATTTTATTTTTATTTTTTCCCCCCCAGGAGACACGGAAGCTACTGTGTCTCCCCCCGCCCCTTTGTGACGTCAGCGCGCCGCGAGGCGCACTGACGTTGCAAAGGTGTTTTCCCCATGAAATGACGTTGCAAAGGTGTTTTCCCCATGAAAGCAGGAAGCAGCCTTGCGGCCGCTTCCTGCTTTCATGGGGAAAACGGCCTTTTACACGTTCGGGAAGGCCTCGTAAGAAAGGGGAGAGTCTCCCCTTTCTTACGAGGCCTTCCTGAAAGTGTTTCCTGGCCCCCGATCGCAGCACAGCTGCGATCGGAGGCCAGGAAACACTTTCAGGAAGGCCTCGTAAGAAAGGGGAGACACTCCCCTTTCTTACAAGGCCTTCCTGAAAGTGTTTCCTGGCCCCTGGTCGCAGCTGTGCATAATTTTCATCAAAAAAAAAAAAGGTAGGTGCCGCCTGGGGGGGGGGGGGGGGGGGGGGGGGCGCGATTGCGCCCCCCCCAGGGGATTTTTTTTTTCTTCTAAAAAAAATAAAAATAAAAATAATGAAATGACAGGGGGTCATCCGTGGGCAGGGTGACCCCCTGTGGGGGCAATTTTTTTTTTAGATGTTGTAGGGTTTCCCTGGGGGCCATTTTGGCCCCCAAGGAAACCATACAACAGCTAAAAAAAAATATATGTATATATCTATATATATATATCTATGTAGATAGATATATCTAGGTACATGGATATATCTATAGATATATCTATGTAGATATATATTTATATATATATATATATATATATATAGGTAGATCTGTATCAAAGAGATTTATAAAGCGCGCTACTCACCTGTGAGGGTCTCAAGGCGCTGGGGGGGGGACGGGGGGAGGGAAAGGGGCTAGGAGGTTCACTGTTCAAAAAGCCAGGTTTTGAGGCCCTTCCTGAAAAGAAGTAGGTTTTGGGTCTTGCGAATGTGGGTTGTGAGTGCGTTCCATGTTTTGGGTGCAATGTAGGAGAAGGATCTGCCCCCGGTGGTGGTGTGTTTGAT
This sequence comes from Pleurodeles waltl, assembly GCF_031143425.1. Lineage (NCBI taxonomy): Eukaryota > Metazoa > Chordata > Amphibia > Caudata > Salamandridae > Pleurodeles > Pleurodeles waltl. The sequence goes on from NC_090437.1 coordinate 753,184,144, forward strand.
GCGGGGGACAGAGGCGAGAGAGAGGTCAGCTGAACGGACGTTTCGTGTGGGGGTGTGGAAGGTGACTCTCGTTGAGGTAGGCAGGGCCTGTGTTGTGGAGTGATTTGTGTGTGAGGATGAGGATCTTGAAGGTGATCCTTTTGTCAATGGGGAGCCAGTGGAGGGATTTGAGTGTGATGTGTTCGTGTCGGTGGAGGTCGAGGATGAGTCGTGCTGCTGAGTTCTGGATGCGTGTAGTTTGCACTTGAGTTTTAGAGTGGTGCCGGCGTAGAGGGCGTTTCTGTAATCAAGCCTGCTGCTGATGAGTGCGTGAGTGACAGTTTTTCTGGTCTCTGTGGGGATCCATTTGAATGTTTTTCAGTATACGGAGTTTGTTGAAGCATGAGGAGGTAAGAGCGTTGATTTGTTGGGTCATAGAGAGGGAGGAGTCTAGGATGATGCTGAGGTTGCGTGCGTAGTTGGCGGGGGTGGGTGCAGGGCCTAGCGTGGTGGGCCACCATGGGGGGTCCCAGGTTTTTTTGGTGAGGGCCAAAGAGGATTATTTCGGTTTTGCTTGAGTTGAGTTTCAGGTGGTTGGCTGTCATATATACATCACTTTTGTCAATATGTGTGTGGTTTCCCTGGGGGGAAAAGGGTCCGACTTGTCTAGTGGCAGTTTTAGTGCCATAAAGAAGCGCAGAAGGTTTATATGCCTACTGCAAAGAGCACATCTGTATTTTATGTAAATAGCTGAGTACATTAGTAAAGTCTATGGAGAGATGAAGGGCACTTTTGCTGGGTGGTAATGAGGGAATCCGAGGAGGAGGGAGTGGGAGCACCAATAATGATTGTTGGACTGGGCGCAGGAGGTGCTAAAGACTGTGACGAATGGTATGTGACAAGGTGTTTTTTGAGTGTCTTGAAAGTACGTGCTGATTGAGGGAAGAAGCGCAGGTAAGGTGGCCTCTACTGTTGCACGTATCTCACACACACCATCGATTTTGTGACTGTCTACGTAGGCTAGTGTTTTAGAGCAACAGTTTAGCCAATAGCAGAGATGGCATCTTGATGGATGACTGCTGCCTGCACTCGGGTTATAGAGGACCGCTCTGACATAGGATCAGAGACTGAGACATCAGATACTGAGACAGCATCTGAGGGATAGGACAATGGCGCAGACTCTGGGAGTGATTTTTCAGTCAGAGGAGTCCCATTCGAAAACTCCTCTTCCAGTACATTATGAGGGAGGTGATGAGGACAGTCCTGCTGTCCCTTCGCAAGCTGTTCGTGCAACTGGGTAATAGTGGGTTAGGCCAACCCAGAGAGCAGGTGAATGCGGCGGCAAGCAGAGAGAGAGTGCTCTCTTGGGAGCTCACCAATTTAGTTCAGCCCCAAATTCCACCACCCAAATCATATTGTGGAGACATCAAAATTGTCTATGGCAAAACAAACTGGTTTTGTAAGGCAGGCACCTGTGTGTTTGGTCCTGGATTCGGCGGCCATATAGAGAAACACACTAAACCCAAACATTTCTGGAAACTAGACATTCGGGGGAGTCCACAGAGGTGTGACTTGTGTGGATTCCCCAAAGTTTTCTTATCCAGAATACCCTGCAAAGCTGAAATGTTGAAAAAAAACTCTATTTTTCTCGCATTTCTGTCACACAAACTACAGGAATATGCTGGGATCCACAACATTCCTACCACCCAGTGACTCCTCACCTGTCCTGATAAAAACACTACCCCACTTGAGTGCCTACACCTAGTGCCTGTGTCAGGAATGGATCACCCCAGGGTCAACAGCTGCCTCACGTAAGGACCAACATTGACCGTTGTGTGATCTATTCCTGTCGCAGGCACCAGGCCTAACCACACAAGTGAGGTATCATATTTATCGGGAGACTTGGGGGAACACTGGGTGGAAGGAAATTTGTGGCTCCTCTCAGATTCCAGAACTTTCTGTCACCGAAATGTGAGGAAAACGTGGTATTTTAGCCACATTTTGAGGTTTGCAAAGGATTCTGGGTAACAGAACCTGGTCCGAGCCCCACAAGTCACCTCATCTTGGATTCCCCTGGGTTTCTAGTTTTCAAAAATGTGCTGGTTTGCTAGGTTTCCCCAGGTGCCGGCTGAGCTAGAGGCCAAAATCCACAGGTAGGCACTGTTTTCTATGAAAAAATGTGATGTGTCCACGTTCTGTTTTGGGGCATTTCCTGTCGCGGGCGCTAGGCCTACTCACACAAGTGAGGTATCATTTTTATCGGGAGACTTGGGGGAACTCCGGGTGGAAGGAAATTTGTGGCTCCTCTCAGATTCCAGAACTTTCTGTCACCGAAATGTGAGGAAAACTTGTTTTTTTAGCCACTTTTTGAGGTTTGCAAAGGATTCTGGGTAACAGAACCTGGTCCGAGCCCCGCGAGTCACCCCTCCTTGGATTGCCCTAGGTCTCTAGTTTTCAGAAATGCACAGGTTTGGTAGGTTTCCCTAGGTGCCGGCTGAGCTAGAGGCCAAAATCTACAGGTAGGCACTTCTCAAAAAACACCTCTGTTTTCTTCCAAAAATTTGGATGTGTCCACGTTGCGCTTTGGGGCGTTTCCTGTCGCGGGCGCTAGGCCTACCCACACAAGTGAGGTATCATTTTTATCGGGAGACTTGGGGGAACGCCAGGTGGAAGGAAATTTGTGGCTCCTCTCAGATTCCAGAACTTTCTGTCACCGAAATGTGAGGAAAACTTGTTTTTTTAGCCACTTTTTGAGGTTTGCAAAGGATTCTGGGTAACAGAACCTGGTCCGAGCCCCGCAAGTCACCCCTCCTTGGATTGCCCTAGGTCTCTAGTTTTCAGAAATGCACAGGTTTGGTAGGTTTCCCTAGGTGCCGGCTGAGCTAGAGGCCAAAATCTACAGGTAGGCACTTCTCAAAAAACACCTCTGTTTTCTTCCAAAAATTTGGATGTGTCCACGTTGCGCTTTGGGGCGTTTCCTGTAGCGGGCGCTAGGCCTACCCACACAAGTGAGGTATCATTTTTATAGGGAGACTTGGGGGAACGCCGGGTGGAAAAAAATTTGTGGCTCCTCTCAGATTCCAGAACTTTCTGTCACCGAAATGTGAGGAAAACTTGTTTTTTTAGCCACTTTTTGAGGTTTGCAAAGGATTCTGGGTAACAGAACCTGGTCCGAGCCCCGCGAGTCACCCCTCCTTGGATTGCCCTAGGTCTCTAGTTTTCAGAAATGCACAGGTTTGGTAGGTTTCCCTAGGTGCCGGCTGAGCTAGAGGCCAAAATCTACAGGTAGGCACTTCTCAAAAAACACCTCTGTTTTCTTCCAAAAATTTGGATGTGTCCACGTTGCGCTTTGGGGCGTTTCCTGTAGCGGGCGCTAGGCCTACCCACACAAGTGAGGTATCATTTTTATCGGGAGACTTGGGGGAACGCTGGGTGGAAGGAAATTTGTGGCTCCTCTCAGATTCCAGAACTTTCTGTCACCGAAATGTGAGGAAAACTTGTTTTTTTAGCCACTTTTTGAGGTTTGCAAAGGATTCTGGGTAACAGAACCTGGTCCGAGCCCCGCGAGTCACCCCTCCTTGGATTGCCCTAGGTCTCTAGTTTTCAGAAATGTACAGGTTTGGTAGGTTTCCCTAGGTGCCGGCTGAGCTAGAGGCCAAAATCTACAGGTAGGCACTTCTCAAAAAACACCTCTGTTTTCTTCCAAAAATTTGGATGTGTCCACGTTGCGCTTTGGGGCGTTTCCTGTCGCGGGCGCTAGGCCTACCCACACAAGTGAGGTATCATTTTTATCGGGAGACTTGGGGGAACGCCAGGTGGAAGGAAATTTGTGGCTCCTCTCAGATTCCAGAACTTTCTGTCACCGAAATGTGTGGAAAACTTGTTTTTTTAGCCACTTTTTGAGGTTTGCAAAGGATTCTGGGTAACAGAACCTGGTCCAAGCCCCGCAAGTCACCCCTCCTTGGATTCCCCTAGGTCTCTAGTTTTCAGAAATATACAGGTTTGGTAGGTTTCCCTATGTGCCGGCTGAGCTAGAGGCCAAAATCTACAGGTAGGCACTTTGGAAAAAACAGCTGTGTTTTCTATAAAAAAAATAGGATGTGTCCATGTTGTGTTTTGGGGCATTTCCTGTCGCGGGCACTAGGCCTACCCACACAAGTGAGGTATCATTTTTATCGGGAGACTTGGGGGAACGCCGGGTGGAAAAAAATTTGTGGCTCCTCTCAGATTCCAGAACTTTCTGTCACCGAAATGTGAGGAAAACTTGTTTTTTTTAGCCAGTTTTTGAGGTTTGCAAAGGATTCTGGGTAACAGAACCTGGTCCGAGCCCCGCGAGTCACCCCTCCTTGGATTGCCCTAGGTCTCTAGTTTTCAGAAATGCACAGGTTTGGTAGGTTTCCCTAGGTGCCGGCTGAGCTAGAGGCAAAAATCTACAGGTAGGCACTTCTCAAAAAACACCTCTGTTTTCTTCCAAAAATTTGGATGTGTCCACGTTGCGCTTTGGGGCGTTTCCTGTCGCGGGCGCTAGGCCTACCCACACAAGTGAGGTATCATTTTTATCGGGAGACTTGGGGGAACCCCGGGTGGAAGGAAATTTGTGGCTCCTCTCAGATTCCAGAACTTTCTGTCACCGAAATGTGAGGAAAACTTGTTTTTTTAGCCACTTTTTGAGGTTTGCAAAGGATTCTGGGTAACAGAACCTGGTCCGAGCCCCGCGAGTCACCCCTCCTTGGATTGCCCTAGGTCTCTAGTTTTCAGAAATGCACAGGTTTGGTAGGTTTCCCTAGGTGCCGGCTGAGCTAGAGGCCAAAATCTACAGGTAGGCACTTCTCAAAAAACACCTCTGTTTTCTTCCAAAAATTTGGATGTGTCCACGTTGCGCTTTGGGGCGTTTCCTGTCGCGGGCGCTAGGCCTACCCACACAAGTGAGGTATCATTTTTATCGGGAGACTTGGGGGAACGCCAGGTGGAAGGAAATTTGTGGCTCCTCTCAGATTCCAGAACTTTCTGTCACCGAAATGTGAGGAAAACTTGTTTTTTTAGCCACTTTTTGAGGTTTGCAAAGGATTCTGGGTAACAGAACCTGGTCCGAGCCCCGCGAGTCACCCCTCCTTGGATTGCCCTAGGTCTCTAGTTTTCAGAAATGTACAGGTTTGGTAGGTTTCCCTAGGTGCCGGCTGAGCTAGAGGCCAAAATCTACAGGTAGGCACTTCTCAAAAAACACCTCTGTTTTCTTCCAAAAATTTGGATGTGTCCACGTTGCGCTTTGGGGCGTTTCCTGTCGCGGGCGCTAGGCCTACCCACACAAGTGAGGTATCATTTTTATCGGGAGACTTGGGGGAACGCCAGGTGGAAGGAAATTTGTGGCTCCTCTCAGATTCCAGAACTTTCTGTCACCGAAATGTGTGGAAAACTTGTTTTTTTAGCCACTTTTTGAGGTTTGCAAAGGATTCTGGGTAACAGAACCTGGTCCAAGCCCCGCAAGTCACCCCTCCTTGGATTCCCCTAGGTCTCTAGTTTTCAGAAATATACAGGTTTGGTAGGTTTCCCTATGTGCCGGCTGAGCTAGAGGCCAAAATCTACAGGTAGGCACTTTGGAAAAAACAGCTGTGTTTTCTATAAAAAAAATAGGATGTGTCCATGTTGTGTTTTGGGGCATTTCCTGTCGCGGGCACTAGGCCTACCCACACAAGTGAGGTATCATTTTTATCGGGAGACTTGGGGGAACGCCGGGTGGAAAAAAATTTGTGGCTCCTCTCAGATTCCAGAACTTTCTGTCACCGAAATGTGAGGAAAACTTGTTTTTTTTAGCCAGTTTTTGAGGTTTGCAAAGGATTCTGGGTAACAGAACCTGGTCCGAGCCCCGCGAGTCACCCCTCCTTGGATTGCCCTAGGTCTCTAGTTTTCAGAAATGCACAGGTTTGGTAGGTTTCCCTAGGTGCCGGCTGAGCTAGAGGCAAAAATCTACAGGTAGGCACTTCTCAAAAAACACCTCTGTTTTCTTCCAAAAATTTGGATGTGTCCACGTTGCGCTTTGGGGCGTTTCCTGTCGCGGGCGCTAGGCCTACCCACACAAGTGAGGTATCATTTTTATCGGGAGACTTGGGGGAACCCCGGGTGGAAGGAAATTTGTGGCTCCTCTCAGATTCCAGAACTTTCTGTCACCGAAATGTGAGGAAAACTTGTTTTTTTAGCCACTTTTTGAGGTTTGCAAAGGATTCTGGGTAACAGAACCTGGTCCGAGCCCCGCGAGTCACCCCTCCTTGGATTGCCCTAGGTCTCTAGTTTTCAGAAATGCACAGGTTTGGTAGGTTTCCCTAGGTGCCGGCTGAGCTAGAGGCCAAAATCTACAGGTAGGCACTTCTCAAAAAACACCTCTGTTTTCTTCCAAAAATTTGGATGTGTCCACGTTGCGCTTTGGGGCGTTTCCTGTCGCGGGCGCTAGGCCTACCCACACAAGTGAGGTATCATTTTTATCGGGAGACTTGGGGGAACGCCAGGTGGAAGGAAATTTGTGGCTCCTCTCAGATTCCAGAACTTTCTGTCACCGAAATGTGAGGAAAACTTGTTTTTTTAGCCACTTTTTGAGGTTTGCAAAGGATTCTGGGTAACAGAACCTGGTCCGAGCCCCGCAAGTCACCCCTCCTTGGATTCCCCTAGGTCTCTAGTTTTCAGAAATGCACAGGTGTGGTAGGTTTCCCTATGTGCCGGCTGAGCTAGAGGCCAAAATCTACAGGTAGGCACTTTGGAAAAAACAGCTGTGTTTTCTACAAAAAAAATAGAATGTGTCCATGTTGTGTTTTGGGGCATTTCCTGTCGCGGGCACTAGGCCTACCCACACAAGTGAGGTATCATTTTTATCGGGAGACTTGGGGGAACGCCGGGTGGAAAAAAATTTGTGGCTCCTCTCAGATTCCAGAACTTTCTGTCACCGAAATGTGAGGAAAACTTGTTTTTTTAGCCAGTTTTTGAGGTTTGCAAAGGATTCTGGGTAACAGAACCTGGTCTGAGCCCCGCGAGTCACCCCTCCTTGGATTGCCCTAGGTCTCTAGTTTTCAGAAATGCACAGGTTTGGTAGGTTTCCCTAGGTGCCGGCTGAGCTAGAGGCCAAAATCTACAGGTAGGCACTTCTCAAAAAACACCTCTGTTTTCTTCCAAAAATTTGGATGTGTCCACGTTGCGCTTTGGGGCGTTTCCTGTCGCGGGCGCTAGGCCTACCCACACAAGTGAGGTATCATTTTTATCGGGAGACTTGGGGGAACGCCGGGAGGAAGGAAATTTGTGGCTCCTCTCAGATTCCAGAACTTTCTGTCACCGAAATGTGAGGAAAACTTGTTTTTTTAGCCACTTTTTGAGGTTTGCAAAGGATTCTGGGTAACAGAACCTGGTCCGAGCCCCGCGAGTCACCCCTCCTTGGATTGCCCTAGGTCTCTAGTTTTCAGAAATGTACAGGTTTGGTAGGTTTCCCTAGGTGCCGGCTGAGCTAGAGGCCAAAATCTACAGGTAGGCACTTCTCAAAAAACACCTCTGTTTTCTTCCAAAAATTTGGATGTGTCCACGTTGCGCTTTGGGGCGTTTCCTGTCGCGGGCGCTAGGCCTACCCACACAAGTGAGGTATCATTTTTATCGGGAGACTTGGGGGAACGCCAGGTGGAAGGAAATTTGTGGCTCCTCTCAGATTCCAGAACTTTCTGTCACCGAAATGTGTGGAAAACTTGTTTTTTTAGCCACTTTTTGAGGTTTGCAAAGGATTCTGGGTAACAGAACCTGGTCCAAGCCCCGCAAGTCACCCCTCCTTGGATTCCCCTAGGTCTCTAGTTTTCAGAAATATACAGGTTTGGTAGGTTTCCCTATGTGCCGGCTGAGCTAGAGGCCAAAATCTACAGGTAGGCACTTTGGAAAAAACAGCTGTGTTTTCTATAAAAAAAATAGGATGTGTCCATGTTGTGTTTTGGGGCATTTCCTGTCGCGGGCACTAGGCCTACCCACACAAGTGAGGTATCATTTTTATCGGGAGACTTGGGGGAACGCCGGGTGGAAAAAAATTTGTGGCTCCTCTCAGATTCCAGAACTTTCTGTCACCGAAATGTGAGGAAAACTTGTTTTTTTTAGCCAGTTTTTGAGGTTTGCAAAGGATTCTGGGTAACAGAACCTGGTCCGAGCCCCGCGAGTCACCCCTCCTTGGATTGCCCTAGGTCTCTAGTTTTCAGAAATGCACAGGTTTGGTAGGTTTCCCTAGGTGCCGGCTGAGCTAGAGGCAAAAATCTACAGGTAGGCACTTCTCAAAAAACACCTCTGTTTTCTTCCAAAAATTTGGATGTGTCCACGTTGCGCTTTGGGGCGTTTCCTGTCGCGGGCGCTAGGCCTACCCACACAAGTGAGGTATCATTTTTATCGGGAGACTTGGGGGAACCCCGGGTGGAAGGAAATTTGTGGCTCCTCTCAGATTCCAGAACTTTCTGTCACCGAAATGTGAGGAAAACTTGTTTTTTTAGCCACTTTTTGAGGTTTGCAAAGGATTCTGGGTAACAGAACCTGGTCCGAGCCCCGCGAGTCACCCCTCCTTGGATTGCCCTAGGTCTCTAGTTTTCAGAAATGTACAGGTTTGGTAGGTTTCCCTAGGTGCCGGCTGAGCTAGAGGCCAAAATCTACAGGTAGGCACTTCTCAAAAAACACCTCTGTTTTCTTCCAAAAATTTGGATGTGTCCACGTTGCGCTTTGGGGCGTTTCCTGTCGCGGGCGCTAGGCCTACCCACACAAGTGAGGTATCATTTTTATCGGGAGACTTGGGGGAACGCCAGGTGGAAGGAAATTTGTGGCTCCTCTCAGATTCCAGAACTTTCTGTCACCGAAATGTGAGGAAAACTTGTTTTTTTAGCCACTTTTTGAGGTTTGCAAAGGATTCTGGGTAACAGAACCTGGTCCGAGCCCCGCAAGTCACCCCTCCTTGGATTCCCCTAGGTCTCTAGTTTTCAGAAATGCACAGGTTTGGTAGGTTTCCCTATGTGCCGGATGAGCTAGAGGCCAAAATCTACAGGTAGGCACTTTGGAAAAAACAGCTGTGTTTTCTATAAAAAAAATAGGATGTGTCCATGTTGTGTTTTGGGGCATTTCCTGTCGCGGGCACTAGGCCTACCCACACAAGTGAGGTATCATTTTTATAGGGAGACTTGGGGGAACGCCGGGTGGAAAAAAATTTGTGGCTCCTCTCAGATTCCAGAACTTTCTGTCACCGAAATGTGAGGAAAACTTGTTTTTTTAGCCACTTTTTGAGGTTTGCAAAGGATTCTGGGTAACAGAACCTGGTCCGAGCCCCGCGAGTCACCCCTCCTTGGATTGCCCTAGGTCTCTAGTTTTCAGAAATGCACAGGTTTGGTAGGTTTCCCTAGGTGCCGGCTGAGCTAGAGGCCAAAATCTACAGGTAGGCACTTCTCAAAAAACACCTCTGTTTTCTTCCAAAAATTTGGATGTGTCCACGTTGCGCTTTGGGGCGTTTCCTGTAGCGGGCGCTAGGCCTACCCACACAAGTGAGGTATCATTTTTATCGGGAGACTTGGGGGAACGCTGGGTGGAAGGAAATTTGTGGCTCCTCTCAGATTCCAGAACTTTCTGTCACCGAAATGTGAGGAAAACTTGTTTTTTTAGCCACTTTTTGAGGTTTGCAAAGGATTCTGGGTAACAGAACCTGGTCCGAGCCCCGCGAGTCACCCCTCCTTGGATTGCCCTAGGTCTCTAGTTTTCAGAAATGTACAGGTTTGGTAGGTTTCCCTAGGTGCCGGCTGAGCTAGAGGCCAAAATCTACAGGTAGGCACTTCTCAAAAAACACCTCTGTTTTCTTCCAAAAATTTGGATGTGTCCACGTTGCGCTTTGGGGCGTTTCCTGTCGCGGGCGCTAGGCCTACCCACACAAGTGAGGTATCATTTTTATCGGGAGACTTGGGGGAACGCCAGGTGGAAGGAAATTTGTGGCTCCTCTCAGATTCCAGAACTTTCTGTCACCGAAATGTGTGGAAAACTTGTTTTTTTAGCCACTTTTTGAGGTTTGCAAAGGATTCTGGGTAACAGAACCTGGTCCAAGCCCCGCAAGTCACCCCTCCTTGGATTCCCCTAGGTCTCTAGTTTTCAGAAATATACAGGTTTGGTAGGTTTCCCTATGTGCCGGCTGAGCTAGAGGCCAAAATCTACAGGTAGGCACTTTGGAAAAAACAGCTGTGTTTTCTATAAAAAAAATAGGATGTGTCCATGTTGTGTTTTGGGGCATTTCCTGTCGCGGGCACTAGGCCTACCCACACAAGTGAGGTATCATTTTTATCGGGAGACTTGGGGGAACGCCGGGTGGAAAAAAATTTGTGGCTCCTCTCAGATTCCAGAACTTTCTGTCACCGAAATGTGAGGAAAACTTGTTTTTTTTAGCCAGTTTTTGAGGTTTGCAAAGGATTCTGGGTAACAGAACCTGGTCCGAGCCCCGCGAGTCACCCCTCCTTGGATTGCCCTAGGTCTCTAGTTTTCAGAAATGCACAGGTTTGGTAGGTTTCCCTAGGTGCCGGCTGAGCTAGAGGCAAAAATCTACAGGTAGGCACTTCTCAAAAAACACCTCTGTTTTCTTCCAAAAATTTGGATGTGTCCACGTTGCGCTTTGGGGCGTTTCCTGTCGCGGGCGCTAGGCCTACCCACACAAGTGAGGTATCATTTTTATCGGGAGACTTGGGGGAACCCCGGGTGGAAGGAAATTTGTGGCTCCTCTCAGATTCCAGAACTTTCTGTCACCGAAATGTGAGGAAAACTTGTTTTTTTAGCCACTTTTTGAGGTTTGCAAAGGATTCTGGGTAACAGAACCTGGTCCGAGCCCCGCGAGTCACCCCTCCTTGGATTGCCCTAGGTCTCTAGTTTTCAGAAATGTACAGGTTTGGTAGGTTTCCCTAGGTGCCGGTTGAGCTAGAGGCCAAAATCTACAGGTAGGCACTTCTCAAAAAACACCTCTGTTTTCTTCCAAAAATTTGGATGTGTCCACGTTGCGCTTTGGGGCGTTTCCTGTCGCGGGCGCTAGGCCTACCCACACAAGTGAGGTATCATTTTTATCGGGAGACTTGGGGGAACGCCAGGTGGAAGGAAATTTGTGGCTCCTCTCAGATTCCAGAACTTTCTGTCACCGAAATGTGAGGAAAACTTGTTATTTTAGCCACTTTTTGAGGTTTGCAAAGGATTCTGGGTAACAGAACCTGGTCCGAGCCCCGCAAGTCACCCCTCCTTGGATTCCCCTAGGTCTCTAGTTTTCAGAAATGCACAGGTTTGGTAGGTTTCCCTATGTGCCGGATGAGCTAGAGGCCAAAATCTACAGGTAGGCACTTTGGAAAAAACAGCTGTGTTTTCTATAAAAAAAATAGGATGTGTCCATGTTGTGTTTTGGGGCATTTCCTGTCGCGGGCACTAGGCCTACCCACACAAGTGAGGTATCATTTTTATAGGGAGACTTGGGGGAACGCCGGGTGGAAAAAAATTTGTGGCTCCTCTCAGATTCCAGAACTTTCTGTCACCGAAATGTGAGGAAAACTTGTTTTTTTAGCCACTTTTTGAGGTTTGCAAAGGATTCTGGGTAACAGAACCTGGTCCGAGCCCCGCGAGTCACCCCTCCTTGGATTGCCCTAGGTCTCTAGTTTTCAGAAATGCACAGTTTTGGTAGGTTTCCCTAGGTGCCGGCTGAGCTAGAGGCCAAAATCTACAGGTAGGCACTTCTCAAAAAACACCTCTGTTTTCTTCCAAAAATTTGGATGTGTCCACGTTGCGCTTTGGGGCGTTTCCTGTCGCGGGCGCTAGGCCTACCCACACAAGTGAGGTATCATTTTTATCGGGAGACTTGGGGGAACGCCGGGAGGAAGGAAATTTGTGGCTCCTCTCAGATTCCAGAACTTTCTGTCACCGAAATGTGAGGAAAACTTGTTTTTTTAGCCACTTTTTGAGGTTTGCAAAGGATTCTGGGTAACAGAACCTGGTCCGAGCCCCGCGAGTCACCCCTCCTTGGATTGCCCTAGGTCTCTAGTTTTCAGAAATGTACAGGTTTGGTAGGTTTCCCTAGGTGCCGGCTGAGCTAGAGGCCAAAATCTACAGGTAGGCACTTCTCAAAAAACACCTCTGTTTTCTTCCAAAAATTTGGATGTGTCCACGTTGCGCTTTGGGGCGTTTCCTGTCGCGGGCGCTAGGCCTACCCACACAAGTGAGGTATCATTTTTATCGGGAGACTTGGGGGAACGCCAGGTGGAAGGAAATTTGTGGCTCCTCTCAGATTCCAGAACTTTCTGTCACCGAAATGTGTGGAAAACTTGTTTTTTTAGCCACTTTTTGAGGTTTGCAAAGGATTCTGGGTAACAGAACCTGGTCCAAGCCCCGCAAGTCACCCCTCCTTGGATTCCCCTAGGTCTCTAGTTTTCAGAAATATACAGGTTTGGTAGGTTTCCCTATGTGCCGGCTGAGCTAGAGGCCAAAATCTACAGGTAGGCACTTTGGAAAAAACAGCTGTGTTTTCTATAAAAAAAATAGGATGTGTCCATGTTGTGTTTTGGGGCATTTCCTGTCGCGGGCACTAGGCCTACCCACACAAGTGAGGTATCATTTTTATCGGGAGACTTGGGGGAACGCCGGGTGGAAAAAAATTTGTGGCTCCTCTCAGATTCCAGAACTTTCTGTCACCGAAATGTGAGGAAAACGTGTTTTTTTTAGCCAGTTTTTGAGGTTTGCAAAGGATTCTGGGTAACAGAACCTGGTCCGAGCCCCGCGAGTCACCCCTCCTTGGATTGCCCTAGGTCTCTAGTTTTCAGAAATGCACAGGTTTGGTAGGTTTCCCTAGGTGCCGGCTGAGCTAGAGGCAAAAATCTACAGGTAGGCACTTCTCAAAAAACACCTCTGTTTTCTTCCAAAAATTTGGATGTGTCCACGTTGCGCTTTGGGGCGTTTCCTGTCGCGGGCGCTAGGCCTACCCACACAAGTGAGGTATCATTTTTATCGGGAGACTTGGGGGAACCCCGGGTGGAAGGAAATTTGTGGCTCCTCTCAGATTCCAGAACTTTCTGTCACCGAAATGTGAGGAAAACTTGTTTTTTTAGCCACTTTTTGAGGTTTGCAAAGGATTCTGGGTAACAGAACCTGGTCCGAGCCCCGCGAGTCACCCCTCCTTGGATTGCCCTAGGTCTCTAGTTTTCAGAAATGTACAGGTTTGGTAGGTTTCCCTAGGTGCCGGCTGAGCTAGAGGCCAAAATCTACAGGTAGGCACTTCTCAAAAAACACCTCTGTTTTCTTCCAAAAATTTGGATGTGTCCACGTTGCGCTTTGGGGCGTTTCCTGTCGCGGGCGCTAGGCCTACCCACACAAGTGAGGTATCATTTTTATCGGGAGACTTGGGGGAACGCCAGGTGGAAGGAAATTTGTGGCTCCTCTCAGATTCCAGAACTTTCTGTCACCGAAATGTGAGGAAAACTTGTTTTTTTAGCCACTTTTTGAGGTTTGCAAAGGATTCTGGGTAACAGAACCTGGTCCGAGCCCCGCAAGTCACCCCTCCTTGGATTCCCCTAGGTCTCTAGTTTTCAGAAATGCACAGGTTTGGTAGGTTTCCCTATGTGCCGGATGAGCTAGAGGCCAAAATCTACAGGTAGGCACTTTGGAAAAAACAGCTGTGTTTTCTATAAAAAAAATAGGATGTGTCCATGTTGTGTTTTGGGGCATTTCCTGTCGCGGGCACTAGGCCTACCCACACAAGTGAGGTATCATTTTTATAGGGAGACTTGGGGGAACGCCGGGTGGAAAAAAATTTGTGGCTCCTCTCAGATTCCAGAACTTTCTGTCACCGAAATGTGAGGAAAACTTGTTTTTTTAGCCACTTTTTGAGGTTTGCAAAGGATTCTGGGTAACAGAACCTGGTCCGAGCCCCGCGAGTCACCCCTCCTTGGATTGCCCTAGGTCTCTAGTTTTCAGAAATGCACAGGTTTGGTAGGTTTCCCTAGGTGCCGGCTGAGCTAGAGGCCAAAATCTACAGGTAGGCACTTCTCAAAAAACACCTCTGTTTTCTTCCAAAAATTTGGATGTGTCCACGTTGCGCTTTGGGGCGTTTCCTGTCACGGGCGCTAGGCCTACCCACACAAGTGAGGTATCATTTTTATCGGGAGACTTGGGGGAACGCCGGGAGGAAGGAAATTTGTGGCTCCTCTCAGATTCCAGAACTTTCTGTCACCGAAATGTGAGGAAAACTTGTTTTTTTAGCCACTTTTTGAGGTTTGCAAAGGATTCTGGGTAACAGAACCTGGTCCGAGCCCCGCGAGTCACCCCTCCTTGGATTGCCCTAGGTCTCTAGTTTTCAGAAATGTACAGGTTTGGTAGGTTTCCCTAGGTGCCGGCTGAGCTAGAGGCCAAAATCTACAGGTAGGCACTTCTCAAAAAACACCTCTGTTTTCTTCCAAAAATTTGGATGTGTCCACGTTGCGCTTTGGGGCGTTTCCTGTCGCGGGCGCTAGGCCTACCCACACAAGTGAGGTATCATTTTTATCGGGAGACTTGGGGGAACGCCAGGTGGAAGGAAATTTGTGGCTCCTCTCAGATTCCAGAACTTTCTGTCACCGAAATGTGTGGAAAACTTGTTTTTTTAGCCACTTTTTGAGGTTTGCAAAGGATTCTGGGTAACAGAACCTGGTCCAAGCCCCGCAAGTCACCCCTCCTTGGATTCCCCTAGGTCTCTAGTTTTCAGAAATATACAGGTTTGGTAGGTTTCCCTATGTGCCGGCTGAGCTAGAGGCCAAAATCTACAGGTAGGCACTTTGGAAAAAACAGCTGTGTTTTCTATAAAAAAAATAGGATGTGTCCATGTTGTGTTTTGGGGCATTTCCTGTCGCGGGCACTAGGCCTACCCACACAAGTGAGGTATCATTTTTATCGGGAGACTTGGGGGAACGCCGGGTGGAAAAAAATTTGTGGCTCCTCTCAGATTCCAGAACTTTCTGTCACCGAAATGTGAGGAAAACTTGTTTTTTTTAGCCAGTTTTTGAGGTTTGCAAAGGATTCTGGGTAACAGAACCTGGTCCGAGCCCCGCGAGTCACCCCTCCTTGGATTGCCCTAGGTCTCTAGTTTTCAGAAATGCACAGGTTTGGTAGGTTTCCCTAGGTGCCGGCTGAGCTAGAGGCAAAAATCTACAGGTAGGCACTTCTCAAAAAACACCTCTGTTTTCTTCCAAAAATTTGGATGTGTCCACGTTGCGCTTTGGGGCGTTTCCTGTCGCGGGCGCTAGGCCTACCCACACAAGTGAGGTATCATTTTTATCGGGAGACTTGGGGGAACCCCGGGTGGAAGGAAATTTGTGGCTCCTCTCAGATTCCAGAACTTTCTGTCACCGAAATGTGAGGAAAACTTGTTTTTTTAGCCACTTTTTGAGGTTTGCAAAGGATTCTGGGTAACAGAACCTGGTCCGAGCCCCGCGAGTCACCCCTCCTTGGATTGCCCTAGGTCTCTAGTTTTCAGAAATGTACAGGTTTGGTAGGTTTCCCTAGGTGCCGGTTGAGCTAGAGGCCAAAATCTACAGGTAGGCACTTCTCAAAAAACACCTCTGTTTTCTTCCAAAAATTTGGATGTGTCCACGTTGCGCTTTGGGGCGTTTCCTGTCGCGGGCGCTAGGCCTACCCACACAAGTGAGGTATCATTTTTATCGGGAGACTTGGGGGAACGCCAGGTGGAAGGAAATTTGTGGCTCCTCTCAGATTCCAGAACTTTCTGTCACCGAAATGTGAGGAAAACTTGTTATTTTAGCCACTTTTTGAGGTTTGCAAAGGATTCTGGGTAACAGAACCTGGTCCGAGCCCCGCAAGTCACCCCTCCTTGGATTCCCCTAGGTCTCTAGTTTTCAGAAATGCACAGGTTTGGTAGGTTTCCCTATGTGCCGGATGAGCTAGAGGCCAAAATCTACAGGTAGGCACTTTGGAAAAAACAGCTGTGTTTTCTATAAAAAAAATAGGATGTGTCCATGTTGTGTTTTGGGGCATTTCCTGTCGCGGGCACTAGGCCTACCCACACAAGTGAGGTATCATTTTTATAGGGAGACTTGGGGGAACGCCGGGTGGAAAAAAATTTGTGGCTCCTCTCAGATTCCAGAACTTTCTGTCACCGAAATGTGAGGAAAACTTGTTTTTTTAGCCACTTTTTGAGGTTTGCAAAGGATTCTGGGTAACAGAACCTGGTCCGAGCCCCGCGAGTCACCCCTCCTTGGATTGCCCTAGGTCTCTAGTTTTCAGAAATGCACAGTTTTGGTAGGTTTCCCTAGGTGCCGGCTGAGCTAGAGGCCAAAATCTACAGGTAGGCACTTCTCAAAAAACACCTCTGTTTTCTTCCAAAAATTTGGATGTGTCCACGTTGCGCTTTGGGGCGTTTCCTGTCGCGGGCGCTAGGCCTACCCACACAAGTGAGGTATCATTTTTATCGGGAGACTTGGGGGAACGCCGGGAGGAAGGAAATTTGTGGCTCCTCTCAGATTCCAGAACTTTCTGTCACCGAAATGTGAGGAAAACTTGTTTTTTTAGCCACTTTTTGAGGTTTGCAAAGGATTCTGGGTAACAGAACCTGGTCCGAGCCCCGCGAGTCACCCCTCCTTGGATTGCCCTAGGTCTCTAGTTTTCAGAAATGTACAGGTTTGGTAGGTTTCCCTAGGTGCCGGCTGAGCTAGAGGCCAAAATCTACAGGTAGGCACTTCTCAAAAAACACCTCTGTTTTCTTCCAAAAATTTGGATGTGTCCACGTTGCGCTTTGGGGCGTTTCCTGTCGCGGGCGCTAGGCCTACCCACACAAGTGAGGTATCATTTTTATCGGGAGACTTGGGGGAACGCCAGGTGGAAGGAAATTTGTGGCTCCTCTCAGATTCCAGAACTTTCTGTCACCGAAATGTGTGGAAAACTTGTTTTTTTAGCCACTTTTTGAGGTTTGCAAAGGATTCTGGGTAACAGAACCTGGTCCAAGCCCCGCAAGTCACCCCTCCTTGGATTCCCCTAGGTCTCTAGTTTTCAGAAATATACAGGTTTGGTAGGTTTCCCTATGTGCCGGCTGAGCTAGAGGCCAAAATCTACAGGTAGGCACTTTGGAAAAAACAGCTGTGTTTTCTATAAAAAAAATAGGATGTGTCCATGTTGTGTTTTGGGGCATTTCCTGTCGCGGGCACTAGGCCTACCCACACAAGTGAGGTATCATTTTTATCGGGAGACTTGGGGGAACGCCGGGTGGAAAAAAATTTGTGGCTCCTCTCAGATTCCAGAACTTTCTGTCACCGAAATGTGAGGAAAACGTGTTTTTTTTAGCCAGTTTTTGAGGTTTGCAAAGGATTCTGGGTAACAGAACCTGGTCCGAGCCCCGCGAGTCACCCCTCCTTGGATTGCCCTAGGTCTCTAGTTTTCAGAAATGCACAGGTTTGGTAGGTTTCCCTAGGTGCCGGCTGAGCTAGAGGCAAAAATCTACAGGTAGGCACTTCTCAAAAAACACCTCTGTTTTCTTCCAAAAATTTGGATGTGTCCACGTTGCGCTTTGGGGCGTTTCCTGTCGCGGGCGCTAGGCCTACCCACACAAGTGAGGTATCATTTTTATCGGGAGACTTGGGGGAACCCCGGGTGGAAGGAAATTTGTGGCTCCTCTCAGATTCCAGAACTTTCTGTCACCGAAATGTGAGGAAAACTTGTTTTTTTAGCCACTTTTTGAGGTTTGCAAAGGATTCTGGGTAACAGAACCTGGTCCGAGCCCCGCGAGTCACCCCTCCTTGGATTGCCCTAGGTCTCTAGTTTTCAGAAATGTACAGGTTTGGTAGGTTTCCCTAGGTGCCGGCTGAGCTAGAGGCCAAAATCTACAGGTAGGCACTTCTCAAAAAACACCTCTGTTTTCTTCCAAAAATTTGGATGTGTCCACGTTGCGCTTTGGGGCGTTTCCTGTCGCGGGCGCTAGGCCTACCCACACAAGTGAGGTATCATTTTTATCGGGAGACTTGGGGGAACGCCAGGTGGAAGGAAATTTGTGGCTCCTCTCAGATTCCAGAACTTTCTGTCACCGAAATGTGAGGAAAACTTGTTTTTTTAGCCACTTTTTGAGGTTTGCAAAGGATTCTGGGTAACAGAACCTGGTCCGAGCCCCGCAAGTCACCCCTCCTTGGATTCCCCTAGGTCTCTAGTTTTCAGAAATGCACAGGTTTGGTAGGTTTCCCTATGTGCCGGATGAGCTAGAGGCCAAAATCTACAGGTAGGCACTTTGGAAAAAACAGCTGTGTTTTCTATAAAAAAAATAGGATGTGTCCATGTTGTGTTTTGGGGCATTTCCTGTCGCGGGCACTAGGCCTACCCACACAAGTGAGGTATCATTTTTATAGGGAGACTTGGGGGAACGCCGGGTGGAAAAAAATTTGTGGCTCCTCTCAGATTCCAGAACTTTCTGTCACCGAAATGTGAGGAAAACTTGTTTTTTTAGCCACTTTTTGAGGTTTGCAAAGGATTCTGGGTAACAGAACCTGGTCCGAGCCCCGCGAGTCACCCCTCCTTGGATTGCCCTAGGTCTCTAGTTTTCAGAAATGCACAGGTTTGGTAGGTTTCCCTAGGTGCCGGCTGAGCTAGAGGCCAAAATCTACAGGTAGGCACTTCTCAAAAAACACCTCTGTTTTCTTCCAAAAATTTGGATGTGTCCACGTTGCGCTTTGGGGCGTTTCCTGTCACGGGCGCTAGGCCTACCCACACAAGTGAGGTATCATTTTTATCGGGAGACTTGGGGGAACGCCGGGAGGAAGGAAATTTGTGGCTCCTCTCAGATTCCAGAACTTTCTGTCACCGAAATGTGAGGAAAACTTGTTTTTTTAGCCACTTTTTGAGGTTTGCAAAGGATTCTGGGTAACAGAACCTGGTCCGAGCCCCGCGAGTCACCCCTCCTTGGATTGCCCTAGGTCTCTAGTTTTCAGAAATGTACAGGTTTGGTAGGTTTCCCTAGGTGCCGGCTGAGCTAGAGGCCAAAATCTACAGGTAGGCACTTCTCAAAAAACACCTCTGTTTTCTTCCAAAAATTTGGATGTGTCCACGTTGCGCTTTGGGGCGTTTCCTGTCGCGGGCGCTAGGCCTACCCACACAAGTGAGGTATCATTTTTATCGGGAGACTTGGGGGAACGCCAGGTGGAAGGAAATTTGTGGCTCCTCTCAGATTCCAGAACTTTCTGTCACCGAAATGTGTGGAAAACTTGTTTTTTTAGCCACTTTTTGAGGTTTGCAAAGGATTCTGGGTAACAGAACCTGGTCCAAGCCCCGCAAGTCACCCCTCCTTGGATTCCCCTAGGTCTCTAGTTTTCAGAAATATACAGGTTTGGTAGGTTTCCCTATGTGCCGGCTGAGCTAGAGGCCAAAATCTACAGGTAGGCACTTTGGAAAAAACAGCTGTGTTTTCTATAAAAAAAATAGGATGTGTCCATGTTGTGTTTTGGGGCATTTCCTGTCGCGGGCACTAGGCCTACCCACACAAGTGAGGTATCATTTTTATCGGGAGACTTGGGGGAACGCCGGGTGGAAAAAAAATTGTGGCTCCTCTCAGATTCCAGAACTTTCTGTCACCGAAATGTGAGGAAAACTTGTTTTTTTTAGCCAGTTTTTGAGGTTTGCAAAGGATTCTGGGTAACAGAACCTGGTCCGAGCCCCGCGAGTCACCCCTCCTTGGATTGCCCTAGGTCTCTAGTTTTCAGAAATGCACAGGTTTGGTAGGTTTCCCTAGGTGCCGGCTGAGCTAGAGGCAAAAATCTACAGGTAGGCACTTCTCAAAAAACACCTCTGTTTTCTTCCAAAAATTTGGATGTGTCCACGTTGCGCTTTGGGGCGTTTCCTGTCGCGGGCGCTAGGCCTACCCACACAAGTGAGGTATCATTTTTATCGGGAGACTTGGGGGAACCCCGGGTGGAAGGAAATTTGTGGCTCCTCTCAGATTCCAGAACTTTCTGTCACCGAAATGTGAGGAAAACTTGTTTTTTTAGCCACTTTTTGAGGTTTGCAAAGGATTCTGGGTAACAGAACCTGGTCCGAGCCCCGCGAGTCACCCCTCCTTGGATTGCCCTAGGTCTCTAGTTTTCAGAAATGTACAGGTTTGGTAGGTTTCCCTAGGTGCCGGCTGAGCTAGAGGCCAAAATCTACAGGTAGGCACTTCTCAAAAAACACCTCTGTTTTCTTCCAAAAATTTGGATGTGTCCACGTTGCGCTTTGGGGCGTTTCCTGTCGCGGGCGCTAGGCCTACCCACACAAGTGAGGTATCATTTTTATCGGGAGACTTGGGGGAACGCCAGGTGGAAGGAAATTTGTGGCTCCTCTCAGATTCCAGAACTTTCTGTCACCGAAATGTGAGGAAAACTTGTTTTTTTAGCCACTTTTTGAGGTTTGCAAAGGATTCTGGGTAACAGAACCTGGTCCGAGCCCCGCAAGTCACCCCTCCTTGGATTCCCCTAGGTCTCTAGTTTTCAGAAATGCACAGGTTTGGTAGGTTTCCCTATGTGCCGGATGAGCTAGAGGCCAAAATCTACAGGTAGGCACTTTGGAAAAAACAGCTGTGTTTTCTATAAAAAAAATAGGATGTGTCCATGTTGTGTTTTGGGGCATTTCCTGTCGCGGGCACTAGGCCTACCCACACAAGTGAGGTATCATTTTTATCGGGAGACTTGGGGGAACGCCGGGTGGAAAAAAATTTGTGGCTCCTCTCAGATTCCAGAACTTTCTGTCACCGAAATGTGAGGAAAACTTGTTTTTTTAGCCACTTTTTGAGGTTTGCAAAGGATTCTGGGTAACAGAACCTGGTCCGAGCCCCGCGAGTCACCCCTCCTTGGATTGCCCTAGGTCTCTAGTTTTCAGAAATGCACAGGTTTGGTAGGTTTCCCTAGGTGCCGGCTGAGCTAGAGGCCAAAATCTACAGGTAGGCACTTCTCAAAAAACACCTCTGTTTTCTTCCAAAAATTTGGATGTGTCCACGTTGCGCTTTGGGGCGTTTCCTGTAGCGGGCGCTAGGCCTACCCACACAAGTGAGGTATCATTTTTATCGGGAGACTTGGGGGAACGCTGGGTGGAAGGAAATTTGTGGCTCCTCTCAGATTCCAGAACTTTCTGTCACCGAAATGTGAGGAAAACTTGTTTTTTTAGCCACTTTTTGAGGTTTGCAAAGGATTCTGGGTAACAGAACCTGGTCCGAGCCCCGCGAGTCACCCCTCCTTGGATTGCCCTAGGTCTCTAGTTTTCAGAAATGTACAGGTTTGGTAGGTTTCCCTAGGTGCCGGCTGAGCTAGAGGCCAAAATCTACAGGTAGGCACTTCTCAAAAAACACCTCTGTTTTCTTCCAAAAATTTGGATGTGTCCACGTTGCGCTTTGGGGCGTTTCCTGTCGCGGGCGCTAGGCCTACCCACACAAGTGAGGTATCATTTTTATCGGGAGACTTGGGGGAACGCCAGGTGGAAGGAAATTTGTGGCTCCTCTCAGATTCCAGAACTTTCTGTCACCGAAATGTGTGGAAAACTTGTTTTTTTAGCCACTTTTTGAGGTTTGCAAAGGATTCTGGGTAACAGAACCTGGTCCAAGCCCCGCAAGTCACCCCTCCTTGGATTCCCCTAGGTCTCTAGTTTTCAGAAATATACAGGTTTGGTAGGTTTCCCTATGTGCCGGCTGAGCTAGAGGCCAAAATCTACAGGTAGGCACTTTGGAAAAAACAGCTGTGTTTTCTATAAAAAAAATAGGATGTGTCCATGTTGTGTTTTGGGGCATTTCCTGTCGCGGGCACTAGGCCTACCCACACAAGTGAGGTATCATTTTTATCGGGAGACTTGGGGGAACGCCGGGTGGAAAAAAATTTGTGGCTCCTCTCAGATTCCAGAACTTTCTGTCACCGAAATGTGAGGAAAACTTGTTTTTTTTAGCCAGTTTTTGAGGTTTGCAAAGGATTCTGGGTAACAGAACCTGGTCCGAGCCCCGCGAGTCACCCCTCCTTGGATTGCCCTAGGTCTCTAGTTTTCAGAAATGCACAGGTTTGGTAGGTTTCCCTAGGTGCCGGCTGAGCTAGAGGCAAAAATCTACAGGTAGGCACTTCTCAAAAAACACCTCTGTTTTCTTCCAAAAATTTGGATGTGTCCACGTTGCGCTTTGGGGCGTTTCCTGTCGCGGGCGCTAGGCCTACCCACACAAGTGAGGTATCATTTTTATCGGGAGACTTGGGGGAACCCCGGGTGGAAGGAAATTTGTGGCTCCTCTCAGATTCCAGAACTTTCTGTCACCGAAATGTGAGGAAAACTTGTTTTTTTAGCCACTTTTTGAGGTTTGCAAAGGATTCTGGGTAACAGAACCTGGTCCGAGCCCCGCGAGTCACCCCTCCTTGGATTGCCCTAGGTCTCTAGTTTTCAGAAATGTACAGGTTTGGTAGGTTTCCCTAGGTGCCGGCTGAGCTAGAGGCCAAAATCTACAGGTAGGCACTTCTCAAAAAACACCTCTGTTTTCTTCCAAAAATTTGGATGTGTCCACGTTGCGCTTTGGGGCGTTTCCTGTCGCGGGCGCTAGGCCTACCCACACAAGTGAGGTATCATTTTTATCGGGAGACTTGGGGGAACGCCAGGTGGAAGGAAATTTGTGGCTCCTCTCAGATTCCAGAACTTTCTGTCACCGAAATGTGAGGAAAACTTGTTTTTTTAGCCACTTTTTGAGGTTTGCAAAGGATTCTGGGTAACAGAACCTGGTCCGAGCCCCGCAAGTCACCCCTCCTTGGATTCCCCTAGGTCTCTAGTTTTCAGAAATGCACAGGTTTGGTAGGTTTCCCTATGTGCCGGATGAGCTAGAGGCCAAAATCTACAGGTAGGCACTTTGGAAAAAACAGCTGTGTTTTCTATAAAAAAAATAGGATGTGTCCATGTTGTGTTTTGGGGCATTTCCTGTCGCGGGCACTAGGCCTACCCACACAAGTGAGGTATCATTTTTATAGGGAGACTTGGGGGAACGCCGGGTGGAAAAAAATTTGTGGCTCCTCTCAGATTCCAGAACTTTCTGTCACCGAAATGTGAGGAAAACTTGTTTTTTTAGCCACTTTTTGAGGTTTGCAAAGGATTCTGGGTAACAGAACCTGGTCCGAGCCCCGCGAGTCACCCCTCCTTGGATTGCCCTAGGTCTCTAGTTTTCAGAAATGCACAGGTTTGGTAGGTTTCCCTAGGTGCCGGCTGAGCTAGAGGCCAAAATCTACAGGTAGGCACTTCTCAAAAAACACCTCTGTTTTCTTCCAAAAATTTGGATGTGTCCACGTTGCGCTTTGGGGCGTTTCCTGTAGCGGGCGCTAGGCCTACCCACACAAGTGAGGTATCATTTTTATCGGGAGACTTGGGGGAACGCTGGGTGGAAGGAAATTTGTGGCTCCTCTCAGATTCCAGAACTTTCTGTCACCGAAATGTGAGGAAAACTTGTTTTTTTAGCCACTTTTTGAGGTTTGCAAAGGATTCTGGGTAACAGAACCTGGTCCGAGCCCCGCGAGTCACCCCTCCTTGGATTGCCCTAGGTCTCTAGTTTTCAGAAATGTACAGGTTTGGTAGGTTTCCCTAGGTGCCGGCTGAGCTAGAGGCCAAAATCTACAGGTAGGCACTTCTCAAAAAACACCTCTGTTTTCTTCCAAAAATTTGGATGTGTCCACGTTGCGCTTTGGGGCGTTTCCTGTCGCGGGCGCTAGGCCTACCCACACAAGTGAGGTATCATTTTTATCGGGAGACTTGGGGGAACGCCAGGTGGAAGGAAATTTGTGGCTCCTCTCAGATTCCAGAACTTTCTGTCACCGAAATGTGTGGAAAACTTGTTTTTTTAGCCACTTTTTGAGGTTTGCAAAGGATTCTGGGTAACAGAACCTGGTCCAAGCCCCGCAAGTCACCCCTCCTTGGATTCCCCTAGGTCTCTAGTTTTCAGAAATATACAGGTTTGGTAGGTTTCCCTATGTGCCGGCTGAGCTAGAGGCCAAAATCTACAGGTAGGCACTTTGGAAAAAACAGCTGTGTTTTCTATAAAAAAAATAGGATGTGTCCATGTTGTGTTTTGGGGCATTTCCTGTCGCGGGCACTAGGCCTACCCACACAAGTGAGGTATCATTTTTATCGGGAGACTTGGGGGAACGCCGGGTGGAAAAAAATTTGTGGCTCCTCTCAGATTCCAGAACTTTCTGTCACCGAAATGTGAGGAAAACTTGTTTTTTTTAGCCAGTTTTTGAGGTTTGCAAAGGATTCTGGGTAACAGAACCTGGTCCGAGCCCCGCGAGTCACCCCTCCTTGGATTGCCCTAGGTCTCTAGTTTTCAGAAATGCACAGGTTTGGTAGGTTTCCCTAGGTGCCGGCTGAGCTAGAGGCAAAAATCTACAGGTAGGCACTTCTCAAAAAACACCTCTGTTTTCTTCCAAAAATTTGGATGTGTCCACGTTGCGCTTTGGGGCGTTTCCTGTCGCGGGCGCTAGGCCTACCCACACAAGTGAGGTATCATTTTTATCGGGAGACTTGGGGGAACCCCGGGTGGAAGGAAATTTGTGGCTCCTCTCAGATTCCAGAACTTTCTGTCACCGAAATGTGAGGAAAACTTGTTTTTTTAGCCACTTTTTGAGGTTTGCAAAGGATTCTGGGTAACAGAACCTGGTCCGAGCCCCGCGAGTCACCCCTCCTTGGATTGCCCTAGGTCTCTAGTTTTCAGAAATGTACAGGTTTGGTAGGTTTCCCTAGGTGCCGGCTGAGCTAGAGGCCAAAATCTACAGGTAGGCACTTCTCAAAAAACACCTCTGTTTTCTTCCAAAAATTTGGATGTGTCCACGTTGCGCTTTGGGGCGTTTCCTGTCGCGGGCGCTAGGCCTACCCACACAAGTGAGGTATCATTTTTATCGGGAGACTTGGGGGAACGCCAGGTGGAAGGAAATTTGTGGCTCCTCTCAGATTCCAGAACTTTCTGTCACCGAAATGTGAGGAAAACTTGTTTTTTTAGCCACTTTTTGAGGTTTGCAAAGGATTCTGGGTAACAGAACCTGGTCCGAGCCCCGCAAGTCACCCCTCCTTGGATTCCCCTAGGTCTCTAGTTTTCAGAAATGCACAGGTTTGGTAGGTTTCCCTATGTGCCGGATGAGCTAGAGGCCAAAATCTACAGGTAGGCACTTTGGAAAAAACAGCTGTGTTTTCTATAAAAAAAATAGGATGTGTCCATGTTGTGTTTTGGGGCATTTCCTGTCGCGGGCACTAGGCCTACCCACACAAGTGAGGTATCATTTTTATAGGGAGACTTGGGGGAACGCCGGGTGGAAAAAAATTTGTGGCTCCTCTCAGATTCCAGAACTTTCTGTCACCGAAATGTGAGGAAAACTTGTTTTTTTAGCCACTTTTTGAGGTTTGCAAAGGATTCTGGGTAACAGAACCTGGTCCGAGCCCCGCGAGTCACCCCTCCTTGGATTGCCCTAGGTCTCTAGTTTTCAGAAATGCACAGGTTTGGTAGGTTTCCCTAGGTGCCGGCTGAGCTAGAGGCAAAAATCTACAGGTAGGCACTTCTCAAAAAACACCTCTGTTTTCTTCCAAAAATTTGGATGTGTCCACGTTGCGCTTTGGGGCGTTTCCTGTCGCGGGCGCTAGGCCTACCCACACAAGTGAGGTATCATTTTTATCGGGAGACTTGGGGGAACCCCGGGTGGAAGGAAATTTGTGGCTCCTCTCAGATTCCAGAACTTTCTGTCACCGAAATGTGAGGAAAACTTGTTTTTTTAGCCACTTTTTGAGGTTTGCAAAGGATTCTGGGTAACAGAACCTGGTCCGAGCCCCGCGAGTCACCCCTCCTTGGATTGCCCTAGGTCTCTAGTTTTCAGAAATGCACAGGTTTGGTAGGTTTCCCTATGTGCCGGATGAGCTAGAGGCCAAAATCTACAGGTAGGCACTTTGGAAAAAACAGCTGTGTTTTCTATAAAAAAAATAGGATGTGTCCATGTTGTGTTTTGGGGCATTTCCTGTCGCGGGCACTAGGCCTACCCACACAAGTGAGGTATCATTTTTATCGGGAGACTTGGGGGAACGCCGGGTGGAAAAAAATTTGTGGCTCCTCTCAGATTCCAGAACTTTCTGTCACCGAAATGTGAGGAAAACTTGTTTTTTTTAGCCAGTTTTTGAGGTTTGCAAAGGATTCTGGGTAACAGAACCTGGTCCGAGCCCCGCGAGTCACCCCTCCTTGGATTGCCCTAGGTCTCTAGTTTTCAGAAATGCACAGGTTTGGTAGGTTTCCCTAGGTGCCGGCTGAGCTAGAGGCAAAAATCTACAGGTAGGCACTTCTCAAAAAACACCTCTGTTTTCTTCCAAAAATTTGGATGTGTCCACGTTGCGCTTTGGGGCGTTTCCTGTCGCGGGCGCTAGGCCTACCCACACAAGTGAGGTATCATTTTTATCGGGAGACTTGGGGGAACCCCGGGTGGAAGGAAATTTGTGGCTCCTCTCAGATTCCAGAACTTTCTGTCACCGAAATGTGAGGAAAACTTGTTTTTTTAGCCACTTTTTGAGGTTTGCAAAGGATTCTGGGTAACAGAACCTGGTCCGAGCCCCGCGAGTCACCCCTCCTTGGATTGCCCTAGGTCTCTAGTTTTCAGAAATGTACAGGTTTGGTAGGTTTCCCTAGGTGCCGGCTGAGCTAGAGGCCAAAATCTACAGGTAGGCACTTCTCAAAAAACACCTCTGTTTTCTTCCAAAAATTTGGATGTGTCCACGTTGCGCTTTGGGGCGTTTCCTGTCGCGGGCGCTAGGCCTACCCACACAAGTGAGGTATCATTTTTATCGGGAGACTTGGGGGAACGCCAGGTGGAAGGAAATTTGTGGCTCCTCTCAGATTCCAGAACTTTCTGTCACCGAAATGTGAGGAAAACTTGTTTTTTTAGCCACTTTTTGAGGTTTGCAAAGGATTCTGGGTAACAGAACCTGGTCCGAGCCCCGCAAGTCACCCCTCCTTGGATTCCCCTAGGTCTCTAGTTTTCAGAAATGCACAGGTTTGGTAGGTTTCCCTATGTGCCGGATGAGCTAGAGGCCAAAATCTACAGGTAGGCACTTTGGAAAAAACAGCTGTGTTTTCTATAAAAAAAATAGGATGTGTCCATGTTGTGTTTTGGGGCATTTCCTGTCGCGGGCACTAGGCCTACCCACACAAGTGAGGTATCATTTTTATAGGGAGACTTGGGGGAACGCCGGGTGGAAAAAAATTTGTGGCTCCTCTCAGATTCCAGAACTTTCTGTCACCGAAATGTGAGGAAAACTTGTTTTTTTAGCCACTTTTTGAGGTTTGCAAAGGATTCTGGGTAACAGAACCTGGTCCGAGCCCCGCGAGTCACCCCTCCTTGGATTGCCCTAGGTCTCTAGTTTTCAGAAATGCACAGGTTTGGTAGGTTTCCCTAGGTGCCGGCTGAGCTAGAGGCCAAAATCTACAGGTAGGCACTTCTCAAAAAACACCTCTGTTTTCTTCCAAAAATTTGGATGTGTCCACGTTGCGCTTTGGGGCGTTTCCTGTAGCGGGCGCTAGGCCTACCCACACAAGTGAGGTATCATTTTTATCGGGAGACTTGGGGGAACGCTGGGTGGAAGGAAATTTGTGGCTCCTCTCAGATTCCAGAACTTTCTGTCACCGAAATGTGAGGAAAACTTGTTTTTTTAGCCACTTTTTGAGGTTTGCAAAGGATTCTGGGTAACAGAACCTGGTCCGAGCCCCGCAAGTCACCCCTCCTTGGATTCCCCTAGGTCTCTAGTTTTCAGAAATGCACAGGTTTGGTAGGTTTCCCTATGTGCCGGATGAGCTAGAGGCCAAAATCTACAGGTAGGCACTTTGGAAAAAACAGCTGTGTTTTCTATAAAAAAAATAGGATGTGTCCATGTTGTGTTTTGGGGCATTTCCTGTCGCGGGCACTAGGCCTACCCACACAAGTGAGGTATCATTTTTATAGGGAGACTTGGGGGAACGCCGGGTGGAAAAAAATTTGTGGCTCCTCTCAGATTCCAGAACTTTCTGTCACCGAAATGTGAGGAAAACTTGTTTTTTTAGCCACTTTTTGAGGTTTGCAAAGGATTCTGGGTAACAGAACCTGGTCCGAGCCCCGCGAGTCACCCCTCCTTGGATTGCCCTAGGTCTCTAGTTTTCAGAAATGCACAGGTTTGGTAGGTTTCCCTAGGTGCCGGCTGAGCTAGAGGCCAAAATCTACAGGTAGGCACTTCTCAAAAAACACCTCTGTTTTCTTCCAAAAATTTGGATGTGTCCACGTTGCGCTTTGGGGCGTTTCCTGTAGCGGGCGCTAGGCCTACCCACACAAGTGAGGTATCATTTTTATCGGGAGACTTGGGGGAACGCTGGGTGGAAGGAAATTTGTGGCTCCTCTCAGATTCCAGAACTTTCTGTCACCGAAATGTGAGGAAAACTTGTTTTTTTAGCCACTTTTTGAGGTTTGCAAAGGATTCTGGGTAACAGAACCTGGTCCGAGCCCCGCGAGTCACCCCTCCTTGGATTGCCCTAGGTCTCTAGTTTTCAGAAATGTACAGGTTTGGTAGGTTTCCCTAGGTGCCGGCTGAGCTAGAGGCCAAAATCTACAGGTAGGCACTTCTCAAAAAACACCTCTGTTTTCTTCCAAAAATTTGGATGTGTCCACGTTGCGCTTTGGGGCGTTTCCTGTCGCGGGCGCTAGGCCTACCCACACAAGTGAGGTATCATTTTTATCGGGAGACTTGGGGGAACGCCAGGTGGAAGGAAATTTGTGGCTCCTCTCAGATTCCAGAACTTTCTGTCACCGAAATGTGTGGAAAACTAGTTTTTTTAGCCACTTTTTGAGGTTTGCAAAGGATTCTGGGTAACAGAACCTGGTCCAAGCCCCGCAAGTCACCCCTCCTTGGATTCCCCTAGGTCTCTAGTTTTCAGAAATATACAGGTTTGGTAGGTTTCCCTATGTGCCGGCTGAGCTAGAGGCCAAAATCTACAGGTAGGCACTTTGGAAAAAACAGCTGTGTTTTCTATAAAAAAAATAGGATGTGTCCATGTTGTGTTTTGGGGCATTTCCTGTCGCGGGCACTAGGCCTACCCACACAAGTGAGGTATCATTTTTATCGGGAGACTTGGGGGAACGCCGGGTGGAAAAAAATTTGTGGCTCCTCTCAGATTCCAGAACTTTCTGTCACCGAAATGTGAGGAAAACGTGTTTTTTTTAGCCAGTTTTTGAGGTTTGCAAAGGATTCTGGGTAACAGAACCTGGTCCGAGCCCCGCGAGTCACCCCTCCTTGGATTGCCCTAGGTCTCTAGTTTTCAGAAATGCACAGGTTTGGTAGGTTTCCCTAGGTGCCGGCTGAGCTAGAGGCAAAAATCTACAGGTAGGCACTTCTCAAAAAACACCTCTGTTTTCTTCCAAAAATTTGGATGTGTCCACGTTGCGCTTTGGGGCGTTTCCTGTCGCGGGCGCTAGGCCTACCCACACAAGTGAGGTATCATTTTTATCGGGAGACTTGGGGGAACCCCAGGTGGAAGGAAATTTGTGGCTCCTCTCAGATTCCAGAACTTTCTGTCACCGAAATGTGAGGAAAACTTGTTTTTTTAGCCACTTTTTGAGGTTTGCAAAGGATTCTGGGTAACAGAACCTGGTCCGAGCCCCGCGAGTCACCCCTCCTTGGATTGCCCTAGGTCTCTAGTTTTCAGAAATGTACAGGTTTGGTAGGTTTCCCTAGGTGCCGGCTGAGCTAGAGGCCAAAATCTACAGGTAGGCACTTCTCAAAAAACACCTCTGTTTTCTTCCAAAAATTTGGATGTGTCCACGTTGCGCTTTGGGGCGTTTCCTGTCGCGGGCGCTAGGCCTACCCACACAAGTGAGGTATCATTTTTATCGGGAGACTTGGGGGAACGCCAGGTGGAAGGAAATTTGTGGCTCCTCTCAGATTCCAGAACTTTCTGTCACCGAAATGTGAGGAAAACTTGTTTTTTTAGCCACTTTTTGAGGTTTGCAAAGGATTCTGGGTAACAGAACCTGGTCCGAGCCCCGCAAGTCACCCCTCCTTGGATTCCCCTAGGTCTCTAGTTTTCAGAAATGCACAGGTTTGGTAGGTTTCCCTATGTGCCGGATGAGCTAGAGGCCAAAATCTACAGGTAGGCACTTTGGAAAAAACAGCTGTGTTTTCTATAAAAAAAATAGGATGTGTCCATGTTGTGTTTTGGGGCATTTCCTGTCGCGGGCACTAGGCCTACCCACACAAGTGAGGTATCATTTTTATAGGGAGACTTGGGGGAACGCCGGGTGGAAAAAAATTTGTGGCTCCTCTCAGATTCCAGAACTTTCTGTCACCGAAATGTGAGGAAAACTTGTTTTTTTAGCCACTTTTTGAGGTTTGCAAAGGATTCTGGGTAACAGAACCTGGTCCGAGCCCCGCGAGTCACCCCTCCTTGGATTGCCCTAGGTCTCTAGTTTTCAGAAATGCACAGGTTTGGTAGGTTTCCCTAGGTGCCGGCTGAGCTAGAGGCCAAAATCTACAGGTAGGCACTTCTCAAAAAACACCTCTGTTTTCTTCCAAAAATTTGGATGTGTCCACGTTGCGCTTTGGGGCGTTTCCTGTAGCGGGCGCTAGGCCTACCCACACAAGTGAGGTATCATTTTTATCGGGAGACTTGGGGGAACGCTGGGTGGAAGGAAATTTGTGGCTCCTCTCAGATTCCAGAACTTTCTGTCACCGAAATGTGAGGAAAACTTGTTTTTTTAGCCACTTTTTGAGGTTTGCAAAGGATTCTGGGTAACAGAACCTGGTCCGAGCCCCGCGAGTCACCCCTCCTTGGATTGCCCTAGGTCTCTAGTTTTCAGAAATGTACAGGTTTGGTAGGTTTCCCTAGGTGCCGGCTGAGCTAGAGGCCAAAATCTACAGGTAGGCACTTTGGAAAAAACAGCTGTGTTTTCTATAAAAAAAATAGGATGTGTCCATGTTGTGTTTTGGGGCATTTCCTGTCGCGGGCACTAGGCCTACCCACACAAGTGAGGTATCATTTTTATCGGGAGACTTGGGGGAACGCCGGGTGGAAAAAAATTTGTGGCTCCTCTCAGATTCCAGAACTTTCTGTCACCGAAATGTGAGGAAAACGTGTTTTTTTTAGCCAGTTTTTGAGGTTTGCAAAGGATTCTGGGTAACAGAACCTGGTCCGAGCCCCGCGAGTCACCCCTCCTTGGATTGCCCTAGGTCTCTAGTTTTCAGAAATGCACAGGTTTGGTAGGTTTCCCTAGGTGCCGGCTGAGCTAGAGGCAAAAATCTACAGGTAGGCACTTCTCAAAAAACACCTCTGTTTTCTTCCAAAAATTTGGATGTGTCCACGTTGCGCTTTGGGGCGTTTCCTGTCGCGGGCGCTAGGCCTACCCACACAAGTGAGGTATCATTTTTATCGGGAGACTTGGGGGAACCCCAGGTGGAAGGAAATTTGTGGCTCCTCTCAGATTCCAGAACTTTCTGTCACCGAAATGTGAGGAAAACTTGTTTTTTTAGCCACTTTTTGAGGTTTGCAAAGGATTCTGGGTAACAGAACCTGGTCCGAGCCCCGCGAGTCACCCCTCCTTGGATTGCCCTAGGTCTCTAGTTTTCAGAAATGTACAGGTTTGGTAGGTTTCCCTAGGTGCCGGCTGAGCTAGAGGCCAAAATCTACAGGTAGGCACTTCTCAAAAAACACCTCTGTTTTCTTCCAAAAATTTGGATGTGTCCACGTTGCGCTTTGGGGCGTTTCCTGTCGCGGGCGCTAGGCCTACCCACACAAGTGAGGTATCATTTTTATCGGGAGACTTGGGGGAACGCCAGGTGGAAGGAAATTTGTGGCTCCTCTCAGATTCCAGAACTTTCTGTCACCGAAATGTGAGGAAAACTTGTTTTTTTAGCCACTTTTTGAGGTTTGCAAAGGATTCTGGGTAACAGAACCTGGTCCGAGCCCCGCAAGTCACCCCTCCTTGGATTCCCCTAGGTCTCTAGTTTTCAGAAATGCACAGGTTTGGTAGGTTTCCCTATGTGCCGGATGAGCTAGAGGCCAAAATCTACAGGTAGGCACTTTGGAAAAAACAGCTGTGTTTTCTATAAAAAAAATAGGATGTGTCCATGTTGTGTTTTGGGGCATTTCCTGTCGCGGGCACTAGGCCTACCCACACAAGTGAGGTATCATTTTTATAGGGAGACTTGGGGGAACGCCGGGTGGAAAAAAATTTGTGGCTCCTCTCAGATTCCAGAACTTTCTGTCACCGAAATGTGAGGAAAACTTGTTTTTTTAGCCACTTTTTGAGGTTTGCAAAGGATTCTGGGTAACAGAACCTGGTCCGAGCCCCGCGAGTCACCCCTCCTTGGATTGCCCTAGGTCTCTAGTTTTCAGAAATGCACAGGTTTGGTAGGTTTCCCTAGGTGCCGGCTGAGCTAGAGGCCAAAATCTACAGGTAGGCACTTCTCAAAAAACACCTCTGTTTTCTTCCAAAAATTTGGATGTGTCCACGTTGCGCTTTGGGGCGTTTCCTGTAGCGGGCGCTAGGCCTACCCACACAAGTGAGGTATCATTTTTATCGGGAGACTTGGGGGAACGCTGGGTGGAAGGAAATTTGTGGCTCCTCTCAGATTCCAGAACTTTCTGTCACCGAAATGTGAGGAAAACTTGTTTTTTTAGCCACTTTTTGAGGTTTGCAAAGGATTCTGGGTAACAGAACCTGGTCCGAGCCCCGCGAGTCACCCCTCCTTGGATTGCCCTAGGTCTCTAGTTTTCAGAAATGTACAGGTTTGGTAGGTTTCCCTAGGTGCCGGCTGAGCTAGAGGCCAAAATCTACAGGTAGGCACTTCTCAAAAAACACCTCTGTTTTCTTCCAAAAATTTGGATGTGTCCACGTTGCGCTTTGGGGCGTTTCCTGTCGCGGGCGCTAGGCCTACCCACACAAGTGAGGTATCATTTTTATCGGGAGACTTGGGGGAACGCCGGGTGGAAGGAAATTTGTGGCTGCTCTCAGATTCCAGAACTTTCTGTCACCGAAATGTGAGGAAAACTTGTTTTTTTAGCCACTTTTTGAGGTTTGCAAAGGATTCTGGGTAACAGAACCTGGTCCGAGCCCCGCAAGTCACCCCTCCTT
Source organism: Pleurodeles waltl (assembly GCF_031143425.1). NCBI lineage: Eukaryota > Metazoa > Chordata > Amphibia > Caudata > Salamandridae > Pleurodeles > Pleurodeles waltl. The sequence continues at coordinate 753,217,233 of NC_090437.1, forward strand.
AGATTGCCCTAGGTCTCTAGTTTTCAGAAATGTACAGGTTTGGTAGGTTTCCCTAGGTGCCGGCTGAGCTAGAGGCCAAAATCTACAGGTAGGCACTTCTCAAAAAACACCCCTGTTTTCTTCCAAAAATTTGGATGTGTCCACGTTGCGCTTTGGGGCGTTTCCTGTCGCGGGCGCTAGGCCTACCCACACAAGTGAGGTATCATTTTTATCGGGAGACTTGGGGGAACGCCAGGTGGAAGGAAATTTGTGGCTCCTCTCAGATTCCAGAACTTTCTGTCTCCGAAATGTGAGGAAAACTTGTTTTTTTAGCCACTTTTTGAGGTTTGCAAAGGATTCTGGGTAACAGAACCTGGTCCGAGCCCCGCAAGTCACCCCTCCTTGGATTCCCCTAGGTCTCTAGTTTTCAGAAATGCACAGGTTTGGTAGGTTTCCCTATGTGCCGGCTGAGCTAGAGGCCAAAATCTACAGGTAGGCACTTTGGAAAAAACAGCTGTGTTTTCTATAAAAAAAATAGGATGTGTCCATGTTGTGTTTTGGGGCATTTCCTGTCGCGGGCACTAGGCCTACCCACACAAGTGAGGTATCATTTTTATCGGGAGACTTGGGGGAACACAGAATAGCAAAACAAGTGTTATTGCCCCTTATCTTTCTCTACATTTTTTCCTTCCAAATATAAGAGAGTGTGTAAAAAAGACGTCTATTTGAGAAATGCCCTGCAACTCACATGCTAGTATGGGCACCTCGGAATTCAGCGATGTGCAAATAACCACTGCTCCTCAAAACCTTATCTTGATCCCATTTTGGAAATGCAAAGGTTTTCTTGATACCTCTTTTTCACTCTTCATATTTCAGCAAATGAATTGCTGTATACCCAGTATAGAATGAAAACCAACTGCAGGGTGCAGCTCATTTATTGGCTCTGGGTACCTAGGGTTCTTGATGAACCTACAAGCCCTTTATATCCCCGCAACCAGAAGAGTCCAGCAGACAAAACGGTATATTGCTTTCAGAAATCTGACATCGCAGGAAAAAGTTACAGAGTAAAACATAAAGAAAAATGGCTGTTGTTTTCAGTTCAATTTCAATATTTTTTTATTTCAGCTGTTATTTTCTGTAGGAAAACCTTGTAGGATCTACACAAATGACCCCTTGCTGAATTCAGAATTTTGTCTAGTTTTCAGAAATGTTTAGCATTCCGGGATCCAGCATTGGTTTCACACCCATTTCTGTCACTAACTGGAAGGAGGCTGAAAGCACCAAATATAGTAGAAATGGGGTATGTCCCAGTAAAATGCCAAATTTGTGTTGAAAAATTTGGTTTTCTGATTCAAGTCTGCCCGTTCCTGAAAGGTGGGAAGATAGTGATTTCAGCACCAGAAACCCTTTGTTGATGGCATTTTCAGGGAAAAAAACACAAGCCTTCTTCGGCAGCCCTTTTTTCCCATTTTTTTGGAAAAAACTAAATTTTCACTGTATTTTGGCTATTTTCTTGGTCTCCTCCAGGGGAAACCACCAACTCTCGGTACCATTAGAATCCCTAGGATGTTGGAAAAAAAGGACGCAAATTTGGTGTGGTTAGCTTATGTGGACAAAAAGTTATGAAGCCCTAAGCGCGAACTACCCCAAATAGCCAAAAAAGGGCTCAGCACTGGGGGGGGGAAAGGCCCAGCAGCTAAGGGGATAATGTCCCTGGGATGGGTCCCTCCAGCCTTGGGTGTCCTCCTGGGGTGGGCAAGGATGACAGGGGGTGTCCCTGGGGGCATGGGAGGGCACCTCTGGGCTCCTTCCGAGACCACAGGTCCCTTAACGCCTGCCTTGTCCAGGCGCTAAAAAACGGAGCAAAAGCGGCCGTACGTCATTTTTTTTGACCCGCACACTCCCGGGCGTGAATTTTGCCCGGGAGTGTAAATACGGCGCACATGCCTCGGAGTCAATTTTTTAGACGGGAATGCCTACCTTGCATATCATTAACGCAAAGTAGGTGTCCACGCTAAAAAATGACGCAAACTCCATGGACTTTGGCGCTAGACGTGTCTAACGCCAAAGTATAAATATGAGTTTGTTTTGCGTCGGAATTGCGTAAAAAAAAACGACGCAATTCCGGTATAAATATGCCCCTGCATGCCTTTCCTGCACGCGTCAGGAAAAACTCATGAGTTCATTTAGAGCTTGGGGTTTTCAAGGTAACTCTCTTCTACATGCACAGGAGAACTTTGGAGTGCTGGATCCGAGTGCAGCGTCTTACATAAAAGACGGCATGCTTCCCCTGCAGGTGCAACAGGAGGCCCTTCTCTCATATAAAAGTCAGCAAACCTGACATCGAGCACAATCTTTCAGAAACAGCAGTAAAACGGATTGTAAAGCATTCTAATGATTTTAGCCTAACATCAACTTTTAAATAGAATAATAGATAATTCTCATTAAAGTTAGTTTAAAATATTTACTAAGAATCCTTAATTTATAACAATGTGCAATTGATCTATATGTGCAGTTTACTACTTAAATCCTTTGTGACTAAATACATAATTTCCTCAGAAACTATAAGTTGGATTCTGTCAACTACCCCATCTAAAATGTAATAATACTAAACTGTAACACAAAATCTTATTAAATGAATATTGATATCTCCACCCAAGTAATAGAAATGTATTTATCTGCTCAGAAGCAGCAAACAAAAGAGGAAGATGTTGGAGTGTTGAGCAGTTTTATGGACTTGCTGCTTGGAAGTGGTGAAGAAAAGATAATGCCTAATCATATCTTTCTGCCTTGCTATAAAATCAATGGCAGAATACCGCTAGTGTGGAAGGTGCATGTGTTATTCAGTATCTCAGACATTATTTCTCATGCCTGAGGAACATATTTGTAAATTTAGGGAATATGATTCCTCATTTTAGTTGCTCAAATAAAAGGGGAAAACAGTTTTCTCTCAAACCTAGTTCTTCAAATTCCAGCAGAGACTTAGCTTTTTTCACAGGTCCTAAGAACTCATCACATATGATCTATACTGTAAATAACAACTGGTATCACCCTTTATATCTGTTCCTTTTTGTGACCCTCAAAACCAAACATTCACCACAATGCATTTCAATGGGACAAAAAACGCAGGACCTTATCACAAAAAAGACAATCTAACAGGTATTCTTGTCATTTTTCGCCTAAATAGTCCCATGAAAAACCCACTACTAATCATTTTTGTGAGTTTCACATTTCTAAGGGTCTGGTTTACAATAGCAGTATTATTCAAGGAAGGGGTGGAGTCAGAGGGCCCAAAGTAGTTACTAATGTGCATGGAGGAGGGACCTCAGCTTCACCTCTACTCCTTTGACTCTACCCCAGTAAAAAAGGAACTAGGTTTATCCTCCCCCGTGAATCGTGGTGCTCTCATTGTTCTATTTCAAAGGTGTGTGAAAATAGTGTTGAATAGACAAAAACATTTCTAACCTTCACTTATTTTACCTTGGACAGAGAGCAAACTGGAACCAAAGTCTTGAGAACCTTCTTTGTCAGTGTGCACCAGCTGAAACACCACTACCTCCGTGCTCTTATTTCCAGAAATTCTCATGGTCTCCAACACAGACTGAATAAAGGCTGTGCTCTAATGTATACAAGACAGCTCTCAACCAAAGAAGCCTATTTGTATCTCAAGGCTCTCATTTCATGTAGTTTGGATGAGGTCACCTTTTTATTTATCTGAAATAAATGTTGAGTCCCAACTTAGATTCAGAAATAGCTGGAGACCACTACATAGCATGGGGAAAGTATACAATGAATGTCAGTACATGTAGCAAGACAGTACAAAACTTGAAGTGTTTCAGCATGGCTGTCTGTTTCAATGAAGTGAAAAGTGTAGGCTTCTTAGAAATTTCAGTGTGCAATGGCTTTGGGTCAGTGTTCCTAGCCCATAGATGATAGTTGCACTTTTGGATCAGAGCCTTAAGTTATTCCTATTTGTAGAAGTATATGGACAAATTTGGGTTTTGAGTATGTTTGCTCATATTTTGGGGCGAGGAAGAGAAGGTTCTGCACTCAAATGTTAACTTTCATATTTCCGGTGTTGCTAGAAATTGTAGTTCTGGTGTCACAGTGACTTTTACAGGTGATATTTCTCAGCCACACAAGCTGGTGATTGTCTTTCAAAATGCAGAAGGATCTTATTGTAAGGCTGGTGTCTGTGGGAAAAACAGTACTGTCAACTCGGAGATGTTGTGATGTGACTTAACAACCTTAGATTTGTTTGCCTTTGAGTTAGGCATTGACTGTAGGTGACAGAACTAAGATCTAAAGGGTTGGTGGAATGTTAGCTTAATCGGAGATTGGTTTAAGATTGTGCAAGAGACAATTAGAACCAGTCTGTCTGCCTTTTCTTTGCAAAGGGCACCTTGATGTACAGGTGTTGTAAGGATGAAATCTCTGATCTTCAGATGTTCTCACCTTTTCTTCACCTAATGTTTCTTCTGTATTGCTCCTTTTGTACACAGTTTGAGGAGCCCTAATCACAAGAGACCCTGCAGCAGCACAAACAACACATCTATCTCAAAATAATTATTTATTTAAAACTCTTGGGGCCTGATTTAGAGTTTGGCGGAGGGGATTACTCCATCCCAAATGTGACGGATATTCCTACTGCCGTATTACGATCCAATTATAGCCTATAGAGATTTTAATTTGGTGGACAGGATATCCGTCATGTTGGTGACAGAGTAGCCCATCTGCCAAACTCTAAATCAGGCCCATAATCTAAAACTCTGACCCGTCGAAAAACACACATCATTTTTCACACTCTCTACATTGTTTTGGGTTTACCCACCTGCATTAGATGAGACTGCATACCCAGAAGAGAAAATGTGGCGAAGACAGGAATTTTCTCATTTCGAAAAACTTTGTTTTAGGTCCTTAGGCATATTTGTCCAAAGGACTTAGGGCCTGATTACGAGTTTGGCGCACAGTCAGCAAAGGCGGCGGTCCCAAAAAGACCTCTGCGCCGGCGTTATCCAGGCCACCATACTACCATATATGCAGGCTGAACCGCCAATCACCAAAACAAATGGCTGCCTGTCAGCTGTCTGGTGGGCTGCATTCTGGGGGTGCAATCATCGTTGCCGTCATGGCCGCATAGTACCGCTGAGCCCATTTTAAAAGCACAGTCGACATGGCAGTCTCCTTGCGCCAGTCAGCTGACGGGGCTCAGCAAACATGGTGCATATTCAGCAAAGCAACAGACACGTGCTCATTGGATGGATACAAACACAACACAGCTGACATACATTGGCCCAGTCAACAAACTTGGAAATCACACTATAAAACAAACCCCTTCCCAGACATTGATACTTTGCCTCTCCATTGTAAGAAAGAGACAGAGCCCACTGTTTTTCTCATCGTTGATAGATGAGGCACCCCTTTTTTTACCATCCTATTCCTTTCTTGCACTTTTGTCCATTTACTCTCTATATCACTTTTTTGTTAAGTAAGTTCCTGCCCCCTACTTTAATTTACATCCATGTCATGTCCCAAAAATCTCAGTTTTTCTGAAGATGAGTTGAAACTCATGGTGGGTAAAAACATTAGAGTAGAGCCATAATTGTTTGGAGCACAAGTCCAGCATACTCCTCTCAGTAGGAAAATTGAAATGTGGCAAAGGAAAGTCGACAGAGTGAATGCTGTAGGCACCATCCTGCACACAAAGGAGGACATTAGGAAGATATAGAATGACCTGAGTGGGAAGGTGCATTCCCTGGCCTCTGGGCAACACATGTAGTCCCTGAAGACTGGTGGTGGTCATCCCAATGCCTCATTACAACTCTTTCCCTGGGAGGAAAAGGTTTTGGCCATCCCACATCCTGAGGGCTTGACTGGAATAGCTGGGGGAGTGGAGTCTTGTAAGTAGCAACACAAAAACTGTTACAAATCTTTAGTGTCTGGTATGCTCACATCTCACATCTCACCTTTTGCCACTGTCTTGTTCATTTACTTTCTCAACATGCAATACCCAGAGTTGCAGAGATGTAAGCTTGTCAGTGTGCATTGTCGTACATAACATCACATATATCAATCCCCATTGCATGCCATATCTTGGAATTAGGTCTGTAAGTGCTTCCATATCAACAGATCATCACAGGAACCATTGTATTTGTCAACATATAAATGTATGGTCCAGCCTAACAGCAGTGTGGCAACATATATATTAAAGTCTTAACAGTTGTCAAGTGTTGGGAAGTACAGACAGTGACATAATTACAACTATCAGGAGGCCCTGTTTCTGTACCTCAAACCAAAAGGTGTTTCTGCACATGTCCAAATACACCTGTGTGCCATCTCTCAAATGGTGTACCCTCCCCTGGGAGTTTAGCATTTGTGTAGTTTGAGGAATCAACAAGCAACATGACTACAACTACTACCTCAAACCAACAGGCCTTTCTGCAGTTGCCCAAATATACCTGTGTGATATCTCTCAAATGATGTACACTATGGGAGTGAGCAATCTACATTCAACTCAGAGACGTGCCTTTCTAGCTAGCTTGCTGTTGTCCTGGTATATCAAAATGAAAATTTTGAGGACAGGAATGACACCTTACCAAGTTTGTACATCAAGTATTCCTAAGGTACTAAGCTGCTTCTTCAGACTGGAAGTAGCATTTAACACATTGACTCAGCACTGCTCACGTGATGGCTACAGCTACTTATACAACAACGTTGTGTGTTCGCCTGTATCTCAAACAACTAGGCCTTGGAATAGTGGAATACACATGTCTCCTCTCCACTGTGTTGGCTTAACTGTTTCTAAGATGTCATGTTCATTCCCTCATCTAAACTCAACTTATCAGCACATTTAATGAGCTTCTTGAGTCTAATAGTTTTTGCAAACTTCACACGTCATGTCAACAAATTTAATACCATAGTAACAGAGCATTCTCAGCAAACCTATCACTTAAGATTGTCCAATGTCTCTACTTACAGTGACACAAAACCTTTAACACTGTACTCTATTTCTCAACAGGTTGAGCTGGCACAGCACTTGGCCAGACATTGTCCAACGACCAGACTCCCAAACCACCTCTGGATGAAGTCCTCGGTGATGACGACATTACTGGACATGTGGTTGTGGTCCTGGCCCATCTAGGCATACTCGTCAAATAGCAATAGTGAGTCTCACTGTGTCCACAACAACACCTCCCACCCCAGTTGCTTCAACGTCACAAACAACAATGTGGCCCCCAACCTGTGTCCCTAGCACAGCTGCTAGCATCTTGTGCTCTTCAGTCCTGGATCCTGAGGAGCAAATCAACAATCCTGACAATGAGGGAATGCTGTGGGCAATCAGAGCGAGGCCACTAGGGCCACTCATGACCAGATTACCATCAGCCAAGTCTTGGGGGTCTATCAGGAGTCGCAAGGTATGATTGGCCATGTGCTATTTGAACTCTGGGAAATCAAGCAGCTGCAGACGGAAATGACCCAACAAATGTAGGACCATAATTCTAACATGGCCAACCTAACAGGGGCGCTGAGGGAGATCCATACAACCCTGAGCAGGGCTTTTCCCCCAACATCTACCCCTTCCTGCGGGCTAACTACATCAAGCCCAAGTACATCTGTGGCAGACACATGAAGGAAGGCCCTCCTAGAGGTTCAACCACCCTCAGCACCCCTGTCTCTGCAACAGCTGAACTCCCCTGCTTTTGTAAGCGGAGACATCCATGTAGAAAACCAGGAGGTGCCAATGGCAAGACAACTACCACTGCCAACAAGAACTATTTTCCTAAATGTCCTCCTTTGTGTGTCACACATTCACTCTGTGGACTGATCTTGAACCCCATTCTATTTCTGATGGGATGAGTACTCTGGACTTTGGACTTCCGATGGTGTGGCATCTATTCATATGACTTCATTCCCCATGACTGACCACTTCACTTTTAATTTAGGCTATGTTTTGCCACAGGTTTGTTTTCACCCTTATCACTGTAATATATTCAGCAGTCCCACACCCATTTTCTGCTGTCTTAAATTTCACATTTATCAATGTAGATATGTAAGGACATGTGAATCATACACCGAAAAAACAAGCTACTTGTGGAAGCAGTGATATGTTGCATGGGCACAGGATCTAGCTCCGAATTACAACCATTCCACACAAACACATACAAATAAAGTGTCTTGTCAAAGAACACATTTTATTACATTGTTCAGCTCATAGGCTGTCAATTTGTCTGAAACATAGCAAATCATACATGGTTGAATCATATTGGGTAAATGATCAATTTTACAGGTATAGACCTAAAGACCATGGTAGCAAGGGATATATCAGACATTGCCCTGTAGAATAGGTAAACATAAAATTGGTTGATGTCATCAGTTGGAGCCATATTGCCTACCTCACAAAAGGAATCCAACATCATATAATGCACAACTTAGACAGATGGCAGTACAACAGTCTGATCACAGGCTCATTACAATCCAGTGCTTCTGTATCTGGTGGTATGACACAAGCAAATGTCATTGATGTGCCACAGACACTTTGGCCTACAATAATGAAACACATAAAAAATTAGATATAGCTCATACAAAGATAGTGCCTAGCCAATGTGATAGGAAACTATGATGAATTAGACCTGGGACTATATATTTTCTGACCACATGATGACACACACAATGCATCAGGGCCACCATTCAACAAAGAACAAGTCCAATGGAATATTTAAAACTTCCGTCCTATCACTGTGCAAGCTGCCTTGGCACAGGTCTTGTACATCCAACGTCTGTGACCTACATTCCCAGGAACAATCCATGTCCGCTTTGTATGTCCAAACAACATCACATACCTGCCATTGTCACAACTCAGACTGTCCTAGTGAAGACGTCATGGTGAAGGTATCTGAACAAATGCAAAGACAAGGAGAACAGTTATAAAACCATACATATGACACAATTCACATAGAAAACATCTGGAGAGCGCAATTCATGTTATAAATCTCACACAAACAAAGCAACATCTCCAAAATGTAATTGTGTCAATAGCTTCCTCATTAGATGCACTTTGCCAGTATTAGCCAGAGCTACAGCTTCCAAACTTTTCCAACTAATATACTCCTCACATCATCACAAGTACAGTTTATTGTAATCTCATGACATACTTACACTCATCAGAAGAAGCTGATGATAAGACCTTGTTGCAAATCAGCTCCTTCCTCTTCACCTCTATCATCTGCATTTAGCATCTCTTGATTCTCACCAAAGGCACTGCAGGCTCCCCCTCCTCTGGAATGAAAAGGATGTTCCTTTGCAGGGCGATGTTATGGAGCATGCAGCATGCCACAGTGATTTGACACACCTTTCCAGTTGAGTAGAAGAGGGCTCTCCTAGTCTTGTCCAGACAGCCTTAAGGAGCCTAAAAGCCCGCTCAACTGGTTGCAGTGTTTCTCCATGGGCCTCATTGAAGTGGACTTCCCCTGGCATAGCTGAATTCCTCAGCGGTGTTAACAACCACCAATAGTTGGGATATGCCGAGTCTCCTGTTTGGAATGAGACACAAGTGCCACGATGAGTCACATACTTCGTTATTGTAGCACCTGACTTTGCACACACACGATCATGACAGATGTATCTAACCAACAAGCCAGGCCCTCTCCAGTTGCAGTTGTGACATCAGCTGGGGAATGGTGCTGTTCCAAATAGCAAAGAAATCATGGGCTGAACCTGGGACCTGGGCCTGCACCCCCGACCGCTACACCACCAAGGAATCAACGATTTCCACAGCAATCTTTCCAGATGAATGAAAGCAGGCAGAGGTCAGATCCCATCCAAAGAAACACTCTGCCGACCCCAGTGACCTAAAAAACTGCAGACCAATCTCCCTGCTTCCCTTCCCGGACAAAGTGCTCAAGTCAGCCATCAACAGCTCAACGACTATCTCAAACAAAACCACCTTCTCAATACCTCACAATTAGGATTCCGGGCCAACTACAACACGGAGAGTGCACTGATCACTGCCACAGATTACATCAGGACCCTCCTCGACTGAGAAAAGACGGCAGCTCTGATCCTTCTGGACCTCTCTGCAGCATTCAATACAGTCACCACACTCTCCTCAGCAGACGCCACAACATAGGCAATCAACAAAACACCCTTAAATGGGTCACTTCGTTCCTCTTAGGCCACATGCAGAGAATCCGCCTTCCTCCCTTCACTTCTGCTCCTAGGGTGTACCCCAAAGATCCTCCCTCAGCCCAAACCTGTTCAAAATCTAAATGATCCCCCTCGCAGACATTGTCAAATCCTATGGACTCAATGTAGTCTTCTACGCCGACCACACTCAACTAATCCTCTCACTCACTGAAGACCCTCACAATGCCTAATCCAACTTCCCAATGCCATGATAAATGTAGCAACATGGAACAAAAAACAGCTGTCTCAAACTAAACACAGACGAAACAGAAGCCCTGTTCTTCGGGAAGAACACCTCCATATGAGACCACAGCTGGTGACCAGCAGAACTCCTACCAATGGCCTCTCCATCAGACTATGCACAAAACCTTGGCATCATCCTTGACTGTGAACTATCCATGAATCGACAAGAAAACTCAATCACCTCCTCCTATTCCTGCATCCTCTGTATGCTCAGCTGAACCTTCAAATTGATCCCTACTGACAGCCTGGTCACCAGCCGCCTCAACTATGGCAACACTCACTACGCCAGAGCGTCCTCCCAGATACTTAAAATACTACAAACTCTTCAGAACACCACGGTCAGACTCATCCTAAACCTCCCCAAGTGCTAAAACCTCCACGGGCTCCCCATCCAGAAGAGATGTTAGTTCAAAATTCTCATACTCGCATACAAGGCTCTCCATAACCTAGGGCCATCCTACATTAACCATTGACTGAGCTTTTATGTCTCATCAAGACAACTATGTTCCACCTCCCTAAACTTCGCACATACACCCTTCATCCATCACAGCCGCAGTGAAGACCACTCCTTCTCCTATATAGCATCCAGGTCCTGGAACAGTCTGCCCCTCCACTTATGAACGCTCCCTCCCTGGCAGAATTCAGAAGGAGACTCAAGATGTGGCTTTTTGATGGAGTCACAGCACCGTCAGTGCTGAGATACGCTTAGGGGTGATAGTGCTACACTTTACAAATGCTATGGCTGATTGATTGATTGATGGCTGTCTAGACATGTGTCTACAACATGTATGTGCAAATAAAAAACCTATCTGTTCCTCTTGTGCCCCTTGATATAGTAAAGTGTGTTCTGACTATCAAAAATACCGTCACCGGCGGGATACAGTGCACCACGGTTATATGGCATCTGTGACCAGCAATGCACTACACTGATGATTGTGTAAGAGAATTTACATGTCAAGGGAGATTTACATCTGTTGAGATGTTACTGCACATTAATAGAAGTTATGACACATTCAACAGTCATCAAAACTGTAGCTTTAACAGGCAAAATGGCAGATGCCCATCCTCGTCCATTGGACTTTAGGAACCTCCTACCACAGGCGGAAGTCACCTGCGCGGTGGGCTGTTCCAACCGCAGTGGACACAGCCATAGGCTAACATTGTTGACTGTGACAGTTGCATCCCAATGGCTGTGCCTGTTGAGGGTGTGGACCACATATGTGGTGTGAATGTATGTTGCAGTTCGGAAAATAACTCACTTGCCTCCTAACACTGCTGCCATCAACACTTCAATCACTTCAGCTGCTGTGTGTCACCTCTGAGAGCAATCATGCCAGGCCAAGCAGGTGAGAGGACCCCTGCCTTCTCTCCACAGGAGCTGGAGAAACCTGTTGAAGAGGTCCTTCCCCTGTATGGTCAGCTCTATGGCTCACCAGAGGAACAGGTAACTATCACACAAACATATTTGACTAAGTTCAAAGCCATCCTTTCCTTCCTCGCAGTCTAAAATGTGCCTCTAAGTCCCATTGAGTTATTTGGGTGCCTATTGGCACAATCTATGGTCCATACATAGGATGTACAGGTTGTGGTATGTGGAGTCCTCTGAGTATTTCAAATGACCATTGTGTTGTGTGATGTGTGAAAAGCCCTAGATCTTCCTTGTGTTGCATTCATATGTCCATGAAGGTAAACTTTACAGCCAAACAACAATATATCTGATGATGGTAAATAATAAAGTAAATGTATCTGCATTTCAACATGTATATGTATACTGTGTATGTATACTGTTTGAGTGAGTTGAGGATATTTTTAGCAATGTGTAAAGTCCCACAAATCACTCAGCCCAGATCAGGCCTTGGCAAACTGTGGTAACAGAGACCAATGTAAAACTCACTGAGCCCTTCAGACTGCCTCACAACCCTTAGCTCCCATAAAGAATGGCCACAGCATGTATTGTCATACATGGAAGTAATGACAATGTGCTGTTCATGTAAGTTCTGTATGCTCAGCCTGCATAGAGCAAGGCTGGTCAAAGCCCTTTCACAGAATGGGACATAGCCCACGGTTGTGCACAGTAACTGTGGCTATCCAACTGAGGCACTGAGCCGGCTCACTGCAGACCTTCTGATCCTTGAATGTGGCCAAAATGAATCTTCAGAAGCATGATTTGGCCTGAATGCTTTTACATTGAATACTTTAGGAATGGGAACTGAGGTAACCACCTGGTATTTATTTCTATTGATCTTCATTGTCAATATGTGTCATTGCCTATGGACAGGCCCCTTATACCCACATGTCTGTTGTCACCTTTCCAGAAGTCATGTTTGTACAGAACAGGCCTATTGCACAAGTGGCAAACCCACAGTGCAGATAGTTTGCTAATTGAAGGGAGTTCATCACATGTGAACCACTAGCTTTGTTACATGCAACCAATCAGACAAAATATATCTTGGTATGTTGAATGTCATTGCCACATATGGTAAGAGGTGTTTCCTGTGATGCCAGTATATACCACACAAACCCACTTGGAAGTGGTATGAGATTCCATTATGTAGACCACATTTTCCCAGAGAAGAAGCTTTCAGTGACAGCCTTGCCAACCCTTTTATTGTCATCTAAGTTCTACAGTGTGGTTTGCACCATGGTAGTTGCCTGTCTGGTCTTGAATGGTCCTGTATGGACAATTTGCAGGGAATTAATGTGCCTGGATGTAAAGGTGTCTGTATAGTCATGCACAAGTAGTTTACCCTTCAGAAAGTCACACCATTCACAATGGTGTGTTGTGTTTCCTAGTGTCTCACATCACAGTACATGTTGCTTTGCCCTGGGCTACATGAGTTCAGTGGATTAAGTGGGCTTGCTTAGTGGCTCACATCACAGTACATGGTGCTATGCCCTAGGCTACATGATGTCAGTGGACTAAGTGGTCTTGCTTAGTCAGTGTTGGCCATGACCAGATTTGTGGATAGTCAGCATATGACTCCAAAAATGTGTATTTCTGTCCCTGTACTTATCACCATATGTGCTTTACACATGTTGTATCTTGATAGTTACAAAATGCTTGTGCTAGGTGTTTCCGAAATGTGTGTTAAACAACCAGTTACACTAAAAAAGGTGCTACTGCGACATCTTCATTTGTTTATTGCATCCATAAAGGTTAACACCCATTAGAAGCAAGGCAATTGGAAAGCCATTGCCTGGAAGGTATGGACCTTGGGGGTCTATCACTGTTAGAGCATCTACTGTCAAAAATGGTGGGAGGACCTGAGACGCTGGGCCCAGACAATCATGGAGGTCCAGCTAGGGCTGTCTTCCCAACATGGGCAGGGCACATGCCAGAGCCTGACACTCCTGATGGTCTGCATACTGGTGGTGGCCTACCCCAAGCTTGATGGGCATTTGAAAGGAGCACAGCAGCTACAAGGGAGTGAGTCCTGGGCAGATTCATACCTGTTCCATTGCCAAGTCGATGTGTTAGAGGCGACCATCTCACCATGAATATTGGAGATGGCCATTGTGTGATACACAAGATGTCTTATTGTTTGTGTAGGTATGGTAGTTGGTGCATGGTGATGTGCCTTGCCTCTTGTCCTAGTGACCAGGAACACAGAGCACAGTCCACTACCAATATACTTGCTTGGGCATACACATGGCTAAGTGCAATGGTCAATAATCTCATGTTGTTTCATGCTGTGTGTGTCATTGTACCCAACAGTCCACTTGTCTTCAGCGTGTCAGCCCCAACATCAAACAACATGAGATAATAGATCACTGTACTTAGACATGTGTCCCCTAAAGAGAGTATATTGGCATCTGTCTCCTGTTTGTCAAGAGTGCTGGTGCCTCACTACTGTCTCTCATGTGGTGGTGGCCATCATACATGTGACATAGCATATGTTGTCCAGTGTGCACTAACTGAGCAATTATTTCCTCTGGTAAGTAGGGAATGTACAGTAAAATGATTTAGGTAACATCACTGTTGGCATCAGTGTTTGTACCTATGTGTTAGAATGTGTAACTTGCACTTTTGTAATATCATGTCCAATACTGTTTCATACTAGATCTAACTGTCTTCACAGGATGATGTCTAATTCTATCACATATGTACAGGTGCTAAAATCTCTTGGAAAATAGATTTTATATGATGCGTACAGAGTTTATGTGGTACCACAGACAGGAGTGTGTCAACATTGTTTGTTGGGTCACACATACCCTAACCCATTATTCAATGTAATTTATCATGAACAATTGCAGAAGCAATGAAGGACATGACAGGTAGACCTACAGTATTTTCTCACAATGTGCATTTCCATGCCATTGATGTTGAATAATTTGTCTAAGTGCTTTGCACATGTCGATTGTTGAAGATTCATTAGCTGAATCATGTTGGAACCATATGTGAGTGTTCACACTTAGTAATTCAATGGAATCTGTGCTTGCATGTCAAACAGGTACAGGCATGCCTTCCCCATTAAGAAACATGTGAAAGGCTCTCTTCAGATATTGGAGATTCATTGAATCACAACATTCAATGGACTATTGCTTTTAGTTATGCAATGTTAGAAGGGTGTTCTCAGCAGTACTAATTGACACCGGTGATTTCCATAGACCAGCTGATTCATTGTGCTCTGGATATTTGTAGGCACAACTCCCAGATTGACCAGATTGTCTCCAGTGTATTTTTCTGTGCAAGATGTGGTATCTAGCAAAGCAACATTAGTACAACTTCCATTACACTATTTAGACAATGTACATATTGTGAAGTTACCATTGGTGAGTTTTTACAGTGTGACATGGGTGTTTTCATGTCACCTTCTTCGGGCTACTGTATTTCTTACTGCAACATGGCTGGTTATTTGGCCATCATTTCATCACGATGTGGTATTGTATAAATGAACATTTGTTGATTGCAGGACCTTGTGTGGAGTCTGTGAGAATGTCCTTGGCATTGCTATTATAGTTGATGCCAACAGGTTAGTGAGGGATGCTACAAGAGACAAACCATTCAAGGTGACAACCTCTCCTACTCAATCCATGGGTATTGTGATTGGACAACTTCACTCATGCAATTGAAGTTGTCTGTGATTGTGATTTTCCTGTGTACAAATGTTTATAGTTCATGTTGTATGCATGCATGTGGTGTTGCAAATGTTGGAGTCACTTTTGAGAACCTTGTGGCTACTGTATATTATGGTTATGTTTTGTAATCAAAACTGTTATTCAAGTGAGTTCACACACATGGACTGACCCTATTTGTCAATTCATCATCATCAGAAACAAGCAGAGGAGACATGGCCAACATCACTGGGGAAGCATCTGGCCATGGTACCTCTGGTCACAAAATATCAGACAGCGAGGGACCCAGTGGCCCAGATGGTGAGGGGAGAGCCACAAAGGAGACCAGCTCCACATCATCTTCTTCTGTGTCGACTTCCAGTGGACACTCCCTAGTGGTGGCAGAACACTAAGGGCCTACACCTGCTCCAACCTCCCATCCCCTAATCCTTTCTGTACACCCTCACCGTTTCCCCACGGAAGGTTTCTTGTTTGTCTTTGCCCTTACCTCTGTGAACCCCGCTCCCAAAGCAAAAAGGAAACCCGAAAGCAAAAAGGACCCCCCCAATACCCCTGTCCAAGTTTCCCTCTCTGACACATGCTTGCCCCCGGACCCAGCCATGCCCCACCCAAACCCAAAGAAGCCGACCTCTCCCAAAATGAAGCCCACCACTACCAAGAACAAACCCACCCATCCAAAAACATGACCCCACCCAAGGAGGTGCATGGAATGCCCACTAGATACCCCTTCCTGTGGAGGTTCTTGTGGTAGTGATTTGTGAGGGAAGTTGTGGGGCACAGCACTTGTTACCAAGAGCTGGCCTTTAGCCTTTTCTCCATTTTTGCAGTGTTACAAATAATGGTCAGTTGTTTGCTTTGCTGCACATTGATCCTGCCATTACATTTCTACATTTTTGCCCTTCATGAATAATCTGTGCTACAGTTGTGTTGGTTTCACCCTGATTGATGGACCATTCAATTTGGTTAGTAAGATCCGACTTTGGAACCAGTGCTGGAGTGACGCAGGACAAGAGGAAATGTTTGATGAATGGGTATTTGGGGTGTAATCCAATTGGGTTGGCATTGCATTGGGTGTTGTTTCATATGGTAAGTAGTTCATATTGGCTTGGCCAATGACAACATCTATCGGGTAATATTTCACCCCCTGATGCAGATTGGATATTTGTTTAATGTGGGCAAGCTAGAGGTATGTTTGTCCGCAAATGGAGGGTATTTAATTGTGCTGTCTTCCTATATATTTGAATGGACATGTATCCATTTTAAAGGGTGTGCCTTACACCTACTTTATCTAAATGTGTGACCCATGCTGTTTCTGGTATATTTTCTTTATAGACTTGCACTTATACATTTGCCACATAGACATGACACTTGATTATACTGCTGTTTGTCCCTGATATTCAGAAGGCCACAATTCCTGCCCAAATAGTGTTTTTAAGGCATGTGGAAAGTGAAATGTGTCCCAGGACAGCAGCCTTCCTGGGGTTCCTCTGACGCTGCCATACCTATTCTACAGGGATTGTTTACATTGTGTGCTTTGGATGTTTGTCTTTATTCTGTATCCCATTAACCTTACATTATCTTGCAATGTGGATGATATATGTGAGTCCATTACAAGGATTTTGCGGGAAGGTGTGTTTCGGTTGAACGACACATCCATGCAGATGTGTATGTTCTGTCTCGATAGGTCATGGCATGTGAACAATATGTGTTATTTCGATTTGTAGGGGTGATTTTGATGAGGATTTGCTTTTGAGTGACACACTGTTATGAACACATCACTATTCCTGAAACTGGGATGTACACACATATCAAGTTTTGTAGAGTGTGGCAGTGCAGTGTCAGTGACCTGGCCAAGGAAGTACCATGGGGCTGTGATTGAGACATATGTTGTGTATTACTCTGAACTGGGACACATGAAATATATTTGGGCCACTGAGCACAGCCCACATAACAGGTCAATGGCGGCCCGTCACTTTGCTGTGGAGTTGGAGGAAAGGGGTAGGTGGTTGTCCTACCATCGGTTGCATCCACGACAACATAGATTTTGTGTGCCCTTGAGCAGCACAAGCAGCGTCAGGAAGTGTAAGCTCGGCTCCATGGTGGCACAAGATGTGTGATGCTGCCTACAGGTCAGTTTCAGCCTTACATCCCTCTGCTTCTGCCAGCTCAAGGGTAGTGGTTGGGCTGCCACAGTCATGTCAGCATAAATCAACATAGTGATTGGGGTGGCAGTTGAACTGCCAGCCCGTCTGCTCTCCAATAGACACAATGGCCTATCTCGCCAATGCGGCAGTCTAGATTTGCTGGTGGTGTGGGCGGGACCGCAGTGGTCTTTCATTAATGTATCCACATGTACCATAATTTGGCAATCAGACCACCATCACTGCTGTTGTTGGACAGCCGCCGCCACCATGGCTGTCCCCAGACCACTAAAGTTGTAATCAGGCCCTTAGTCAAGTCACAGAAAAAGTGTTACACTGTGTCATCTTTTAATTCATGATCCCTCTTTTGAATAGACATTCAAAACAATAGCAGATAATTTACATACTATAGATAATAAGCAACACAATAAACGTAAATGTACAACATCTAAAACATGTAAGCGATGCAAGTTTGTAATTGCTTACCACTTTTCATCTGTGTATTACTGAGGCAAACTCACTTAAATACAACCAGCATTGTGAAAACAAACAGAGAAAAACACACCAAAGCGTAATCACATAACTGGATGTTGAGCAGCTCACCACTATTTCCCTTGTAAGTAAACTATGGGTAGCAACCTTCACATAAACACAGGTTCTGTACTTGTAGTGAAGGTAAGTCTAATAACACAGGTGTTGCACAGAGTCAAACTCAAAGCACAATCCATTTCTTAACTTCCTTTGAGTGACATGGATGGAGAAATACATGGGATTTCTGATGTCAGGAGGCTCTAGGAATCCATATGCTAGACATAACATAAGTGCAGGGTTTCCATATATTTCATTAGTAGTATCCAGGGTATGGTGCGCAAAGTAGAACATACAAGGGATAATTTAGAATCAATGTGGGCCCTAAGTGTTCGAAATGTGGCAGTTGAGTGAAGGTAGATGGAGAAAGACTGAGCACTGGAGACACTGTTTGTCCATTCTTTGGTGAGATATGTTAACTAAACATTCCTCTCACAAGAAACTGCAATTCGATAACACAGGCACAAACACAAGTGATCCTTCTGTCCACCCACCCTCCCAGCCAGTTGACAATCGACTCCCAAAGACACCAGTCCAAGCAATTTCAAACGGCGCTACAAGTGCAATATTAAGTGAGTCTCCGGGTAATTCGACATCCATGGAAAGTATTCCGGACTGAAAGCTGGTAAGATTTGCAAGAACGAGATCAGACCTCCCCCAGTACAATGTGGAAATGCATGGACGACAAGATCAATTATCAGACGAGCCCAAATTTGCCACCTCAATTAGGAATAAATAAAGAACTCCCAAAGCCACCAGTCCAAGCAATTACAAACAGCGCTACAAGTGCTATATTAAGTGAGTCTACGGGTAATCCGACATCCATGGAAAGTACTCCGGACTGAAAGGTGATAAGCTTTGCAAGGACAAGATCAGACCTCCCCCGTACAACGTGGAAATGCATGGACGACAAGATCAATTATCAGACGAGCCCAAATTTGCCACCTCAATTAGGAATAAATAAAGAACTCTAAATGACACCAACGCAGAAACCAAGGGTGCAAACAAACAGGGAAGTAGTGCACCCATAGTAAAGCTAGTCCTCATACCCCAATATTTCTCCGAAGGTAATCTTGACATCTTGAATTGTGCAAATCTGTTAAGGCTGTTTAAGGCCCTATCAGAGGCGATAAATATAAAATCAAATGACATTGTGAGAGTAGCATTTAAGGTGCTGCCTGAGCACAGTAAGGAACGTGAAGCTACTATAATGACCCTAAGATCTCCGGCTCTCGCCGATACGGTACTGACAAATAAACAATATCTAGAGGAATGGGGCATAAAGATAGAATCGATAACCCAACAGAAATACCCTTCCGCACTCAAAAAAACAAGTCAAACTTTGCACCAAAAAGCCAGCACCCACAGCATTCTAAAAGCCATTGCCCATCATAAGGCAGAGGAGCGATACACCATCTTCTCTATATCCTGTACCTATTCTACTCTGACCAGCAGCACCAGAAAAGTGTCTTTTGATTACAGGATCGCGAGCAGTCCAAACTGTAATATCAACACTACAAACAGAACAACCCAACATTATGCCTAACAACAATAGTCAACCAGAGATCAGTGAATATCACGTAAAAATTATTTCTTGGAACGTTGCAGGTCTGAAGAGACTCCTAAATTACAACGCAGCCCAACAACACCTAACAAACGGGGACATATTATGGTCAACCTGCTCATGGGCAGTCCTAGGTTTCCGTGAAATTTAGCAGCCTGCTACAAAAAGAAACATTTTTTGCAGACCCTCCAGATGCCTCTCTATCTATTTAAACATCAACTAAGACTTTCTAATTAGTACAGTACCTACCAATAACCAAATGCTACAAATAATACAATGGGAAATCCTGACATCAAAACCTCACAAGTTAAAATTTCTCCTAATCAACCTCTACTTAATGTATTTGGCCAAGCAAAGGTAGAAAGCATGCCACTACTAGTTGACACACTGGATGGAGCACTCTGTGGTCACAATAGCTTTAGCATCACAATCTTTGGAGATTTTAATCTTAGATCGCTAGGAACAAGAGTGGACTTGGTCTGCCCGGAATGTCCTGCCAGCAGTCAACTTCAACAATTCTTTAAAAAACATGGCCTTGTCTCCATTCAGCACTCACAAAAAGCCAGTGCCTTCACACAGCAGTTCCCGAAAACCATTCAGAATAAGAGCACTTTAGACTATGGTGGTCATTACAACCCTGGCGGTCAGTGTTAAAGCGGCGGTAAGACCGCCAACAGGCTGGCGGTAAAAAATTTGGAATCACGATCGTGGTGGAAACCGCCAACATAGACAGCCACTTTAACACTCCGACCGCCACGGCGGTACAAACAAACAGCGCGGCGGTCACCGCCAACAGACAGGCGGGAGACAATGTACCGCCCACAGAATTATGACAGGCTAATCCGCCAGCTTTTCCGGGGCGGTTTCACCGTGGATAAAAATACGGTGGAAACAGGAATCCCGAAGGGAAAACGCTCACCTCTACACACTCCACGAGGAACGAGGACGCCATGGAACCAGAGCTTCACTTTTTTCCAGCCCTCATCTTCTTGCTCCTCTACCAGGAGCATGAACGCCGGCGGCGAAGACCACGGTGAGTACTGTACCTACGAGACAGGGAAGGGGGGAGGGAAAAAACAGGGACACACACACGCAACACCCCCACCCCCACCCTCACCCACTACAACACACACACTAATGCGTATCAATACATCACAGTTACACTCCCCAAATCCCCCGGAAGAATGCAAAGACAATAGAAAATGAGTGTAACCATTGTAATATATTAAAAGCAAGTAGGCAGAAATAGATATATACACCATGTACATAATGTATACCAAGCATAGTAGTCCAGGTAGTGTTCTAAGAAAGTCCGTGGAACACTGGGACCACACGGTATGGGTGAGGCCCACACAAGAACCCCGACCATGACGGAGACAACACTGCAGGGGCATCAGACAGCAACTAAACAGGCACCTCAGGGGGAGGGAAAGGGGGGGCACCTCAGCCGCTTGAGTGCACGACGCCAAATCCACGAGGGGGCCATATGCCCACTGTTACATCCTGGGGAGTGCAAAGCCACAGTCTCTCAAGTCTCTACAGTGGGTGGTTTGCCCACTGTTACATCCTGGGGAGTGCAAAGCCACAGTCTCTCAAGTCCCTACAGTGGGTGGTTTGCCCACTGTTCAATCCTGAGGAGTGCAAAGCCACAGTCTCTCAAGTCTCTACAGTGGATGGGTTGCCCACTGTTACATCCTGGGGAGTGCAAAGCCACAGTCTCTCAAGTCTCTACAGTGGGTGGGTTGCCCACTGTTCAATCCTGGGGAGTGCAAAGCCACAGTCTCTCAAGTCTCTACAGTGGGTGGTTTGCCCACTGTTACATCCTGGGGAGTGCAAAGCCACAGTCTCTTAAGTGATGCCTTCTCCACTGGTTCTGGAGGGGGCTTTGTGTCCAGAGTGCTTCATCCTGCTAAGGACAGAGGGAGTGGGTGCATCTCTCCACTGGTTCTGGAGGGGGCCTTGTGCCCAGAGTGCTTTATCCTGCCAAGGACAGAGGTAATGGATGTATCTCTCCACTGGTTCTGGAGGGGGCTTTGTGCCCAGAGTGCTTCATACTGCTAAGGACAGAGGGAGTGGATGCATCTCTCCACTGGTTCTGGAGGGGGCTTTGTGTCCAGAGTGCTTCATCCTGCTAAGGACAGAGGGAGTGGATGTATCTCTCCACTGGTTCTGAAGGGGGCTTTGTGCTCAGAGTGCTTCATCCTGCTAAGGACAGAGGGAGTGGATGCCATTCTCCACTGGGTCTGGAGGGGGCTTTGTGCCCAGAGTGCTTCATCCTGCTAAGGACAGAGGGAGTGGATGTATCTCTCCAGTGGTTCTGGAGGGGGCTTTGTGCCCAGAGTGCTTCATTCACCCCGTGACGGACTCAGTTGCGTCAGTGCCCTTGCCGCTCATGGGCCAGCGGTGCTTGAGATGGCGGTGCCCTGTTCAGCGGTGCTTGAGATGGCGGTGCCCTGTTCAGCGGTGCTTGAGATGGCGGTGCCCTGTGCAGCGGTGCTTGGGATGGCGGTCCCCTGTGCAGCGGTGCATGAGATGGCAGTGCCCTGTTCAGCGGTGCTTGAGATGGCGGTGCCCTGTGCAGCGGTGCTTGAGATGAACAGGGCTTTTGCTGGTGGTCCTTCATGGCCCAACGGGGCAATTGCTGGCGGGCCTTCATGGCCCAACGGGGCATTTGCTGGCGGTCCTTCATGGCCCAACAGGGCTTTTGCTTGCGGTCCTTCATGGCCTAACGGGGCATTTGCTGGCGGTCCTTCATGGCCCAACGGGGCTTTTGCTGGGAGTGGCCTCCTGGGCAGCTGGGCTGGTGCTGGCGGTGGCCTCCTGGGCAGCTGGGCTGGTGCTGGCGGTGGCCTCCTGGGCAGCTGGGCTGGTGCTGGCGGTGGCCTCCGGGGCAGCGGGGATGATGGCGGTCTTCTCCGCTGTGATGCTCTTCCCAGACTTGCCGGGTTTCTTGTGGCCCTTCCCCACCTTGGACGGTGTCACAACTGACTCCACACTCCCACCGGGACCCCTGGGAGCGGCTTTGGTGGCTGGAGTCTTCCCCCTCTCCCGCCGGACACTGGCCAGCTTCTGATGCTTCACAGGTGGGGGACTGTCTGTGCTGTGGCTCCGTGCCACACTGGCTGCCCTGGTGGCCGGTGCACTCCAGATTCCGGTGACTACAGGCACCACTGGTCCCGGAGATGTTGTGGCTGAGGTGCTAGTTCGAGACCTATGAGATGGACGGGGTGGGGGAGGTGTGGGAAAGAGGTCAAGGGTGGACAGGAAAAGTTTTTTGGACACACTGGGACGGGTAGCTGGAGGGGGTTTGGGAGTGGAGGAAGAGGTGGTGGTTGTAGGAGGTGTACATTTGGTGACTTTGGGTGAAGGTGCATGCGCTGGAGGCTATCGTGAGGTGGATGGTTGTTGGGTGGGTGTGTACCTGCGTTTGTGTATCTTGGGAGGGGGCATCACAGACACACTGGGAGAGGACACAGGGGACGTGTGAATGGTAGTGGGGGTGGTGACTGCACATGAGCGGGGTGTGGTGGTGGGTGTGCTGGAGAGGGACGTAGTGGCTGTAGAGGTAGTGCATGCAGGTGTGAGTGTAGACTTCACTGGGATGGAGGAGGGAGACGAGCAGGAGGGGGACACAGTGGAGGCAGTGGATGTTGGTGTGTCTGCATGTGTGTGATGCTTGCATGAATGCCTGTGGGATGTGTGGTGCTTATGTGTACCTGAGCTACCCTTGGGTGTTGATGTGTGTGCATGTTGGTCTGTAGGTGTGCTTGGGATAGGCTGAGGTACAGGGGATTGGGTCGGGGTGGAGGAAGTTGGAGGGGGGAGGCTAGAGACTGGGACAATGGCTGCCATCAGTGCTGAGGCCAGAGTCTGAAAAGCTCGGTGAAGGGCTGCCTGACCAGAATGAATGCCCTCCAGGAATGCATTTGTTTGTTGCAACTGCCTCTCTACACCCTGGATGGCATTCAAAATGGTAGACTGCCCAACAGTGAGGGACCTGAGGAGGTCAATGGCCTCCTCACTGAGGGCAGCAGGGGTGACTGAGGCAGGGCCTGAGGTGCCTGGGGCGAAGGTGATGCCCACCCTCCTGGGTGAGTGGACACGGGGCGAAGGCTGAGGGGCTGCTGGGAGGGCGGTGCTGGTAGAGGGGGTGGCGGCTGTACTTGTTGATGCGGGGGCACAGATGTTGCCGCCACCACAAGGGAGCTCCCATCAGAGGATGAGTCCGTGTCGCTGGTCTCAGCTCCTGTCCCTGCCGTGGAGCTCCCCTCGCCCTCCGTCCCACTGGTGAATTCAGACTCCGTAGTGTCGCCCTCCAGGGCCATGTGGGATGCAGCTCCCTCGTGCTCCGGTGCCACTGCTCCTCCGCCTGATGATGCTAATGCACACAAGGAGACCACAAAAAGGGGGGGAAGACAGAAGAGCATTACCACTACCGTTGGCGGACACAACAGACACAGAAGCCCCCTGCACTACGCCGTGCTCTTGGCTCCACTGTTCAATTCCTGGGAAATGGCCTACAAGTCTATGGACGACATCTGCACACATAGATGACACAGGGGCATGACTAGGTGTACTTGGCACTCTACAGAGGTGGGCTGGGGTGCCACATGGCTTGCCTTACGGAGGGGCCTTGCCTACAGAACTCGCCCTGACCTAGGGAAACCCACAGCCCACCTCCCCCACCCAGAAACCTCCACTGCGCGCAAAGTCAGCAGAATGAGAGTGTACTCATCCCCTTGTGTCTGCTGTGATGCCCATCCAACTCCGGGTACGCCACCGCCAGGATCCGGAACATCAGGGGGGTCATGGTGCGACGGGCACCCCTCTCACGTTGGAAGGCCATCCCCAACTGAGCCTCCGCCGTCTTGCTCCAGCGGCGAATGTCCTCCCATCTTTTCCGGCAGTGGGTGCTCCGTCTGTGGTAGACCCCCAGGGTCCGTACGTCCTTCGCAATGGCACGCCAAATACCTTTTTTCTGGTGGACGCTGACCTACATGAAATGTACAGGGGAAAAAGTGCAGTTATTACCAACTGCACCGTCAAAGTGATTGGCCCCCATCAACACCCTTGTCATGATGCACATGCACTCACTGTCGTTTCATGCATGCCTCAATCTCCCCCCATCTTTCATCCACCCCACTCCACACACTCAAAGCCCATACAGCATGCTCACAGTGTATTTACCTGTTTGTCTGGAGGACCGTAGAGTAGCGTGTACTGGGGGAGGACCCCATCCATGAGCTTCTCCAACTCCTCCGATGTGAAGGCAGGGGCCCTTTCCCCAGACACTTGAGCCATTGTCTCTTCCAGACCGAGGTCACAGCAGCACTTGCAGTGTAGATCCTCTCCTGTCGAAGATCAGGTATCGAGTGATTGAACAGATAGAAAATGGCGGTCATGTCTGCAGCGGTGCGTACTGTCACCGCCGGCGCACATCGTCATTGGCTCCTGGGACCCATAGGGTTCAATGATAACCTACCGCGACGGTGTACAATGCCAGCCCAGTTACCTCACATCCCATTGTCCCACTTTAGAGGTCAGGCAGCCGCCATTTCAGGGGCCCACATGGCTTCATTCCCAACTGCGTCACACATACCTAGGCCTAGACTCAACACACATACAGGCCACCTTTTGTATATGATTGGTGTTCTGTGTAAACTGTGGGTACGTACCTCTGAGTTGATTGACTCTGTGCTCGCTGTTGTCCTTCATAGGCACCGTCCGCTGAGACATGTGAGGAGATGGCAGCATCCTCCGGTGTACCGACCGTTGGTGGACCTGTTGACAATGGAGGAGCGACATGTCATAATCACATATAGGCTTGACCGTGCCACAATCCTGGAACTGTGTACCCAGTTGAAGCCAGACCTGATGTCAGCAATCCGCCATCCCACAGGAATCCCCCTTCAAGTGCAGGTGCTGTCAGTGCTCCATTTCCTAGCAAGTGGGTTGTTTCAAAGAACAGTGGCCATAGCATCAGGGATGTCCCAGCCTATGTTTTCCAACGTATTGTCCAGAGTGTTGTCTGCCCTTCAGAAAAACACATGTGGAGCTACATCGTTTTCCCTCAGGTGGAGGATTTGCCTACAGTGAAAGGTGATTTCTATGCCCTGGGACATATCCCCAACGTCATAGGTGCCATTGATGGGACCCATGTGGCTTTGGTCCCCCCCGCAGGAGTGAACAGGTGTACAGAAACCGGAAGAGTCATCATTCTATGGATATACAGACGGTATGTTTGGCAGACCAGTACATCCCCCATGTGAATACCAAGTTCCCTGGCTCAGTGCATGACCCTACATCCTGCAGATTAGCAGCATCCCTTATGTGATGGGTCAACTCCAGAAGCACCATGTGTGGCTATTAGGTGAGCACCTGGAAGCAAGACAATGGGAATGGTTGTCTGGGTCTGGGGTTACCCTACAGGTTAGTGTGTGTCTAATACTTGTCCCTCGCCATTTGCAGGTGACTCTGGTTACCCCAACCTGTCATGGCTACTGACCCCAGTGAGGAATCCCAGGACAAGGGCAGAGGAACGCTACAATGAGGCCCATGGGCGAACTAGGAGGGTAATCGAGCGGACCTTCGGCCTACTGAAGGCCAGGTTCCGGTGCCTCCATATGACAGGTAGATCCCTCTTCTACTCACCAAAGAAGGTGTGCCAGATCATCGTGGCCTGCTGTATGCTTCATAACTTGGCATTATGACGACAGGTGCCTTTTCTGCAGGAGGATGGTCCAGATGGCGGTGTTGTTGCAGCTGTGGAGCCTGTGGATAGTGAAGACGAGGAAGCAGAGGAAGAAGACATGAACAACAGGGACTCAGTGATCCAGCAATATTTACAGTGAGACACAGGTAAGAGTACAGACCTGCCTACTACATGTACTTAGACACTACTACCTCTCTACTGTCTGTCCTTTTCACCCAGTGTATGGTCACTGAGTTGTCACTTTCCCTTACGATTTCACAGATGTGGGTCCCACTGTGTGACATCTGCTTTGATTCCTCATGGACTTGAGCTGTGTGACATAGGTATGTTGACATTACAATTGAAAGAGCATTTTGTCACTGTAATTGCTAATACACTATTTCGAAATCACAGACAGACTGCAGATTGTTTTGTGTTTTAAGTGTATTTATTTAAGTGCTCAATATTGGAGGGGGTAGTGAAATGGTGAGGGGTGATGGCGGAGGAATGTCCATGGCAGAGTTCAGTCTATTAGTCTCACAGATGCATTGCCCAAATGGGCATAGGAAGTGGAGCTGGGGCAGTTTAAGTATGGACAGGGTGACAAAGTGGGACAGTAGGATGACAATCAGGGTGGTCTCATTTCTTGGCGGGGGTCTTGGCATCGTGCTCTGTCTTTGTCCTGGATCTTAGGGACTGTTTGCGGGTGGTTCTCCTTCTGCAGGGGGTGGGGTGCTGGTGTGGTGGTCCTGTGGCGGGGCGTCCTGTCCACTAGCGCCGGCGGAGGGGGTGGGCAGTTCATCGTCCATGCTAGTGTCAGGGGCCCCTTGTAGTGCCACAGTGTCCCTCCTGGTGTTGAGTAGTTCCTTCAGCACCCCTACAATGGTGCCCAGGGTGGAGCTAATGGTTCTGAGTTCCTCCCTGAAGCCCATATACTGTTCCTCCTGCAGGCGCTGGGTCTCCTGAAACGTGGTCAGTACTGTTGCCACCGTCTCCTGGGAGTGGTGGTAGGCTCCCATGATGGAGGAGAGGGCCTTGTGGAGAGTGGGTTCCCTTGGCCTGTCCGCCCCCTGTCGCACAGCAGCCCTCCCAGTTCCCCTGTGTTCCTGGGCCTCCATCCCCTGAACCGTGTGCCCACTACCACTGCCCCTAGGTCCCTGTTGTTGTTGGGGTGGTGGGTTATCCTGGGTTCCCTAAAGTGGTAGACACACTGCTGATTGACGTGTCCTGGGGCCGGAGGTATGGGCCCGCTGGGTGGGTGCTGTGCTGGTGTTTCCAGAGGGGGGGAAGGTCTTTGGTGGCCTGTGCTAGTGTGAGGGGAACCGACTGTCCAGAGGTCCCCGACGGGCAGGGCTGGTCATCTAGATCCAGTTGGACAGAGGTGCTGTCATCACTGTGGGCCTCTTCTGTTGGTGGTGTGGACATGTGTGGACCCTCCTGTCTGGTGACGTTGGGTAGGGGTCCTGCAGGGGTATAAAAGGATGGTTATTACATCTGTATGTGTCATGGTGTGCAATGGGTGGGTGAGCGTGTACCCCAGTGCTTGCATTACTGTGTGGGAACTTGTGTGATGGTGGTTTAGGGGGTTGTATGGGTATGTGCAGTGGGCATGCTTTAGTGATGGGTGTCCATGCTCTGTTGTTGCATGCAGGGCTTGGTGTTGGGATGGGTGGTTTGTGATGTTGGGACATATGTGAGGAGTTGGGGTGCTGGGGGTGAGGGTGGGGGTATGTGATAGCATGCAGGTAGGGTGAGGGATGTAATAATTAAGATTTGACTTACCAGAGTCCATTCCTCCGCCTACTCCTGCAAGGCCCTCAGGATGCAGAATCGCCAAGACCTGCTCCTCCCATGTTGTTAGTTGTGGGTGAAGAGGTGGGGGTCCGCCGCCAGACCGCTGAACCGCCTGGTGGTGTCTTGAGACCACGGAACTCACCTTCCCCCGTAGGTCGTTCCACCTCTTCCTGATGTCATCCCTATTTCTTGGGTGCTGTCCCACTGCGTTGACCCTGTCCACTATTCTTTGCCATAGCTCCATCTTCCTTGCAATTGAGGTGTGCTGCACCTGTGCTCCGAATAGCTGTGGCTCTACCCGGACGATTTCCTTCACCATGACCCTGAGCTCCTCCTCCGAGAACCTGGGGTGTCTTTGCCATGCCATGGTGTGGTGTAGGTGATGTGTGGGGTTGTGTGTGTGGTGATCAGTGTGCTGATATGTAGTGGTGTGTTGTGTGAGGTGGTGGAAGTTGTGTGGGTGAT
The DNA here is from genome assembly GCF_031143425.1 of Pleurodeles waltl. Lineage (NCBI taxonomy): Eukaryota > Metazoa > Chordata > Amphibia > Caudata > Salamandridae > Pleurodeles > Pleurodeles waltl. The sequence goes on from NC_090437.1 coordinate 753,245,956, forward strand.
GGTATTGTGTACCTGTGGATGCTGTTGTTCTTGCTGGTGGTGTCTCTCTCTGGCCTTCTTTCTGGATTTTTTGTCGTAGGGGTTTGTGGGTGATGTGGGTGTGTGTTTTATCTTGTAATGGGTGTGTGGGAGTGGTGTGTGTATGTGTATCAGGTGTGTGTATTTGGAATTGTCCAATGTGGTATTATTTTGTAAAGGTGTGTGTATTTTGAGTGTGTACCGCCAATGGAATACCGCGGTTGAAAGACCGCCACGTGGATTCGTGGGTCGTGATAGTGTGGGCGTATTTCTGTTGGCGTGACGGTGGAGGTTTTGTTTTTGCCAGTTTATCACTGACCTTTGGTGTGGCGGTCTTGTGTGGGTGTCTGAATTTTGGCGGATTGCGAAATGTGGTTCATAATAGCTGTGGCGGTTTTCCGCTGCCGCGGTGGTGTGTTGGCGGTCTTCTGCACGGCGGTAAGCGGCTTTTACCGCCAATGTTGTAAGACCGCCTAAATCTTCACCACTGGGGAAGTTATTGACTATCTAACATCTTTTGAAATCCCAATACTAAAGGCAAGTGACCATCATCCCCTTATAGCAACCTGTGAGATGCATCCAAGGTGCCTGGAACTGTATAAATCAATCGGTATGCCTCGGGGGAAGAAGAAACACAAATAATCAGATGAATAAAATGGGGACCCATTGTATCCCAAGCACATAACCTGTGGTAAAGTGCCAATTGTCCGACTCTGTTGTCACTAATGAGTGACTCACTCTGAACCAAATGGCCAGATGTCACCTAAGACATGCAGGATCCTCCAGCTTGTCCCTATAGCGTTTCATTAAAAAACATTGTCACGATTCTACAGGAGAGACTAGGTTTTATCTAGCCAGATTGAGAATATCAGTATGCAAAACGAGCGACCCCATGATAAAAAAAAACTAGCATCAAAACTACAGAAAGACACCAAACAACACAAGCAGCTGATTTGGTCCACAAAATGCCAACAAGCGGAAAATAAGTCTCTATACATCTACTCTCTGACAAGAAAACACAATCACAGTGAATTTTGGAGATACATCAAAAGCAAAACTAGCAAAAGTGACCAATAAAACAATGCGATAAACAAAGCTTCCTGGGCAGAACATGTAAAAAAACTCTATTCAACTGACTATTTCTCCCATGCACAACCCGAGGAGAAACTGGGCATTAATGAACATCAAACAGCCATGGGATTCACTCCCTCTCCAGGGGAGACTGACATCATTCTGTGCAGAATGAGGTAATTGGGGGCTCCTAGTCCAAACGGAATTCCTGCATATATCTATGAGGAAGAGCTGAACCTCTGGTCACCAATCCTTTCTGCACTGTACTGCTCCTGCCTTGACTCTGCTATGGAACAAGCTAGAAAACTGGGGCATCTCAAACAATCTCCTAAGGGCAATAACATTGTTATGCACAACTACCTGGGTGAGGGTCAAGCTGTCTCCCTCTACAGTTAATAAGGAGATTCCTACCACCAATGGGTTAAAACAAGGCTGCGTTTTGGCAACGCTTCTATTCAACCTCCACACCGTGGATATGCCACAGGCACTAAAACCAGCTAACCTGATACCTCTAAAAATTGGTAACAGATGACATCGTCCTGCTGGACCACTCCAAAGTTGGCCTACAAAAAGCGCTAACAGCACTGCACAGCTATAACACGGCAAACAAAATGAAGGCAAATGCTACTAAAACTAAAGTAGCAATTTTCGGTGGGTCACTGAAATATCAGCATTTTTGCTGGAAACTGGGGCCACTTACCGTCAGAAACATGGATGTGTAGAGCTATCTGGGAGTTTGCCTCTCAGCCAAGGGGATACCCAAAGCCCACCTTCAACATCTGAAGGCAAAGGCTGACTATATAATAACTAGAATATGCCAACTCAACAACTCAATAGAAAGCCCCCCTGCAAAATTAATCCTTCAAACTCTCAAAGCCACTTTTTTCCCAGCAATCAACTATGGTCACAAAGCATTCCCTGGCCAATCCGCCACATTGATAGAAAAGCTCCAGGTCAAAATCTATAAAAGAGTTTTTAAGCTGCCACAATGTATAAGGAGTCACCTAATAAGGCTGGAATTTGGACTGGAAGGCCAGCATTGGGCCTTGATGGGGCCTTCTTGAAATACTACAGCTACATTTTCAATACAAATACAAATCCCAGGTCACAATATTTAACTGCAGCTCTAAATAATCTCCAAATTGATCAAGCAGAACTGATCAGGTTGGCCCAATCACACATTGCAGTCAAATCTGTGATAAAAAAACAAATAAAAACACTTTCCCAGGCATGTGATCTTGAAAGAAAAACAAGACTCCCGCACAAGAAACACTAGCTGCTTCTCATAAAAACACCACACAGCTCCTGGCACCATAGCCATATTTAACTCACCCCATTAGGAAAACCTGTGTGACACAAATTGCTTTTGCAAGATTGCTCAGTCTGAAGACAAAAGAGCTAGACCTGAAATGGAGCTCCCTTACCATTATCAGGGGTTGCAGGCTCTGTGAATATAAATCAGAAACCTTTATCCACCTATTGTGCTGCTGTCCAGCCCTAATGATCGCAGGTCACTCCCTCCTAAGACCTCTCTTTCATCATAATCTAATAACTTGCACAGAGGCAATGTCCCTGGTGTTTGCTTTAAAGGAACCTGCTGACATTGACAAATTTGGGAAGTTTATCAAGCTGGTTCAAGCTGAACTGACGGCACACACAAAGGGCCCTTAGGTTTAGGTTTTTGATTCAGTGTCTGTGGAAGGCAACCAGTCTAGGTTTTTATTCTTTTTAACATTTTACTGTACCTAATGAAACCCATATGTGGATGATTGCCTCTCTGAGAGCATTTTTTATGTACATGCGTTTTGTCTCCTGTATAATTTTCTTTGTTTGCGCAGATTTTAAGAAAACATGCAATAAAATGATGTTGATGAACCTGCATTTCCCTTGGTGCTATCCACTTCTAGGTAGGAGATGAAATGGCTGGAATGCCACCAAATAGGAATTATAAAGAAATGCAAACAGACCTGGGCCTAATTATTCGAGTAAAGGAGAAAGAAATCGATACATCTAAGAGTCCCTCAAATCTGTTAAAAGCTTTGTCTGCTACCAGAAGGAACCTAGATATATGTGAAAAAAGACCAAGAAAGAGGAAAGCTGACACCTTGCAAAGGGCAAGAATTGGGGTAGAACAAGTGAAAAACAGGCAGTGTGACAGATGTTCTTTAAAATGGAGTTTAATGTCTTTATCTTTTGAAAAATGACTAGCGAGTCAGTTAACAATTAAGGACATTTTACTACTAAAACTTCACTCTCGGTCCCTAAAACACAGGAATATTTAACCATCACCACATTATCTGGTTATTACTTGTAAAAGAACATTTGTAAAGATGGCGTGAGAGCTGAACTAAGAAGTATGACTGCAAGCAGAAGGGTATCATTCTTCCCATTGTGCAATAAGTGACATAGGCCCTCAATACAACCCTGGTGGTCGGTGTTAAAGCGGCGGTAATACCAGCAACAGGCCGGTGAAAAATAAAATGGGATTATGACCACGGCCGAAACCTCCAACATAGACAGCCACTTTAACACTCCGACTGCCACGGCGGTACAAAGAAACAGCGCGGCGGTAACCGCCAACAGACAGGCGGAAGAAAATGTACCGCCCACCCTATCACAAGATGCCAATCCGCCACCTTTTCCGGGATGGAACCAACGCAATCAAAAACACGGCAGAAACAGTACACAGAAGGGGAAATCACTCACTTCTCCACACCCCACGAGGAACCAGGACACCATGGAGCCAGAACTTCACATCCTGCCGGCGATCGTCTTCCTGCTCCTCTATCAGGAGCCCCAGAGACGGGGCGACGACCACGGTGAGTACAGCACCTACAACACAGGGGAGGGGGGAGGGGGGAAGGAAAAGAGAGTGACACACACATGCAACACGCAACACCTCCACCCCCACCCTCACCCACAACACCATACACAAAAATATATGCTGCAACATTAAATATACACCCCCCTTCAATAACACAAGGACAAAAGGAATTGATTTGAACGATTGTAATCAATAAAATTCCAGTACTCAAAACTCCAATACAGTATATACAATTATGTACACTAACTACACAATTCCGGATAGTGCACCAATCATTGTACGTGGACCACTGGGCCAAAAATGCATGGGCGTGGCCCACACTCGATACCTGACTCCAAACGGAGTGAACAATGGAGGGGCATCAGATGGAAAATAAACAGGCACCTCAAGAGGAGGGTGAGGGGGGTCACCTAGGCCTGATGAACGCACAACGCCACTGCTCCATGAGGGGACTCCATGCCCACTGCTTTATCCTGGGGAGTGCAAAGCCACAGTCTCTCAAGTCTCTCAAGTGGGTGGTTTGCCCACTGCTCTATCCTGGGGAGTGCAAAGCCACAGCTTCTCAATTGGGTGGTTTGCCCACTGCTGTATCCTGGGAGTGCAAAGCCACAGTCTCTCAAGTAGATGTGAATCTCCACTGGTTCTGGAGGGGGCCTGGTGCCCAGCGTGCTTCATCCTGCCAAGGCCTGAGGTAGTGGATGCATCTCTCCACTGGTTCTGGAGGGGGATTTGTGCCCAGAGTGCTTCATCCTGCCAAGGACAGAAGTAGTGGATGTATCTCTCCACTGAAAGTGATGCATCATTGAAGCTGCCCAGGCTCCTGGAACTCACCACCAGCCTCAGACGACTGACCACTGGGGATGGCAGCCATGTCTGCCGTGGTGCCACTGACTCAGGATGTTGCGGGCCGCTGGCGGCGGTGTCAGTCGCGGCGGTGCTTGCGGCGGGCTCTGTGGCAGCGGTGCTTGCGGCAGGCTCTGTGGGAGCGGTGCTGGTGGCGGGCTCTGTGTCAGCGGTGTGTGCGGCGGGCTCTGTGGCAGCGGTGCTTGCGGCGGGCTCTGTGGGAGGGGTGCTGGTGGTGGGCTCTGTGGCAGCAGTGCTTGCGGCGGGCTCTGTGGAGCGCTGCTGGGCTCTGATGCGGCGGTGCTGGCGGTGGGCTCAGTGACTGCGGTGCTGGTGGCGGGCTCAGTGACTGCGGTGCTGGTGGTGGGCTCAGTGACTGCGGTGCTGGTGGTGGGCTCAATGACAGTGGTGCTGGTGGCGGGCTCTTTGGTGGTGCAGATGGCAGTGCAGGTGGCGGTCTTCTCCACCGTACAGGTTGGCATCGACGTGGACAGAAGGTGTGACACTGGTTCCTAAGTCGGTGCCTGCATGCCCTCTCCTGACCTGCCCTTCAGTTTCTGGCCCTTTCCCACTTTGGATGGTGGCGCTGCTGTCTTGTCACTATCCCCTTTCGGTTTCCCTGAGCCCTTGGTGGCAGGTGTTTTCTGCTTCTCCCTCCGGGATGTGTGCAACTTTTTAAGTTTTGCAGGTGGCGGAATGTCCTTTCCCTCGCTCTGAGGCACACTGGCAGCCCTTATGGTTGGCACACTCCAATAGCCCCCAGTTGCCTGCACCATTGTGCCTGGTGATGTGGTGGCTGAGGTGCTGGGTTGGGACCTGGAAAGCATGGCCCTAGGGGACGAACGGGGAGGGAGGTGTAGGAAAGAGGTTAATATTAGCCAGGAAAAGTTTTTTAGACACACTGGAATGGGTAGATGGTGGGGGTTTGGGAGTGGAGGAAGAGGTAGTGGTTGTAGGAGGTGTACGTGTACTGAATTTGGGTGAAGTTGCATGGGCTGGAGGCTGTTGTGAGGTGGATGGCTGTTGGGTGGGTGTGTGCCTGCGTTTGTGTACTTTGGGACGAGGGCTCACAGACACACTGGGAGAGGACACAGGGGATGTGTGAATGGTAGTGGGGGTGGTGAGTGCACGTGAGCGGTGTGTGGTGATGGGCGTGCTGGTGATGGAGGTAGTGGCTGAAGATGTAGTGCATGCAGATATGAGTGGAGACGAGACTGGGAGGGAGAAGGGAGACGTGGAGGAGGGGGACACAGTGGAGGCAGTGGATGTTGGTATGTCTGCATGGGTATGATGCTTGTGTGAGTGCCTGTGGGATGTGTAGTGCTTATGTTTGCCTGAGCCACTTTTGTGTGTTGAGGTGTGTGTATGCTGGTCTGATGGTGTGCTTAGGATAGGGTGAGGTAGAGGGGATTGGGTCTGGGTGGAGGAAGTTGGATGGGGGAGGCTGGACACAGGGACAATGGCTGCCATCAGTGCTGAGGCCAGAGCCTGAAATGCTCTCTGCTGGGCTGCCTAGCCAGAATGAATGCCCTCCAGGTATGCATTTGTTTGTTGCAAATGCCTCTCAACACCCTGGATGGCATTCACAATGGTAGACTGCCCAGCAGTGAGGGATCTCAGGAGGTCAATAGCCTCCTCACTGAGGGCAGCAGGGCTGAATGGGTCAGGGCCTGAGGTGCCTGGGGCAAAGGAGATGCCCACCCTCCTGGGTGAGCGGGCACGGGACACACGCTGAGGGGCTGCTGGGAGGGCGGTGCTGGTAGGGGGGATGGCGGCTATACCTGTGGATGCGGGGGGCACAGAGGGGCCCGCCACCGCAAGGGAGCTACCATCAGAGGAGGAGTTGAGGTCGCTGCTGTCACCTCCTGTCCCCGCCGTGGAGCTCCCCTCGTCCTCCGTCCCACTGGTGGCTTCAGACTCTGTTGTTTCGCCCTCCAGGGCCAAGTGGAATGCAGCTCCCTCCTGCTCCAGTGCCACTGCTCCTCCGCCAGATGATGCTATTGCACACAAGAACAGGGAGACCAGAAAAATGGGGGGGGGAGACTGAAGAAAGACATGTTCAGTGCATGCAATACCACTACCGTGGGTTGACACTACAGACACAGCAGACCTCAACACTACGCCATGCACTAACAGTTCCTGGATTATTCACAAGGCCATGGGGTACAAGGCCTATGACCGATTGCTGCACACATGGAAGTCACAGGAGCCTAACTAGGTGTAAATGGCTCTTACCACTGGTGGGGTTGGGGTGCCACATAGCCTGCCTCAGAAGGGACCTTGCCTACCAACTTCGCCCTGGCCTAGGGGAACCCACTGCCCACCTCCCCCACCCAGACACCTCGTAATGCGCGCAGATTCAGATGAATGTGTCTGTACTCACCCCCTTGTGGCTGCTGTAATGCCCTCAAGCGCCCATCCAGCTCCGGATACGCCACCACCAGGATCCGGAACATCAGGGGGTCATGGTGCGACGGGCACCCCTCCCATGTTGGGAGGCCATCCCTAGCTGGGCCTCCGCCATCTTCTTGCTCCAGCGGCGATTGTCCTCCCATCTTTTCCGGCAGTGGGTGCTCCGTCTGTGGTGGACCCCCAGGGTCCGGACTTCCTTGGCGATGGCACACCAAATATCCTTCTTCTGGTGGGCGCTGACCTAGAGGAATAGTACAGGGGAAAAGGTAAATCTTTCACCATCCAGACCGTTATAGTCATTGGCCCATGTTCCCACCCTTGCCCTGACGCACAGACACTCACCATCCGCTCATGCAGAGCTCAGTCCCCCCCATGTATCTTCCATCCACACCACTCCAAACAGCCATTGCCCATGCAGCATACTCACAGTGTACTCACCTGTTTGTCTGAGGACCGTAGAATAGCGTGTACTGGGGGAAGACCCCATACACTAACTTCTCCAACTCCTCTGAAGTGAAGACAGGGGCCCTTTCCCCAGACACATGAGCCATCGTCCCTTCCAGACTGAAGTCACAGCAGCACTTGCAGTGTAGGTCCTCTCCTGTTGAAGGTCAGGTATCAAGTGAGTGAACAGAGAGAAAATGGCGGTCACGTCCGCGGCGGTGCGTACCGTCACCGTCGGTGTACATTGTCATTGGCTTCTCGGACCCATAGGGTCCACTGTTAACCAAAGCAGGATTGCGCTGCGGTCTTCGACCGCCTACCGCGACGGTGTAGAACGCCAGCGCAGTTAGCTCATATCCCATTGCCCAACCTTACAGGTCAGGCAGCCACCATTTCAGGGGGGCCACATGGCAATAATAATAACTGCATCACACCTATGTAGGCCCTGCATACACACAGTAACAGGCACATTGTGGATTAATAAATGTGTGCTAATGACAATTTGTGATACCTCAGTGTTGGCTGACTCTCTGCTCGCTGTTCTCGTCCATAGGGCACGTCCGCTGGGGCAGGTGATGAGATGGCGGCATCCTCCGGTGTACAGACCGCTGGTGGACCTGTCGACAATGGAACAGAGACATGTAATAGTCACCTACAGACTTGATCGTGCAACAATCCATGAACTGTGTCCCCAGTCAGAGCCAGACCTGATGTCAGCTATCCGCCATCCCACAGGGATCCCCCCTCTAGTGCAGGTCCTGTCAGTACTCCATTTCCTGGCAAGTGGGTCTTTTCAAACAACAGTGGCCATTGCATCAGGGATGTACCAGCCAATGTTCCCTAGCGTGTTGTCCAGAGTGTTGTCTGCCTTGCTGAAGCACATGCGCAGCTACATCGTTTTCCCTTAGGTGGAGGATTTGCCTACAGTGAAAGGAGACGTCTATGCCCTGGGACATATCCCCAACATCATAGGTGCCATTGATGGGACACATGTGGCCTTGGTACCCCCCGCAGGAGTGAACAGGTGTGCAGAAACAGGAAGAGCTACCATTCAATGAATGTGCAGATGGTGTGTTTGGCCGACCAGTACATCTCCCATGTGAATGCCAAGTTTCCTGGCTCAGTGCATGACGCTTACATTCTGAGGAATAGCAGCATCCCTTATGTGATGGGGCAACTCCAGAGGCACTGTGTTTGGCTAATAGGTGAGGACAAGGACCCTATACCCTGTGAATAGTTGTCTGAGTCTGGGGTTGTCCCTACGGGTTAGTGTGTGTCTAACAGTTGTCCCTCGACATTTGCAGGTGACTCTGGGTACCCCAACCTGTCATGGCTACTGACCCCAGTGAGAAATCCCAGGACAAGGGCAGAGGAACGCTACAATGAGGCACATGGGAAAACTAGGAGGATTATAGAAAGAACCTTCAGCCTCCTGAAGGCCACGTTCCGGTGCATCCATATGACAGGTGGTTCTCTCTACTACTCACCAAAGAAGGTGTGTCAGATCATGGCCTGCTGTATGCTGCACAACCTGGCTTTGCGACGACAGGTGCCTTTCTGCAGGAGGATGGTCCAGCTGGAGGTCTTGTGGCAGCTGTGGAGCCTGTGGACAGTGAAGAAGAGGAGGCAGAAGAAGAGGATATCGACAACAGAAACAACGTTATCCAGCAATACTTCCAGTGAGACACAGGTAAGAAGATATCACTGCCTCAAAAATCTCATACCATTGTTTGAACTATCATAAGTCTGTCACTTTCACCCAGTGTATGGACCCTGACTTGTCACTTTACCTTTCCATTTCACAGATGTGGGTCCCACTGTGTGACCTCTGCTATATTTCCTCATGGACTAGAGCTGTGTTACATCGGTATGTTGACAATAACATTGTCATTGCTATATTCCATAGTTATTGTAAATACACATTTGTGAAAGCACAGACTGACTCCAGATTGTTTTGTGATTGATGTGTGTTTATTTTTGTGCAAATAAGTGGAGGGGGTTGTAAAAAGGTCAGGGGTGATGGTGGAGGAATGTCCATGGCAGAGTCCGTTCTATTTGTTTCACAGGTGCATTGTCCAAAGGGGCGTAGGAAGTGGAGCTTGGGGCAGTTTAAGGATGGACAGGGTGACAAAGTGGGACAGGATGACATTCAGGGGGGTCTAATTTCCTGGTGGGGGTCTTGGCAATGTTCTCTGTCTTGTTCCTGGATCTCATGGACCGTTTGCGGGGTGGCTCTCCATCTGCAGGGGATGGGGTGCTGGAGTCATGGTCCTGTGGCGGTACCTCCTGTCCTCTAGCGCCGGCAGAGGTGGTGGGCTGTTCATCGTCCAGGCTAGTGTCAGGGGCCCCTTGTTGTGCTACAGTGCCTCTCCTGGTGTTGACAAGGTTCTGCAGCACCCCTACAATGGTGACCAGGGTGGTGTTGATGGACTTGAGTTCCTCCCTGATCCCCAGATAGTGTTCCTTCTGCAGCCGCTGGGTCTCCTGAAAGTTGGCCAGTACCGTTGCCATCGTCTCCTGGGAATGATGGTACGCTCCCATGATGTTCGAGAGGGCCTCGTGGAGAGTGGGTTCCCTGGGCTTGTCCTCCCCTTGTCGCATAGCAGTCATCACAGTTCCCCTGTTTTCCAGTGCCTCTGTCCCTTGAACCGTGTGCTCACTGCCCCCAGGTCCCTGATTTTCTTGGGGTGGTGGGTTTGCCTGGGTTCCCTGTAATGGTGGACACACTGCTGCTTAATGTGGCCTGGGGACAGAGGGATGGGCCCGCTGGGTGGGTGCTATGCTGGTGTTTCCTGAGGGGGGAGGCTCCGTGGTGGCTTGTGCCAGTGTTAGGGGAACCGACTGTCCTGAGGTCCCAGATGGGCCGGGCTGGTCATCTTGATCCAGTTGTACAGAGCTGCTGTCATCACTGTGGGCCTCTTCTGTGAGGGGAGTGGACATGTCTGGAACCTCCTGTCCGGTGATGTTGGGTAGGGGTCCTGCAGGGGTATGTAGCGCCAATGGTTTACCATGGTTGAATGTCCACCGCAGTGATTCATGGGTCATGATGCTGTGGACATATTTCTGTTGGCGTAACGGTGTGGGTTTGTCACCGCCAGTTTATCACTGATCTTTGGGCTGGCGGACTTGTGTGGGTGTGTGTATAGTGGCGTATTTCTCTGTATGGGTCGTAATACCCATAGCGGTAAACTGCCGCTGTCATGGTATGTTGCCGGCCATCAGCACGCCGGTAAGCGACATTTACCGCCAATGTTGTAATGAGGGCCTAAGAGTCAGCCTTGTGATTGACAAATATGGTTAGGAGGTTGCCTTAATTCTATTTGTTTCACTCATTATTAGACAGCCAAAGAGGGTGAAATGCCCTCCCCACCACTTTTTGCTGAAATTGTTTTTGTTGACCCCAGTGCTAACGTGTTAACGTGCTCTCTCCCTAAAACATGGTTTGACTGGTATATTTAATTTAATTATAAGTCCCTAGCAAAGTGCAGTACATGTGCCCAGGGCCTGCAAAATAAATGCTGTTAGTGGGTCTGCAGCACTGCCTATGCCACCCACTTAAGTAGTCCTTGAAATCATGTCCCAGGCCCCCTATTGGAGTCTGAATATAGTGTCACACTGCCATGTGACATTTAAAATCCCTTGCCAAGCCTTAAACTCCTTTTTTATTACATATAAGTCACCCATAAGTTATCTCCTAGATAGCCCATAGGGCAGGGTGCTGTGCAAATAAAAGGTAGGACATATACATTTAAGTTTTATATGTAGTGAAAAACTCTCAGATCTGTTTTTCACTACTGTGAGGCCTACCCCTCTCATAGGATAACTTTGGGAATGCCTTATTCAATACTCTGCAATTCCTGATTGGGAAGGAGTAGGTCTTTCATGTTTAGTACCTATGGAATTGCAATGATAAATCCTCTTTGACGGTAAAGTCAGATTTGTTATTACAGTTTTGAAAATGGCACTTTTAGAAAGCTGGCATTTTCCTGCTCCTAGTCAAGCGTGCCTGTAGCCTGTCTCCCGTACACATCTGGGAAGGATAGGCAGCCAAACACAATGGGAGGTAGGTGTGACTGACAGGCCATCCACATCCTGATGGGCCATCCTGGGAAGGACAGGAGGGAGGAGCTGGCCACAGCCTCACACTCATACCTGAATAGGTTGTGTCCTCTCCTCAAAGACTGCTTAACCCCCTGTTGTGAGTTTGTGGTAGGGCAGTAAGGGAGGACCTCGGTGCACTTCAAAGCCCTTCTTTTAAGTCTCCACCACTTCAAAGGCACCACTAGGTATAGCAATTGTACTTCTGAACCCACCAACTCAGTAAACATCTAGATCTCAGGATACGGTGCCAATAAGAAGGTCTGCTGTGCTGCTTAAGGACTGCCACTATGCTGAACTGTTGCTCTGGAAGAATGACTTTCCTGCTGTATTGATCTGCTGCCCTCCTTGCCTGAGTGAGAAAGACTGAACCCAGATCACTTGATTCCAACATCCAGAGAGACTTCAAGGGCCAGCTGACTGTTCTCCTGTTTTCTGAAGTCTTAGGGACATAAAAGATGTCCAACTCACCTTCTACTGCAACATCTGTTAGTCTTTCCCTGCCAATTGGTGCCCACTCAGTCCTGGGCCCTTGGAAGTGGGTATAAAGTACTGCTCCATCAAGAATCAATGCATGAATATTGTTGCATCACTCGGAACCGGTGCATCTCAATCAACACCGATGCATCACCGCTGCTGCAAGGGTCGAGTGCATTGCATTGATGTCAGTGTGGTGCATCACATCCCTCTCTGAAGCATCTCCATCTTTGCATGGCTCAGAGCTGACGTATCGCCTACATGTGAAAGATCGATGATAACGCACCACTCCATCACTCCTCTTCACATCTCCCTTGAGGCAAACAAGGTACTTTGCAGTGGGCCAAGGCTGGTCCCTGTATCTGACCCATGCTTACACTTTATTACAGCTGACCTGAACTTTCAGATTTGACCTGATCTAGTGTGACCAGATAGCCCCGGTTAGTGTCTCATGCTTTTAAGCACTACATTTCAGTTTATTCTATAAAACTTCATAAATCTGGTTCTACTTAATGGATCTGTGTTGTTTTGGTCCTGCCATCTTCATTAAAGTAAGGTATGTTTTTCTAATGAGGAGTGGCGTTTTCACTTTTTTACTGCTTGAAGTATTGCTAAAATGCTTTAACACATTGCCTTTTCATTTAAGCTGAGTAATCTGTGCCAATCTACCAGAGGGTGAGCACAGGTTAATTTAGGGTGTGATTGTGACTTTCCCTGCCTAGGTTTATTGAGATTAGTATGGCAGAATGTTTTGTCCATCTTTGATGTGTGTAGCTTTTGTTATTAACCTAGATGGTATGTAAAGGATGACAGCATAAGTGTGTTTTCAACTTCCTAAGGAGCAAGCGAGGGAGACAATGGCAAGACTTGTAGGACATGTGGGGGGACACTGGAAGTAGGAAAATGACACAGAGGGACCCAGTGGCAATGATGGTGGTGTGGCTGGCCAGGAGGTCATAACAGCATTGGAATGTGAGGCCATTGGTCAGCCCTCATGGTGGAGGACGAAGTAACCCAGGATGTACCAACTGTTACTGTGTCCACTACTACTGCTATGATTATTAGTACCCTCATGCCTGTCACACGGTACCAAGGCAACACCGAAGTCCATAAATAGGCTGGGTGGCTCCTTTACCAAGGGAACCCTCGTCTTGCCCCCATCACACCAGCATTGGTGTGAAAGAAGGCGCTGGGAGTTTCCAAGAACCTTCCAGGGTATCAGTAAGCAACTCACATGAGTGATTGACATCCTGGATGAAGTGTGCACATCTTGTTTGCCTTAGAGAGAGGTTAATTCTTTCCAAGTGCATCAGTTGACACCAGAGTATCTGGCGCAGCTGCCCCTACCCCTTCCTTTGCCTCTGTTCCCCCAGCATATGACAACAGTCCCGTAGGTTTCACTTACACAAATATGATATGTGGATTTAAGCCACGTGGATTAATTAAGTGTTTTAAACACGTAATCAAGACACTATTACACAGAGTGTTTGGTGTGAAGGGTAGAATAGTTGTGTGATTAATATTAAACACTCCAAATATAAAATGACACTAGCGTACAAACATTTAAAACATTTAAAGCACCTTAGTTATAGAGTGTTCACATTCTATATTTGTGTATGTAGATTTGTTAAAATTTTGCATTCACTTACTAATTTGAGATGTGCCGATGTAGTAAAATGGTATTGGGTGAGTATTTTAATATGAGTATTGTAGAATATTCGGTTACTGATTGAGGTGGAAGCACAATATTTATCAGGATGAAACACAAGCAAACCCCAAATTAACTTGTGTTTAACCCTCTGGTAGCTTTGCAAAAAGCAGTCAGGCTTAACTTAGAGAAAATGTGTAAAGTGTTTATGCAGAACTTCAAAAGTTAATAAAATAAAATGTAATAAATTATTTGAGACTGGAGGCGTGGCAACACTGGCGACCAAAATGGTGGCACAGCGTTAGAGATCTCGCTGGACTTGGGCCTTTTTTGGAGGAGCTTGGAGCCCACACTCTTCAATGCCCAGCCAGCAGGCCGACTGGGCCTTAGGGCCCCTGAGGGGGACGGCGGTTTGGGTCATGTGCCCCGGCAAACTCGGGACATGTCACAGTTGAAGTGAGCCCTGTGTGCTGACTTCTGGGCTTGGAAGTCCCGTAGCAACGGGGGATGTGTGGTGGCATTGAGGCTGGGGTCACGGGAGCCGCACGGGGCGGCTATGGGCACAGGCTCTATGTAACCTGCTTTCCTCCCCCTTTGCCTGCACATGGAGGATTGACAGTCAGGCGCCGCCTGGACCTGCATCGGGCAGTGTGGCGGCCCTGGTGGTAAATGTGGGGGGGGGGGTGGCCATTCACTGTAGCCACTACAGAGCAGGGATCGCTGTTGCCCGGGGTCCACCCAGGCTCATGTGGCTAAGGGATGGCGCTTGAGCACAGCAGTGCATGGGTGAAGGCCCCACTGAAAATCCTGCACCTCCGGGTATGCAGCACTGTTGTAGGCCTCTGACTGGCCTGCAAGCATCGCCCTCATGCAATTGTAGCTATGCATGACACTGACACCTAGGGGGTACAAATTGCTGTTGGGAACACACTTTGCAGAACGTCGTCCCTCCATTCGCTGTGATTTGCGCACGTGGGGCTGCGTGCCCTGACTACTGCCCGGCACCGCACCTACCACCCGAACCCCCCATCTGTACCCTACATCTCTGAATGTGCGGCCTAGCAGTGGGTTCTGAGTGATTGCCAACAAAGAACATTCACCCTGGCATTCATCCTTCATGCTGCCACCCCAGTCTGGGCTCTTGACAAATAAGTGATGGGGAAGAGTAATCCCAAACAACAGACACTTCCCTTTGACAGGCAGAGGCAAATGCCGCACAGGGAGCCGCTTGTGATGATGGAAACGGGCATTCACAAGGGGGGCAACATTGATACATCCATCAATGCAGCCACAAACATGATAGAACTCAGAGCTGGTTTTAAAGCGATGGATGCCAGATTTGACACCATTCCGGCTGCCCTGATCATATGGGCGAACAACTGGACAAACATGATGCACGACTGGAACACGCAGAGGGCCGTATCACCAAAGTAGAGGACCCCACTTTGGAGCTGACCCACAGAGTAGAGGTCCTGGAATCATGCCTTACATGAAGTAGCTATCAAGAACGAGGACCTGGAATCAAGGAGCCAGCACAATATACGGATCATCTGCGTGCCAGAGTTGGCCAACACGGGCTGTGGGGACCTTTATGTAGAGCACTTACTCACTGAGTTATTCAAGCGGTCCAATTTTACATCTACATTCGTGGTGAAACTGACCCACTGGTTATTAATGGCACATCCTGTTCCTGGACCCCCCACGTGCCTCATTGTCACCCGCTTCTTAAATTTCAGGGACCACAACACTATGCTTCGCCTGGCCTGGGAGAAGGCACCCCTATATTATCAAGGCTACACACTCTCGAACTACCCTGACTATACCTCAGTGGTATAGGATGCCAGGCAAAAGTTCTAGGATGCTAAAACCGCCCTCTGAAAACTTGGGCTCAGATATGGCATGCTGTACCCCGCCAGTGTCCAAGTGGATGCACAGGGCAAACCACGCTTTTTTGAAAAGTCAGCAGACGTGCTTGACTTTTGAAAAATGTACTATAGCTGTACAATAGGTGTTCCTCAGCTGAATCGCTCCCCCAGGGCACCTCTACCCAGGACCATTTTTCTTTGCCCTGAGTTCACAGCAGACACCTTACCCATGCAGCGCATACAGTGCATTTCTCCTACTTTCTGGTACGTGGGAGACTTTATACCTGGGGGACAAATTTTCTTACAATGACACGTTGGTTATTTGATATAGTCCTCTGGTTGATGACACTTTACCAGGCTCTTCTGTTGCAGAGCTCTCAGGCAACACATGACTTAACAATTGGCACTACCTGGTTGACACCATGTTATATTGTGCTTTGAGGTTTAATTGTTTTTGTTTTTTAGTAAGGTTGGGGATTTCACCGGCAACTGTCTTGTCAGGTGTGGGCAGGGGAACTGGGACTGTTTGCAAGCCAACTGTTTTGGAATTGTTCTTTAATTTTATAATTTTGTAGGTCACCATATTTACTAACACATGATACAAATCATACTTTTCTCACTGACCACGTGTCTGACCGCCATTCAACTTTATAGGATGTCACGCTCCTATCCTGGAAAATTTGTGGCCTAAATAATCCACGCAAGGTGAATCTCGTTCTCCAGCACTTGAATAGGCATGGAGCGCAGATAATCTTTCTCCAAGAAACACACTTACAACTAACGTCACACTGCGGCTTTGCGAAACATTGGGGACCCCAACGCCATTTTTCAAACTACAGCTATTACTCTCATGGTCTTTGCACACTTAACCATAGGAGCCTATCCTTTCTTCATCAGCTCACTATCACTGATGAAAAAGGTAGGTTCCTGCTTGTTGGGGGCATACTAGCAGGGCACCAGGTGGTTCTCCTTAATCGTTATGCCCCAAATACTGATGCACTGGAATTTTCTCACACCATCCAAACACCCCTTCGACAGGGAGTCTGCTAATCATTTAATAGTCGATGGGGACTTCAATCTGCCACAGAGTGCGGCCTTAGATACCACGTCCACTCACCCCACCACTAAAACACACTCTAGATGAATCCTCTGGGACATATGCGAGGTACACGCTTTAAGTAACACCTGGCAACTATCCCTGGTGTCGGCGCTGCTGTGCACTTTTTACTCCACCCTGCAGAACGTGTGGTCCCGGATAGATTTTTGGCTACTATCTCCGTCACTCCTGCCTTGGATTGACAGTACTGTACATCTTCCGCATAATCTGTCTGACCATTCCCCTGTCTGCTAACATTCCGCATACTATGCACAGAGTGCAATGAAAGGGCTTGGTGTTTTCCTGCCCTGGACCTTAACTGTGATGTCTTTCGAGCGAACCTTCAGACAGCCATCATTGAATACTTACACAGCAACAGCATCTTCTTCAGCAGTATTGTGGGAAGCATTTAAGGCTTACATCAGGAGGGCCATCATATCTACACATTCTGGTGTTCTACACTCTATATGACGTGACATTTGCTGGGTCGAGGAGGAGCTGGCAGCCCTGGATACGGATGACGCTACATGGTCCGGGGGGGGGTCTCTCTACATGGCAGATCCCCACTTCTGGCTGTGTTCCAGGAGCTTGCGGATGGGAAATTTAATTCATGGAGAAGTATGATAGAGTGCCTCACTATGGCGAAGTGAAAAGGCCCGGTCGCACACTGGCCTGCGTCTTTCAGCACCCACGATCACTGTTATATATCTACAAGATGCAGCTCCCGAATGGCGCTATGGCATTGGGGGCATCTGCTATACAGATCGATCTTCTTGACTACTCCACCCTTCTCTACACTACCCGAACTCTCTCTTGTTCTCCTGAGCTGCTGAGATACCTCAAAGAGGTGGCTATCGTGTGGTTGAGCTTGGTGCAGCAGCAGTTCCTTGGTGCACCCTTAACCAAGGAGGAGATCATTGCTATACAGCTCCAGGGCACCAGGGCTGGACGGGTTCATGGGTATCTTTTACAAGACATATAAAACCCTCTTGACCCCTCATCTTCTCAAGATATATCAAGGGATTGGGACGATCTTAAATCTTTTATTTATTTAATAGTACTCACCAGTAATTTTGTTGGAATCTAGATTCTGGCTATACTTAATAGGGTGAAAAATTATGTTTTTAGTTCCATAAATGTCCACAACAAAGTTTTTCCATTATTGGTACCTGCTATAGTAGTCACATCCTTTTTATAACTGTGAGTACCCTGACCTACAATTTTGCAGAATTTATAAGAATCTATTAAGTTGTTTGCTTCTTGTAAGTCTGCCCAGGGTAGTTTTTGTCTTAGGTTTGTTGTATGCTCGTTGACCATGTTGGCAGGCTCTGATGATGGAATATAAGCATTTCGGTATGTTCTAAAACAAAGCACTCTCAATTGTGAATTCATTAGTTAGACATATTTTTGATATAGTTCTTAAGTTCAGGAACTCCACAATGATGCTTTGGACCTATAGTTGAATTACCCGATCATAAAAACAAATATGTATGCAGTCAACATAACAAATTCAAAACCTATTTTACATATGTATCAAATGATTTTGCCATATAACAATAAATAAAATGTCAAATAAAAAAAAAAAAGTATTGAAAAACGTATCCATCATACTTCCACACAAACCAAATAACACCCACAAAAAATATAATGTATTTTATCAAAAACAAACTACGCAAAAACATACCATTTAAATTGATATGTGTTATAAATTGGGTTGTTGGCTGACTGAGGTATAAATATTAGTCAAACAGCAACCACAATCCCAGTCAGGGTAAGTCTCAGGCAAATCCTAATCTTTGGTCACCCTCTGGTAGCTTGGCACAGAGCAGTCAGGCTTAACTGAGAGGTAGGGTGCAAAGTATTTGTGCACCACTTTAAACAGTGAAACAGTGAAAACACCACACAAAATTAATCCACATCAATTTAGAAAAATAAAAAACAAAATAACAAAAATCATTGAGTTCTGAATTTTTAAAGATGAACTTGTAAAATAAGGCTTAAAAGCCAGAAGTGGCAAGCAGGAACAGCTAGTCGTGCCATTGCAGGACAAAGACATAAGTTCAGGCCAACCACGATGGAGTGTGGAATCTAGTTGGGCCTGCTTAACCAAAATATCTTAAATCCTGGTTACAGAGCGTTGTGTCAGTTTTGAACCACACAATAGATGCGATGCATTGATTTTCTCATTGCAACAGTGGCGATGCATAAGTTCTGAGATGCGGAGCAGTTAGGGTGCTAGTTCCTGCTCTTTCGCTGTTGTTGATCCTTGAGCCAGAGCTTGCAATGTGAAGACCAGTATTGAGGATGACTTGTAGAGTCAGTTCCAATTAGAGCAGAGATTGCGATGTGGAGAGTCGGCATCTTTGTTGAGGCTGCTATTGATGGGGAAGCAAGCACCTTGCGCTAGAAAAAACATCCATGCTCCAGTTCTGATCCGTGCAACAGTGGCAATGAGTCAGTTCTGCTCCTGCAGCAGAGGATGTGGCAGTTCTGCTGTTAGCAAACACCATAGGCCCACTTCCAAGGGTCTAGGACTGAAGAGGCACCACTGGGCGGGGCAGACTCCCAAATGACAGCGTCCAGGTGCAGGAGCAAGGTGGTTAGCAAGTTGTGTATGTCCTTAAGTCTTCAGATCAAGAGGCCAGCCAGCCAGCCCTTGGAGTCACTCTGGGTTCAAGTAAAGCAAGTCCAGTCCTTCTTACCCAGGCGAGGGAATAGCAGGCAGCACAACAAGCCAGGAGTCTAACATAAAATCAGTCCAGCAGAGTGGCAGTGCTTCAGCATAACAGCAGTCCTTCTTTCTGGCAGAGTAGTCACAGGTCCAGAAGTATACTGAGTTGGTGGCATCACAGGTCTAAAACCTGTACCCAGTTGGGCCGATGAAATAGGGGAGACTTTAAAGAAGGCCTTTGAAGTGCACAGAGGCCCTGAACTTCCTTCCCTGTCTCCAGACTCACTACAGGGGGGCGAGCAACCCTTTGTGAGGGAACAGGACACAACTATTCAGGTGTAAGTAAGGCTTGGTTGAGCTCCTCCATCTCATCCTTCCAGGATGGTCAATCAAATCAAACCTAAGCTCCCATTGTGTGTGGCTGCCTAGAGGGAATACAGAAGACTCAGCTGTCACCCTCCCCTGGCAAGTGATCACAGACAGGCAGCAGGCACCAAATGTCTAGAGTAAGAAAATGACAACTTTGTAAAAGTGCCATTTTCAGAATTGCAATTTCAAATTCGACTTCACCATAAGTTGTGATTTTAAATAGTGATTCCAGAGACACCAAATTTGAAAAGTTTATCTTTTCCAAATTGTGAATTACGCTTATAAAATGTAGTAAATTAATCCTGATGTTACCCTATGGGAGATATAGGCCTTTCTGTAGTAAAAGAAGACTTTGCAAATTGTTCACTAGCAGGACATGTAAAACATGAAGGTACAGACATCCTACCTTTTAAAGACATTGCACCATACTCTCTGGGTTGCCCAGCACCTACCTTAGGGGTGACTTTTATGTATAAAAAAGGAAGGTTTGGACCTTGCAAAAGGGTGATTTTGCCAGGTTAATATGGCAGTTTAAAGCACAGGCTCTGCAATGACAGCCCTGCAACATAGTTGGAGGGCTACATAAGTGGCCCTCTAACTGTTTGGTTGGTCCACAAGTAGAATTTAATTTCCTGGCCCTGGGCACATGTAGGGCAGTACACTAGGGATTTATGAGCAAATAAAATAGGCCAACTGGGGATAAGCCAATGTTATCATGTTCAGGGGAGAGAGTATAAGCACTTTAGCACTGGGTAGCAGTACTAAAGCGCACAGAGGCCTAAAACCAGCATAAATGGGGTCAGAAATTGGAGGATGTAGGCAAAAAGTTGGGGGGAAGACCACCCTAAAGCTGTCAGGTCTAGCAATATATAACACAAATATTGAAATGAATATTTTACATTGTTACAAAAGAATCAAATACTCATAACATTTTCTAGTACATAATTTAAATATGTGTTATAATTAATAAAGAAAGCAATGAAATAAAATCAACTAATGCATTTAAAACACTTACAATATATATTTTTCTAAAATAGTTCCATACAAACTCACCAATTTGCAAAGAATTTTTTTAAATTATCTAAAAACCTAAACATGTTTGATCTGTAATAGATTCACAAACATGACACTAAAAAGAATAAATTGTAAACAAAGAAATAAGTTTAATACTTTAGAATGTTGTAACAAATTGACATATAAATAAGAATTATTTGATTAAAATACAAATAGTTGGGAATTATGAAGGCCTTCAGATAAATATTGCAAATATTGATCCACTAATTTGCTTGCCACTAAAAGTAAGTAACAAAATCTTTAAGATATTTTACATGTTTTACGTACCATAATGTAGTATGATAGATTTGTGATGCAATACTTAGGGCCTCATTACGAGTTTGGCGGTCCGTGCACTGTCATGGTGGAGCCTGACCCCCATGAGCTTGAGGGCTGGACCACTGTAATACAAGTCATGGGGGCCTATGAAGCAAAGACAACCAACTTCCCACCAGCACCGCTAGGCAGTCCAGACGAGGCAGGATAAACAGGCCGGCAGAGCCTGTGCCTCAGCCAGACACATTATTGGGCTGCAAACCGACAAGGTGACTGTGGCGCTCCAACCACCACGTCCCAGCAGTTAGACACAGAGAGTATAAAGGGAGCAACTCACCTGCAGGCAGAGTTACATGCCCTGTGCTGCCATGAAGGACATCACACATGCCCTGTCCCTGCTGCTGCTTATGGAAGGTGCACAAAATCCACTCACCCATGGATGCAACCGACGGTAACTACACACACCTGCCTGTGTCATTAAGCTATACAACAGATCGTTGCGCTGTCATCCACATGAGATGAGGATCACGGTGAGGGCATCAAGTTCACTTGTCATTGTGTGCACAGTCATAGTCACCAGTCACGCATTCACCAGTAAACACCCCATTTTGCCCGGTAACTCACACTGCACTGCAACACTACACAAAAACACATGTCTACCCATCTTAGGCACAGGGACAGTAAAGTGTACACAACATTGTGTCACAACACCAACAACACAGAAAAATCACATCTACCACATCAACACACATGCCATGGACCATCCCCAGATTCAACACACATATGTATGCATGTGTCTTGGAACACAAACACCTCTCCCATGAAACAGCCCTGTAATGGACCCACACATCACTCACATTGCAGCACAATTGAACAACATTGGGATGCACAACAGTCAAATATCCAAAGCTCACTATGCTAACCAGAACTGTACAATAGGTATGTGGGGATCAGGAGCACACATGGAATGATGCTGCACTGGGACACATATCACTTTGCACACACCCCTAAAACAACATTTGCACAGGAACTGGCCCTCCATGTATCTCAGAGACAAAAAATACTAAAGCCAAGTGGCATGCCTATCTGCAGAATTTGGTAGTGCAAGTCAAGAAAGCAAATACAACTGCAACTGCATGGGACGTACATCTAGATGAAGTAGCTGCAAGGTACACAAAGCAAAAAGGGCACATGCACAGTCAAATGCAAAGGAAGCTAGCACAATTGAGCACCCTCCATGTCTGCTCAAAGAAAACTTAAGCTGCCACACATGAGACGAATATACAATCCATATTAGGGGGACAGTCTAACACCACACATGCTGACATTGGACAAAACACAATGAAATACTTACCATACCAAGCATAACACAATGCAGTGACACCACAATTGCATTAGCAAACCAATATCCATGCAGTCTACCCTTGTCCTGGGTAACACCAGCACTGCCAACAAAGTCAGATTTTGCAATCAACAGAAAATTGATCAGCAATCAGCCTGAAACACACACAACTTTAGGCAGACAACACAAATTACTCTGGAACAATATAAAGATAGAAAAGGAATTGCAGAACAAATGTGTACCCAACAAAACAACTACTTGGGTTTCTTAAATTGAAAATGCATGATAGCCAAAGTCGTTGGCTAGTCCATGTTAAAGTCTCTACACAGTACTATGCCCACACTTGACTCCTATCACTGTCAGGGAACCTCCACAGGAAGGGGTATCACGTGGGCAGGCAAGCACTTCAGGGATCTTTCTTGAGGGGTGGGTCAGATTTAGGATGGGTGGGTTTGAGTTTGGGAAGGATGGACTCTTTCTTAGGAGAGGTGGGCTTCTGCTTGGGAGGGGAGGGGCATGGGTGCTTGCAGGGGGGCAGTTGTGACAGGGGAAGGCTTTGATATGGAAGGGATGGGTTGGGATGTGGATGGGGCCTCTTGGGTTTGAGCAAGAGTTTGGAGGAAACAAGGGAAAGGGCAAGCTTGAAAAGGAAACTCTCCTTCGGAACACTGGGATGGTCAACAGAAGGGGTTGGGGATTTGGAGGTTGAGGGAGTGGTTGTCTGGTGTGTGGGTTTAGATGTCTTTGGTGTGTGCCTGTTTGAGGTATGCTTCAGTTTGGGTAGTGTCTGTTCCATGTATGAGTGTGGCTGTTTGTGTGTCCTGAGGGCTGGGAGGTGGAGGTGCTGGGTGATGCAGGACTGGTGGATCTGTGTGTGTCTTTTGGGGTTGTGTCTGTGGGTATGCTAGATGTTGTGAATGTTTGTCTGTTGGGGTGGTGTCTGCTGATATGCTGCTTGTGGTGGATGTCTGTGTGTCTGTTGGGGTGGTGTCTACAAGTATTGTGGATGTGGTGGATGTCTGTGTGTCTATTGGGGTGGTGTTTGCGGGTATGGCGGGTGTGGTGGATATGTCACTGACTGTTGCAGTAGTGCCTGTGGGTAAACTGGATATAGTGTGTGGGTCGGTTGGGGTGTCTGCTGATGTGGTGGCTGACGTTCTGCTTGTGGTATATTATGAGTGCCTGCGTGCTAGTGTGTCTTGTGGCGTTTGTGTTTATGTATGCTGCTTCTGTGTGTTGATGTGGGTGCGTGCAGATGTGTCTGTGTGCTTGGGATAGGTCAGGGATTGGGGTATTGGGAGATTTGGAAGATGGAGGTGGAGGGGGTCTGAATGTGGGAGGTGACTGGCTGCCATCATTGAGGAGGCCAAAGCCTGAAGAGATCTCTGTAGGCCGGTCTGGCACTATGAATGCCTTCCAGGAAAGCGTTGGTCTGGTGAAGTTGGCTGGCCAACCCCTGGATGACATTCACAATGGCAGTCTGACCCACAGAGAAGTTCCTCAGGAGGTCAAAATCCTCCTCACTCAGGGCAGCCTGTGACAAAGGAAATGCCTATCCTCCAGGGTGAGTGGCCATGGACAACTGGGTGAGGAGCAACAGGGAGAGTTGTGACAGAACTGGGGGTAGCAAGCAAAGATGGTACGGGAGTGGTTCCCAATGGATCTGCCATCACTAGGGAGTAGCCACTGGAGGTTAAATCTGAGGATAAGGATTTCCCCCATTCTTCAGGACACTTGGTCCCTCAGTGTCGCTGGTCTTGACCGCATGTACTATGGCCAGATGCTTCCCCACTTGGTTATGCCGTCTCCTTCACTTGCCTGGGCTGATGATGAAAATACAAAGAGAAAAAGGGTCACTACATGTTCCTGACCACACTTGAATAACAGCACTGGTTAGCACACACTACCATGATGTCAAGTAAGCCCCAGCAACTAACTCCACCAAAGTGGCCTCCACGTGTACCATTCCATATACATGCATGCCATTTGAACTGTCAGCAGTTGCCCAAGGGAAAATCAGAATCTCAGGCAACTACAATTGCATGGCTGAAGTTGTGCAATCACAGTGACCATTGAACAAGGAGGAGACCACAGCACGTTCAATGCTTTGACTCATAGAGCAAACCGCAGTTACCTATTGTCATACAATAGTAGTCCAATGCCAAGTTCATTCCCAGAGATCCCACACAAGGTCATGCATACATGTATTGGTCACTTACGCAACAACACAAGAGGAAATGATGTTCCCAGATCATGCCATGTTGCTGACAACAGTAGAGTAGCCTGGAGAAGGTAACATGGAATTAATCATGTCACATTGTAACATGCCAACAATGCACACTTCACCAAGTGAAATTTGCCCCAAAGGAGTCATGGAGATAGTACTAATGTTGCTCAGATATGCCACACATTTGGCTTGGACATGTACACTGTAGACATCATTTGCAAAATGAAAGGAAGATATGTCCCTAAAATCCACAACACAATGCCCCAGGGAAATCACCACTAATGTCTGCACCCCTTACAATTGCATACTCTGATTGCATCAGTAGACACCATTAGTCCTTTGTACGTTGGAAAGGACCAGAGATTTGCAAGTACTTGTAGAAGGCCCTCAACATGTTGTCAAATGGGAAGCTACATCACTGGTCCTGCCAACCCAGATGTCTGTGGATAAATGGCTATACACAACGACATGTGATTCCACCATAACTGGAAGTCACTCCACGGTGTATGCCAATAGTCAAGTTATAAACCTTCCTCATTACACATGTGCAGTGCATATTGTTACATGATGTCACATCAATAGCCTGGAAATTCACATAATGGCTAAAACAGTTAGACCTCATTTTGACTTTGGCGGTCTTTTTCAAAGATACCAAAGCCTTGGGTGCTAGAAGACGACCAGCGCTGGTGGTCTCCTGCCCACCATGTTAAGAATACTGCTGGATTTCCGCAAACATTTTGGGCGGAAATCCAGTAGTAGTCATGTTGGTGTGTGGAGGTGCATGGGAGGTTCACCACTGGCCCCGCCCCCCCAAAAGGACTCCACCAGCCTTATTACAAGCAGTAATACTACCTGTCAGGGACCCAGATCACTTGATTCCAACATCCAGAGAGACTTCAAGGGCCAGCTGACTGTTCTCCTGTTTTCTGAAGTCTTAGGAACATAAAAGATGTCCAACTCACCTTCTACTGCAACATCTGTTAGTCTTTCCCTGCCAATTGGTGCCCACTCAGTCCTGGGCCCTTGGAAGTGGGTATAAAGTACTGCTCCATCAAGAATCAATGCATGAATATTGTTGCATCACTCGGAACCGGTGCATCTCAATCAACACCGATGCATCACCACTGCTGCAAGGGTCGAGTGCATTGCATTGCTGTCAGTGTGGTGCATCACATCCCTCTCTGAACCATCTCCAGCTTTGCATGGCTCAGAGCTGACGTATCGCCTACATGTGAAAGATCGATGATAACGCACCACTCCATCACTCCTCTTCACATCTCACTTGACGCAAACAAGGTACTTTGCAGTGGGCCAAGGCTGGTCCCTGTATCTGACCCATGCTTACACTTTATTACAGCTGACCTGAACTTTCAGATTTGACCTGATCTACTGTGACCAGATAGCCCCGGTTAGTGTCTTATGCTTTTAAGCACTACATTTCAGTTTATTCTATAAAACTTCATAAATCTGGTTCTACTTAAT
Organism: Pleurodeles waltl; assembly: GCF_031143425.1. Classification (NCBI taxonomy): domain Eukaryota; kingdom Metazoa; phylum Chordata; class Amphibia; order Caudata; family Salamandridae; genus Pleurodeles; species Pleurodeles waltl. The sequence continues at coordinate 753,272,172 of NC_090437.1, forward strand.
GGATCTGTGTTGTTTTGGTCCTGCCATCTTCATTAAAGTAAGGTATGTTTTTCTAATGAGGAGTGGCGTTTTCACTTTTTTACTGCTTGACGTATTGCTAAAATGCTTTAACACATTGCCTTTTCATTTAAGCCTGAGTAATCTGTGCCAATCTACCAGAGGGTGAGCACAGGTTAATTTGGGGTGTGATTGTGACTTTCCCTAGCTAGGTTTATTGAGATTAGTATGGCAGAATGTTTTGTCCATCTTTGATGTGTGTAGCTTTTGTTATTAACCTAGGTAGTATGTAAAGGATGACAGCATAAGTGTGTTTTCAACTTCCTCAGGGGCAAGCGAGGGAGACAATGGCAAGACTTGTAGGACATGTGGGGGGACACTGGAAGTAGGAAAATGACACAGAGGGACCCAGTGGCAATGATGGTGGTGTGGCTGGCCAGGAGGTCATAACAGCATTGGAATGTGAGGCCATTGGTCAGCCCTCATGGTGGAGGACGAAGTAACCCAGGATGTACCAACTGTTACTGTGTCCACTACTACTGCTATGATTATTAGTACCCTCATGCCTGTCACACAGTACCAAGCCAACACCGAAGTCCATAAATAGGCTGGGTGGCTCCTTTACCAAGGGAACCCTCGTCTTGCCCCCATCACACCAGCATTGGTATCATATCCACTATGTGTCCCGCCGACTTTCCGCTGCCCTTGAGAATCCTCCATGGCGGCGGAGCGCGCTCCGCCGCCATGGGGATTCTGACACCCCCTACCGCCATCCAACCTTGCCGCGGGGCCCCCGTAAGAGGGCCCCAAAAAGAATTTCAGTGTCTGCCTAGCAGACACTGAAATTCGCGACGGGTGCAACTGCACCCGTCGCACCTTCCCACACCGCCGGCTCAATTCTGAGCCGGCGTCCTCGTGGGAAGGGTGTTTCCCACTGGGCTGGCGGGCGGACTTTCGGCGGTCGCCCGCCAGCCCAGTGGGAAAGCCAGAATGACCGCAGCGGTCTTTTGACCGCGGAGCGGTCTTTCGGCGGGAACCGCGTGGCGGGCGGCGACCGCCGTCCGCGTGGTCAGAATGACCCCCTGAGTCTAATAGTTTGATCCCCAGTATTCAAAGGTGTTAACTAGTTCTTATTTAGACCCACCTAGGGAAAGTTTCCCCCATATAACCTGTGAGGCTTAATGACCATGAACCTGGTTTTAGAAATGTTTATTTCTAAGCCTCTCTTGGAGAAGAAATCATCAAATTGATTAAGCAAGGATTGGAGGCCCATCAGGGTTTTGGATACTATCAGGGCGCCATCTGCGAACAAAAGTGTTGTGATCTTTTCATTGCCTAAGGCTGGTGCATGAGAGTATTGTAAGGTGTGGTGTTGGATGACCCGCTTCAAATAAAGGGTGAAGAGAGTTGGAGCAAGTATATAGCCCTGCCCAACCCCCCTGACTACTTTGATTGGATCGGTGAGATCGCCCTGGTTCCCCCAGCGTATTTTTGCATAGTTGGCCTTGTGTAGTCAGATTGCTGTAGTCAGGAGCCCTGGGGGCATAGCCATCTCATTGAGGACCTCCCAGAGTTTACCTCTAGGGACCAGATCGAATGCAGATTTAAGGTCTATGAAGGCTACATAGAGATTCCCCTTCCATATCACTACAGCCTTCCAATACAAAAGCAGAAACCTGAACACCTGATCTATGGTGCTTGTTTTGGACCTGAAGCCATCCTGGAATGGTGATAGGATATCATTCTCAAAAATCCAATCTTGGATTTTCAATAGTAGGGCATGACAGAATACCTTTAGCACTGTATCGATAAAGGTGGGCCTTTATTTGGCGGGAAGGGACCTATCGCTTTTCTTGTAAATGGGTATTACCTCGCCTCCCCTCCAGGACTCGGGAATGGGGGCTCCCCTCACAATTGCATTGGACAGAGACATTTGCGAATTGGCATTCGACATTATAGAGAGAGTTGAAGTGTTGGAACCAGTCTGACGGCAAGCTATATTTGCCAATTTTAGGGACTCCCTTTTGGTTTCTTTTGCTTACCATTAGCCAAAAGGATCTGGAATCCCTGCGTTCACATGCAACCTTCAAGAGTCTCCATCTTCCTCCTCTCAGTCCTTCCTGGCCTTGTTCTGCATCTGCTTGTACAGGTTCCACAGAGTCCTAAGTCGGGGCACATCCTTTTTGATTGCACTGATTGGAATTGTTCGTACCATCCGGCAGTCTTGATTGTACCAGTTATCTCCCTCACGGGGAGGAGCACTACCGGTGTTGTGGGCAGCTGGCAAAGATAATAGCTGTTCCAATCTTTTGAAAAACTCGATGTGTGCCTCGATTAGAGAGGAACAGTTTCCCACATCTTCTCCCATTGTGGATATCAATGCTACGCAATGTGTCAGGTCTAAATCAATGGAAGAGAGAATGTCATCTCGCAGGATCACCTTGCTCCATCTAAGTCGCTGTCTGCTGTTCTCAGCCTGGACCACCTTGGCAACTTTGGCAGTTGTTGTTGCAATGGGCGGCCTTCCCCAAGGTGGCTCCAAACTAAGACAGAGTGGATTGTGGTCACTGTCCATTTGGGTCCGGACCACCATGTCATCTACCAAGAGACAGTATCTAAGGTCCATCAATATATAGTCGATGCAGCTCTTCCCCTGTGTGCCAGTGAATGTATGGGCGGCATGCTTGTCAGATTTGGTTCTTCCAATTACTGCCCTCAGGCCTTGGCCGAGGGTCAAGGCGTTTAGTTGCAGGGCGGCTGAGTGCCACTTCTTGATGGGGGGAGCTCCAGCCAATTGTTATCTTCTTCACGGAAATCACCCATGTAATCTAGACTGAGGGGTTCGAAGGTGGTACTGAAGTCCCCTGTTACAATGAGGGCATGTTTGGAGGGTATTTCACCCAATTAGGTTTCTAGAGACTGCAAGGTGATGGAGTGGTTGGGCCCCCTTGTCCTCCTGGCATAGATGTTTAAAATGTTGGTGACAGTGGACCCTGTTCCCTTGAAACTGATACCAAGAATGCCAGGGCTGTCGGTGGGTATCAGTTTCACTACACACTGTAGTACGATTTTCACCCATATTAGCAGGCCCCCTGATGGATGGCCCACTTTGCTGGGAATGACGGATATGTCATAGGTTGCGTCACCAGGTTTGTGGGCAGGTTCGATTAGCCACTAGAGCATCATATTGTCCATATGCCAGGTTCTGCTTGTGTACAGGTAGTGGGCACAGTGCTACAGTTGCATAGCCACAGTGACTCTCCCATTAGGTCCCGTACTGGGAGATACATTTGACAGGTCCTGGTCTCTGCAGGCCGAGCATACAGAACCTACATGTCACTCATATTTCCATCACTTCCATGTATGACAGTATGTTATGTGGTCATCAGCAATTTGGCGTGAGGCTTGTTTGGCAACCTGAAGGGCAGAGTGAGTCAGGATATGGATTTCAGACAACAGTTTGGCATGGCCAGATGTGGGTTGAAAGATCTGTGGTACTATACATATTGCTTACAAGATCCTAAAATTACACATACAGGATGCATACACAGCTCATGCTGTCATGCGCATACATGCTGATCAACATTTACAACAATCATGAAGAAATAGATGTCATTGGATAACAGTAAAGTCTCCTTACCTAGTTATGTGCATTCAACACAGGAGGATTTAGGACCTCAAAAATCTCAAACAACACAATGTGACTGAACTTAACTGAACTTAACATATAGCACTGGGCAACAATACATGCATAATGTCCATTCCATTAATGCCACACAAGCTAAAACAACAGGCACACAAGATGTCTAACTGACACTCAGAGGCACATTTTAGCTTGTGAGCAGGAAAAGTATGGGGTTGAACAGAGTCAACTGTGCCAATGACGTGCCTATCTGCTCCTCTGGTAAGCCATAGAGCTGTCCATACAGAGGTAGGACCTCATCAACAAGCCTCTCCAGCTTCTCTGGAAAGAAGGCAGGGGCCCTATCACCTGCATGACTTGGCATGACTGCTCACAGAGGCGGCATACAGCAGCTCAGGTAGTGGAGATGTTGCTGGCAGCAGTGTCAGGAGTCAAGTAAGTGAATGCGCACAACATGGTGGTCACATCCACCACGTACACGATCATCACTGCTGGTGAACACAGCCATAGGCTGCGCCCACGACAGGCAACAATGTTAGCCTATGGCTTTGTCTGTGGTGGCTGGAACTGCCTACCACCTTTATGACTGCCGCCAGTGGTAGCGGGCGGTTCCTAATGTCCAGTGGAGTAGCTCAGGCATCTGCTATTCGGCGGTCTGAAATACTGTATTTGGCTTTGTAAACTGCGTCACACCTACAATATATATGTTGTAACATCACAAACATCCTTATTCTATCTTGTCATGTAGGTTCCTGTACACAGCCACAAGTGTAGTGTGTTGCAGGGCACAGACGGCTTTTTACAGCGGTGCACTTTCCACCACCGGTCATTTTGGAGTTCAGAATATACAGTCACATTTTGAGGGGAAATTGTGTAGCACACCTTTGAGTTTCATCCAGATCCATGTTGTAGACATGTGTTCACAACCATGGGGGTCACCTGCAACTCTTGTATAGTTGCCAGCTGTGATGTGTACTCGGTGTCATGTGTCTCCAGCTCAGATATGCTTTGTCACATGATATTATTAGCATGCATCATATATGTTGCTGTGGACATAACTGACTAATGTTACAGATCATCTCTTGTCACACATAAGTACCCTGCGAGAGGGACAATGTGGCAACCTTCTGTCTATCGTCCACTGCCAGACCTTCAGACCATGGAGCAACAGCATATAATTATGTCATACCACCTGGATATGCAAACAATAGTGGGCTTATGCTGTCAGTTGGAGCCAGATCTGATGCCAGCTATTAGTTATCCAACCTGCATACCACCATTGTACCTTATGTCAGTATTACACTTCTTAGTCACAGAGTCCTTCCAACATACAGTGGCCCTATCTGTTGATATGTCCCAACCTATGTTCAGTCTGGTGTTGAAGGACTTCCTCTCAGCAATGTTGAAATACATTGACAGCTTTATAATGTTCCCCTATCGTGAGGATATAACCAATGTGATGGCTGACTTTTATGGTTTTGCCTGCCTCCCTCATGTGATGGGGGCCATTGGGACATGGCACACATGTTCACTTGGTGCCGCCGCATGCCAATGAACAAGTCTATTGAAGCAGAAAGAACTTCCATTCCATCAAGGTTGAAGTTGTCTGTTTGGCGGATCTCTACATCTCAAATGTGGGTGCCTGTTATCCAGGATCAGCCCATGATTCCTTCATAATGCGGAACATCATCATACCCCTGATTTTACAACTGCACCTAGAGGGGGCCTAGCTGGTTGGTAATTCGCATCTGTCCTGATTGTGCGTGTACAATGTCAGGTGCTACAACATTGAAGTAAATGACTCATTGTTGCACTTTTGTCCCATTCCTTAGCAGGACACTCCTCATATCCAAACTATCCAAACAGCCCATTGTTGTTAACACCACTGAGGAATCCAATTCTGCCAGGGGAAGTCTACTTCAGTGAGGCACATGGAAGAACATGGCAGCCAGTTCAGCAGGCTTTTTGGCTCCTGAAGGCTAGATTTATGTGTCTGGACAAGACTGATGAAGCCCTATTCTACTCACTCAGGAAAATGTGTCAAATCACTGTGGCATGCTGCTTGCTCTCTAACATCGCCCTACAGAGGAACATCCTGTACATCTCAGAAGAGGGGTACCCTGCACTGCCACTAGGTGAAACTCCTGAAATGCCAAGTGAGGATGATAGTGGTGAAGAGGAAGGAGCTGACTTCCGAGAAGCTCTCATCAACAGTTACTCTTCATGAGTGTATGTCGTGTGATGTAATGACTGTGATTGCATTGTGAAATGTAGTTGTGAGAATGTTTTTAGTTGAGTGTTTTGGAAATGGCTAGAGAGCTGATACTCTGCAATATTCAGCCAAAGGCTGCTTGATAAGAAAGCTTTTGACACATCCCCACGTTGATGATGTCGCTTTGTTTGTCTCAGTTTCCCTGCAATGTACTTTATTATCCAGTTGCTGACTATGTGGCTTGTGTCATAGGTATGGTTTAAAGCCTATACTCATAGTTTTGTTCTATGTACAGCTACCTTCACCATAACATCTTCATGTGGTCCTTTCAGAGTTGTGACATTGGCAGGTATCTGTTGCAGTTATGACACACAAGGCGGACATGTGTTGCTCCAGGTAATATAGGTCACAGACTTTGGATGTATCTGTACCAAGGCAGTTTGCACACTATTTGGGTGGAGGTACAGAAGTGCCCATTGCACTTGTTTTGTGTGTTGTTATGGGCCTGAGGCATCACGTGGTCAGAAAATATGTGGTCCTAGCTTTTGACCAACCCATTTTGCCTTCACATTTGCAAAACACTCTTTTTGTATGACCTGTATATGGCTATAGATGTGTTTTATCATTGCAGGCCACAGTGTGTGTGCCACTACACTAAAATGTGATTGTGCCATACCACCAGATGTATGGGAATTGGATCATGATGTTTCTGTGATCAGGGACTGTTATACTGCCATCTGTCTGTACCTTGGATTTTGTGATGTTAAATTACTTTGGTGTGGTATACGATAAGGCTCAAGCTCCTGACATTAACCACTTTAATATTTGCCTATTCTATAGGACAATGTCCAACAAACCCCTTCCTTCCGTGGTCTGGGGGTCTGTACCGGTAAATATGTTCATTTACTCAGTATAAGTCAATCATTCTTGATTTCCAATAGTCAAGACATGTTGACAGCTTATGTGCTGAACACTGTAATACATTTTTTTGTTTGACCAGACACTTGTACTAATGTATTGTGTAATGGTTGTAATCCTGAGCTGGACACAGTGTACCTGTAACATATCCCTGCTTGCACAAGTAGCTTATATCGTCATTGTATGATTCACATGGTCTTACGTCTCTACATAGCTAAATGGGAAGTTTGAGCAAGCAGACAATGAGTTTGTAATGGGTGAATTTATTACAATGCTAATACAGAAAATACATTTTGGACAGAAACAAACAAAAGAGTAAAGTGAAGGGGTGAGTCATGGCGAACAAAATCACTGGAGTAGATCCCACATCACTGGGAGTCCAAAGTCCAGAGTACTCCTCCCATTGGAACTGGTAGGTGGTTCATGATCAGTCAACAGATTTAATCTGGCAGTTGCAGTCAGTCCCTCTATTTCACACACTTGACAAATAGTATCCTCCCAGGTGAGTAAACAACATGTGAGAGTTAATAAATAGGTGTATTTGGACACGCTAACACTGATCTGGTGTTTGGAGTAACATAAGCAGTGAGTGCTAGGAGTTGCTGTCAGGTCAGTCCTTCTACTTCACATACTAGACAAATACGATCCTAACAGGTGAGTAAACAGCATTTGAGAAGTAACAAACAGTTGTGTTTGGACAAGTGAACACTGGTCTGGTGTTTGTAGTAACAGAAGCAGTGCCTGCTGGGAGTTGCTGTCAAGTCAGTCCCTCTACTTCACCCACTTGACACATAGTACCCTCTTAGGAGAGTAAACTTCAATTAGGAGATGCCAAACAGGGATATTCAGACAAGTGCACCCTGGTCTGACGTTTGGAGTTAGAGACACAAGGCTTCCTGGGAGTTGCAGTCATGTCCCTCTCTCTACTACACACACAATACACATGGTATCGTTCAAGGTGAGTACACTTAAATTGAGAGTTGAGCACCCGGGGTATTTGGACAAGTGAATACTGGGCTGGTGGTTGGAATTACAGTACAGGGCCTTCTTCCCTTTGCAGTCAGGTCACTCCCTCTACTTCATACACTATACAAATGGTATCCTCCTAGGTCCGTGGGCTTCAATTGAGAGTTAACAAACAGGAGTATTTGGGCAAGTGAACACTGGGCTAGTGGTTGGAATTACAGACACAGGGCCTCTGGTCTTTGCAGTCATGTCAATCCCTGTACTACATACACTATGCAATTGGTATCCTCCTAGGGGAGTGGATTTCATTTGTGAGTTAGCAAACAAAGTTATTTGGGAGAGTGAACACTGGGCTGGTGGTTGGAATTACAGAAACAGGACCTCCTGGCCTCGGCAGTCATGTCATTCCCTGTACTACACACACTATACAAATGGTATCCTCCTGGGTGAATGGACTTTAATTGAGGCTAGTGATTTGAGTAACAGTAACAGAGCCTCCTGGCCTTAGCAGTCATGTCACTCTCTGTACAAACACACTATTCAAATGTTATCCCCCCAGGTGAGTACACTTCATTTGCGAGTTACCAAACAAGGGTATTTGCAAAAGAGAACCCCAGGCTGGTCAGTGGAGTACCAGTACCAGAGGCTCTTGGCTTTAGCAGTCTTGTCACTCCACGTAATGCACACAGTATAAAAATGGTATCCTCGCAGGTAAGTACACTTTAATTGAGAGTGAAGACTCAGGGGTCCTTGGACAAGGGAACAGTGTTTGTAGTTACAGGACTAGTGCCTGCTGGGAATTGTGGTACTGTCAGTGCCTTTACTACACACACTCTACAAATGTTATCCCCCTGGTGTGTACCCTTAAAATGATTTGTACCAAACAGGGTATTTGGAGAAATGACCACTGGCGTGGTGTTCGGAGTTATAGAATAGTGCCTGCTGGGAACTCTAGTCACATCAGCCACTGTACTACACACAATATACAAATGTCATCTTTTCAAGCAAGTACACTTCAAATGAAATGTGAGTTGCACAGTAAAGGTCTTAGACAGGTGAACACTGGGCTAGGAAGTTGAGTAACAGTAAATGAGGCAAAAGGTGAGCTGTGAGCAAGCATAACAGCATTTTGGTGCCATTGTTTGTGTTGTTACCAGACTCCACTCCACCAGGTATTTCTGTTAAGCCCTCAGAATGCAGGATGACCAAGACCTTCTCCTCTTAGGGAAAGAGATGTAATGGGACACTGGGAGGGCCACCACCAGACTTCTTGGACGGTAGCTGGTACCTGGAAACAAGGAAAAGGACCTTGCCCCTGAGGGCAACCTCATTTTGATGTCCTCCTTTGTGCACAGGGTGGTGCCTACAGCATTGACTCTGTCGACTATTCTGTCCCACATTTCCATTTTCCTACTGAGAGGAGTATGAGGACTTCTGCTCCAAACGATTGTGGCTCTACTGTCATGATTTCATCCACCATGACTCTTAACTCATCTTCTGAGAAACAGGGATTCTTAAAATGTGCCATGGTGGGAAAAAAACGGGTGACTGTGACTTACTAAAGAGGGGAAGTGCAAATGGTTGGGACTGGACAAAAGCATGTGCAGGGTGTTCCATGGGATGGTGAGCAAAGAAGGCGGGCCTAATCTATGCAGTGTTTTGGAAATAAGGTGCTCTGGCTTCAGTGTTTGGCTTTGATAAGCAAAGGATTGTGGTCTGTGAAGGACTGTGTTTCATAGTGCCCTTTGTAGGTGTGCCAGTGTGGAAATTTGTGTCAGCTGTGTTGTTTTCAAATTCATTCAATGTGTAATTGTGTATTACTTTGGTGACTGTGGACTGCCATGGTTTGGACTGCCATTGGCTGACTGCCATTGGGGTCCACCATGGCGACTGTGTGCTTTTAATATGGTCAGTGGTTGGTCACGGTGCTGTCGTCGCTGGAGGTCAGACAACCTATTTCCAGGCCTATGCACTGCTGCCTGTCTGCCTTTTTTGGTTGGCGGTCAGCAGTCCTGCCTGTCTGACTAGTAATAGGGCCGTCTGAAAGGCCATCAACATGGCGGTCTTTTCAGGATTGCCAACATGGTGGTCTTTTCAGGACCCTCAACATGGCGTCCTGGAGGTCCGACCACTAAACTAGTAATGAGGCCCATAGTCTGCAAACGCTGTCTTACCATCAGGTCAGAAGCTATAAAGAATGTGACCTCTTAAGTGCTTTAAGCTCATATGCTAAATCACGTGCAATCATGTGGCATAGTTTAGGCTTGTCATCATCACAAAGAAGAGTTCTGAAAAGCCTACCTGAAACTTTATACCTTGCACATCTTGATCCCACAAACAAAGACATTTTGAAAACAAATATGTTGGACACATATTGCCCAAAGAGAAGTCCATTAACCCACTATGAAGTTGCTCAGTTCTGAACGTATAGGAAAATATTGCAAGAAATATCAACAGTTGAAAATTTCAAGTGGAAGGCACCAATGGTTGTTTAATATGTCATTCCAAACCTACTATTTTTAATCATCACAAACTAAGTTGTGACACATAAGAAAAGAAAGAATTCTACTATTTAGCACTTCTTCAACTATTTAAACCATGACGCAAAGTAGAAGAACTTATAGGTCCCTTTCACTTCTATGAAAATACAATTATTTTTCATAAAAACAACATTACATTGCCTCGACATCAGACATACTTACAAATGTTGGATCAACAAATAATAGAAGAAAACAATATTAATGCAGAAATTCAACTTAATACTGCATCTCCTAACACTACTTGCACTTCCAAGACTGGTAATGCACTAAATTAGATGACGTAGTATCTTAATTACATAGTGACGAACTAGAAATATACAAATAATATAAAACAGTCAGCAGATCATGGATTTCAACACGAAAGGGAAATATGTAAATGCAGTACTTATGAACCTACATTACAATATGTGAGCAGCTAAGCTGGATCTAGGAAAAGCTTTCTAATTACATTAATTGATGCTTTTGTCCATAAAGTTACTACCTCTAATTTATGTTGTGTAGTTACTGCTCCTAATGGCTTAGAAGCTCATAATATCAAAGTAATAGCTTTACATTGTCTACTGTTGCTACTTATGGAGCAAGATAATACACTGTAGCATTTAAAATTAAATACTGGTGCATGTCAAGAACTTGGTGGAGTCCTTAAAATATTAAAAGATTTGCTCATAGATGAAATGAGGATGGATTCAAACATGATGTTGGCATTTGTTCTTTTGCGTACTCAGGAGGTTATCCAAAATTCTTATGATGTGATGTTTGGATGGAAACATGTCATTGGGTTTGGAGATGTATTATACCTAACACCTGTAAAAGGTAAACCAATTTTCAACATACGTGTGCAGAACCAAATTCCGAATTGTTTGAGAAGTATAGGGAACGTTAACATTTGGTTGCATTTAATCTAAAGAGAATTAGCACAAAATACGAGACAAGCTAACATTAAAGAATATGCCAAGATATTGAAAGACAGTCACCTTGGTATTATAATAAATGAAGAACAGATTCTGCTGAGGACCCGACATCGAAGTAAATTATTACCTAATTATCATTCACCCGCAGATATGCAGATATTAGGCATTATATTCTTACACAATCACAAGCCATTGTTTTTTAATACCAACTTTTGAAGAATATGCTCATTTAAACTCTGAAATGCTAATCATGGACTAAGCATACCTATTAGCAATACTTTACACAAGATTGAAAACTAGGTTTGGAGTTTGGAGAAAAATGTAGGGCTATGTAAAAGTTGTTGTGTACATTTATGTAAACATTTACATCTAGGAGAAGGACCAGTAAATTGAGCCATGGGGTTTTTAGAGGACTTTGTGATGTTTATGAAAAAATGAGGACATTGAATTTATTGTTGTCTAATTTGAGAATATTAAATGGAAAAAACACATCTCCCGGTGTACAGCAACATTTCTACTTGTGCCAGATTTATATATTTGTGGAGAACAGTGTCCACTTTGTTTGGCTTACCAGGTAATAATACCTCAATCACAAGGACTAAGCTTAGATTATGCACCTATTCACATTGGCTCGACAATATTTAAAGAGGAAATGGCATTAATTACTCAGTTTCATGTAAAAAAATGTACAGGACTGTATATTACAGATTTTGATGAGGCAAGAATTATTGCTGACTGTAGTTTTGTCACAGAATAAAATTGTAAAACATATATGCCCCTCATCATGGTCACTATCCTATTTTGTTAAAACCCAAATTTATTTTTAAAGAAAATTTGCAACAAACTACAATTACGAAGAAGAATGGGACCTACCTAAGAAAAAACTCACAGAAAGCAAAACACATGGAAAGAAAAGGATATTTCAAAATCAGAATGGCAATAAGTGACACATGGAAAGAAAAGGATATTTCAAAATCAGAATGGCAATAAGTGATACAGCAGGCAATGCTAATCTTCTTTTGGACCTACAATATGTCAAATAAATAAACATATATGCCCCTCATCATGGTCACTATCCTATTTTGTTAAAACCCAAATTTATTTTTAAATAAAATTTGCAACAAACTACAATTACGAAGAAGAATTGGACCTACCTAAGAAAAAACTCACAGAAAGCAAAACACATGGAAAGAAAAGGATATTTCAAAATCAGAATGGCAATAAGTGATACAGCAGGCAATGCTAATCTTCTTTTGGACCTACAATATGTCAAATAAATAATCCACCAGCATGTAGATCAACAGTTCTGCAAAACCTTGATACATTTTTATGAAAAACATATTCTGTCACAGAAACACATATGCCACTCTGCAAGTGACATAAGACGTACGTTAGATATATGTAGAGATGCTATTAATTTTTCTATCAATGAATAACAAGATGCTGAAGAATTCTCCATGGCTGTTCTAGAAATAATAGATACTGACACTCACCCTATTTGTGAGAGCTTTAGTATAAGCTGCTCTTGGGAACATCAATACTTCCATTGCTTACATTTGAGCTCTACTGTTACCCAATTTGAAAGATTTGTATATCTACCAATACCTGACATCACATCTAATCCATTAAGGAATTTAATATATTAAGTTATGTCCATACAATAATCACAACTTGTCGCCACACTTAGGGCCTGATTTAGAGTTTGGCAGAGAGGTTACTTTTTCACAACAGTGATGGATATCCTATCCGCTCAAATACAAATCCCAGATGATATAATGGGATTTATATTTTGGTGGACGGGATATCTGTCACCGCTGTGAAAGAGTAACTCCTCCTCCGAACTCTAAATCAGGTCCTTAATTTAACAATAGTAGCTAAATATTTCATTTTCATGATTCAAAGATGTTTCAATAACCAAACAGTTTACATATGAATTTTTTTAATTTACTGCTTCACAAATTTCTATTTCAGGATGCACTTATAGCTCCTTAATTTTATATTATAGTGATGGCATCATCAGAACACTGCACAATATACGTAAAGAACCACACAGGATGGACTGTGGGGCGTGGCTAGCGAGCCAAGATGGTGATCGCGAACTGATCGCGCTCCGTGACTCATCACGGTTTATCCGACAATACGACAGCAGGGGGGACCGATGAGCGCCACGTACCCGGTGTCCTCCCGAGTTGGACCCCCGGAGCGCCGCTTGCTTTGATCGCGGCAGTGGGGGACGGCGCGACCGCTGCTTGAGCAGTATTGGTGCGTGTGGGACTGCCGGCAGCGGCCTTCCCGGAAAAGGCGTGGACGGCAGACCTCGCTGAGGAGACAAGCGGCAGACGCGTACAGCATGTGGTAGAGGTGACGCCCGAAAGGATTGCCGACTTTGGATGTGTGCCTGACCCGAGTGCACTGACGTGTCCTGTGCCGGTTCCAGCCCATGATGGCTGGGGGGGGCCCTGGGGCCTGTTGCAGCCCTACAGATGAGATAAGTGTGGGGCGGCCCTGCCCCTGCATCCCTTGGGTGTCCTGCGGCCACCGGCGGGCCCTGGCACGGTCCCACATGTAGGACCCCTGAGCTGAGCGCCTACGGGATGGTGCCACGCAGGGCGGTGGGGCTGCTTGTGCTGCTGCGCCATAACTTGCATGATGCGCATGCAAGCGGGCCTGACTGATCCTCTTACCTCGAGGCTGTGCTGGACCTTGCCCACAGCTGCATCCTGGGGGCAGCTTCTTATTGGCCTCCTAGGCACTTACTGTAACCTTGCGGGCCGGAGAACAGAAGCCTCGCGTTTGCTGGAAGACACCAGAACACACTACAACTTGTTGGTCGACCCCCCCGGAGTGGCACCGACCGACACTGACATTGCCCTATTCGGCGACACATGTGAGGAGAACATCGGGGCTGCTCGTGCTGCCAGGCCCGCTTGCTGAGCGGTGCGTGCAAGTAGGCCCCTACCCATCAAATCTGCTGAAAGCAGACTTGTGCACACGGTGACGCCCTGCAAAGACGCAAGTCAAGTTCTTGGCACAAATATGGCGGGAGCAGGCCGCCTCTGCTCTGGAGCCGGAGTTAAATCCTTGCCAGACAACTTGACCCAAGACAGCCAAAAACTCGATGCCATGCTGGCTGCGGTGGAGCGCATAGGCATTTTACTGGAACAAGCCTGTACCTCCATGGAGGGCAAGATAGATAGGGTGACCAGTGACCTTACCCTACTACATGCAGACCACCGCAAACTAGCGGACAGGACATGTACACTTGAGGGCCGCCTTGACGAGCTGGCTCCCACAAAGCATCGACTGGAGTCATCGCTACAGGATGCCCTGACCAGCATAGATGAGCTGGAGCACCGTGCTGAGGATGCCAAGGGCCGCACCCGGAGGAACAACATTCGAGTCATTGGCCTTCCGGAGGGCATGGAGGGCAGCGACGCGGACACCTATTTTGAGTCTTGGCTGCGGGGACTGGTACCGGGGGGCTCCCTGACGCCCTTCTTTTCAGTGGAGTGCATGCACAGGGTTCCTGTCAGATCGCGGCCTCCGGGGAGCGGACCTCGCCCCTTCATACTCCGTTTACTTCACTATGCAGACAGGGATATTATCCTCCGGGTGGTCACAACATCACCCGATCCGAGTAGATAACGCCCAAGTCATGCTGTTTCCTGACTATAAGTTGACTGTGCATAGAGAGCGTGCCTCATATTTGCCTTTAAAACGTAAACTCCGGGCCCTTAACCTTGCATATTTTCTTCTATTCCCGGCCAAACTCCGTATAACAACTGAGACCAAATCCTACTTTTTCACTACACCAGAATCGGCATGGGAATGGCTGGAGTCCACTGGCCGTGTCAGTGGACGCGATCCGGGAATGAGCCCGCCATCAACACGGGATCACCACTCCCGCAGAAGACGCGGCTGCAGAACACGCACTGCCACCCCGGGTAAAGCAAAGCACATCCCTGACCTGGAGCAGATCATATAGGAGCGACGGGGTGCACTGCACTGCATTAATGTACTCCCAGTTGTTTCGGAAGCGGAAACTGAACTCTCACAAACCAACAGTGAGGAACCTTCCTCTCTTGGACATTTTTATGGGATGGGGTCCCGACGCGCTTGGGTGTGACACCCCGGACTGCGGATGACCTTTCCTAACACCTTTACACCATTTCTGCTCCAACTGTGGTATCCTGAGAGGATCTTTCCCCCAAAAGGCTCTCCCCCTCAACAACAGTGTTTATTGTACCCTGGAGTGGGTCCTGTGTTGCCTGCTCCATGCGCTGACTGTGAATTTGACTATTATGGAGCGGTTCCTGGTGCGTTGAGACACCAGCGGGAGCCACCTCCATAGAACGCCTAATGCCTCAACACGCTCTCGTAGTCCCCAAGTGTCAAATTCCATTGGTACCCCCACCCATGTTTTCCGGGGTGCCCGCTATACTTCACAGCCACCCCCTGGCCTACCCCACTCTTCTTCTAGTGGAGAATTGTTGTATATATTTGTTTTGTTGACCTAATGGGTCATTTGGTTTGGGCAG
The DNA here is from genome assembly GCF_031143425.1 of Pleurodeles waltl. Lineage (NCBI taxonomy): Eukaryota > Metazoa > Chordata > Amphibia > Caudata > Salamandridae > Pleurodeles > Pleurodeles waltl. Next base: position 753,287,897 of record NC_090437.1, read on the forward strand.
ATACTAATGCTCTAATGGCATTTTGTTTATTAGTATTGAAATGGAGTCTGAACCTTCCTACCCTGCCAGTCTACTGGAACCCCACTATTATCCACACAGCCTTACATGCATGATGCACACAGTTGATTAACTGCTGCTACTGTCATGACCCACCATGAACACACACACTACACTTACATGGAATGTGCGCGGCAAACACTTGCCCGCACGCAGATATTCCATATATTCCTATCTAAAAAGACACTCAGTACACATAGCTTTGTTACAGTAAACACATTTAGCACAACCTGAAGTGTCTCGCCTGCAGCGACGGTGGAGGGGACAGTTATACGTGACAGGTTACTCCTGCTATGCCGGAGGTGCTTTGGTTTGGATCAGGTCGGGCATCCCCTTTGTGGCAGAGGACCAAATTGTTGACGAACAGAGGCTCTATGCCTTGGTACACGGGTGACTTGCAGGCCGAGCCTTGGTGCTGGGCTCCATATACGCACCGAACTCGGATCAGGCCTCCTTTCTCCCTCCCTGTCGAATCAACTATCGGGATGGAGTGATTATCCTTGGTTATTGGGGGGGACTTCAACTGTGTATTGGACCCTGACTTAGATCGATCCTTTCCTCCATTACCTGTGGCACACGTGTTGAACGCCTGGATTCAGAACTGGCACCTCCTAGACATATGGTGCCATCGTAACAACACTGACAAAGTCTATTCATATTAGTCCTCCTCTCATCGCCTGCATGTGCGTCTTGACAGATTACTATGTAAAGATAATTTTTACCCTGCACGCGGGTGGAACAGACATTGCTACTCCGAGAGCAGGAGGCCACTCAAAACCCCACAGGGACAACGCGACTGTTGTCCGCCCGAGCTGAACATCTATCCCTTTTGGAGCAGCTACACTGCTTAAATTATGCTCCTCATTCGGCTCGCATTCAAGCCTCTGCCGACAAGTCGGGCAGACTTTTAGCCTGGCTGACCCGGTGTGAACGACACCGGGGCCCGGTTATGGAAATCCGCTTACTGACTGGGAGAATGCCCCATACTCCCACAGAGATTCACTCTGAATTCACACAATACTATAGGGCGCTCTACAGTTCAGCTGCATCCCCGAACCACCAGGGCTGCAAGGATTTCTTCTCCTCAATCACCTTGCTCTGTCTGAGGGGTTCCCACCGCGAGGCACTGGAGGAGCCGCTGGTGCTCTCTGAAATCCAGGGCAGCATTCATGATCTATCAACAGGTAGAACTCCCGGCCAGGATGGCCTTCCGACTGACTTTTATAGGACCTTCTCTTTGACCCTTGCGCCTCATCTTCTCTGTTTATATGAGGAATCTATACAGGGAGGGGCCCTATCGGTGTCACAGAATGAGTCACTGCTGGTTTCACTTCCTAAGCCAGGCAAGGACCCATCAGAACTTGGCTCCTATAGACCGTTGGTGATGCTCAACACAGACTATAAAATACTGGCCAAAATACTGGTGACGTGTCTAGCGCCCATGGTCTTAGACCTGGTCCACACTAATCAAAACAGATTTGTGCCCGCACGGGACACTTCACATAATATCAGGCACTTATTCTGTGTTATGCAATACTCGACAAGTGACTGGCCACTGGTGGGATGATTGGTTCTTGATCTGGAAAAGGCTTTTGATTCCCTGGAATGGCCGTACTTTTTCGAAGTTCTGCAACGGTTTGGCTTTGGTCCACGTTTCTTACATATGGTTAAGTTGCTATACACTGCCCCCACAGTCCGGGTCAAGATGGGTGGGAGCATTTCGGAACCAGCTGAGGTGCGTAGAGGCACAAGGCAGGAGTGCCCCCTTTCCCTGTTGTTGTTCTCCCTCGCGATGGAGCCATTGGCTGTGGAACTACACGACCGAGGTCCCCACTGGAGTGTTGCGCTCGTTGACTGTCTACATACCGTATCACTATATGCCGACGACCTCCTTTTGTACTTGAGGGATATCACCAATAACCTGCTAGTGGTTGGGGTTATATTGCAGCGTTTTGCGACTCTCTTGGGACTGCGTGTTAACTGGGCGAAATTATGCCTCTTCCCCTTCAACCCAGATCTACCGAACCCGCGGTTGCGCCTTGCTGGCATAGATGTCCCTTGGCAGCCACACACGTTCAGATATTTGGGCATTCACATATATCACCGGAAAGAGGACCTGCACGACGGGAATCTTGGGAAGGCAATGGCGTCCATCCTCTCCCAAATGACCTTTTGGCAGACGCTGCCGCTGTCGGTTGCAGGCAGGGTTGCACTTTTGAAAATGATTGTGCTACCGCGCCTTTTATACTATTTCTCCAATCTCCCAAACTATATGCTGGCTAGCTTCTTTAGAGAACTGGAACCTCAGCTGCGTGAATTCATTTGGAACAAGGGATGCTGCAGAGTAGCACTTAAAAAACTCTATCTGCCCCTGGAACGGGGTGGCCTCTCTGCGCCAAACCTAGAACATTATTATTTGGCCTCGCAACTCCAGTGTGTATCCCGATGGTTGGCAGGACTCCATCTTTCTGATACGGTGACTACCTCTGAGCCCTGGCCGCTGACACGATTAACACACCTCTTCCACCCACTCACGCATTTAGCACCACCTAGGGAGCTCCTCCTTAATGTGGCACACCACTGCTACCACAGATGCTTACAATTCACGAGGGATACAGTTCCGTTCGCCCCGGCCCTGGCACTGCTGGGTACACCTCACGGCCCTGGAACCACCTCCAACATTTAACTCCGGGCATGGCACGCTGCAGAATTACACACACTGGGCAACCTGTACAGCAATGGCAAACTGATTCAGTTTTTTACCCTGGCTGCAGAAGCAGGCCTTCCAGCGGGGCAGTTACTGTTATATAATTCCTTAGTGAGGTCACTGTCAAGCAGATGGGGGTTCTATCGACTGCCCCTCCAACTCATTTGCTAATACAATCCATGCAGGTCGTGGGCAGGGCAAACATTTGATCAAGTGGTTCACAGACGCACTTCGGACTCATACACAACATGATTATGTAGCGCTACATACTGCCCGGGAGGGGGACTCTGGCACACCCTTCACAGACACACAAGGGAAATCTGTCCTGTCTAGCCACACAACAATCCCCCTCAACTCCAGATTTCGACTTATACAATTTTACAATATTCACAGGGCATATCTTACATCAGCCCACATTAACAGATATTTCCTTCGATGTGATGCAGCCTGCCCCCGTTGCAATTATTTGAACGCAGATATCCTACACATGTTGTGGTCTTGTCCCCTTTTGCACAGTTACTGGGGAGCTATTATTGCTTGTCTTTCAGCATGCACATCGCGCACACTGTCATCTACATGGGAAAGCTGTGTGTTGGGCCTATTTTCTAGAGGCCCGCACCACAGGGCTACTACACGATTCTTGGACCTGGGGTTTAAAACAGCCAAGCGGCTGATCACCCGGAGATGGAAGGCTGCTGAAGCGCTCCTTTTTGACTTGGGCGGAGGCTGAGGGGGTGGCCCTGGGGCGGGAGCATGTACTTGGTCTGCGTAGGTACCCCCTGTTTGGCCAGTTGGGACGAGATGCTGACAACCTACGTGCCCCGGAGATAGACTCTGGCCTAGTTGAGGCAAATGAATTACTCACAGTCACCTAGTAAGCCACAGGTGATATCCCGCCATGTAGCTGGTATACTCCTCAATCGCTGCACCTTAATACCCAAAAGATAGGTTTACCTAGCGATGATGTGATATATTTGGACACAAGTTAGTCGTTGCATGGGCAGATATTTCTGTACGCTGTTCGGGGAATTCCTAACAGGTGGAAGCATTAAAGCATTTATAGCAGACTCATACCTCTATTGTACTCCTTTGTTACATGTTACTGTTTTACTTATTATGATCTTAGAATCTGCACTTATGCACAAACAAATGGCTACTTTTACTGTCATGCAATGAAGCTGCAGGGCGATCACACAAACAATGATATGTATTTGGACATGAATGACTATCCGTCCACTATGAAAACCGCTGGCATCGCAGCCTCTATAGACATTAATAGATACAAGCTATGATACACACCTCCGGGTAACCAACGCATCAACCCTACGCGTCGGTGGCCAGCGAGAGTGCCCTTGCTGACAAGATATGAGGGCTCACAAAAAGTATAACTGTTGCAATATTCTGTTATGTCAGACACGAGAATTGTATTGATTAGTTATGTTAATAACAATAAACAATAAAAAATATTTTTTTTTAAAAAGAACTACACAGGATGGACAATATGATGATACTATTCTCACTTTTAACCACAGAATGTTTAAAAATTCACAAGACAATTATCTCCATATTTTACATTAAATGTTCTAAATTACAATGTTACCGTTGTTATAAAACTAAAATTGTACCTATAGGTTGTACTCATATCATTTAGTCAATATGCCGTTAGGTAGCCTGGCATGGTTGATGACATTTTAAAAAATCTGCTGCCAGTAATGTTTCTTCTATGCTTTCGCATATAACACACTAGATATTTGAACAGTTGGGCATGCACAGCATCCATGGCATTTTTTCACAATCTTATTGCTTTGTTTTCCCCAATGTTTCATGGTGACTACTACAATATGATCAACATGAAATTAAAATGTTCTAAATTATGTCATAGTATTGTAACAGAAATATTACTTATGTGGGAGAAACACATAGAAGGGAAAACAGTAATGGGTTGACTTTCTGTTATGTTTATTAGCTTCAATCAGATACCACTGTAGTAATCCATTATACAGTTACCATCTTCTGCAATAGCAATTATAGAACAGTTGAAAAAGGTCTTGTGAAAATAAAATGTTTTTACTTCCAAGCTCCTCTATCTTCTCCTTGTACGATTTAACTCAATTAGGAGAAGGTTTCTACAACTGGGAGAAATGTAATGGTGTTTTACTAAAGCAAAAATGCAATGAAATTGTGTTTACTAACTGCAAAAATAGCTAGCTATGCTCCTCTATTGAATGCTGCTGTACTCCATTTTGCAACACTGTACAACATAGTACTCCATTAACTGTACAAGATGACACTCAACTGTGTGACTAGTCACTCCACTATACCACATGCCCCTCTACTGTATGACATTCCACTCCACCATAGAGCATTTCATTCTACGCCCCTCCTCTGGCACACACTGTACGACACACTAATCTATTGTATGCCACTCCAGTCTCAAACACATATTCCACTTTATAACACTGCAACCCAACACACTTGACAACACTGCACTTAGTGACACCACTGAACAAAACTCCACTCAACATAACTCCACTGTATAACACTACATTGGAGTGTATTACACGAAACTCCACTCCACTCTACCCTACCCTGCTTTATGCCACTCTACAATAGTGTACTCCACTCTATGAGACTCTATACTCCTCCACTCCTCCACTCTACTACACTGTATCCCACTAAGACACTCTATGATACTCAACACCTGTTGGAAAATGGGTTATTGTTAAGGGCAGGTAAGAACCTACACTTAGCAATAGGCCACTAACCTCCACGTAGGTCCAGTTAGGTCTCAGTAAATTAAACCCAGCTCAACCCTTGGTAGCTTGGCAACGACCGACAAGGCTTAACTTAGGAGACAGAGTGTAAAGCAGTCAAATATCACAAAGCAGTAATTAAATAAAACACAAGAAACAGTTTAAAAATCCAAAACCAATTTATAAAAATAGATCATGTTTTTATCTTTAAAATGACACCAAAACTAATAAAATCAGATAAGGGGAACCGGAGATATGAATTTTTTTTAAAGAATTAATGCTTTCTAGCGCATGGAAGCAACTAGAGCTCAAAGGGTTAAAAAGGTCACACTGGAAAGGAACAAAGTCCAGAGTTCAGGCCACCCACGAGGTAACACTGTCACACTTACTTTCAGAAGTGTTTGTTTCAGGAAAGTGGTCCACAGCACCAGCCACGGGTTCAGAGGCTCTGGTGTGCCTCTTGGGGTCTGGGACTACAACTCCCACAATGCACCTCTTCAACTTATGGAGTTTCTCCAAACATCTCAAAACTTCTGGATCTTCTTCTAGAGGTCCTTTTTGTGTCCTTGAAGTGTCCACAACTTGATCCAAGGTTCCAGAAGCTCTGAGCTGCTCCTTGGGAGTTGGGACTACAATTCCCAGAATGCACCTGGTCAGAATTCTCAAATGCCCACTGGACGCTGGTCACCTGGGCTCTGCTTGCAGGACTTGATGCAGGGGACTCTGGGCTGCTCCTTTGTAGCTATAGCAAACAGGGAGACCCTTCTTGAAGCAGTTGAAGACAGGTAAAGTCCTTTTAGTGGTGAAGTTCAAGTGTGCAGCTGGTGCAGTCCTCCTGAGTGCAGTTTCCAGGTACAGTTCAGGGGTTCAGCAGGGCAGTCCTTCTCCTGTAGTTCTTCCTTGTTGGAATCTGATAGGGATCTGAGGTGTGGGTGCAGGTCTGCCAGTTTTATCCTTGCTCCTGGGTGAAAAACAGGGGGGTCCTGGTTCTCCAATCAGGGGCAGGGTCCTTCCCCCTGTGATGACCACTTCCTGGGAAGTGTGGCAAAAATCAATCCCAGGGAGCAACATTCCTCAAAAATCCATCATGGCTGAAAGTGATTTTTGGAGTTTACATCTGGCTGAGCCCACCCACTGGTGTGGCTAAAAATCCTAAACACACCCCTACTCTGCCCTCTCCTAATCTAATCAAGGGGGCACCTAATTGTCTGGGTTTGCAGGGTATGGGGGTGTTGCTGGGTTGCTCCAAATGTCCTTCTCTGCCTTTGAAGACCAGTTTGGAAGCCCTCCCCCTTCCTGCCTCACCATCTGCTGAGTGGATATCTCCTCCCACAGGCACATCTCTTTGTGTGAAGCCAGGCTACTTCACACCTCATCCAGGCAGCCTGGCCAGGCTGCCAGAGGCTGGCCAATCAGACCACAGCAGCAAAAACACTGCAAGGCTGATGTTGGCAACTTTTCAGGTAAAGTTTAAAACTCTTTACCTGAACAAGTTATATTAAGTCCCACAACTGGACGTTGTGGGATTTCTTATAACAATTAATTTGATACCAACCTCTTGGTATCTATTACTTAAGGGGACTTTTACAATTAAAATAAAGTCTAGCCTATGGGGGCCATTCACTACAATGAGGGAAAAACGAATGTGGCTGTTTTACCTCACCAGGGTTTATAAAACTATTTTTATAAGGTCCCTGCTTATAGTTACATGGCACCCAGCCCTAAGGGCACATAGGGCACTCCTTAGGGGTGACCTATATGTAAAAATAAGGTAGTTTAAGACTTTGGAACTACTTTTAATTCCAAAGTCGAATTTGCATATAACTTTAATTTAAAAGCAGCCAGCAAGGCAGGCCTGCCTTTAAAATGACACTGGGCACTTCAGCAGTGCACCTCGGGGTGCAATACCTATGCTGGGGTCCCTAAACCTACATGCCCTACTATATACTAGGGACGTATAGGTAGGTTGACTTAGCCAATTATAATTAGCCTAATTTGCATACTGATTGTACACAGAGCACAGGCCCTGGGACTGGTTAGCAGTACCAAGGGCACCATCAGAGTCAGAAAAACACCAGGAAAAAGGGAGCAAAAAGTTAGGGGGCCTCTGCAATCAGCCCTGTTCTCTCACAACACCACTCTGCAACACTCTACATACATTTATTTTAAACCACTGTTCACCACTGTACGATAGTCTACTAAATGTTATGACACTGTGTGCTCCTCCACTATATGAGACTGCCTTACAGTCTATGTCACTGTCTGACACTTTACTGCACTGTATAACACTCTATGACACTCCCACTCTACGAAACACCACTGTATGACAAGGTACTCCATTTTACTATATAGCTTGCTGCTTGACTGTACACCACTTGACTGTATAACACTCTACTACACTCAATTCCCCTACACACTATTCCACTATACCCCACTGTATGACACTGAAGGAGAACTTACTTCAATCCACTGTTCAAAATGCCAATCCACTCTATAACACTCCACTCTATGACACTTTACAGCACTGCACTCCATGAGACACCACTCCACTAGAGAACACTCCACTATACTCTATAGCACTCAACACCACTCCAGTCCACAACTCCCTACTCCACTCTCCAACACCCCATTTCACTTAAAGACATGCCACTCCCTCCTATGAGATGCCACTCTACTGTACAGCATCCCACGTTATGCTATTCCACTGTAGGACACTTAACAACAATTTACTATACTGTACACAACTATATGACGCTCAAGTAGGCACAGAGTAACTGAATTGAATGTTGGTAGAGTTACGCCCGGGAACTTGTACTCTATTGGTTATGGAAAGGCCTGGAGTCACCACTACCAAGAAGTTAGTGCCATTCATACATATGACACCCCAAGACACCTTTTTCACTGCTGGACCTGAGTAAGAGCAGAAGAGGACTGGCCCTGCTGTCTGTGACCTCAGAGTAGCTCTGAAGGACTGGGCATGCTCTCTTTTGCACCTAGGACAAAGAGGTGGATTCCAAAGTTGAGACTGATGAGTTCCTGTTTGGCTACGGGAATACAAAAAGCTACAAGAGACCTTTTTTCCTGCAATGTCCACCTGACCAGTACCAATGGAACTAAGCATGGGGCCTACAGTAGAATGTGTTGTGACCATCAAGTGATGTTCCTAATGTCCTGGAACCCTTGGTGGTGTCTAACTGGTGTTCTCCTATCACTCTTGAAATCCTGGGACTTGGAATTGTAGTTCATCTGAAATTGTGCCTAAGTCCCTGTCTACTATGGCCATTGACTACTATTGGCGCTCTGAGCTTTTTTGGTGATATTTTTATATAACACTTTAAAAATTCATATCTTCGGTTCCCCTTATTGGATTTTTTGGCATATTGATATAATTATTTTTATCACTTTTCACTCTATTATTCTAAATTGGAGTGGGGTTTTTATTCTGTTTGTTTTCCAACTTTTACCTGTTTTGGATGTCTAAATGCTTTACACATTTTCTCTAAGTTAAGCCTGTCTGTGCTGTCCCACAGCTACCACAGATTCACCTCAGCTCAGGTTATTATTAAAAGCTTTGACTGGACATAGCAATATAGTGACTTTACGAATTATAGTGGACATCAATCCTCCAACTAATAAACAACTTTCTCACAGTAAGCAAATACAGCTGGGGCTGATAAAAGACAAATAATTTTCAGCGAAAATAGTCTTGTATTTTGTTTCTAAACATTTATATAAAACACAGGTTTTGTACTTTGGCATAGTGTTTGCATTAACAATGATTTCGTGTTTGACCATTTTGCAGCGGATTGGTAAGCAAGCAGTCTTGGTTTATTAGTTAAAACCTTATTGAATTTACATTTTGAATGTATAGACCATGTAATTCGAACAAAGGCAGAGAAAGGCTTTCACCAGAATCTGTTAATGACTAAAGATGTTTGTACGTCTGGGAGCTTTATAGGTTGCTCTGTACATTTGATATTCGGTAACAAATAATCATTGGCCTGTTTAGCCGCTTTAGATGCTGACTTATTAATGAGGTTGTCTGATTTCAAACGGTTTTTAGACAGCTTGACAGAGTTGTCCCTTTCTCCCCAGCACAAACATCTTCCATGCACAGAATTCTCTTTTAGCATAATATAAATGCTAATTTGCATTTTGAGCAAGCCTTGGCTTCTTGAATGCTTATCAGTACATTCCAGAGTGTGAAGTGTTTCTCATCACATCTGCTGGCAGTTATTATTATCAAGAGGCTATCTGCCACTTAGCAGCATTCGTGCTTGGTCTCCTTCTGTTATGCATGAATGTAGAAGCAGAAGACAAAGCCATAGATATTAGAATAGAGATATCAAAGATGGCAAATTGAATGCATTCCGTATGCTATGCTGATAGTTTAGTGTCAGTTAACTGTCATAACTCCATGATGGAACAGCGGTTTGTCCTAAAACGTGCTCCTTCTTTAATGGACTAGAATTTAAATATTAGAAACCTCTTTAACCAAGGATAATATCCCCATATTGCAGTGCATATTAATGTTGTATTTTTGTAGGTTCTGAAAATATGCATGCAATTACATGAGAAATCGTGTGAGACTGTGTGCGTCAGGTTGTGTTTTAGTTGTCATGCAAAAGGCTAAACACACCAGACCGTAATGTAAAAGAAGGACAGCAAATAAGAACAAGCACTGGCAAAGCGTCTGACTAAAATGGTAGCACATACAGCATAAGTATGCACAGAGTACTTGTACACAATAAAATCAGACTATTTTGCTTTTTTAGTGCTTGTTTTTGGATCGAGCTATAAAAAGATTCAGCTATCTTCCAGGGTTCCTGTCATCCACACACACGAACACAGAGAGAGTGGGCTTTGGGTCAGCATCCTTCAGCCATTACTAATTTGGTGTTTCCTTCACATTAGGGGGTTTTGTGCAGCTAAACAGTAATTAAAGGTCTTTTCTCAAAATATTTCAAAGAACGGTTAGCATCTAGACTAGAAGCTGTGCCGCCCGCCTTTCGCCAAGTTAAATCAATCAATCAACATTTATAAAGTGTGGCTTATCACCCAGGGGTCTCAAGGCACTACCTGGGGGATGCGGGTCAGTCAAACAGCCAAATCTTGAAGTCCTTCCTGAACTGAGACAGTGATGGGGACAGCCTGAGGTGGAGAGGCATCGTGTTTCAGGTCCGGGAGGCGAGGTAGGAGAAGGATCTTTCTCCAGCCATGCTGTTCCGGATCCTAGGGATGGGAGTGAGAGCCAGTTGCGCTGAGTGGAGTTGCCTGAAGGGGGTGTAGAAGGAGAGGCAGTGGTTGAGGAAGGCAGGTCCGAAGTATGTGGAGGGCCTTGCATGTGTCGGTCAATAGTTTGAAGGTGATGTGTTTGTTTACAGGGAGCCCGTGTAGGTCTCTCATGTGGGCAGAGATGTGGCTGTGACAGGGGAAGTCCAGGATCAGTCTGGCTATGGTGTTCCGTACTCTCTGGAGTCTTGATTGGAACTTAGTGTTGATTCTGGCATAAAGTGCGTTGCCGTAATCAAGTTTACTGCTGATGAGTTCCTTGGTGAATGTTCTTCTTGCGTCGATGGGGATCGATTTGAAGATCTTCCAGAGCAGGCAAAGGGTGTGGAAGCATGATGAGGAGACAGTGATGACTTGGCGGGCCATGGACAGTGATGAGATGAATGATGCCGAGGTTGCAGGCGTGGTCAGTCGGAGGTGGGGCAGTTCTGACGCTACCGGGAGACCAGGAGTCACCCCAGGCATATGTAGTGGGCCCAAGATGAGGATCTCCATCTTATCCGAGTTGAGCTTGAGGCAGCTGTGCCTCATCCAGTCGGTGACTGCCTTCATTCCGTTGTGAAAGTTCTTTTTTGCTGTTGATAGTTCATCGGTGAGGGAGATAATGAGCTGTGTATTGTCGGTGTATGAGACGATGTAGAGCCCGTGGTGTCTGATGATCTTTGCAAGTGGGGTCATGTAGATGTTGAAGAGGGTGGAGCTCAGTGAGAACTCCGCATCTGGTTTCTGTTGGCTTTGAGGTGAAAGGTAAGAGCCTGACTCTCTGGGTTCAGACGGTGAAAAAGGAGCAGATTAATTTCAAGGCTTTGCTGCGGATTCCAGCATTCTGTAGTCTAGTGCACAGGGTGGTATGGGAGACAGTGTTGAAGGTGGTGGAGAGGTCGAGAAGGATGAGGACAGCTGTCTTGCTGCATTCCAGTCAGGTGCGACTGTCATCCATGATTGCTAGGAGTGAAATTGTGGTGCAGTGTTTGTTCCTGAATCCGAATTGGGAGGGGTCAAGGATGTGATTGGCTTTGATGAACTCTGTGAGCTGTGAGTTGATCGCTTTTTCAATTACCTTGGCTGGAAAAGGGAGCAGTGAGATTGGTCTGTAGTTTTTCAGCTCCGTAGGGTCTGTGGAAGGTTTCTTCAGGAGGGGTTTATCATCTTGTGTTTCCAGGTGTACGGGAAGGTGGCAGTTTCAAAGGAGCTGTTAATGGAATTGCATAGCTCAGGAGCAATGATGGAGCTGTCTTGATTAAAGATGTGGTGGGGCATGGGTCCCAGGGTGTCCTGGAGTGGGTGGTATTCATGTGTTTGGGGGTGTCTTCCAGAGTGAGAAGGGTCCAGTGCTCCACGATCGGTTGGTGATAAGTGTCTGTTGTGGTGCTTGTGGCTGGGGGGGCAGAACTTTGCTTGTGAATCCTTCATAGATGTCCTGAATTTTCTAGTGGAAGAAGGTGGCGAGGCTGTCGCAGAGGACTTGGGAGGGTGGAATGTCTGTGGTGTCCGTGTCGGGTTTTGTGAATTCCTTGACTATGGTGAAAAGTTCCTTTCTGTCATGCATGTTGGAGTTGATTCTCTCCTGAATGGCTGATTTTCTAGTTGATCTGATGAGCCGGTGGTGTGATGTGATGGCACCTTTGAAAGCTGTTTAGTCTGTTGGGCTCTTACTGCTGCTCCACTTTCTCTCGAGTCATCTGCATGCGCTCTTGGACTCTTGGAGGTCAGGGGAGAATGAGCTTTGTTACCTGTGGTGTTAATTGCCAGCGAATTCCCTTAGGGGGCCTAGGCTGTTGGTGCAGTCGGTGATCCATTGGTGGATTTTGTGGGCTGAAGCGTTGGTGTCCACAGTGCCTGGTGGTGGAGAGTAGTGGAGCATGGTTGTGAGCTGGGCTTCGGTGACCTTGGTACAGTTCGCCCCTGTGGCCCCAATAAGCGATGGGGCCACAGGGGCGGTAGTGGCAGGGGTGGCGTAGGGATCATCGAACGGAGGAAAAAAAGGAAAAACAGGCAAATAGAGTTACAAAATTGAAAGAAAGGCACCAGCAAAAAGGCAGAAAAAGGGCACAGAAAAAGGCAGAAAGCAGCAGAGAGAGAGACAGAAGGCAACCACTAGGCCACCAGGGATGAGGTGCAGGCAGGAGCCTGCAGGCGGAGGAGGGCCTCGAACACAACAAGCCCAGCAGGCTCAGAGGGTGAAGGGCAGCAGCAACAGGTGGAGCTGCACGGGGGAGCGATGCTAACACTGACCAGAGGTCAGTGAAGTTGTTCCTTTCACCACGCAGCGGCCATGATTAAGAAGGGGAGGGAGATGGGAGAGGTTGCTCAGCTGGGAGACGGGACGGTGGGAAACACGACATTGGGGGGCGCAGCAGTGGCAGGGGAGGTGCAGGGATCATAAAATGGAGGAAAAAAGAGAAAAGAAGGAAAAAGAGTTAAAAAAAATCAGAAAGAATGGCAACATAGCAAAAAAGCAGAAGGCAGCAGAGATAGAGAGAGAGACAGAGGCAACCAATAGGCTACCAAGGATGAGGTGTAGGCAGGAGCATGTGGGTTGGAAAGGGCTTCAAAACACAACGCGCCAGGCAGGTTCATAGGGCAAAGGGTAGCAGCAGCAACAGGTGGAGCTGCACAGGGGCGATGCTAACGCTGACCAGAGGTCAGTGAAGTCGCTCACATCTTTAAACATCTCCATTTGTGATGACATGACTACTGAAAGGGAGGAAAAGACACCACTGCGTGATCCGACCACAATGCAGCATTAGTATGCAAATGAACTTAGGCATAACTAGTTCCTTGATAGTGCTTGAAAATGGTTATTCATAGAAGACCTGAGTGCCTATACATTTGAACGCTTAAATATATGTAACTGTGGGAAAAGGTTCACAAACAAATTCCCTGATCGAAAAAGGTTCACAAACACATTCCCTGACAGTCACTATTAAAAGACAAAAATATATTTGGTGCTATTTTGGTTCTTATTTTGATATCATATATTAAATTAGTTCAGTAAAATGTGAAATCGTTACATTTTGCATATTTACATTTTAGCACTGCGTGGACATTAATTGAATTAGCTCTAAAGCCCAGTATATTAGATATCTTTCTATTCAGTATTGCTCAAATCATTCTTAAATCCTTCATCATTATCAAATAGGGTACAAATAAAGCAGTCATAAGGCCGTACAAAACTTCTTCCTTGTGTTGGTTGTCACACGAAAATGGCATCCTAATAACACTATCCAAGCAATGATAGAGTGTTTGGAACCCCATAAACCATACCCACACTTAGTAAAGTAAATAACACTGTGAGCACACTATCTAGCAGAACAACAGCTAAGTATGTTTCTTTATTCTAATAAAAAAGAACACTAATGATTTAAGATTGTGGACACTTATTGTGGGATTTCCAATTTCATACAGGTCTTGGAGGTATGCCGTTCGCCAAACTACCTTCTAGTGTGCCCTCTCACAACTACCGTTCAATCTCTAGTCATTATCAGGGTTCCCATGCTCTAATTCAATTTCAGCAAAAAAATATTAGTACATTTAGGCCCTGGCAGGTACGATTAGGCTGAATATCTTATAAACATGGGCTTTCCCACTTTATCTCTCTGCATAAAGTTTGAAAAAGTCCGTGATGATGTAAATGGCATTAAGCACAATTTAAGCCCTAAACGAATCATCTATCAGACCTGCAGGTCAACGTTTTGAAGTATGCATACCTGCCCTAGGAGATATTTGATGCTTTCTTTTGGGTTGTTCTAGCTCCACTGCCTTCTCAAGCTGAGCATTGCCTGATCGTCAAACATTTTTATGAAAGCTCGGGGTGAACAATATAGAATACCCGACTTATTATCCTTGCAAAGTTGTTTATCTGGTGGAAAGCTACCTTTAAGATTTTACAATGTAGAATCAAATAGAAGTCACTTTGCTTTTTTCCTGTCGTGGGGTGGTGGAGGCTTCTGAGATAGGTAGACAAGGCATATGGTAACTACTTCTGCTGACTTTAGACATAGAGTAATAATATGAGGGACTGTATCTTTTCTGTTGACCTCTGAGAAATCTCTAGTAAGGACCTTGTGTTCTCCATCGTTTCTGCTGACTTTAAATGAGCATCCAGTAATGATCGGTGGTACTTCACTCTTGTACAGCATAAAGAGGAAATAACTTATAAAGAGATTAATATTGCAGAGAGATAGTGAGCGGTGCAGTGTTAGAACCTGAAACACCATGGGGCAGATTTATGTAAAGTGACGCTGCACCTAGAGCAGCGCCACTTTTCTTGCACCCCTTGGTGCCCCCCTAACACCACCATGGTAGCGCCGTATTTAAAATATGGCGCACCATGGTTGTAGTCAGGGTGATTAGTGGCATCATTTTTGGCACTAGTCTGTCGCTTTGCAGGGTTAGCGTAAAATATTATGAGGCTAATCCTGCAGAGCACCCAGAGGCAATGGGAGCCTGCACTTAGCAGGCGTTAAAAAATCCCTATAAAAATGACGCAAAGGAATCTCATAGATTCCTTTGCACCATTTCTATGGACCCCCCCTGGTGCCAGAACGTCTCCCTTGCATTTATTATGCCTGGCGGAGGCATAATGTGGCGCAAGGGGTTACAAAGTGGCACAATGCAAGCATTGCGCCACTTTGTAAATATGGCGCAGTGTTTTTCCCTTTCCAACACCACATTAGCGTAAAGAAAATGATGCTAATGTGGTGTTGGAATGACGCAAGGCCAGCATAAATACGGCCCCATGGGTTTAGTTACAGTTTGTCAAAAATCTTTTTAAATACACTAAATAGGCCAATAGCAACATGTGACAACTTTTAAAGTGTATGCTAGTGTATGCACTCTAATTAAGGCGACCTGAACTTGTCTCAATTTTTAGCAGATGTTTTTTGTCCTCTAAACCCCTATGTCATTTACACATGGACATAAATTATTAAAAAAATTAAGAAATGTGACACATTTTATGTGTTTGCCAAAAGAATGTGACAATATTACTGAGCATTGGTATTAACTGAGCGTGTAAGGGTGAGAATATGAACATAAACTAATGATTACTGATTTGTGGTGTAAATCTGTACATTCAAATGGTTCATATTCGACCTGTACCTCAAGATTTCTGAATATGAACAAGCATTCAAGGTGAATGACCGATTGTGCAAATCTGACCATGCACTATGTAAGGCTGATTGACTGTCCAAATTTAAAAATGCATTAAGGAATCTAAAGAAGCAATTATGAATAAAGGGTGGTGATGAAAATCGGAACATTCATTAAGGATTACTGAGTGATGGGGAACATTTGAACATGCAATGGGGGTAACAGTCGATGAATAGTTTGCATTCTTGTGACCATTCAGCACAAATCTTGCACTGGCATAATGGCACATTTATTGACACATTGCAGGCAGCCTTGAACCAGTAGTGCCCACCCCGGTGTAATGTTTTCGCTAACATAATGTTGGTAATTCTTTAGGTATATTGAGGACATTTTAATTTTTTTATTGGGAGAAATCACAGCCATTACAACATTTATAGTATGACGTTGACTATACACATAAGCTAAAACAGATTGAAATCCTGATTTTACGTCACAGAAATTAGATGCTACAAATTTATAAACATTTTCCCTTGCAGTATCTTCAGGCGTATCACATTGCATATACCTGTCATAGTCATAATACAATGTTTCTGCCAGTCAGCCTGGTGGAAACATCATAAACATATGGTGGTGAGGACCTCAGCTTGACGGCCACTTCATCACCGTATTGTAGTTTGGGCATTTTAACCACTGAACTCCTAATCAGGACCCTAACTTTATCTAATAGTGGTATATAATTTAACTAAAACAGATCATCTACATTTGTAGTTGTATATATTCCCAAATTCCTCTCTGGCTTTGCATCCTTTTACAGCCATAGCTCTAGAGCTAATGTGTTACTTATCAAAATCTCTGTTTACAACATATATATTCTGTATCCTCCTGGCTCCTGAAATTGAGAAAAATATTAAAAACTCAATACTAAAAATCCTTTTCAGATCTTACAAAAATCATTATATAATCACCATACAATTTAATTTTAGACATGTAAATGGGACTTTTATTTGACCTGTCCCTTCTCAGGCAATAGCAAGATGCTTAATACAAAACAAAACAAATAGGGGATAATGGACACATCTGTCTAGTCTCCCACTTTACTTCACAGGCACTGCTGTCCATAGGGTTCAAAAGTAATCGAGCCCATATAGCTTCACAGAGGTTATGAGCTTAGGTAGAAACTCAAATGTATCCAGATTCAAGAAAAGGCATTCCCAATTTACCAGATCAAAAGTCTTTTCGACATTCACTGAAAAGATCCAAGCTGGAAAAGGTTTGCTTTTTAAGAATTTAATTCTTCAAATAAATAATTTTTAGTTGATAGAAATTTGTCTACTAGCTATAAAGCCAATTTGATCTTTATTTATTTATTTCTTAACTGTCCTGCAACATGATTTATTTTATTTTTCGAAAAAAAAAAAAAACAGCTGGAAACCCATCCCAGCCACTCAATTGTCTATTTGATAAAGATGTAATCACAACATTGACTTCTTCAGGTGTTGGTTTTACAAAAGCTTGCCCAGAGGTCTGAGGCAGTGTTTGGATTTGAAGGTGTTCTAAAAATGATTGCAACATGGGGGTGTCCACCTCTTGTCGGAAGACACAGATTTTTTATATTACTGAAAAACCACATCCCAAATTACTTTATAAATTGCTGAGATAGTAAAGCATTACATTTTTATTTGGGCGTGGGACTTTAACTCTCATTTATGTTCAACATCTGCCAAGGAAATCTGTGGCTACGTAAACAACTGGGATGAGGTAAATTCTATTTTGGGCACTTTCAATATAGAGAAGCACTGAATGCCAGGTTTAATGTGAACGTTGTATTTGACTCGAGGAGTTCTACTACGTCTGATATGTTGTTGACTTCATTGAAGAGGAACCTCATCTAACATTGACCTTATTGTTTTTTCCGACTAGGGAACAAAAGGCCAGTTATACAATATGGAGTTATCACAACAACATGGTAACTACTGGGCTAACACTACCTCTGCTTGCCACTTCCCCAAATTCTAATAGATGCAATATGTAGGTTCATAGGAATTATGGTTATAGAATAAAATGATCTGGGGTGCAATCAAATGAGCTGATTGCAGATTTATTGGGCACAAATTTGGCTGACTTCCTGGTATGCCTGCAATAATGCCCGTCCACCTCAAGTGTAATTACATCTTTTGAGAGATTTTGCAGGATGGTAGACTCCTTACTGAGAAAAACAAATAGATACTTCATAGCCACTCGATAGGCTAGTTTGATAATGGCTTCAGAGAGGCATAAAACAACCTTCAGACTGCAATAAAAAACACCTCTAAACAAATGAGCTTGACAAGGGAGGCAAGTGCAATATATAAAAAGAAAATCCCAGAGAGGAAAGTGTCATGAGACAAGCAACTTAGGATAACCTTGTTGAAGCTAGCTCCACTAATGATATTATTTTATGTACCATTAATTCCCCTTTCCTGTCTGATAACTCTGGTCCCACCCCTAGTGCTGGAGTAACAGAAGCACAATGGACTGCACATTTGTCGTGAATATTTAACAAAAGAGATCAATATCTTAGATAATTTTACCAAGAGGGATCTAGATGCAAGGCAAATTACATTCAAAGTCACTGACATTTACTCTGCTGTGAGCAGGAGTGCCTCTGCGAAAGCAATAGCCCCTGATATTGTACCCCTTGAAATATAGAAGAGAAATAGGGGGTCATTACAACATTGGCGGTAAAAGGCACTTACCGCCGTGCAGAAGACCGCCAATACACCGCGGCGGCATTCCACCACAGCTATTATGACACACATCTTGCAATCCGCCGAAATTCAGACACCCACACAACACTGCCACACCAAAGGTCAGTGTTAAACTGGTGAAAACAAATCCTCCACCTCCACGCAAACAGAAACACGCCCATGCTATCACTACCCACGAATCCACGCGGCGGTCTTTCAACCGCGGTATCCCATTGGCAGCACACACCGCCGCGCTCAAAATACACACACATCTCCAAAACACCGCCACATTGGACAATTCCAAATACACACACCTGATACACATACACACACCACTCTCACACACCCAACACAATATAAAACACACACCCACATCACCCACAAACCCCTACTACCAAACATTAGACACGAATGCGACAGAGAGAGAGCACAGAATAGACAACCCCACTACACAGAGGCACACAACACCATCACCCACACAACATCCACGCACGAAACACCACACACCACTACACTCACCACACTCATCACCACATACACCACCCCACACATCACACACACCACCCCATGGCACGCCAAAGACACCCCCGCTTCTCCGAGGAGGAGCTCAGGTTCATGGTGGAGGAAATCCTCCGGGTAGAGCCACAGCTATTTGGAGCACAAGTACAGCACACATCAATAGCCAGGAAGATGGAGTTATGGTGCAGAATAGTGGACAGGGTGAACGCCGTGGGACGGCACCCAAGAAATAGGGAGGACATCAGGAAGAGGTGGAACGACCTACGGGGGAAGGTGCATTCAACGGTCTCCAGGCACAACATTGCGGTGCAGCGGACTGGCGGCGGACCACCACCTCCTCCCCCACAACTAACAACATGGGAGGAGCAAGTCTTGACCATCTTGCATCCTGAGGGCCTCGCAGGAGTCGGTGGAGGATGGGACACTGGTAAGTCAATTCTTAACTATCATATCCCCCACCCTACCTGCATGCTATCACACACCCCCTCCCTCACCCCTCCCCTATCACTACAACTCCTCACTAATGTACCCATGACACAAACCACCTATCCCAACACCAAGCCCTGCAAGACACAACTAAGCATGGACACCCCTCACTAAAGCATGCCCACTGCACATACCCAGTACACCCCCCCAACCGTCACCGCACAAACTCACACACAGGAATGCATGCACTGGGGTACACAAACACCCACCCATTGCACACCATTACACAGACACATGCAATTATCATGCTCTTATGCCCCTGCAGGAACCCGAAGGACCATCACCACACCAGAGGGTCCAGACAACACCACTCCACCCCCAGAAGAGGCCCACAGTGACGAGAGCAGCTCTGCCCTACTGGATCCCGATGACCAGCCCGGACCATCGTGGGCCTCGGGACAGTCGGTTCCCCTTGCACAGGCACAGCCCAACACCGACCTTCCACCCTCTGGTAACACCAGCACAGCACCCACCCAGTGGGCCCAAACCTCCCTACCCAGGACAGGTCAATCAGCGGTGTGTCCACCACTACAGGGCACCCAGGATAACCCACCACCCCAACAACAACAGGGACCTGGGGGCAGTGGTAGTGGGCACACGGTCCAGCGGACGGAGGCACAGGAACACAGGGGAACTGGGAGTGCTGCTGTGTGACAGGGGGCGGACAGGCCAAGGGAACGCACTCTCCACGAGGCCCTCTCCTCCATCATGGGAGCATACCACCACTCCCAGGAGACGATGGCGACGGTTCTGGACAAGTTGCAGGAGACCCTGCGCCTGCAGGACGAACTGTATTTGGGGTTCAGGGAGGAGCTCAGGACCATCAGCTCCACCCTGGGCACCATCGTAGGGGTGCTGAAGGACATACAGCAGACCTTGAGGGACACCGTGGCACTCCAAGGGGCCCCTGACACTAGCATGGATGATGAAATGCCCACCACCTCCGCCGGCGCTAGTGGACAGGACGCCCGCCACAGGACCAACACACCAGCCCCCTGCAGACGGACAACCACCACGCAAGCGGTCCCTGAGATCCAGGAACAGGACAGAGCAAGATGGCAAGACCCCCGCCAGGAAATGACACCACCCTGATTGTCCTCCCACTGTCCCACTTTGTTACCCTGTCCATACTTTAACTGCCCCAGCTCCTCTTCCTATTCCCAGATGGGCAGTGCACCTGTGAGACCAATAGACTGGACTCTGCCATGGACATTCCTCCACCATCACCCATCCTCATTTTACAACCCCCTCCCATTTCTGTGCACTTCAATAAACACCCTTGATACACAAAACATTCTGGAGTCAGTCTGTGATTTAGTAAAAATGTATTATCAATGACAGTGTCATAATGGGTGTACCATTCTAAAGCTAACATACCTATGTCACACATCACAAGCTCTTGAAGGATGCAAGCAGTTGACACGTAGGTAACCACACCTGTGAAACCGTAATGGAAGGGTACAACTCAATTACCAAATGTTGACTGAAATCGAAAAACTGGATAGAGGTAGACGTGTGAAAGTTAATGTAATGCTAAAAATGAAAATGTTCTCACCTGTGTCTCACTGGAAATATTGCTGTATGACTGACTCCCTATTGTCATTGTCTTCTACATCAGCTTCATCCTCATCACTGTCCACAGGCTCCACAGGCTCCACAGCTGCTACAACACCGTCATCTGGATCATCCTCCTGCAGAAAAGGCACCTGGCGTCGCAAAGCCAAATTATGGAGCATGGAGCAGGCGATGATGATGTCGCACACCTTCTTCGGTGAGTAGAATAGGGAACCACCTGTCATATGGAGGCACCTGAACCTGGCCTTCAGGAGGCCGAAGGTGCGTTCTATCACCCTCCTAGTCCGCCCATGGGCCTCATTTTAGCTTTCCTCTGCCCTGGTCCTGGGATTCCTCACTGGGGTCAATAGCCACGAAAGGTTGGGGTAACCAGAGTCCCCCAAAAGCCATACACGGTGCCTTTGGAGTTGACCCATCATATCAGGGATGCTGCTATTTCGCAGGATGTAGGCGTCATGCACAGAGCCAGGGAACATAGCATTTACCTGCGAGATGTACTGGTCTGCCAAACATACCATCTGTACATTCATGGAATGAGAACTCTTCCTGTTCCTATACACCTGTTCACTCCTGTGGGGGGGGGACCAGAGCTACATGGGTACCATCAATAGCACCTATGATGTTGGGGATATGTCCAAGGGCATAGAAGTCACCTTTCACTGAAGGCAAATCCGCCACCTCAGGGAAAATGATGTATCTCCTTACATGATTCAGCAGGGCAGACAACACTCTGGACAACACGTTGGAAAACATAGGCTGGGACATCCCTGATGCCATGGCCACTGTTGTCTGAAAAGACCCACTTGCAAGGAAATGGAGCACTGACAGCACCTGCACGTCAGGGGGGATTCCAGTGGGATGGCGGATTGGTGACATCAGGTCTGGCTCCAACTGGGTACATAGTTCCTGGATTGTGGCACGGTCAAACCGGTAGGTTACGATGACATGTCGCTCTTCCATTGTCAACAGGTCCACCAGCGGTCGGTACACCGGGGGATTCCGCCATCTTCTCATATGTCCCAGCAGACGGTGCCTACGAAGGACAACAGCGAAGAACCAGTCATTATTCCTCCAGGTATGTACCCACAGTCACACACAAGACTACACCACTCACATAACCCTTCCTGTATGTGTGTTGAGTGTAGGCCTAGCTATGTGTGACGCAGTATGAAATGAAGCGATGTGGGCCCCTGAAATGGCAGCTGCCTGACCTCTAAACTGGGACAATGGGATTGTGGGGTAACAGCGCTGGCGTTACACACCGTCGCGGTAGGCGGTCGTAGACCGCGGCGCAATGCTGCATTGGTTAACATTGGACCCTATGGGTCCCAGGAGCCAATGAACAGGTGCGCTGGCGTTGATGATGCGCACCGCCGTGGACGTCACCGCCGCGGACGTCACCGCCATTTTCTATCTGTTCAATCACTAGATACTTGACCTTCGACAGGAGAGGACCTACACTGCAAGGGCTGCTGTGACCTCGGTCTGGAAGCGATGATGGCTGCTGCGTCTGGGGAAAGGGCCCCTGCATTCACTGCACAGGAGTTGGAGATACTGGTAGATGGGGTCCTCCCCCAGTACACGCTACTCTACGGTCCTCCAGACCAACAGGTTAGTACACAGGGAGCACGTTGTGTGGGCTAGGCCTGGGTGGAGAGGGCTGGTTGGAAGAGGGAAGGGGGCAGAGTCCATAGAACATTAATGCATGGGAATGAATGGGCCACATGGCCAGAGTAGGGAGGGGGCCACTCACAACGACGGTGCAGTTGGTAATGACTGTTCCTCTTCCCTTATACATGTCATGTAGGTCAGCACCCACCAGAAGAGGGACATATGGCGTGCCATCGCCAAGGAGGTCCGGACCCTGGTGGCCCACCAGAGACGGGGCACCCACTGCCGTAAGAGATGGGAGGACATTCGCCGCTGCAGCAAGAAGACGGCTGAGGCTCAGCTGGGGATGGCCTCCCAACATGGAAGGGGTGCCCGTCGAACCATGATCCCCCTGATGTTCCGGATCCTGGCGGTGGCCTACCCGGAGTTGGATGGGCGCTTGAGGGCATCACAGCAGACACAAGGGGGTGAGCACAACCTCATTCTGCGGACTTTGCGTGCAGTGGAGGTGTCTGGGTGGTGGAGGTGGGCTGTGGGTGTCCCTAGGCCAGGGCGAGTTCAGTAGGCAAGGCCCCTCCGTAATGTAGCCCATGTGGCACTCTGCCCCACCTCAGCAGAGTGCCAAGTCGAAGTATAGTTGCCCCTGTGGCATCCATGTGCGCCGATGTCCACCATTGCCATATAGGCCATATCCCAGAAATTGCATGTGCAGAGGGCAGGAGCACGGCGTAATGCAGGGGGCATCTGCGTTTGTCTTGTCCGCCAACGGTAGCGGTATGCCATGCACTAAAACCCTCTTTCTTCTGTCTCCCCCCCTTTGTCTGCTCTCCCTGTCCTTTTGTACATCAGCATCAACAGGCGGAGGTACAGTGGCACCGGAGCACGAGGGAGCTGCATCCCACATGGCCATGGAGGGCCACACCACAGACTCTGAATGCACCAGTGGGACGGAGGGCGAGGGGAGCTTCACGTCGGCCACCGGATCACCAAGCAGCGACACAGACTCGTTCGGCGATGGGAGCTCCCTTGTGGTGGTGGCACCATCTGTGCCCCCCACCTCTGCAGGTACAGCCGCCACCTCCCCTACCAGCACCGCCCTCCCAGCAGCCCCTCAGCGTTCGCCCCGTGCCCGCTCACCCAGGAGGGTGGGCATCACCTTTGCCCCAGGCACCTCAGGCCCTGCCCCAGTCACCCATGCTGCCCTCAGTGAGGAGGCCATTGACCACCTCAGGTCACTCACTGTTGGGCAGTCTACCATTGTGAATGCCATCCAGGGTGTAGAGTTGCAACACGGTAATGCATTCCTGGAGGGCATTCATTCTGGTCAGGCTGTCCTTCAGCGAACCCTGCAATCTTTGGCCTCAGCACTGATGGCAGCAATTGTCCCTGTGTCTAGCCTCCCCCCTCCAACTTCCTCCACCCAGACCCAATCTCCTGTACCCCAGCCCATCCCAAGCACACCTACAGACCAGCATGCACACAAGTCAACATACCCAAGTAGCTCAAGCAAACATAGGCACCACACACACCACAAGCACTCATGCAAGCCTCACCCACATACAGACACAACAACATCCACTGCCTCCACTGTGTCCCCCTCCTCCTCTTCTTCCTCCTCCCTCCCAGTGTCGTCTACACTCTCACCTGCATGCACTACATCTACAGCCACTAGGACTCGCACCAGAACACCCAGCACCACACCCGCTCACCTGCACTCACCACCTCCACTGCCATTTACACGTCCCCTGTGTCCTCTCCCAGTGTGTCTGTGACGCCCCCTCCCAAAGTACCCAAACGCCGGCAATCACTCACCCAACATCCATCCACCTCACGACAGCCTCCAGTACCTGCACCCAAAACACCTAAAGTGACACCTCCGACAACCACCTCCTCTTCCTCCACTCCCAGCCCCCCTCCAGCTACCCAGCCCAGTGTTCGTCAGAAACTGTCCCTCTGTAAAGTTGACCTTTTTGCCCCCACCCCACCCCCTCCAATTCATCAGTCCCGTCGTAGCGCCTCAGCCAAAAAGCATCCAATACCAGTGGTGCCTGTTCAAGGTTTTTGGAGTGCACCGGCCACCAGGACAGGCAGTAGGACCCGGAGCCAAGGCACTGGCAGCCCACCCCCTGTAAAGGCTCCAAAATTGGAGAGTGGACGACGGGACCGTGTTAAGACTCCAGGTGGGAAAACAACTGACATGGGTTCCAAAGGAATTGGAGAGTCAGCTGTGACTCCACCAAAGGTGGGGAAGGGCCAGAGGAAGTCTGCCCAGCCTGTTAGGAGTGTCACGGCGGAGAAGTGCGCCATCATTTCCGGCGGTCGAGACAAAACCGCCAGCACCGTCGTCACTGGTCCGGAGAGCACCGCCAGAGTCACAGCCCAGGAGGGCCCAAGTATCGTCACTGGTCCAGAGACCACCGCCAGAGTCACAGCCCAGGAGGGCCCAAGTATCGTCACTGGTCCGGAGACCACCGCCAGAGTCACAGTCCAGGAGGGCCCAAGTATCGTCACTGGTCCGGAGACCACCGCCAGAGTCACAGCCCAGGAGGGCCCAAGTATCGTCACTGGTCCGGAGACCACCGCCAGAGTCACAGCCCAGGAGGGCCCAAGTATCGTCACTGGTCAGGAGACCACCGCCAGAGTCACAGCCCAGGAGGGCCCAAGTATCGTCACTGGTCAGGAGACCACCTCCAGAGTCACAGCCCAGGAGGGCCCAAGTATCGTCACTGGTCCAGAGACCACCGCCAGAGTCACAGCCCAGGAGGGCCCAAGTATCGTCACTGGTCAGGAGACCACAGCCAGAGTCACAGCCCAGGAGGGCCCAAGCATCCTCAATGGTCCAGAAACCACCGCCAGAGTCACAGCCCAGGAGGGCCCAAGTATTGTCACTGGTCAGGAGACCACCGCCAGAGTCACAGCCCAGGAGGGCCCAAGTATCGTCACTGGTCCAGAGACCACCGCCAGAGTCACAGCCCAGGAGGGCCAAGTATCGTCACTGGTCAGGAGACCACCGCCAACGCCGGAGTCAGTGCCCAGGAGGGCCCCGGCTGCCACAGCCCCGCTGGGCAATGATGAAACGTCATGCCACACACCAATGTCCAGTGTATAGAACGTCATGCCACACACCAATGTCCTTATCAGAACCGCCATGGCAAAGCACCGCTTATCAGTCCTGAACCGCCATGGCAAAGCACCGCTGAACAGTCCTGAACCGCCATGGCAAAGCACCGCTGAACAGGGCAAAGACCGCCATGGCAAAGCACCGCTGAACAGGGCAAAGACCGCCATGGCAAAGCACAGCTGAACACTCCTCAACCGCCATGGCAAAGCACCGCTGAACAGGGCAAAGACCACCATGGCAAAGCACCGCTGAACAGGGCAAAGACCGCCATGGCAAAGCACTGATGAACAGTCCTGAACCGCCATGTCAAAGCACCGCTGAACACTCCTGAACCGCCATGGCAAAGCACCGCTGAACAGGGCAAAGACCGCCATGGCAAAGCACCACTGAACAGGGCAAAGACCGCCATGGCAAAGCACCGATGAACAGTCCTGAACCGCCATGTCAAAGCACCGCTGAACACTCCTGAACCGCCATGGCGAAGCACCGCTGAACAGGGCAATGCACCGGGTAGGAATGAATGGCCCGCCACATCAGGCATCCTTATCCCATGTGCAGCTGGGACAGTGACAGGACACGACCTTTCACGGGAAGACTCATTCAGTCTGGGCACCAGTACCCCCCAGTACCAGTAGAGACCTGCATCAACTTGAGAGACTGTGGCTTGGAACTCCCCAGGATGCCACAGTGGGCAACCCACCCACTGTAGAGACTTGAGAGACTGTGGCTTTGCACTCCCCAGGATGGCACAGTGGGCAACCCACCCACTGTAGAGACTTGAGAGACTGTGGCTTTGCACTCCCCAGGATGCCACAGTGGGCAACCCACCCACTGTAGAGACTTGAGAGACTGTGGCTTTGCACTCCCCAGGATGGCACAGTGGGCAACCCACCCACTGTAGAGACTTGAGAGACTGTGGCTTTGCACTCCCCAGGAGGGCACAGTGGGCAACCCACCCACTTGGGAGACTTGAGAGACTGTGGCTTTGCACTCCCCAGGAGGGCATAAATGGGCATGGAGCCCTGTCGTGGATCTGGCTTTGCAGTCATCCGGCTGAGGTGCCCCCCCTTCCCTTCCCCCTGAGGTGCCTGTAGTATTTCTATTTGATGCCCCAACAGTGTTCTCTCCGATTGTGGTCAGGTATCGTTTGTGGGCCTCGCCCATGTATTTTTGGACTGATGGTGCACGGACATTGTTATGTTCATATCTGCACTACTTCTCGTCTTGTATATAATTATGACTGATTTTCAAATATATATCTGTATATTTTTGTATGACATGTATATTGGCACATTACATTGTTTGACCGATTTTCGCTTTGTGTATTCATTCTTCCGGGGGGATTGTGGATTGCTACTGTGATTTTTGTGAATGCATTGATGTGTATGTTGTAATATGCGAGGGTGGGGGTGTTTGGTGTGTGTCCCCCTAACTTTTGCCTCCCCCATGTCGTAGGTGCAGTACTCACTGTTGTCTGCGGCGCCTACGTAGCTGTTGGTCGTAGAAGAGCAGAAAGACAAGGGCAGGGAGTATTTGGAGTTCCGGCTCCATGGATTCCTCCTTCGTCGTGGGATATGTTAAGGTGAGCGTTTTACCATTGCAAAAGCTGTTTCCGCCATGTTTTTATCCACGGTGAATCCGCCCCGGAAAAGGTGGCGGATTGGCGGGTTGTAATAGTGTGGGCGGTACATTGTCTTCCGCCTGTCTGTTGGCGGTGACCGCCGTGCTGCTTGTCTGTACCGCCGTGGCGGGCGAAGTGTTAAAGTGGCTGTCTTTATTGCCGGTTTCTGCAAGGGTCATGATTCCCTTTTTTTGTCCACCGGCCTGTTTGCAGTATTTCCGCTGCTTTAACACCGTCCGCCAGCGTTGTAATGACCACCATACTGTTTTATGGTCCCCTCCATTAACAAATGTCTTAAGCCCAATAGGGCAACGTTTGTTTCTGCAGACATGGTATGAAATTGTTGGACAGTTGTATCTGTTTTATGAAGGATTTGAATTTGAATGTTAATTCAACTAAAACATACACTGTGATATGTGGGAAGGGAGCATACAAATCTTGAAAAGTTATGATAAAAGGCATCACAATACCTAATGTTGATTCATTCTCCTAGCTCCGGGTGCTGCACAAGCAAACAGGCAGTTTGATGTGACTGCATGTGATAAAGAAACAATCACTGAAATTTTTTTAAAGGTATATTTAGATATTCTTCAAGATTAGGTAACAAGCCCATTAAAGAAATGTATATGATATGGTGAAGCAACAGTATCTCTGTAGCAATGTTTGGATCAGGTATTTGTGACTAAGCAGGCTCTCACAAATTACAGGTGACTGAGAATGGTTTTGCAAAGAGTCTCCTGGCAAAACCTTAAAGTATTTCCTCATTTATAGCTCAAAAGGAATTAACTATCCCTTATCTGGAAAACACTATTAACATCTTCCGCTTACTACTTTGACACACCATTTGAACCAAATTAGAAATAGAGTGAAATAGGGTGATTAATGTAGATTGTTTAGCTGTAGCTAATGGTCTTTTTATCCCATGGCTGGCCTTTATCAAGGACATGTAGAGGAGTATCAGAATAAACATGGATGTTGAAGACCCTGGACTACCATCATGTTGTCAAAACAGAAATGAAATGCAATGCATGATCTATCCTGGAGTGGGAAAGGGAGCAAGTTGAGTATGGTAAACTTACAGTAGTAAATCATGATTTACTGTTAACAACTGATACTATGTAACCCTATCTCATGTTTAAAGTGAACTCACATCATTGACTCTTATTGACCAGGTTCCGACTCAGTATGATACACTTTTTGATAGCCTTTTCGGAAATGGGATAATGTATCAGAACCCTAGGGTCAGTCCTTGTGATGGAGTCTCTCTGCAAAGGCAATTGCAGTTTGCTTTACTGTGTAGATATCCACAATCCTGTTACATGTTGCCCTTGATGGAAGCCCTTGTTTTTGAACTTTAAACAATGTAGGCCCACACTTGACTACTTAAAAGGATTAGAGTCTCTGACAAGTTGTGTTGCACTTATAGAATTTTTAAGAAGTCATTTAGACTAAGGAAATCAATGTGCACTGACGATTAGGATACATGAACTAATTCATACCTTTATTTCATGTTTTAAATTTTTTGTTTTTTTCTCCATCAATGTGATAATTCATCAGTTGTATATGTATTTTATTAATTTGTGTATTCTTTTATGGCTTTTATGAAGGCAGAATAAGGATGTATCGATGATGATGATTTTACTATCTGTAATTTGGGTATTTGTTTTACCGTCAAAAAGTGACTTAATAACATTTTTAGATGATCTTTTCCATGTGTGCCAGGCTACAAACTGACATGTAAATTCATGTTTCTCATGTACCTTCTGCACAAAGGCTTTACTGGTCAAATAGATCTCTTTGTGATAGTAATTCTGCATCTCTTGCTTTGCTCGCTCAAGACCTGGTTGATGGGTACTTCACTTATGATTCAAATAGATATTGTGGACCTGGTTCAACTGATATTCCAAGTTATTCTTTTTTGTCGAGAGGTACTTCGCGGTGGAGGAGGAGGTCACAAGGAGTATGGAGACAGTTGTGAATGGTTGTCTCTTTCATGTATATAGCAGGCCTGGCGATCCAGGCTATCACCGCTGTCGAGCAAAAGGCCAATCATGCGTCATTGGCGTTAGTTGCTGGAAATGTGTGAAAGCAGTTATCATGGGATATCAATGCTGTAGCGTGAAGTGCAGATCTCACATTGCCGGTTATCGTGGGCAGTCACTGTAGCACTAAGGGCAGGACTTCACCGGATCTTCACATTGGTGGTCATCGTGGGTGGTAGAGTCTCAGTGCAAAGGGGGCCTATTCATTGTCATGCAGACCCCAAACATTCAGGAGCTCAAGTGATACCAACCAAGGGGCAAGGACCTGGGGATGAGCATTTTGGGGATGAGAAACTCACCCCAGCAGAGGCCAGCTGGACTCAGGCAGGTCTAGTTGTAGATCCAGGCAGCGACAATCATTGCAGCAGGCCAACTGGGAACATTGCAGAGAAGATTCAGTAGCTTGTTGCGTTCCTCCAGCTTAGACAGAAAGTCAGCCAATTGACACTTGGAATTATATCTGGGGAGTGGCCTGTAATCCATTTTTCAATAGCTCTCATTTTATGCTCATTATTCAAACTATTTACATTAAATGACACAATCTTCAAATAATTGCTATCCATCTTCTACTTCTAGCATCATATCCCCTCAAATATACAAACAACCTTATGGAGCGTATTATATTCCATAAACATGAAAGCCACATATATATCAAGTGTACCCCTATCATACTTTGTGCCTGATAGGCTCTGCCATGAATACACCAAAAGTAAAACTAACCTTGAGATGCCATTATTTTTAAAATGGAAAGTATACTGAGCATTAATGTGCAAAAGAGCAATGTGGAAGCTTCAAGTGGCTCTAAATATGTGGAATTGTATAGGAACCAGTCAAGATAGATTTAAACCTTGTACTAAATGTGTATAAAGTGCAAAGACATATTGCAACACCAACCAGTTTTGTATTCCAGCATTATCACAGATACAACAGCTATACTATTGGCCTCTTGCAACCTCAAACTTACCCAAAATAACTGCATATAGATGTTAGAACTAAAGTGCATAAATTGTATAAAGTGCATATGTGCATATATGATTGGGTAGTTGAGGGAATTACCGTACTTTGTCAGTTTGATCACATAATCGCCTGATGCTGAACCTCTATATTCTCTCATATTTTAACCTACTCTTTCTACTCACCGACAACCCTTTGCCTGCTCTACCCAGTCTTACCTGCTGTAAGACCTGAACAGTCCCTCGAGCCCATATATTGGCACCATGTTCTTGTGTCAAAACCTATCTCTTCCCCTACTCCTCAAATGTTAACATCCTGCCATCCAGCAAACCTTTGTCTTTACAGCACCTGAGTACTGCTGTAAATCATTAAACAAAGCTGTGCATTTTATATTGATCTAAACATATAAATCAACCTTTATCTAGCACTTTCAGCTTCGAGGGCTTAACCATCGTATCCTCGCTCCTGCTGAATGAAGGGGAATTAGCAAAGTTTTTGAACTCTCTTAATCAGAGTGGATCCTAAAAGAAAATTCATTATTAATGTCAATGCCTTCTCGCAGAAGGCTATACTCACAATAATTTCTTTAATTCAGAAGTCAGAAAAATTGTCTAGCAGTGTTTGGGGACCCTTGACATTAAGCAGTGTTGGAAAATGGGTTATTGGTAAGGGCAGGTAAGTACCTGCACTTAGCAATAGGCCACTAACCTCCACTTAGGTCCAGTTAGGTCTCAGTAAATTAAACCCAGCTCAACCCTTGGTAGCTTGGCAACGAGCGACAAAGCTTAACTTAGGAGACAGAGTGTAAAGCATTCAAATATCACTAAACAGTAATTAAATAAAACACAGGAAACAATGAAAAGCACAGCATCAAAGACACTGCAGGGCTGAAGTTGGCAACTTTTCAGGTAAAGTTTAAAACTCTTTACCTGGAAAAATTATATTAAATCCAACAACTGGAAGTTGTGGGATTTAGTATAACAAATAATTTGATACCAAACTCTTGGTACCTGTTACTCAAGGGGACTTTTAAAATTAAACTAAAGTTTCCCCATTCTAGGCTATGGAGGCCATTCACGACAATGAGGGAAAAACGAATTTGGCTGTTTTTACCTCAACAGGGCTTATAAAGCTATTTTTATAAGGTCCCTGCCTATAGTTACATGGCACCCAGCCCTAGGGGCACATAGGGCACACTTTAGGGGTGACTTATATGTAAAAATAAGGTAGTTTAAGACTTTGGAACTACTTTTAATTCCAAAGTCGAATTTGCACATAACTTTAATTTAAAAGCAGCCAGCAAGGCAGGCCTGCCTTTAAAATGACACTGGGCACCTCAGCACTGCACCTATGGGTGCACTACCTATGCTGGGGTCCCTAAACCTACATGCCCTACCATATACTAGGGACCTATAGGTAGGTTGACTTAGCCACTTATAATTAGCCTAATTTGCATACTGATTTTACACAGAGCACAGGCCCTGGGACTGGTTAGCAGTACCCAGGGCACCATCAGAGTCAGGAAAACACCAGCAAAAAGTGGAAAATGTGGGCAAAAAGTTAGGGGGGCTCTGCAATCAGCCCTGTTCTCTCACAGGCAGAATGTGAGAAGCTACACTGGGCACCTGCTTAATTGTCAAATCTTGTGGAAAATCTGGTAGAATGTAACTTCAAATCAGCATTGCTACATTAGATATATGCCTGATGCATCTTCCTTGTGCTCAGGGATCCCTGTTATTCTCAGATTTGATTACCTTGAGTGATTTTCAAGGTCCGCCTGTTTAGCATGAAGCAACATCATTTCTTTTTGTAGTGATTCACCAATTCAGATCTTGGACAGATTATCTTTGCAGTTTGAAGTTCTCTGCTCCATGTCTTCCACTCTGTTCAAGATCTGTGAGATCTGTGAATTCTTTTCATCCATTCTTACCAGATGTCCGCAGAGCTGTTTACTGGTTTTTTTCTGGCATTGCTTTATCAGCTTGCTCTCTATCAATATTTCTCTCATCATAGTGGACACTTTTTCATCCTTAGGCTTGTATTCCTGTTTTTGCAATACCCATTGCACCTCCGAGTTTGCTTACATTGGCTGAAATTTCTACCATGGAGATTGGCTCAGTAGACACGGCGTCAGCGACCTCATAGTGTGAAATTAATACAGCATTTTGTGACAACCTCGAAGAGCCTACAGGACTTCTTCTTGACTATTGCTGCAATGAAATCTAACACTTCCTGCAGTTCCTGTGGGATTGGTAGTGGATTTTGCTCAGGAACACAGGGAATAGATAATCTGTCTTTTTATTTTGGGAGGGTTTCACAATAATATCGGTACTACTTGTCTCTTTCAGTGGTTATTGTGCTAATGTATCATTAGACATTGCAGGGGAGCTAATATTCTGTGGATTCAAATCCACATACTTGGAGAAAGCATTATTTTACTCCTTGGATGATACTGTAGCCTTTTTCGATAACTGTTTCTTGAGGAGGAGACAAAGCACACTTTTTATGTTTATGAAGAGTCTTCGGCTTCAAGACACTTATGCAGACCTGGTAATAAATTAGTTGATACTGTCTTAGCTCCTATGTGCAGTGTCCCTTCTGTTTAAGTTTCCATGGGCCAGATGTAGGAAGCAGTTTGCACGTCGCAAACAGCGAGTTTCGCTGTTTGCGGAGTGCAAAATGCACTTTGCAATGCACAAAACCTTTTTTTCGAATCGGTAACCTCTTTACCGAATCGCAAAACAGGTTTGTGAGTCGCAATTAGGAAGGAGTGGCCCCTTCCTAATTGCAAGTTGCTGTGCAATGCAGGATTGCTTTGTGACCACGAACGCTGTCGCAAACCAATCGCATTTTGCACCCTTTTGAAATGGGTGCTAACCCATTCGCAAAAGGGACGGGGTCCCCATGGGACTCCTTCCCCGTTGTGAATAGCACTGCAAACATTTTTTCAGAGCAGGCAGTGGTGCTATGGACCACTGCCTGCTCTGAAAAAATGAAACAAAAACGCTTCATTTTTCGTTTTTGTAATGGATCTCGTTTTCCTTTAAGGAAAACGGGGTGCATTACAAAAAAAAAACTGCTTTATTAAAAAGCAGTCACAAACATGGTGGTCTGCTGTCCACAGCAGGCCATCATCCCTGTGAATACAGCCACTTGCAAGGGGGTCGCAAATTGCGACCCACCTCATGAATATTCATGAGGTGGGCCTTTGCGACCCCCTTGCGAGTCGCAGATGGTGTCAGGGACACCATCCAACATTCCGAATTGCGACTTGCAAATTGCGCGTTGCTCTGACTCGCAATTTGCGGGTTGCAGTTCAGAATATTGCTACATCTGGCCCCATATTCCCAATGACTTACACTACGCTTACACCCTGCCAAAGGCCATCTTCCAGCCTGTAATGGTTCTACACAGCGTCCTTTATTGACAAAAATGGCTGCTTTAGTATTCTTCACACGCAGGGATTTAGAAGGCATACTTTGAAGTGAAGCTCTTAAAATGTTGACATTGATTCAACAAAACACAGCCCTTTCACAGCTCTTTCATGCAGCTGGGCAACAACTATGCAAGTTCTAATACTGTTTTAGGTTTAATTTAAGTTTAATCCAATGCTCTTTAATAGATGTTAAACCTCGTATGCAACAAGATACAGCAAGCAGCAGTCAATGGAGATCAAGGGGTGCAAACACCAAGGGCCATATTTATACTTTTTTACGCAAAACTGCGCCGGCGCAGTTTTGCGTCAAAAATATTACCGCCGGCTAACGCCATTTTGGTGCGCCGTGCGGGCATCAAATTTATACTTTGACGCACGGCAGCGCAAACCACAGGTGGGAGTCATTATTTTTGACGCACACCGCAGCGTCAAGTCGTAAAGCAAAATGACGTTAACGCGGCGGAAATGACTGTGGGTTGATTTACGACCCCGCAAACCAGATATGCGCCGTTTTTTGACGCAATAGCATAAAAAAACCCGCAAACACTGCCATTTCACCAGAGGAGAGCCAAAATGGATCCCAGATGCCACAACAGACCCCAGGAAGATGACATCAGACCAGGAACCAGCCAGGAGGACCCACACAAGAACCAGGACACTTATAAGAAGAAAATTAAGTGTTGCTTCAGTGCAGAGGAGCAGGAAATTCTGGTTAAAGAGGTGACGGGACACCAGCACCAACTGTTTGTCACCTCAAAGTTGCCAATCAGTAGGAGAGAGGCTATATGGCAACAAATTGTCGACAAGATTAACAGTGTGGCTGAAGTACGCAGAACAGTCATCGAGTGCAAGAAACGCTGGCATGACTGCAAGCGCAGGACCAAGGAAAAGATGGCCAGGAACAGGAAGGCAGTACTGCAGACTGGAGGTGGGAGTCCAGCACACCAGGAGGCCCAGGACCACATGGAGGAGATGGTCGCAGCCGTCATCCCTGAGGAGATCGTCACAGGGATTCAAGGACATTGCAGCGCAGACTACCAGGAAACAACGCACATGCAGGGTATGTCGCATGGGGAATTATAATGCAATAATGTCAACTGTGAGCGGGGGGGGATACCGACCACAAAATGCATGGAAGTCATCTTATACATGGAGTGGTATGGGTAAAGGGGCACGGCATGGGGGCATGGCCCGTTCTGAGAAGACCTAGAGCACACCATTACACAACACCAACAACAGTCCCATGGGGGCGTGCTGTCATGCCAATGATGGAGCAAAGGGAAAGCCACACCAGGAGGGAAGGCCACAACGTCAAACTGATATCCCGGCACACGTCAGCCACCATACCCCTACATTAACTAGGGCCCTCTTAACAACCTCTAGCCATAATGACAACTGGAATGTAACAGTGACAACAGTTGCCACTATCACCTCCGCTCTGTGTGCAGCTCAAGTAGCCAATGGCAGTAACCTCCCCATGGATCATACACACCTAAATTAGGGGGTGAGGATGACAACTTCAACAATCCCCAGAAACAAGACAAAGGCCCCAGCACTGTCAAATGTCAATGCCCATAGTTGTCGCAAACATCAGCCAATGTAAACAACAATAGGAGCTACACAGCACTAAGGACACACCAATGCTGTATATGTCAGGGTCCATCCTGTGCCTGGGTAACAATGCAACATCCCAAATGTCATACTGCTCAGACAACAGCATTGAGGGGGGGACACATGTAACTGGTCACTGAAATACATCTGCACAGTCAGAGGAGGAAATAGGACACTGATACGATTATCAGGGCAATCCAATGTAACACACATTCCCCAACATCAGATGTACACATTACCAATGCCAACATCCATATCGTATCATAACATTGCTATGCATAGGATATGCCACATGTCAAATACATTTAAGTGGATGTGAAAGATCAGAGATTGTTGCAGGTCCAGATTGTTAAGTGTGCTGCCAGGGCCATCAGAACACCCAGAGCCAGTGAAAGGTCTCACCATGAGAATGGATGTGGATGGAGGCTTGAGTAGGACAAGAAGGTGGCAATTCTCTATTTGGCCTAAACCAACACTTAGAGGCGATGATGCTGACAAGTCTAATAACTCAATAACATACATATGACATGCAGGTGGGCCATACGCCTGGAAGAATGCCCATCTGAAGGACTGGAGCAATTAACACGAAACAAGATCACAAAGTGAATTCATCAAAAGGCAGGCATGTCACATCAAAATTGCTACAACACAGACACACTAATTGTACCCTGTTTCATTGCAGAGGAAGATGGATCTCCTGCGGATATGCCTGTCCCAGGTTACCCTGATGACATGGATGACGAGCCGATAAACATTTCCCAGGAGACTATCCAAAAGGTCCTTGAAACCCTCCAGACCCCACCTTCAGTCACAAGGAGGAGTACAGAACAAGCAGCCATCGCAGAGGATCCACCCACCACCCCAATTGTAAAACCTGCCAGCTCCAATACAGCTGAGGACTCAGTCGACACTGGCACCAGCTTTGAGAGAACTGTAGTTGGAGTACAGCGGGAGCTGGCCAAGGAGGTGAGGGTGGGGATGCAAAATATGGCAGCCAGTCTAGAGGGGGTGCGTTCGTGCATGATGTCATCTGCAGACCAGGCAGCAGCTATGCAAGCCCTAACATCTATCTTGCAGGAACTGCAGAAAACCCAGAAGGAAATCAGCACAGCTGTAATACAGTTGACCCAACACCTACAACAGCAATCCTGTCAACGCATGCACAAATGCAACATTGAACCCCTCAGGGCCGACCTGGCTGCCTACCATCGTGATGTGGCTGCTATTCTCAAGAACCAGCAGATACTCCTTGCTGCAGTACTGCCCTTAAGACCTTCACAGGGAGCAGCGACCGGGATGTCTGACTCCACGTCTTCTAACACTGAGGTGTGTGTTGCCCCTTCACAACCAACAACAAGGACAGAGGAGGCAACACACACATCAGAAGAAAAAGACATGGAATAGATCACATTCACAAGGAAAATGACCTGGAAGCACTAGTCCCTGCCACATGGCCAACTATTACCAAGGTCCTGCGCTTTGTAACTTGCCAGTCTTGCAACAACTGTACTCAAGCACTGTTCTGCAAACCACTGTATATCTTGTCACCCAGCCCAGTGATTGTCTCTCTCCTACTCATTGGCAAATTCTGTCCCTCTGCACTGTCTGAAACATCAACCCCAGCATGTCAAAAGCATTTTGGTAAACCCTTGTGTTGGATCACAATGTAAGATGTCACTATAATGGACTCACAATCATGGACAATGTACAGATAGCACTACAGCACTTTTCAATAAATAGCACTTACACAACAAATCTGTCTCTGGGTAATGTGACATATCAACTGTGCAGTAGATAACTGAAATGTGCCTACTGTCAAATTACGTAGCTTGTCAATACAACTGGCCTGATATTATGTAGTCAGAGAAATCTGCACAGTGCCCATGATTGCATCATACTCTGCCCATCCTGAGGGACATATCTGATGAAGTGAGAAACCATACACCATCATGCTGTGTTGGACAGAAGAATGCTTCCTGAAGGGATATCTAAGTCATCAAATAGTGGCCGCAAAATGTTGTCAACATGCAATAATAACACATATAACAGTGCACACTAATCTAAGCAAACACTACAAAAACTGCATAAATGAAGGTGTCTGAGTTTACATACAAATAGGTAATCATGCTGAACTGTGTCACAAATGACGTATGAGAGTCATGAAGACAAGAATACAAGAGTGCCAATGAGAACTCATCTTATAAGGGTGTCCTTGATCATCACACTACAGTCAGACCTAAAACTGTTTCCCCAATACCAAGTCTGCAAGCACTGTTTGTGACTTTGAAAACACACTTATCAACAGAAACACATTGTTATCCATATTAACTGTGATTGGTGGTTGCAACGAAGTGTGGACACTTTGCAAGGTAGCTCTGGGCTAGCTGCCAATCGTACAGCTCAGTTGGGATTTGTTTGTAGCATAGGACACAAATGTAATAGTACAAAATGTAAGTACACTGAATCCAAACCCAGGATCAAGTACCATTCAACACATACTATTAAGGGTTAACCAAATATTTATTAAATGCTAATCACAGAAGAAGAAACTGAGGGAAAAATCTTACCTACCCCAATCTACCCTGACTACTCATTACCCACAACTGTCCCTAACTAACCTAAGCTATACTTACTTATCACATGTAACGAAACGTTCTAAACATCTACCCCCCGACCCCCCTTATGAGACGGGACACATGGAGGACAACACATACTAACCTAAACACATACTATACTATCCTAAACAAATATATATATATATATATTTTTTTAACACACAAGAACCCCAACATAGCCCCCCACCCACCCACCCACACACTTGATAAGTAAAAATAGAAAGAATCAGGACCCCCACCCCCCACCCACTAACACTAACTAAACTAACAGCCTATACTAACCTAACTCTAAGCCCCCTAAGCCCACTAACGATAAGAACAAGGAAAGAGGGGGGAGGGGAGGGAATCATGTCCATTTCAAATACAGTCTAGAGGTTGGCCCTGCGGAGGGTCCTCTTGATAGACTTAACACGCCGGTTAATGTGGCGCACATCCCGGCTCAGGTGGCTCAACTTGCGCAACACACGGTCCATCTTCCGTTCCATGTTGTGGAAGGCTGCAGGGTCAACAGATGGAGCTGTGGCAGTCTGGGTACCGGTGGAGGAGGTCTGTGTGTGTGTGGTGCCAGGCCCAGTGGGCTGTCCTGCACCTGTAGCAATGCTGGGGCCTGGAAGTCCAGCAGATGTAGGCACAACAGTCATAGCTGTGGGTGGGGCCACCTGGCTTGAATTGGTGGTTGTCCTGGTGGTGGCTGTGGTGAGCAAAGTAGGGCCACCCGGTGGGAAGGCTCTCCATGCCCCAGAGGCCCGTTCATGGCGATATCGCCGGGCCATCCTCCTGAACCCCGACTCCACCAGCAGGATGTTCACGGACCTGGTCTGGAGTCATGTTTGCAGCTGTGAAGACAAATGCAAATATTCTACATTAGTAACTGCATTGTGTGAAATGGCACAAGAAGTTAATCAGACAATACATCTACAGTACTTGTAACAGCTCATATCACAATAAAGATCATTGAATGTCCCTGAGGAAGTACATGGCAGGCCAGCCTACAAAGGTCACATCACACAAAGCACATCCATAACCTACAAGATGGGTAACAACTGGCCTTGACTTGCAATCTGAGTTCTGCCAGTTATCAGCTAAGAATCATTCTGCATATCCTCCACTAAGACCTGGGCTACAAATGTCAGTGTACGGAAAGCAAAACTAAAGCCACATGGTCTGTAAGTTGTAACTGGGCTTGCCAGTATAGTACCAAGTGCCAACCCTGAGTGTGTATACTAGGTTCCAACCAAACAGTCACTTATTCACGTGTATGTGTAACATACTGGTAGCATCAGTACTAGGTACCCCATTCACAAACCCATGCCCGTGTTTGAGGGTGGGGGGGTGGATAAACAACTATCAATTTCCAACAACATGTACACCGAAGAGTGTATAGAAAACTCCACACGTGTTTGGCTCTACACACACACCACAGGTAAGGTCTATCAACAATTAGGAGTCAGCAAACCCTAGGCCAATCATAGGGCCACACATGTCAGGAAATGCAGAACTTGGTACACAACATATACTTCCAGTAAGGCCTGACTTAGACACAGAGTTGCAAGAACACCCATGATCATGAATTGCATGCACACCTAGGCCATTGGACTCAAGTTCCACATACCTGTAGCACTACATGTGGAAGTACATGCTGCTAGGAGGTTCTACCTAAAGTTTCATAAATATGTTGGTAAATAGGGAAGCAGAAGTCTATTGGAAAGCAATTTGCTGTACCAATCTTGGAGAATGTGGGTCTGACAGGCTGACTAAATCGGAGCTGACTTCCAGTGCGACTCTTGTTGATACAAGTGTCATCCACATGACTAACCCCAGTACTCACAGTGGGGCCTACAGGAATGGCCTACAATCTCTACATAATATCATTGGATACGCATTGGCCAACTCAAAACATGTGAGAAACTGAAATCCCAGTCATGGAACAAGAGAAATTATTGCCCAACGCATCACACCTTGCTATTCGTTCAACACACACGAGTCCATAAACAGCAAACACAACACATAATAGACATATCAACACTTACTGAGTGGTCGGGTCCTCAAATGTCGCCACCTCTCCCACAGCGTAGGGTGCCGGTCCACCTGTAAGGTATGGAAGGAAAAAATGTGCTCAAAATCTGTGCACAGCGCAACAATTTCATAAACATATACAATGTGTAGGCTGAATAAGGAAATGGCAGCCATTCACACATGATGGTACTGTATTTGATATATCACGGCCAACTTGTACATGGCATGGGTCTCCTGTGACAGTTACACATATATCTGCACACATACATTGGCCCTAACTATCATGTGGTTGTAAACATGCCCCGTAATTGGTGACCAGAAAAAAATATGGAGTGTAATCGTCTCATCACGTGCATCCAAGAGAGACATCCAAAGCCTGGTTACTTGAGGACAGCATTACCAGTCAAACATGCCTTGTGGCCATGACACATTAATAACACATAGGTACAATGTACAGAGGGAGGGGCAGGGACTTTTGTAAGCTCTCCTGTTGTTAAATTTGATTCAATTGATGTGGCCCAGCTATGGTGATTTGCACCAACCATGGAGATGTGAAGCCATGTGCATACCTTTGGACTGCCATCCATATTTGGAATGTGGCACAACTAACTCCAACAAACATTCTTAGATGTTAGCTGAGGGCACCTTACACCTTTTCACGATGTTTTCAAATCCATATCTGGCATTTATCCAAAAAGATCAAGGAACACAATAAACCCAAACATTCATAGTACTTCGGTCAACGCTTTCCTTCCACACTCACCAGACTCACATGAGACATATGTCTGAGCCACTTTGCTATTATCAATTGACGTGAAGGCAGCACTCATTTTAAGCATCATGTAGTGATTCTAAAGTCAGTCTAGCTATTGCGTCAACAAAGTTAGCCAATATGTTGGTACATCTTTACTTCTCTGTCAATAGTACCCTATATAGACATGATTGGCTCCTATTTTGTTTGGTTGTCTGACACAAAGGCCGCACCAATTTACTTCATGGAAAAGTATCCTGTAAGTTTGCTGAGCACGTGCTACCTGACAGCTAGCAATTGTTATCCTTACCATAGTGCATCAATTATCCCTGTATGTTTCCCCAGCATTACACACAGTCAGCAAGTTAGCTGGCAGACATAGTACAAATCCTCTTATGTCACTACAGAGCATTTAATCGTGCACATTTACATGATTCGTACTCACCAACAGTGCCACCAATCACGATTCCCAGGTGGTCCAAGAGATCCTGCTCCCTGGTGATGAGGTCAGCCCACCAGTGCTTCAGCTGGCGGTCACTCCTCTGGCTGGCATACACACGCTGCAGGTGATACAGCACCTTTCCCCACCGGATTCTGCGCACCTCTGTTGGATACCCCTGTATCACCCTGCCCCCTGCCTCGATCATGAGTGACAAGAAATGGCACACAAGCCATATGAACGCCCCCAACTCCTCTTCACCCATCCTGCCAAGACGTGGCCTACCAGACATAGTGGAAAAGTGAAAGGGAATAGGGGTAAAAGAAATAGAATGGGGAAAAGGGGGAAAGTAGGGGTACAAATACAGATGAAAAGTAAACTTAACCACTAAAAGAGCCCAACTATCCCCAAACTAACACTACCCACAACAGACTCCCACAAACAACAAAAACAGAAGATAAATGGACAAATGTACACAAAACACAGTAGTACAGTATACACCAACAATATTTATTTCACAGATGGACAATACAGATAGCACACAGGACAAAAAAGCACAAATCTCAGGACACCACTCTCTACAGAGCCACACAGTCTGGAAGGATCATAGACTGCAAAGTGAAAGTGAAAGTACACCCACTGTACATGATCTGTAAACAGGATATCCTACTACATCACTTCCTGTATGAAATGTCCGCCCTTTTTCGCGTTATGCGTCATTTTTTGTCTACCAAAACTGTATTTGCGTAATTGTTTTTGACGCACAGGAGTGAAAATTAGCCCGCATCCACATAATAGTATATGGCCTGTACAAATATCTGGATGCGGGCTAATTTTCACTCCTGTGCGTAAAAAAAAATGACGCAAATACAGTTTTGGTAGACAAAAAATGACGCATAACGCTAGGAACGTCAAAATTTCAGTGCATTAACTGGTTTTGGGCACATTTTCTGATTTTTTTGTTATGTTACATTTGGGACACATCAGAGATAGGCTGATTGAACACACTATGGTGTTGATGGTGTATGTTCACATGTGTGACATCATACTGCAGCGGACCATGATCCGCTACTCCCTTCACAGTATTTTTACGGTTGGCTGACGCAATAGATGGTCAGAAGTGTGGCCTACATATATGTGTTGCACAAATTGTGCATGTTTGGCATAAGGAGAGGATAGCAATGTGACGCACATATGTACATTACCCAAATGCCTTTGGCTCAAAGTGTGTGCTTTGGCAACTAATGTATTTGTTGACCAAGTGTGTGTGTATCACATGAAGCATTATTGCACATATGCTTGTATGAATGTGACGTCCATGTGTCCAATCCTTAGATGCAAGTCATTGTGGAAATGAGAGAGGGCATATGTTAGTCATACATGTAGCAACATCTGTAATGTGGACTTCCAAGATTTAGGCTAACGTAGACACCACATGTGACATAGCATGCACCAGATAGATGGCAGACGCTTGTTCATGCCAATGATCCACATTTTCAACATCCTATGTCCTAGAGTATTGGTATCAGCTTCCTAGGCACTAGTTGGTGAATCCCACAGTGAGTCATACACATGCATTGAGGAAGTGGGTACCATGTTGTTTGCACAGACAGACAAGGGTGAATCTCAAATGTATGATGACACCACAGCTGAGACCAAAGAATTGAGCCCCAACTATCAAGAGGCTGTGGTGGACCAGCATACAAGACAGCACGTGTCCACATATTTCCAGTGATCAATTGCACATAGGTGTCTTGTTCATGTGTGTGGTCCAATTATGATCCTATATATTGTTTGGGGTGTAATTTGTCACAGTTCGGTCCAGGACTCATCATGAGTCAGTGGCAGCTATTCCTGTATCTACTGAGTATCCTTGGTTGATCAATGTGAGTAAAGTGGATGAGGACATGTGAACCTACATGGGGCTGGTCCCACCCTGTCACTAAAGATGTGTAATGAGACAGTCAACAGGGCAACCTTGGTGTGCTGAGTGAGATAATGTCTCAGGTGTCATGTTCCGGCAG
The DNA here is from genome assembly GCF_031143425.1 of Pleurodeles waltl. Taxonomy (NCBI): domain Eukaryota; kingdom Metazoa; phylum Chordata; class Amphibia; order Caudata; family Salamandridae; genus Pleurodeles; species Pleurodeles waltl. The sequence goes on from NC_090437.1 coordinate 753,331,347, forward strand.
GTGTCATTACAACATTTGTACACAGGTTAGCCTCTGCAGTTCCCACTGCATCTGGGAACATCATAGCCTCTGTGCTGATTATTATCGCAGCTATTCACCACACACGGCCCATCAATATGTTGTGAGCACTGTGATTCTGTGTGTGAACTGTCATGGTTCTGACGTGTGTATTTTTCATGGACATTATCAGAGGTTACTGGTTCTGCTGAAAGCCCCGTACCCAATCCCTGCCTATGGCCCTGGGACACTGTCACACTTTGTCATTCATGCATAAATGAGACCCAGACAAGGGATGGGCCATGAATTTTGCTTTTCCCAGAGGATTTTACTGAAATTGGTACAGTTAAAAGGCAGATGATGCTATACAATGTATTTGGGTATGCATTGAAGAAGCCCATGCCCAATACCCCCTGATGAATGAGAGGTTTGCTAACGCAAGTGTGGTACATATGTAGACACAGGGATACTTTAGTGTGACACACAGACAGATGCCAGTCAGGCTGACAGAATGCAGGGTGATTCAGGATCCATCAATTTGACTAGTTACATAATCAGTGGTCTGACTCAGACTGTTTGGAGGACGAACTAGACAGTTGACATGTCAAACTGTGTATGTCCTGTGTTTTTGAAGGTGACAAATGAACCCAAGGGCTGTGTTACACAGCTTAATTAGTATCAATGCTGAACGGTGTAATTGACAAAATGGCAACTCCTATGCTGTTCCAGGTATCAGCTGGGGCAGTGCTTTTTTAAATGGGTGGTGTGCATGGAGGTGATCACAGGTGTGGGCTGCATCTGTTTCTCACCAGTCCTGTAGGTGAGATTTGCATTCTAAGGGCCAACAGACATTTTCACACGGGAAGCAATCTACAGGTGCTAACAGGACTTTGAAACTAGAAGACAGTGTATAAATTAACCTGACGTCCATGCAGTCAGATGTTCTATGACAATGGCATACCATAGGAAAGGGTGTAGCACACTGGATTGCTAATGTTGGTCTGTGTGTGTAGAGGAGGGAATATCAGGGTACACATCTTAGTATTCCAGGGACCTCTTCCGACAGGTCGGTTGTGACCAGGTGCATGGGTTTGTCAGGAGTTAGGAAATGGGCTGACATGTACATGGAATGTCATGTGTGCAATGCTGCTCATATGTGTGGCACTTGCACTGTCTATGTTCTGCTTCTATGGAACTCTGGTCACAGATTGTCCTTGCAAATATTGGATGCAGTTGGACTTACTGCTGTCAAGGGTCTGGTCAGACATTCCTGTTACTGATGCAAAAGTACATTGACTGCCTCATGTATGAGGCTTGTTTTCCCCTTATTGAGTGATGGTGTCTTAGTTGTGTGCCATATGCTGCGTTGGACCTTGATTTCAACATGTATGTGTGAAATAGGTGTGGTCCTCTGCTATTGGCCTTCAAAGAAGAAATGTACATGATAGATGTCATTTACAGTGTGTGTGTATGTGACCATTGTTAGGCATCACATTAGCTCTGGGATTTCCAGTGTCCTAATCAGTATCTCAGCAATGCTCCATGAGGCAACACTCTTATTCTGATAAGTAGAGATGAAGGTGTGCAAAAATGAATAGCCAGACCAAGATATGGTGATTATTATAGGTGTTTATTCAAATTACTTAACTAAAGTGGTGAAGGTGATTATATTTAAAATAAATTATTGACGATATGTTGCCGCCTGCGTATACCAGCAGCCGTGTTCTGTAGTTCCCCCTCATGTTGCAGGCCAGCATCCTCCTCTTCCTCCTCTTCAGGCATGTGTGGCTCTGGTTCCAGGAGGGGAATGTTCCTTTTGATGCATATGTTGTGCAATATTGCACATGTTAGGATGATCTTACAGACCATCTCCGGGGAATATTGGAGGCTACCACCAGTGATGTCGAGGCACCGGAACCTTGACTTGAGGATGCCAAAGGTCCTCTCGACTATGGTGCGTGTCCTCCTATGTGCGTCGTTGTAGGCACACTCTGCAGCAGTACTCGGGTTGCCAATTGGTGTCATAATCCATGGCTGGATGCCATACCCCTGATCAGCTGCCATTGAAAATGAATGGGATCATGTTGATGTAGCTGGCCCCATTGAAATCACCTAGCATGGCAATAGTTGTCTTGTGTTGTCTGCGACTCTTATGTGTTATAATGTAGCATCCTAGGCTTGTAGGATGTACCATCTGCATTGTGTTGTTTCCTTGGCTGAACGAGTGTTTGGCTGATGACCGGATGTCAGCAGTATGTTTGGGATTTGCAGTACAGTGTGCCCTCCCTAGCATTGTGACTTGTGATACAGGTGTCCCTGTGTCTTCACTGGGGGTGAGGTGATAGTTCCATACACAGGTTAAAATTGACAGTGTTGTTAACACGTTCAAATCAATGTACCCTGGACATCCCATACCTTTAGACTTATGCAATGGATTCATGTAAACGTCATTGGGACACTTACATTTTGCAAGGTGACATTTAGGCAACCCACTCCACACGTTGTGATCTTTGGCATCTTAACATTAGGCTGTACAGTAATTTCAGATGTGTGACAGATTCACTGCAGACCTAAGAAACATGGCTAGCGATGTCACGACCTCAGTGTGTTCCTGTTCACATGTTGCTGTTGTGGTGTATGTGTTGTGTGTCCTAGAGGGTTGCTGTGCAGTGTGTATATAAGTAGGTTTTTGTACTTACCAACAAGTAGTCCATTGCCATACCGTCCATCCTGGAAGTGTTCATTGATAGTGCAGTGACGGAAGAAGAAGGAGTCATGTACACTCCCAGGATATTTAGCCACGATGTTGGTGATCAATCCCTGGTGATCGACAATGGCCTGCACGTTGATGGAATGTGTGTGCTTCCTGTTGCAGTAGAGGTGTTCAGTTGCAGCAGGTGGCACAAGGCGTACATGTGTGCAGTCGATTGCACCAAGGACATGTGGGAAGCCACTGATGAGGTAGAACCCCTGTTTTGTTTCCTGCTGCTTCTGCTGCAGTGTGTTAGGGAAGCAGATGTGGCGGGGTGTAAGTCCAATGATGGCATCCAGTACTTTGGGCAAAAAGGCGGAGAATGATGGTTGTGATATTCCGGCAACCAGGGCACCAGTTGTTTGAAAAGAGCCACTTGCCAGCATATGAAGTACGGCAAGCAGCTTGGTTTCTGTTGGGATGGTGCGGGGTGTCAGCAAAGTGGGGGCCAACTGCGGATCAATGTTACGCAGCAGCTGCTGATTGGCCTGCCATTTCAACCTGTACCTCTGGATGATGTCGTGTTCCCTGAGGCTATGAAGGGTTGTTCTGGGGCGGAATATCCTCTCCTGCCTTCTGCGCTGCCTTTGGGGTCCCTGCTGGTGTTGTTGTAGCTGCTGTTGTTGCTGCTGGGCTCTACATCTATGCTGGATTAGAATCACCTCCATGTCTCCCTGTTGCTGCTCTGCTGCTCTGCTGTTGCTTCTGTGTGTTCTGATTAAATACAGGTGTGTTTGCCCCATTTTAACGCCTGCCCTGACCCAGGCGTAATTTTTTTATGCAAATGGGGCTGTGTGTCATTTTCCGGCTCCGCCTCCCGGCCTTGGGTCATTATTGCCCAAAAGCATAAATACGATGCACGGCCGTTTGAGTCATTTTTTGGACTGGAACGCCTACCTTGCATATGATTAACGCAAGGCAGGTTGCTGCATCCCAAAAATTACGCACACAGCGGAATTTTGTCGTCCGCGGGCTCGGGCGCCAAAGTTTAAATAGGGGGCAATGTTTGCGCTGAATGTGAGTCAAAATTTTTGACGCACAGTTGGCGCAGACGGAGTATAAATATGCCCCCAAATGAGCAATGTGGACGTAATTAGCTACATTAAGCTATTCTGTTTTCTGAAGCTTGTTGCTTGTAGGCGTCACTTCATATAGTCATTGCCACAATGGCCGAACAGTCCCCTTTATTAACATTGAAGCAAGCAGGGGCAGCTTCTCCTCAATAGTGGAGGAGTGTCACACCCCCCGAGCAGCAGCAGCTGCAAAACATTTACAGGAAAATTATAATAAACTATGTTTATTATTGTTTTGTTGTAAAAGGGGCATGGCTGTGACCAGCACGGAAGGCAAGCAATCCCCCTCAGTGTGCATGTATGTTTGGCAGGCCATCTTGGGCCGGCCAAAAACACATGCACACTAGACTCTCTCCAAACCAGCAACACAGGCACTGCATTTCTAGTTTGGACAGGCAGAGTCTTTCACTCTGTCTCAGAGCGCCATGGCTGGGCGCTCCATCGAACCCTAAAGCTGCTTTCATGAAGCCAGCAGCATGAAAGCAATGTTAGGACTGGACTCAGGTCTGGCTGGGAGCCTGTTCTTGTAGCCAAGGATGGAGGAGTGGATCAGCGTGATGCGGCAACAGAGATACGTTTTTTAAAATCAGAATATGTTCTCCCTCGCCATGCACTGCGCTGCCCCACCTCTTTTCCCTCCCATGAGGCGCCACTGGACGCGAGATGACGACACCATAATTTTTGCCACTGTTATACTGCTAATATACTGCAGCCAAATTTCCCCATGAGACGGCCTCAATCAAAGCTGCATCATAATTTGTTTTGCAGGACTATAGAATGTTGAAAAGTCCCAGCATCAAGCAAAACTGTGCCACTCTAACACAATCTATACAATCCGGGCAGGTTTCCTAGTGCCCGTTGCGCTTCTTGTCACTTCTCGCCTTGCAGCACCCTCATCAACATACAGCTTTAAGGCGTTCAAACCTCCAACTGAGCCATGCACAGACAAGCGTTGATATCTGCCATTTGCTCTCTCATATCCCTGCTCAGCATACTCATCCAGCGGCAGGACGGTTGCGAGGAACCGGGAACCAGAAGTTGCGAGTGATGCCCATTGGGCTGAATCATCTCTGACTATGGCATTTTGACAAAACAATGAGCATTCTTTGTGAAAATCTTACACTAGCTTAACCCCTTCGCTGCCAGGCCTTTTCCCCCCCTGTGCCGAGCCTTTTTTGGCTATTTGGGGCAGTTCGTGTTTAGGCCCTCATAACTTTTTGTTCACATAAGCTACCCACGCCAAATTTGTGTCCTTTTTTTCCAACATCCTAGGGATTCTAGAGGTACCCAGACTTTGTGGGTTCCCCAGAAGGAGGCCAAGAAATTAGCCAAAATACAGTGAAAATTTAATTTTTTTCAAAAAAATGGGAAAAAGGGGCTGCAGAAGAAGGCTTGTGGTTTTTTCCCTGAAAATGGCATCAACAAAGGGTTTGCGGTGCTAAAATCACCTGCTTCCCAGCTTTCAGGAACAGGCAGACTTGAATCAGAAAGCCCAATTTTTCAACCCAATTTTGGCAATTTACTGGGACATACCCCATTTTTATGATTTTTTTGTGCTTTCAGCCTCCATCCAGTCAGTGACAGAAATGGGCATGAAACCAATGCTGGATCCCAGAAACCGAAACATTTCGGAAAAATAGACAAAATTCTGAATTCAGCAAGGGGTAATTTGTGGAGATCCTACAAGGGTTTCCTACTGGAAATAACAACTGAAAAAAAATATTGACATTGAGGTGAAAAAAACTGCAATTTTTCTCTACGTTTTACTCTGTAACTTTTTCCTGCAATGTCAGATTTTTTAAAGCAATATACCGTTACGTTTGCTGGACTCTTCTGGTTGAAGGGATATATAGGACTTGTAGGTTCATCAAGAACTCTAGGTACCCAGAGCCAATAAATGAGCTGCACCCTGTAGTGGGTTTTCATTCTGTACCGGGTATGCAGCAATTCATTTGCTGAAATATAAAGAGTAAAAAGTAACTATCAAGAAAACCTTTGTATTTCCAAAATGGGCACACGATAAGGTGTTGAGGAGCAGTGGTTATTTGCACATCTCTGAAATCCAAAGTGCCCATACTAGCATGTGAATTACAGGGCATTTCTCAAATAGACGTCTTTTTTACACACTCTCTTATATTTGGAAGGAAAAAATGTAGAGAAATACAAGGGGAAATAACACTTGTTTTTCTATTCTATGTTCTCCCAAGTCTCCCGATAAAAATGGTACCTCACTTGTGTGGGTAGGCCAAGCGCCCGCGACAGGAAATGCCCCAAAACACAACGTGGACACATCCCATTTTTTCACAGAAAACAGAGCTGTTTTTTGCAAAGTGCCCACCTGTAGATTTTGGCCTCTAGCTCAGCCGGCACCTAGGGAAACCTACCAAACCTAGGGGAATCCAAATGGGGATGACTTGTGTGGCTCAGACCAGGTTCTGTTACCCAGAATCCTTTGCAAACCTCAACATTTGGCTAAAAAAACACATTGTCCTCACATTTCGGTGACAGAAAGTTCTGGAATCTGAGAGGAGCCACAAATTTCCTTCCACCCAGCGTTCCCCCAAGCCTCCTGATAAAAATGATACCTCCCTTGTGTGGGTAGGCCTAGCGCCCACGAAAGGAAATGGCCCAAAACACAACGTGGACACATCAAATTTTTTCACAGAAAACAGTGCCTACCTGTGGATTTTGGCCTCTAGTTCAGCTGGCACCTGTGGAAACCTAGCAAATCAGCACATTTTTGAAAACTAGACACCTAGAGGAATCCAAGATGGGGTGACTTGTGGGGCACTGACCAGGTTCTGTTACCCAGAATCCTTTGCAAACCTCAAAATTTGGCCAAAAAAACACTTTTTCCTCTCATTTTGGTGACAGAAAGTTCTGGAATCTGAGAGGAGCCACAAATGTCCTTCCACCCAGCGTTCCCGTAAGTCTCCCGATAAAAATGGTACCTCACTTGTGTGGGTGGGCCTAGCGCCCACAAAAGGAAATTGTCCAAAACACAACGTGGACACATCACATTTTTTCACAGAAAACAGAGGTGTTTTTTGCAAAGTGCCTACCTGTGGATTTTGGCCTCTAGCTCAGCCGGCCCCAGGGGAGGGCAGAAATTGCCTAAAATAAATTTGCCCCCCCAATCCCCACGGGGAGGGACCCTTGGCTACCGGGTCACTCCCCTTGCGTGACGGTGCAAAAAAAAAGATCCCCGTGCCTAGTGGTTTCTGCCTCCCTTGGGGGCAGATTGACCTAAAATCGGACGATTTGCCCCCAAGGGGGGCAGAAATGGTCTAAATACAATTTGCCCCTTCAGGGGAGCGACCCTTGCCTAAGGGATCGCTCCCCATCTCTAAAAAAACAAACAAACAAAAACACAAAAAAATAATTAGCCCTGGCGCCTAGAGGTTTCTGCCCCCCGGGGGTAGATCGCCTAATAACAATAGGCCGATCTGCCCGCAGGGGGGGCAGAAATGGCCTATAATAAATTTGCCCCCCTCATCCCCCCGGGGAGCGACCCTTGCCTACGGGGTCACTCCCCTTGTGTGACGGCGCAGAAAAAAAGATCCCTGGTGCCTAGTGGTTTCTGACCTAAAATTGGCGGATCTGCCCCCAGAGCGGGCAGAAATGGGCTAAATACAATTTGCCCCTCCAGGGGAGCGACACTTGCCTATGGGGTCGCTCCCCATCTCTAAAAAAACAAACAAACAAAAACAAAAAACACAAAAAAAAATTAGCCCTGGCGCCTAGAGGTTTCTGTCCCCTGGGGACAGATCGCCTAATAACAATAGGCCGCTCTACCCCCAGGGGGGGTAGAAATGGCCTATGATAAATTTGCCCCCCCACCCCCCTGGGGAGCGACCCTTGCCTACGGGGTCGCTCCCATTGCGTGACGGCGCAAAAAAAAAGATCCCTGGTGCCTAGTGGTTTCTGACCTAAAATCGGCTGATCTGCCCCCAAAGCGGGCAGAAATTGCCTAAATACAATTTGCCCCTGCAGGGGAGCGACCCTTGCCTAAGGGGTCGCTCCCCATCTCTAAAAAAACAAACAAAAAATATATATATATTTGCCCTGGCGCCTAGAGGTTTCTGCCTTCCCTGGTGGCAGATCGGCCTAATAACAATAGGCTGATCTGCCCCCGGGGGGGGCAGAAATGGCCTAAAATAAATTTGCCCCTCTAGCCCCCCGGGGAGCGACCCTTGCCTACGGGGTCACTCCTCTTGCGTGATGGCGCAAAAAAAAAGATCCCTGGTGCCTAGTGGTTTCTGCCCCCCTTGCGGGCAGATTGACCTAAAATCGGCCGATCTGCCCCCAAAGCGGGCAGAAATGGCCTAAATACAATTTGCCCCTCCAGGGTAGCGACCCTTGCCTAAGGTGTCGCTCCCCATCTCTAAAAAAACAAACAAACAAAAAACAAAAGCACAATTTTTTTTTAGCCCTGGTGCCTAGAGGTTTCTGCCCCCCTGGGGGCAGATCGGCCTAATAACAATAGGCTGATCTGCCTCCACGGGGGGCAGAAATGGCCTAAAATAAATTTGCCCCCCGGGGAGCGACCCTTGCCTAAGGGGTCGCTCACCTTACGTGAAATTCACGAACAAAAAAAAAAAACTCCTTGGTATCTAGTGGTTTCTGTCCCCCTTGTGGGCAGGTTGGCCTCATAAAAATAGGCCAATCTTCCCCCAAGGGGGGCAGAAATGGCCTAAATATAATTTGCCCCCTATGGGTGCGACCCTTGCCTAAGGGGTCGCTCCCCACCTCTAAAACAAAAAAAAATAAAAAAAAATATCCCTGGTGCCTAGAGGTTTCCCCTAGGGGGGGGCAGAAAAGGCCTTAAAAAAATGCCCCCCCCCTGGGAGCAACCCTTGCCCAAGGGGTCGCTCCCTCATGCCAGTTTCCTTTTTGAAAAAACATCCCTGGTGTCTAGTGGGCGTTTTGACAGCCGGATTGCTTTCAATCCGGCTGCCAAAAAGCAGAGAGAGACTTCAAAGGGAAGAAAATAACTTTCCTTCCCTTTCAAGCCTCTCTCTGCCTCCCCCACGTGATCGGAAGAGAAATGCAAAGCATTTCTCTTCCGATCGAGCTGGAAGCTGAGCATCCGATCGCGCTGGAAGCTGAGCTTCCAGCGCGATGGGTGGAGGCCCTGTAATAAACAGCACGGGGTGGGGGGGGCCGGGGTGGAAGGGCTTCCCCTTCCATCCCTGACTTGGGGGGGTGGGGGGGAACCCAACAGAGGGAGCGCTAGCGCTCCCTCTGGGCTGTGTGCCCAGGACGTAATGGTTACATCCTGGGCACAGCAGCACTGTGCCTCAGGACGTAACCATTACGTCCTGGGCACAGAAGGGGATAATATGAGCAATCACTGGCATCATTAAAAACACATATTTACTTCTGCTAACTAAGTCCTCATCCTATCTGATTGATATAATCCTGCTTCCATACATGCTTTCTCTTGGCATGCGATCTAGCACACAACATACGTGTTTTCTCTGTAATTTTGATTTATTGTTACAGGTATCTGAGTCACTGTTCCTTTATAAATCCTCTTTTCCTCTTTTTCTTTTCTAGGTGAATACAGATGGCTGTGTCTACTGGCGCCCAAGAAAAAGGAAAATAACTAGGGTAAATTCCTGTATTTAGAAATGGGGTTTCTGGTTGGCAGTCAGTTTGCACTCTATTCAACCAGGGACCCTCATTCTAGTCAGGGTAAGGGAGTTACACTCCTAAAACAACCCCTGCTCAACCCCTCGAAATCTTGGCACAAGCAGCCAGGCTTATCTCAAAGGTAATGTGTAAATTATTTGTACCAACACACACAGTAATGCAGTGAAAGCACTACAAAATGAACACCACACTAGTTTAGATAAATAGCCAATATTTATTTATCTAAATCAAACAAGACCAAAATGACAAAAATCCAACATACACAAGTCAAGATATGAATTTTTAAAATAATCGATTCTTACTCCATAGGAAACAATAAAATCGTTGTTGTTAAGCAAAGTACCTGGTTTGCATAAAAATAAAGCTGCGCGGGCATTGAAAAAGTCAGCATTTGGTTCTTTTTCTCTCTCGTAAGGGAGTGATGCGTCGATTTCTTAATGGGGCACCTTGGGTATGCGCGAGTTCACAATGATTTTGACACCCGGCGATAATGCGTGTGAAATCTGGCAGTGCAGTGATGGAAAATCACACTAAGTGGGGTTTGGGTCGTTTTCGCAAGCCGCAAGCAGGTGTTGCGTTGTTTCAACAGCTGCGATGCATGTGATGCGTCGATTTCACGTCTACGATGCAAGTGGTGCATCAATTTCAGCCATGAGGTGGGTGGCACATTGTTTTTACAGCCATGTTGCAGGTGGTGCATTGAACTTTTCCCTGCACGGCTTCCTGTGCATGGATTTCAGTACTTGCTCTACCAGCATACCTTTCAAGGGCTCAGGTACTGGATAGGGCGCCACTTGGCAGGGCAGGAGTGTCAGCAGAGAGTCCAGGTGCTGGCAGAGGAAGTCTTTGATGGACCTGAGACTTCAAAACAAGAGGCAAGCTCAGTCTAAGCCCTTGTAGACCCTTCACAAGAAGGAATATACCACAAAATCCACTCTTTGTCCTCTTTCAGGCAGAAGATGCAACTGCAGGCCAACCCAGCAAAGCACAGTCACAGGCAAAGGGCAGTACTCCTCCTCCATCTCTTCAGCTCTTCTCCTTTGTGTGAGGACAGGCACAGCCCTTTAGGGTGTAAGTAGCCACTCCTTCCTCCACTCTAGCCCAGATGGACCATCAGGATATGCAGGCTACACTGAGCTCCTTTTGTGTCACTGTCTAGTGGAGATTCACAAACAGCCCAACTGTCACCCAGACAGGGAATACACAGCAGAAGGAGTCTCAGAATGGTTTAAGCAGGAAAATGCCTACTTCGTAAAAGTGGCATTTTCAAACTAACAATCTAAAAACCAACTTTACCAAAAGATGTATTGTTAAATTGTGAGTCGAGAGATCCCAAACTCCATATTTCCCAAAGGGAAACTGCACTTAAAATACATTTAAAGGCAGCCCACATGCTAATCTATGAGAGAGATAGGCCTTGCAACAGTGAAAACCGAATTTGGCAGTATTTCACTGTCAGAACATGTAAAACGCATAGGTACATGTCCCACCTTTAACTTACACTGCACCCTGCCCATGGGGCTACCTAAGGCCTACCTTAGGGGTGCCTTACATGTATAAAAAGGGGAGGTTTAGGCCTGGCAAGTGGGCACAATTCGAGTTGGCAGTTTAAAACTGTGCACACAGACACTGCAGTGGCAGGTCTGAGCCATGTTCACAGGGCTACTCATGTTGGTGGCACAACCAGTGCTGCAAGCCCACTAGTAGCATTTGATTTACTGGCCCTGGGCACCTCTAGTGCACTTTACTAGGGCCTTAGTAGTAAATCAAATATGTCACTCATGGGAAGCCAATTGTACATATATTTTACATAGGAGCACTTGGGCTTTAGCACTGGATAGCAGTGGTAAAGTGCCCAGAGTATCAAAACAGCAAAAACAGAGTCCAGCACACATCAACCACCTGTGAAACACAGGCAAAAAGTTAGGGAAGACCACACAAAGTTTGCCAAGTCTAACAGTTACCCATACCTTGACTGTTGTCAGCCTCACCGTCATTCATATAAGCACTTTAATTCCCTGTCCTGCTTGTCTTCTCTACAATCTCACTTGTATCACTTCAGATTCCTCCTCTCAGCCACCTGTTGTCCAGTCCTGCTATTCTTCCAATCTCCCACCTGCTGCCCCTCTCCCTTGTCTTTCCACCACCCTCAGAGCCTTTCCTGCCCACCCTCCATCATCTCCATGCCACTGAAAAATGGTGGATGTAATTTTTTGGAGTCGGAATAGATGTTGATTACCCTCTTTCTCTTTCACCTTTATCATCTGTGAGATCCCCTTGGAATCAGCCACTCAAGCTGCTGTGGTTGCTCATCCCACTCAGTGTTGTAATGTCCATTTGTTTCTTTTACAGTGACAATGAATCTTGGAACCAGCCTTAGGGTTACATTTTCTCTTGGAATGGACATGAAACTGACATGACAACTGCCTGCTATTGAACCCTCTCCCCCAGAATGGACATGGAACTGACATGGAACTTACATCACAATTGCCAGCAGGCCCAGCCCTTGAGTCCACAATCCCTAGGGAGGTTCCTCAAGCTTGGATGCCACTCCATAATCAACTAATTGTTGATGTCAACATTAAATGACAGAAATAACCAATGGCCATTTTCTAATACTGTATAGTGAAAGATAAGAAAGATAGAATTCTTGTTTTCTCTTCCATCTTTAATCCAGATGTGCAATACACTAATTTAGTAATTGGACAAATCCTAATTTCTGTTTAATGGAAAATACCTACCTCCGGATGGGCATTACTAGAAAGTTAATAAGGGGACTTGCTTATGATGGCCGCATTCTGTTAATTATAATTTAAGTCATGATTCCACTAAATTTGGTCATCCACACTTAGCCCATCAAAATTAGTTGTCATGTAATGTACCCAATAGTTTTTACTGTCTAGACCTCCATTCTGTTTAGCAAACTCCTCTGCACTCCTAGAAGCCATTCAGTCTTCAGCAGATCTTTGTGGCTCATGTATCTAGCTTTTGTGTGAATTGCTTGGCCATAAGCTTCCAGGCTGAGGCCTTTAAAGGTTTTCAAGATTCAAAAAGTGAGTTTAAAAAGGTCCAAAGGTAGAAATCCTGACCTGACAATGATGCAAAAGTATCCAGTGATGAGAGAACTTCTCAGAGCGTAACTGTGGCAGGTCGAACAGTATGAAGACCACTGAAGCGTTGTTTTGTTAGTGGTAAGTGGTTTATTTTTTTACTTATACGGGAAGTAAGGTATTTTAACAAAACAACAAGGGCGATTGTCTTTCTCATTCGTTCTGTTCTTCTTTTGTATCTTTTCCCAGATTGGTGATTTTATGTTCGTACTTCTTGTTTTACAGGTGACCCATCTGTCTTGCTCGCTCGTCGGAATCCAGGGTGATACCGGAAACAGAAGGGAAAAACGCTAAGGTAAGTATTGTGTTATAATTGGGGTTCTCCTCTCTCTCTTATCTCTGGACTGGGGAAAGTGGTAAACACAAAGGGGAGGGGTTGGTGCCGGTGAGGAGTTTTAGGGAATGGAGTGACCACATCTATTATTAGTGCAGAAATAAGTGTCACTGGTGTGATAATTGTAGTGCCCTTCTTCCTACCTCCCTTTCCAAACCCCCCCCTATGACCCCTCCTCAGTCCCCTTTTCTCTTATTTCCCTTCGTATTGTCCAAAAGGACCGTACATTGTTTAGCCACGACCCTCCAGGGTCGTGGCTGGCTTTGTAGTGGTCCTCCTGCTGGTCCCCTTTCTCCAGGCTCTGGTGCTCTTCTTCCCTCTCTCTCTCCTCCTGCTCCTCGTCTGCTTCTCTCCTCCTGTTCCTCCCTTCCTCCTCGCTCTCCTCTTGTCTCCCGGTCTCCGTCTCCGTTTCTTCCTCTCTTCGCAGCGCGTCTCCTTCTTGTTGCCCTCCAGCCCGGGAAACTGACCTCATTTCCCGGGAAACGCCGTCCCGCCTCCCTCGTTCGCGCCGCGTCTCCCCGGCAACGGGAAGACGCGGAAATGACGTATCGGCCTCGTCCGATACGTCATCCGAGTTGCTCGTAGCCGGGATCGCCCGGCTACAGTAACATTTTAACTTTCCACTCTGAGCTGTTGCAGCAAACCCAAAGGCTTCAGCAGGACCTTGTTCAACACATTTCTGACTTCAAATGGACTTCGCCAGATATAACCTGCTACCTTGCCCTACACAAAGAGTCTGTCTACTATTTCAGAGACTTAGGGGCTTGTTTACGGCATGGTATGCATCACCCATTGTTTTGGGCTTGTTTGGGCTTCTTGGCTTCTCCTCTCCTGGAAGGTTTGCGCCTCTGTTTCCCTGCGGCCCGCCCCCCTCCCTCCTCCTCGAAACTCTTTCCACTCCTGACTCCTGCTGCCCCCACCCCCCCACACTCCCATTGGAGGTTTTCCTCCCTCCTCCCAGCTGCCACTCCCTCCCACCTCCCAACTTATGCAGCTGCAGCCCGAGGTTAGAAGCGACCTCTGACCCTGCATCCTTGCAGGCAGGTCGCTTCCTCCTCACCACTGGTCCGGTAAGTGCTGCCATTGTTTTGGCCTTGTTTGGGCTTCTCTGAGCTTGTTTGGGCTTGTTTCAGCTTCTTGGCTTCTCCTCTCCCAGAAGGTTCGTGCCGCTGCTTCCCCGCGGCCCTGCCACCCTCCCTCCTCCTCGGAGCTCTTCCCGCTCCTGACTCCTGCTGCCTCCACCCCCCCGCACTCCCATTGGAGGTTTCCCTCCCTCCTCCCAGCTGCCACTCCCTCCCACCTCCCCTCTTATGCCGGCCGCAACGCGAGGTTAGAAGCGACCTCTGACCCTGCATCCTTGCAGGCAGGTCGCTTCCACCTCACCACTGCTTCGGTAAGTGCTGCCATTGTTTTGGGCTTGTTTGGGATTGTCTGGGCTTGTTTGGGCTTGTTTGGGCTTCTTGGCTTCTCCTCTCCCGGAAGGTTTGTGCCGCTGCTTCCCCGCGGCCCCGCCCCCCTCCCTCCTTCTCGGAGCTCTTCCCACTCCTGACTCCTGCTGCCCCGCCCCCCTGCACTCCCATTGGAGGTTTCCCTCCCTCCTCCCAGCTGCCACTCCCTCCCACCTCCCCTCTTATGCCGACCGCGCCCATCGCCAGGCCCCCTGACCAACACGCCTCCTGCGCCACTGAACACCTTTACACTGCCAATGAACTCCACACCCTTAATCCAGGACGCGCCTCCATCTGCTTCCAGTCCACACCGACCCGCACCAAAGGACCCTTCTCCTGCAAAGCCTGCAATTTCACCTGCAACCTAACCTCCAAACTCCAAATCAAAACAGACAACTGCCTAAGATGCATTCTACTTACCACCCGCTCCGTCCACAAACATGCAATTGAACTCTGGGACCTCCTGACCACATACTCGCCCGACATCGCATTCCTCACCGAAACCTGGATGAATTTGGCCTCGGAACCAGACGTAGCCATAGCCATACCAGAAAACTACAAGATCACCAGAAGAGACCGAATCAACAGACCAGGAGGAGGGATCGCCATAGTCCACAAAAACACCAGAAGAGTCTCCACTAACTCCCACAACACCATCAACTCTGCCGAGCACCTCCACTTCAAAATCCACATCAACGCCAACAACACACTCAGAGGAACACTGGTCTACAGACCCCCTGGACCCAGACCGCAGTTCTGCGATGACATCGCCGACGCCATCAGCTCCCAAGCCCTCGCCTCAACAGACTACATCCTCCTCGGTGACCTAAACTTCCACCTAGAAAATAACAACGATATCAACATCACCAACCTAATAGACTACCTCGCCAACTTCGGCCTCAAGCAACTCGTCACTTCACCCACCCACTCCGCAGACCACACACTCGACCCCATCTTCTCAGCCAGCAACCACGTCTCTTTCAGCCACACCACTGAACTCAGCTGGACAGACCACCGCTGCATCCACTTCTCCTACCAGAAACCAGTCACTCACCACCACTGCACACAACCCCCGACACAACTGGAGCAAAATATCAACGGATCAACTGATCTCCACTCTCACCCAGGCCCCACCCCCTGGGACCCTGGACTCCAACACAGCCACCACCAACCTGCATTGCTGGATAGAAGATTGCGCCAACACCCTCGCACCACTCAAAAAAAAAAAAACACCTCCCACAGAATGAAGGCCAGCTGGTTCACCCCAGAACTACAGGAATCCAAATGGCTATGTCTCAGAATGGAAAAAGCCTGGCACCGTGACCCTACCAACTCCAACCACATCGCTTTCAAGGATGCCCTACGCAAACATCACCAACTGATCCGCACCACCAAAAGGACCCACTTCAAAAACCGCATTGACGCCAACGCTCACAACAGTAAAGAGCTCTTCGGCATCATCAATGAGCTCTCCACCCCCAGGACCTGCTCCAACGAACCTCTGCCATCACAGGAGTTCTGCAACTCACTGGCAACCCACTTCCGTCGAAAGAGAGAAGAAATCCATTATAGCTTCAAACCCCAGACCCACCAGCAGACTACAAACACCCAGGAACACAACGCTCCAAGCAACACCCACCTCCTCCACACCTGGACCCCCGTCAACATAGAGGACACCGCCACCACCATGGTCTCCATCCACTTCGGATCAGCATCGGACCCCTGCCCACACCATATGTTCAATAAGGCAAAAATAATCATCGCCCCCCACCTCTGCAAAACCATCAACAGCTCCTTCGAGTCAGCCACCTTCTGAGAAAGATGGAAGCACGCAGAAATCAACGCCCTGCTGAAGAAACCAAAGGCAGACCCAGACGACCCCAAGAACTACCGGCCGATCTCCCTCTTCCCCTTCCCAGCCAAGGTCATTGAAAAAATCATAAACAGCCAACTATCCCGGTTCCTGGAAGACAGCAAGGTACTCAACACCTCCCAATCCAGATTCCGCAGAAACCACAGCACCGAGACTGCACTCATTGCTGCCACAGATGACATTAGGACCATGCTCGATGAAGGAGAAACAGCAGCACTTTTCCTTCTGGACCTCTCTGCAGCTTTCGACACGGTATGTCATCACACTCTCCGCACACACCTACACAACGCTGGAATCCACGACAAGGCACTCAACTGGATCTCGTCATTTCTCTCAGGCAGAACCCAGAGAGTCCGCCTCCCACCGTTCCTGTCAGAAGCCTCCAGAATCATCTGTGGCGTTCCCCAAGGATCTTTGCTCAGCCCCACGCTCTTCAACGTTTACATGGCCCCCCTCGCCAACATCGCACGAACCCACCACATCAACATAGTTTCTTACGCAGACGACACTCAGCTCATCCTCTCCCTCACGAAAGACCCTACAACTGCAAAGAACAACCTCCACAACGGACTTCACGCCATCGGCAGCTGGATGGAATCAAGCCATCTCAAGTTACACACAGACAAGACATAAATCCTCATCTTTGGCACCAACCCCTCAACTTGGAATGACTCCTGGTGGGCCACCTCCCTAGGAACCACGCCCTTACCCACCACCCACGCACGCAACCTAGGCTTCATCTTGGACTCCACACTCAGCATGACTCAGCAGGTCAATGCCATCTCCTCTTCCTGCTACAACACTCTTCGCATGCTCCGCAAAATTTCAAGTGGATTCCTGTCGAAACCAGGAAAACTGTCACCCACGCCCTGGTGAGCAGCCGATTGGACTACGGAAATGCCCTATATGCAGGAATAACAACCAAACTCCTAGCAAAGCTACAAAGAATCCAGAACGCATCCGCCCACCTCATTCTGGACATCCCACGCCGCGACCACATTTACCCCCACCTCAGAGACCTTCACTGGCTACCAGTATCAAAGAGGATCACCTTCAAACTCCTCATCCACACACACAAGGCCATCGACAACACAGGCCCACCCTACCTCAACGACAGACTGACCTTCCACACCCCACCCCACCCGCAATCTTCGCTCCGCCAGCCTCGCCTTCACCTCCATCCCCCGCTTCCGCCGCACCACCGCTGGACGAAGATCCTTCTCTCACCTAGCCACCAAGACCTGGAACTCCCTACCGCTCCACCTTCGCCAGACCCAAGGCCTCTTGACATTCAGGAAACGCCTCAAGGCATGGCTCTACGACCAGTAGCTCCCCCCTCCAGTGCCTTGAGAGCCTAACGGGTGATTAATGCGCTCTATAAATCCTTGATTGATTGATTGATTGACTCTTTCACCATGCAATGTGGTGCAAGAGCAATGCATACCATATACGTGATTTATGAAGCCAGCCATGCAAGGCCACTTCACATGGCCCTGAGTGGCTCTATAAATCTGGAGTAAAGTAACACAGCACAAAATCGCTGCATTGCTTTACTCTGCACAAGGGAGACATTTAATGGGCATTGCATGAGTGTTCCTACAAAAGTACATGGGTTTTGACACATTACCAAATTTACCAGAAATGGTAAACCTGTGAGTGCACCGAACTATACGTCTACCCAGGAGAGGCATAACGAGGAGAAATATTTTTATTTCTCCTCATTACTTGTACTTGCTATGTGTGCTGGAGGTGTCTCCTCCTGCACAAAAGCAATCCTGCATGCAAATCAGTATTCCTACACCATGATGCAAAGGTGCCTGCATTGGTGCTAGGCAGCTCACTGTGCATCAATGCTGGAGAAAGGACAAGCACTGTATTACAATAAGTACATTGCATTCCTGCCTTTCTCGTTAATGCAGCACAGCAAGGTGACTTGCTGTGCTGTGCTGGGTTACTGTCTCATCAATAGGCCCCTAAGTCCAAAGGTAAAAACTTTGACTGAGACTGACTCAGCACACATACTAAGAGGAAATGCTTCCAAAGAAAGTTTGTGTGTAGGACACTACCCTTTTTTGCCAAATAACTATATTAACCATTACACAGACTACGTTGCACTGTGGCATAACAGTGTCTCCATTGGTCCTAGGCAGCCCAAAGTGCACCAGTGAAAGGAGGGAGCAGGACTGCACCATTTCATTGAAGATATGGCACAGTTCTGCTCCTTCTGCAATACAGTAAAACATCTTGCCTTGCTGAGCTGTGTTGTGACAAATATGTGCCCTAGGTGTATCAAAAAAGTAGCAAATCTGCTCCCATAGAAATACTCATTGAATGGGTGCAAATGTATTACTTTTTAGAATTCACAAACATTGGCAATAGAAGGCTTAGAAAGCTACTCCAGTCTCAGGTTTCCAGGCATAATACTAGCGATCAAACACCCAGAAGGTGATGGGATCAATGCTTGCAAATATATAACCACTGGCAATCCCTTGGAGTAGCATTCCAAACCATTGTTCTCCACTCACTGTGCCACTCTAGGCCGAGGGCCTGATTTAGAATTTTAGCAGATGGAGTAAAGGTAGTCAGGGTGGTTTACTATGCCCACCAAATTTAGAGATGTCCGCCAGACTGGCGGAAATCTCTGTGCATTGGCAGGAACCACTGACATGATGTTTCCTGTCAATGTAGGAATTCTTTAATGGACAGCTCCGTCAAACATGATGGGTGGCCGTCAAACTTTTCCAAAGTTTATTATCCTTCAAAAACAAACTCCAAGGCAGGACTTTGTTTAACAAAAATAATTTATTTACAAACAAAGACTCCTGCACGAATTAAGCTGATTCGGTGAGGGTCATTTTTGTTTTTTTTACTGTTCAGGTTTTACCTGGTGGTGACAGACACAAAAAAAAAACATTTGACCATGCACTCTAATTAGGGCAAATGGTCAGATGGCCTACTTCCCATGGCACCCACTCCATTAGACCATCGAAGGAAGGTTTACACTGACAAAGTGAATTTTATTCAAGATCAGCCAGGCAGCCCTTGAGGTGGGTGGAGAGAGTGCTCTGTCACTGTTTCAACTTAGTACCTGGCCACCAAACTCTGAATTAGACCCAGAGGCTCACTTAATAGAAATCAGTACTGACCCTGCTCCTCATGGGAACAGTCCATCTCAAACTGTAGTCATCTCACACACCACACTGTGATCATATGTTTTTTTTAGTTGGGAAATTTGAGATGCACACAGCCAGAAATTCACAGGCTAAGCTACTCCCCTGTATATCCCGTTGGTCAGGAATCTACCAGACAAGGTAAGTGTTAGACTTTTCATCCTTGGCGTGGTCTCCCTTAACTTTTTGCCTCTGTTCCCCAGGTTGTTGATGTGTGCTGGACTCTGATTTTGCGGTTTTTGTTACTCTGGGCACTTTACCACTGCTAACCAGTGCTAAAGTGCAAGTGCTCCTGTTTAAATTGTATGTAAGTGGTTCATCCATGATTGGCATATTTGAGTTACTAGTAAGTCCCTAGTAAGGTGCACTAGAGGTGCCAGGGCCTGTAAATCAAATGCTACTAGTGGGCCTGCAGCACTGGTTGTGCCACCCACATAAGTAGCTCTGTAATCATGTCTCAGACCTGCCACTGCAGTGTCTGTATGTGTATTTTTACACTGTAAATTCGACTTGGCAAGTGTACCCACTTGCCAGGCCTAAACCTTCCCTTTCCTTACATGTAAGGCACCCCTAAGGTAGGCCCTAGGTAGCCCCAAGGGCAGGGTGCAGTGTATGGATGAGGTAGGACATATAGTAATGTGGTTTATATGTCCTGACAGTGAAAATACTGCCACTTTCGTTTTCACTGTTGCAAGGTCTGTCTCTCTCTCATAGGATAATATGGGGGCTACCTTTAAATATGATTAAAGTGTAGATTCCCCTAGAGAGTAGATGGACATGTGGAGTTTGGGATCCCTGAACTCACAATTTAAAAATACATCTTTTAGTAAAGTTGATTTTAAGATTGTGCGTGTGGAAATGCCACTTTTAGAAAGTGAGCAGTTTCTTGCTTAAACCATTCTGTGACTCTGCCTTGTTTGTGGATTCCCTGTCTGGGTCAGTTTGACAGTTGGGTTGTTTTTCACCTCACACCAGACAGTGACACAAAGGGAGCTGGGGTGTGATCTGCATTTCCTGATTAGCTATCTCTGCTAGGAGGGAGGGGTGGAGTGGTCACTCTCATCTGAAAGGACTGTGCCTGCCTCTGACAATGCTGTCTCCAGCCCCCTGGTGTGTGTCTGAGGCCTTGCCTGGGCAAGGCAGGATTTCACAAGAAGGTGTGAGTCCCCTTTGAAGAAAGGTGACTTCAAAGACTAAAATGGGTATAAGAAGGGCACCCAAACTTACAAACTTTAGAAACACTTCTGGAACCAAGAGGAACCTCTGCCTGGAGAAGAGCTGATAGCTGAGGAAAAAGTGCTGCCCTGCCTGTGACTGTGCTTTGTGGAGCTTTCCTGCAGTGCTGCTTCTGCCAGAGTAAGAGGGCAAAGACTGGACTTTGTGTGCCTTCCATCTTGAAGAAGAAATCTCCAAGGGCTTGATGTAGAGCTTGCCTCCTGTTGTTGAAGTCTCAGGGATAGCAAAGACTTCTTCCTGCCAGCACCTGGAGTCTCTGGAGAGACCCCTACTCTGCTCTGTGGTGCCCTTCCAGTTCCTGGGACCCTGAAAGGAGAGGCTGGCAGCCTAAGGACAAAAATACACGCACCGAGCGCCGTGCGGAGAAAAGATCGACGCGAATCCGATCGCGGCTGAGAAAACGACGCGACGCCGGTTCCGCAGCTGAGAAACGACGCCGCAGGAAACGCGACCGAAAAACCGACGCCCGGAGCAGGAGAAACGACGCGCAGCATCGCTGACGGAGGCTGAGAGATCGCACCCTGCGCCGCGGGACTTTCGGATCGTCGTGTGGCTGGCTTTTTCAACACGCACCGCCGTGCCGAGTTGTTTTCGACGCACACAGCCGTGCAGGGTTACTTTCGACACACACCGCCCGTGCGGGGTTATTTTTGACGCAAACCAGGTACATTTTCACGCTAGCAGCGCTAGTGTGGTGTTACAACTACCTAAAGACTCTTTTTATTTTAAACCTTTAAAAAAATCATAACTTGACTTGTGTATGTTGGATTTTTGTCGTTTTGGTCTTGTTTTGTCTAGATAAATATTTCCTATTTTTCTAAACTGGTGTTGTGTCATTTTGTAGTGTTTTCATTGAGTTACTGTGTGTGTTGGTACAAATACTTTACACCTAGCACTCTGAGGTTAAGCCTACTGCTCTGCCAAGCTACCAAGGGGGTAAGCAGGGGTTAGCTGAGGGTGATTCTCTTTTATCCTAACTAGAGTGAGGGTCCTTGCT
This sequence comes from Pleurodeles waltl, assembly GCF_031143425.1. NCBI lineage: Eukaryota > Metazoa > Chordata > Amphibia > Caudata > Salamandridae > Pleurodeles > Pleurodeles waltl. Next base: position 753,352,992 of record NC_090437.1, read on the forward strand.
TGAACAGGGGGTAACCGGACTGTCAACCAAAGACCCCATTTCTAACATTGGTGACCAGCGGTCGGGATTGGACTTGTATTTGTACTTGACATACAGTAATTAAGTGTACACTACGGTTTTGATCTCAGACCACTACGTGACCACATACTACTAGTCTTGTGATTTCTTTTGTTTTTTTACTTGGACTGTTTTTTCTCTGCATTCAGTTTCTTTTTTTTTTTTCGCTGATCCCGTGATTGACTTTTCTGGAACTTCATTTGAGAACTTGCTTTTCTGTTTTTGGAACTGTGCATATTTTTTTAACCTCTCATCATGTCTCAGTCTGGAGATGCCCTAGCTGAAGCTGCTTTTGACTTGGAGAAATTGGAGAGCTACAAAGTGGCTCAGTTGAAGCAGTTTTGTAGTAATGTTGGCTGTCCCATTAAGAGCTCATCCAAGAAGGATGAGCTGCAAAAGGCGCTGAGGGCCTGGGTGACAGCCAAAGCAGCTGAGGGGCACACAGATGAGGAGCCAGAGGGGGAAGAGGAGTTGCAAGTCACTCACACTGATGTAGTGGGTGGGCCTGCTATGTCTCAGGGGAGAATCTCCAGGGCAGGTAGCAGTGTGTCCTCCAAGAGTCTGACACCTGGAGAGTTACAGGACAGACAGGCAGAGAGGGAGTACCAATTGGAGCTGAAAAAGCTCAGTCTAGAGGTGGAACAGAGGAAGCTGGCCCTTGAGGAAAGGAAGATAAACATGGCTCATGAGCTCAGTTTAAAAGAGATTGATCAGAGGAGTCAGTCCAGTAAGGATGGTGGCAGCAATTCTACAGTGCAGCCTGAGAGAAGGGTACACATCCCAAAAGACCTTGTAAGGGATTATAAGAGGGAGGATGATATCTACTTGTGGTTCAAGGGTTATGAGTCAGCTCTCCACATGAACCTGGTCCCTGAAGCTCATTGGGGGGCAGCCCTGTGGAAGCATTTTGAGGCAGAGGGGAGGGACACACTGACGGCCTTAGGGGATGCTCAGAGTCTCACCTACCCTGCCATGAAGGAGGCCTTACTTACCAGGTATGGTCTCACCCCTGAGCAGTACAAGGAGAAGTTTAGGTCCTACAAGAGAAAGGAATCCCAAACATGGTTGGAATGTGTTGATTCTTGTTGCAGGTCACTGGATGGTTGGGTGAAGGGCAGTAAGGTAAACACATATGAGGGGCTTTACAATTTAATTGCTTGGGAGCACTTGTACAGTTTATGTTTTCCAGAGCTGCGCCAGCACCTCATTGACAGCAAGCTGACTGACCCCAGGAAGCTTGCACAGGAAGCGGACCGCTGGGAGAGCACCAGGGTCCAGAAGAGGTATGGGGGAGACCACGCCAAGGGTGGGCAGGGTCCCTCTCAGAAGAAAGGGGGGGGTAAGGGCAAACAGGATGAGTTCTCTAAAGGGCCCCAAACTGATTCCCAGGGTAAGGATTCCCAACCCCCCAGTGAAAAGAAGTCATGGTTTTCCAAAGGGAAGCCAGTGACAGGTGGTCCCCTACGTAAGTGCTATTCATGTGACCAGGTGGGTCATGTGAGGGGGGACCCCAAATGCCCCAAAAGTACACCGGCACCCACTGGTGCACCGTCCCAGGGTTTGGCCAGTGTAGCGCTTGGGGAGGAGTTGGTTTCAGGTGGGTGGGAACCAGCAGAAATGACCCTTGTCTCACTAGGGGACAGTGAGATGGTCCAGAGAAACCTAGTGCCTGATAACACTAAGAAGTACAGGCAATGGGTGACCATCAATGGACAGAGGGTGGAGGCTCTAAGAGACACAGGAGCCAGTGTGACTACAGTGAGGAGTCACCTGGTGTCTGAAGAGCAGATTGATCCCCGGGTACTTCACCAAGTAGTTGCAGTAGACAATTCTGAGCGCCTCTGCAGAGTGGCGCAGGTTCCCTTTGAATGGGGGGGGGTCTCAGGTTCCTGGAAAGTAGCTGTGAGTCCAACCATGCCTGTTGATTGTTTGCTAGGCAACGACCTGGAAGATTCCCCTTGGAAGGAGGTGGAACACAGGTCTCACTTGGAGATGTTGGGTCTGCCTGGGTGGGTATGCGTATCCACCCGGTCTATGGCAGCCAATCAGGGTAGTCAAGAGCCCCTGGAGCCTGAAACAGTGGCCCAGGGGACCGCCAAGAAGAGGAAAGGCAGGAGGCGCGGGAAACCCGCCCCAGAAGTTCCCACGGTCCGGGAGGAGGCAGAGCCTGAGGGTGATGCCCCGGAACCTACAGGGGAACAGGTGGCTGAACTGGGGGAGGTCCCTGAGCTGTCGCAGTGGCAGCAGGAAGGGGGACCCACCAGGGAAGTATTCTGCACAGCGCAGAAGGAGTGCCCTACTCTTGAGGGACTGCGGCAGCAGGCTGCAGCCCAGGCGGCTGGCAAGGCGCCAGGTACTCACCTGATTTATTGGGAGGATGGCCTCCTGTATAGTGAGCCTAAGGTTCCTGAGCCGGGGTCAGCTCGTATGCTGGTGGTACCCCAGGACTTCAGGACCTTCCTACTGGGTTTGGCTCATGATGTGCCTTTGGCAGGACATCTAGGGCAGGACAAGACCTATAAGAGGCTTGTCTCCCACTTTTACTGGCCCTTGATGAACAAGCAGTCGGCTGCTTATTGTAGATCTTGTCAGACTTGTCAGGCAAGTGGCAAGAGTGGGGGGAAATGCAAAGCTCCCCTCCAACCTTTACCGGTAGTCAGTACTCCCTTTGAAAGGGTAGGAATTGACATTGTGGGGCCTCTGGATCCCAAGACAGCCATGGGCAACAGGTTCATCCTGGTCTTGGTGGACCACGCCACACGGTACCCAGAAGCTATTCCTCTAAGGACGGTCACTGCCCCCGTGGTGGGACGTGCCTTGATGGGGGTTTTTACCCGCATGGGGTTCCCCAAGGAGGTGGTATCTGATAGAGGTACAAACTTCATATCCACTTATATGAAGTCTCTGTGGAAGGTGTGTGGGGTAACCTACAAGTTCACCACCCCTTACCACCCCCAAAGTAATGGTCTGGTTGAGAGATTCAACCGCACCTTGAAAGGCATGATTCAGGGCCTGTCAGAGCCCTTGAGGCGTAAGTGGGACGTCCTCTTGCCATGCCTTCTGTTCGCTTACAGGGAGGTGCCTCAAAAGGGACTTGGCTTTAGCCCCTTTGAGCTCATCTATGGCCACCCTGTGAGGGGACCGCTCAGTCTGGTGAAGGAGGCTTTGGAGGAAGCTCCTAGTAAACCACCCCAGGATGTATTTAGCTACATGCTGGCACTAAGAAACCAGACTGCCCGCTTCAGGAGTCTCGCTCAGGAGAACCTGGAAGCAAGCCAGGAGGATATGAAACGGTGGTACGACCAGAATGCCACTCTGGTTGAGTTTCAGCCTGGGCAAAAAGTGTGGGTCATGGCACCAGTGGAGCCTAGGGCTCTCCAAGATAAGTGGACTGGGCCTTTTGAGGTGGTGGAAAGAAAGAGTGAAGTCACCTATCTGGTAGACTTGCAATCCCCCAGGAACCCCTTAAGGGTCCTACATGTCAACCGCCTCAAACCACACTTTGAGCGAACTGAGCTATCCATGCTCCTAGCGACAGATGACGGGGTGGAGGAAGAGAGTGAGCCTCTTCCTGACCTCCTGTCTGCAGGAGAGAAAGATGGGTCTGTGGAGGGAGTGATCCTCTCCCCCTCCCTGACTGAGGAACAGCAGAGGGACTGTCGCCACGTGCTGGGACAGTTCGCCTCACTGTTTTCCCTGATCCCAGGAGTCACACACCTGTGCACACATGATGTGGACACTGGGGACAGTACACCTGTTAAACATAAGGTTTACAGGGTGACTGACAGGGTGAGGGCTTGCATTAAGGAGGAAGTCTCCAAAATGTTAGCCCTAAGGGTTATTGAGCACTCCAGCAGTCCTTGGGCCAGCCCAGTGGTCTTGGTCCCAAAGGCTACTGCTCCTGGTGCTACTCCAGAACTTAGGTTCTGTGTGGACTACCGGGGTCTCAATGCGGTCAGCAAGACTGACGCACACCCCATCCCCCGAGCTGATGAGCTCATTGATCGGTTAGGAGCTGCCAAGTACCTCAGTACGTTTGATTTAACATCTGGGTACTGGCAGATTGCCTTAACTGAAGGGGCAAAGAAGAGGTCAGCATTCTCTACCCCAGATGGGCACTTCCACTTCAATGTGATGCCCTTTGGGATGAAGAATGCCCCTGCCACCTTTCAGAGGTTGGTCAACCAGGTGTTGGCAGGACTGGATGAGTTCAGTGCCGCCTACCTGGATGACATTGCTGTGTTTAGTTCCACATGGGAGGAACACCTGCAACACCTCTGGAGAGTGTTAGAGGCCCTGCAGAAGGCAGGCCTCACTATTAAGGCGAGCAAGTGCCAAATAGGGCAGGGTTCTGTTGTGTACTTAGGACACCAGGTGGGGAGTGGCCAGGTGGCACCCCTACAGCCTAAGATTGACACGATCCTGGCTTGGGAGCCTCCCAAGACCCAGACTGAAGTGAGAGCCTTTTTAGGTCTCACAGGATACTATCGGAGGTTCGTTAAGGGATATGGTACCATTGTTACCCCCTTAACTGAGTTGACTTCTAAGAAGCAACCCAAGAAAGTGATCTGGACAGAGGCTTGCCAGAACGCTTTTGATGCCCTGAAGGCTGCCATGTGCACAGCACCTGTGCTGAAGGCACCTGACTACTCCACGGAGTTTGTTGTGCAGACAGACGCCTCAGAGCATGGTATTGGAGCAGTACTCTCACAGCTGAATGAAGAGGGCCTAGACCAACCCGTAGCCTTCATTAGCAGGAGGTTACTACCCAGGGAACGTAGGTGGAGTGCCATAGAACGTGAAGCGTTTGCTGTGGTCTGGGCACTGAAGAAGCTAAGACCCTACTTGTTTGGGACTCACTTCCGAGTTCAGACCGACCACAGGCCCCTCAGATGGTTAATGCAGATGAGGGGTGAGAATCCAAAACTGTTGAGGTGGTCCATTTCCCTACAGGGGATGGACTTTACGGTGGAACATCGACCCGGTACAGAGCACGCCAATGCTGATGGTCTGTCCAGGTTCTTCCGCCTTAGTGATGAGAACTCCCATGAGGTTGGGTAGTTGCTCCCCACTTTTAGCTGGGGGGGACACGTGTTAGACTTTTCATCCTTGGCGTGGTCTCCCTTAACTTTTTGCCTCTGTTCCCCAGGTTGTTGATGTGTGCTGGACTCTGATTTTGCGGTTTTTGTTACTCTGGGCACTTTACCACTGCTAACCAGTGCTAAAGTGCAAGTGCTCCTGTTTAAATTGTATGTAAGTGGTTCATCCATGATTGGCATATTTGAGTTACTAGTAAGTCCCTAGTAAGGTGCACTAGAGGTGCCAGGGCCTGTAAATCAAATGCTACTAGTGGGCCTGCAGCACTGGTTGTGCCACCCACATAAGTAGCTCTGTAATCATGTCTCAGACCTGCCACTGCAGTGTCTGTATGTGTATTTTTACACTGTAAATTCGACTTGGCAAGTGTACCCACTTGCCAGGCCTAAACCTTCCCTTTCCTTACATGTAAGGCACCCCTAAGGTAGGCCCTAGGTAGCCCCAAGGGCAGGGTGCAGTGTATGGATGAGGTAGGACATATAGTAATGTGGTTTATATGTCCTGACAGTGAAAATACTGCCAATTTCGTTTTCACTGTTGCAAGGTCTGTCTCTCTCTCATAGGATAATATGGGGGCTACCTTTAAATATGATTAAAGTGTAGATTCCCCTAGAGAGTAGATGGACATGTGGAGTTTGGGATCCCTGAACTCACAATTTAAAAATACATCTTTTAGTAAAGTTGATTTTAAGATTGTGCGTGTGGAAATGCCACTTTTAGAAAGTGAGCAGTTTCTTGCTTAAACCATTCTGTGACTCTGCCTTGTTTGTGGATTCCCTGTCTGGGTCAGTTTGACAGTTGGGTTGTTTTTCACCTCACACCAGACAGTGACACAAAGGGAGCTGGGGTGTGATCTGCATTTCCTGATTAGCTATCTCTGCTAGGAGGGAGGGGTGGAGTGGTCACTCTCATCTGAAAGGACTGTGCCTGCCTCTGACAATGCTGTCTCCAGCCCCCTGGTGTGTGTCTGAGGCCTTGCCTGGGCAAGGCAGGATTTCACAAGAAGGTGTGAGTCCCCTTTGAAGAAAGGTTACTTCAAAGACTAAAATGGGTATAAGAAGGGCACCCAAACTTACAAACTTTAGAAACACTTCTGGAACCAAGAGGAACCTCTGCCTGGAGAAGAGCTGATAGCTGAGGAAAAAGTGCTGCCCTGCCTGTGACTGTGCTTTGTTGAGCTTTCCTGCAGTGCTGCTTCTGCCAGAGTAAGAGGGCAAAGACTGGACTTTGTGTGCCTTCCATCTTGAAGAAGAAATCTCCAAGGGCTTGATGTAGAGCTTGCCTCCTGTTGTTGAAGTCTCAGGGATAGCAAAGACTTCTTCCTGCCAGCACCTGGAGTCTCTGGAGAGACCCCTACTCTGCTCTGTGGTGCCCTTCCAGTTCCTGGGACCCTGAAAGGAGAGGCTGGCAGCCTAAGGACAAAAATACACGCACCGAGCGCCGTGCGGAGAAAAGATCGACGCGAATCCGATCGCGGCTGAGAAAACGACGCGACGCCGGTTCCGCAGCTGAGAAACGACGCCGCAGGAAACGCGACCGAAAAACCGACGCCCGGAGCAGGAGAAACGACGCGCAGCATCGCTGACGGAGGCTGAGAGATCGCACCCTGCGCCGCGGGACTTTCGGATCGTCGTGTGGCTGGCTTTTTCAACACGCACCGCCGTGCCGAGTTGTTTTCGACGCACACAGCCGTGCAGGGTTACTTTCGACGCACACCGCCCGTGCGGGGTTATTTTTGACGCAAACCAGGTACATTTTCACGCTAGCAGCGCTAGTGTGGTGTTACAACTACCTAAAGACTCTTTTTATTTTAAACCTTTAAAAAAATCATAACTTGACTTGTGTATGTTGGATTTTTGTCGTTTTGGTCTTGTTTTGTCTAGATAAATATTTCCTATTTTTCTAAACTGGTGTTGTGTCATTTTGTAGTGTTTTCATTGAGTTACTGTGTGTGTTGGTACAAATACTTTACACCTAGCACTCTGAGGTTAAGCCTACTGCTCTGCCAAGCTACCAAGGGGGTAAGCAGGGGTTAGCTGAGGGTGATTCTCTTTTATCCTAACTAGAGTGAGGGTCCTTGCTTGAACAGGGGGTAACCGGACTGTCAACCAAAGACCCCATTTCTAACAGTAAGGATGACACAGTATACTGTAAAAACGAACACGTGGTCATATCCAAGCCAATGGACTTGGCCAAGGAGATTAGACATAGTACACTTACCTAACAACTTTGGGGGCCCGATCTTTTCCTTACTAGCTTATTTTTGCTGATTGTGTTATTCTGGATGTTGATTTTCCTTTTTGATCAACCCATTTCTCTCTGTAATCATATGGTCATTGCGGTTGCACAGTCCACTGTCTTGTACATTTTGCCAACCCACTGCATTTTTTGCATCGGACAGATAGGTTTTACCCTCTTTATCAAAAACAGCACCTATTTGTACAATTTTATATATGGATTATTTATGTGAGAAAGTCTCATTTGTTTCTGAGCATAGTATTTAAGGTAATCCACTCAGTAAATTCTAAATATTAAACGGCGACCTTTGTGAGGCACATCAAAGAAAATGTTCAACATACAGAAGTGCATTTCTGAACATGATCAAAATTCTTGTATGTGCTTTTGTGTCTGATCAGATTTTTATGCAAATACTCGTCTGTTTGAATGCTGCACTATGACTTGGAAGAGGAAGACTTCTGCTTGCCGATTTTTCAGTTGCGAAGTCAGACTGTATGAAAAATGTATTCACATTCATACTTTTATTTTAGTTATTTTTTATCCTAATAATTTTGAAGTCGTCTAATTTATGCCAACAGAATATTTATTCCTGTAAACTATTCTTTGTCCAACCTTTAGGAACTGAAATGATGTTTATTCACTGGAGGAACAGCAGTGGAATGATCAAGGGCAAACATCTTGTTTCACGTCGTGCAATTTTGATTTTCATGCAGTTAAATCTTGAAGGTCTGGCGGCTGAATGAAACTCATTGTACACATTGTGCTTTAAAGACAGCATACCTCTAATGTTTTTCTTGCAGAAGGTTACTACCGTTTATTACATTTACGATCAGTAATTTAAAAACAGCTAAGAACGAGTATTAAAAAAAATCCCTTTTTTTAAACAGATCAGAAGTTTAACCCTTTGTGAGAGGACATATTGTGCCATTCAAATGTCAGATTCTTATTGCCATTCCAATTGTGTAATGCGAAATTTCCTAGCTATCGTGAAGGAAAGTTTCAATTCTATTAAGGACACGGAGTCGAGGATTATGCATATCTTTCTTCACTTTTTATTAATCAGCAAGTTCAAAGTTAAACACAAAATGAACAGAAAAACTACAAGTTCCATGAAGCCGCCGCCATGGTAACCAGTATCCAATGAGGTTCCACCTTTCACGCTGGTATAAATAGCCTCAGCTGCGACACACTTCCTCGACTTCACTGCGGAAATCTTGTTCGAATTAACTGGGTGTAGTCTGGGGACCTAAAAAATATACGGTGAAATTAGGACCCAAACTGATAACGTAATGTCGCATCACAATGCCAGCCAAATAAGAGAATATACATATGTGTCATAACCTGAATCACAAAACAAGCCTGAGACTATCAACATTGTTTAAAGAAAACTAGATACATGAGCAAGGAAATAAATAAATAAACAAGGTATACATGCAAATATACCACCTCAATACGAAGATACAAGAGTCCGGGTGGGCAGAAGACTCGAGAGTAGTATGTGGGTGGGATAATCCTCGCCTCCGTGTCCTTAATAGAATTGAAACTTTCCTTCACGATAGCTAGGAAATTTCGCATTCTATATCAGGACCGGAGGCGAGGATTATGCAAGTTCAAAGCTTACCAACCACCAGTGAGGCTGCCTCATGAATAGGTTTAAAGTAGAACTTCTTAAAAGTAGATTCCGAAGACCAATCTGCGGCATGCATGATGTCTTCTAATCTACCCCCAACCTGTATGGCCTTCGAAGCCATGGCCCCCCGTGTAGAATGAGCGCCAAAAACTTGGATATCAATACCTGCCTCAGACAAAATCCAACTAATCCATCTGGCAATGGAAGGAGAAGAAACCGCCTTAAACGGCCTTTTTATGGAGATTAATAATTGGTTCTCACCTGGAGGTCTAAGATTCGCGGTTATTTCCTCATAGACCTTGAGACATCTAACCACGCATAATTTTGGGGAGTCCGGAAAAGATGGATAGGATACTGACCTGGTATTATTCTTTGTTCTCCTAGAAATAGTAAACGTGATTCCTTCTGGAGTAAAGACACGGGCTGATACATCCAGGGCCCTGATATCTGATACGCGTTTACATGAAATGAGGCATAAAAGCATGGCCAATTTGGCAGATAACTCCTTCCGGGATAAATACTGATTACCGCACCAAGAGGACAAAAGATTAAGGACTATGTTTACATCCTAGAGATTTGTATATCTAGCCTGAGGAGGTCTAGAAAGTCTGATACCCTTGAGGAGTTTACAGATCCATGGATGCTCTCCAACCGGAAGGTTGTTCAGAGGGGGGTGACCTGCAGATATAGCTGAGCGAAAAGAATTAATCGTACAGTAAGCAAGACCAGACTCCGCTAATTCTGCAAGGAAATTAGCGATATCTGTAATACTGGCCCCCATGGGATGACGGTGTTTGTCCACACACCAACGAGACCATCTGTTCCATGCTGAACTGTAACGTTTGCATGTCCCAGGGGCCCAGGCCTGCGCAATGAAGTTTCTAGCTTCCTGCGAAAGTCGTCTGTCTTGCCAACGATGCCTGAAATCTTCCAAGCTATGAGAGAGAGATGACCCTGAAGGACCAGGGGGTGATAAGATCCCGACGGGTCCCGTAGGAGTGCAGAAAAAACTGGGAGACGCAGGGGGCACTCGCAAGAGAGCTCCAGAAGAGTCGGAAACCAAGCCTGAGACCTCCACCAGGGGGTTATTAGAACTATTGTCGCCTCCTGTCTGCGAACCTGAGCTGCAACTCGCGGGATCATAAGAAACGGTGGGAAAGCATAACCTTGAAGAGTCCCCCAATGTTGGCGAAACGCATCTACTGCCGCAGCTCCCGGATCCGGGCGCCAGCTGAAGTATTGGGGAAGGTGAGCATTCCACCTGGACGCAAAGAGGTCTACTGTGCAGGGACCCCAACGGGTCATGATCGCTTGAAAAACCGATCGGTGTAACTGCCAATCGCTGGAGTCTGTGAGAAATCGGGAGTTCCAGTCCGCCCAAGCATTCTGGGCCCCCGGAAGATACTCTGCCGTGACCGAGACTTGGTGTTGGAGACAAAAATGCCAGAAGTCCTTTGCTAGTTCCGCTAGGGCTCTCGATCGCGTCCCTCCTAGACGGTTCATGTACTGGACAGCCGATACATTGTCCATCCTGAGAAGAACTACACATGAGACTTTGTCTCTCGTTAGGGACTTTATTGCAAACGACCCTGCCAGGAGTTCCAGACAATTGATATGCATGGTGAGCTCCTGTGGAGTCCAGCGTCCCCCAAACGAAATGTCCCCGCATCGAGCCCCCCATCCTTGGCGACTGGCATCGGACTCTATCACCAGATCCGGGGCTGCTCCAAAAATGGCTCTGCCATTCCATGCTTCCATGTGGTCCAGCCACCAAAATAATTCCATTCTCGCTTCCTGAGAGAGGGAGATGAGCTCGGAATAAGTTACCCCCCGGCGAAGGTGGAAAGCCTTCAGGCGTTGAAGGGCTCTGTAGTGTAGGGGGCCTGGAAAAATGGCCTGGATTGAGGAAGACAGCCGGCCGACGACTCTGGCTAATTGGCGAAGGGAAATCCTGTCTCGCTGAAGGACTTTCCTCAGTTCCTTCTTTATTTTGGATATCTTTGTTGACGGAAGACTGAGGGATGCCGAACGAGAATCTATGAGAAAACCCAGGAAGACTAACGATTGGGTCGGAGAGAGCTCCGAGGAAAAATCTTTTTAATGGAAGACTGGGCTTTATCCAGAGCCGAAAAAGTAGCAACGAATTTACCCAGCTCCTTAACAAAAGGGTCACCAAATAAATTGCCTTGGGCAATAGCCCCTGCCTCCGAGTTTGAAAGTTCACCCAATTTGGGATCGATTTTAATCAATAAAGATCTGCGCCTTTCCGCAGAAATGGCACAGTTCGCATTGCCCAGAAGACAGACAGCTCTCTGGGCCCATCCTGCAACAATGTCTGTTTGCAGGGGACTGTTTGAATGTTTGGCGCGTTCTGCCAGTTGAATGATCTGTGTGAGGGGTCCCAACACATCCAGAAGCTTGTCCTGGCATGCCCTCCAGGAGCGGTCTATCCCTTTCTTGGGATCTTTAATGTATTTTGCAAAAAAGGTACACATTTTTGGGTCAATATCTAGAGTAAAAGCGACCTTATCAGATAACGATGGGCGAGGGCATTCGGCCCGTAAACGAGCACGCACTTCCTTGTCCAAAGGTTGCCTAATTTTACTGGCGACATACTCCGCAACCTTGAGATCCGGCCGCCACTCAGAGGAACGTGGATGGTAGATACCCTCCGGTTCAAACATATCTGAGTCCGAATCCCCAGGAACAGACTGATCCGGCAGGGTAGCATTAGGACGCCAAGGGCGACCTGAATCATCATCCAAAGATGATGAATCGTCGTCTGAACCACCGAGGATGCCTTTAGGTGAACCAGAATCAGGGTTCCATAGATGGTGAAGCATGTCACCCATTACTCCGGGCAATCGACCCTCCCGGGAGGGTAAACGCGTATGCGCGCGCGCACTCTTGGAGTGTGATAAAAAATCGCTATCTTCCAGGTGCCCCGCGTCGCGCTTGCGCCTGTTCTTGGGAGCCGAAAGGGTAGAAGTATCACCCTCCGTTCCCGTCACGCCAAACATGCCCGTACCCTTGGACACCTGTTCTGTGAGTTTAGCCACAGTCTCTCTAAGAGGGGCCAAAGCGTGCGAAATTGCTTGTGAGAATAAGGCGTCTACCCCAGGGGGAATGGTACGGTGAGAGGGACCCTCACCCGGGGACATGTTGGCAAAAGGCTCATGCTCCTGAGAGGACTGCATGCTGAGGTTCAGACAAAAAATAATGTGACAGAGAATACCACCCTATAAATATATAAAGGGTAATTCCCTACCCCCTCTGTCCAGAAACAAGAAAATAAAGCACAAAATTCTTCCCCGTAGGGGTATAATCAACCAAACGGTGTCACGGGGTAGGAAACAGTTAAAACACAAAGTGTTAAAGAAATGAGGAAAAATATAGCCAAACACACGAGCGTGTAGTTACTCAAAACACTCACACGATTAACTGCGCATTAAACAAAATACTGGGCGTCTGAGTGAAATAAATAAGACGCGCGCCCTCAGACGGGTGCGACGCGTCAAGAAACACTGAAACTCAAAAGAAAAGAAGCGCACTCGAGCGGAACGCGCGTTCCGAGTCGAGTCCACCTTCGTAGCAACACCCGTTGCTACAACAGTGCAAAAATAACAGAAGGCGAAGCACTCGAGCGGAACGCGTGTTCCGAGTCGAGGACACCCGCCTAGCAACCCTAGTTGCTACAACAGAGAGAATGTAAAGTAAACGCTCGAGCGGAAACGCGTTCCGCTATGAGCACACCGCCTGAGCAACACTGGTTGCTTACACAGAAGAAACAAAAGGCAACAACGCGCTAAACAAACAAAGCAATGTTAGCCGGAGGCAGGAAAGGCACTTATCTGAGCAGTGAAGAAAGAGGAAGTGTGTCGCAGCTGAGGCTATTTATACCAGCGTGAAAGGTGGAACCTCATTGGATACTGGTTACCATGGCGGCGGCTTCATGGAACTTGTAGTTTTTCTGTTCATTTTGTGTTTAACTTTGAACTTGCTGATTAATAAAAAGTGAAGAAAGATATGCATAATCCTCGCCTCCGGTCCTGATATAGAATTCAAAATCCTGATATCAAGTACGAAGGTTCCTACAGTTCATGAAAACACGATATGATATTGTAGCTCCTATGCCTGTGTATTCACCTTGTGTAGCGATAAAAGTAATATATTTGTGAGAATTCACACCAACTATGAGTGGTCACACGTTAATACGATGATTATTTGAGTGCAGGGGCGTAGCTTGGTCATTAAGATTGGGAGTTGGGGGTGAGCTTCAGATTTCCCAACAGACACCCTGGGATATCTTGTTAAATTTCATTGCATAAAAGCAGGGCATAAGGGGACATAAAGGGCAGTGGAAAGAGGGAAGATATCGTATTGTTAGGGGCACTTAAAACCTAATTTTTCAAACTAATCAACATTTTTAGGGCCTTCAAAACAGAGAGAGAGAGCATGTATATGCAGGGCCGGCTTCAGGGGGGTGCGACTGATGCAGCAGCACGGGGCGCTGACTTGGAGGTGGGGTGAGGGGGGATGGGTTGCTGTGTTTAGCAATAATTTACAATTTAAAAGCACCTGAAGCAGAGTTCCTTGTGTGTCCAGCTGTCAGGCAACAATAAAAATGTCAAGCTAACTCTTGTGAATAATGTTCCTGATAGAGAGAGAGAGGGAGATTGTGTTTTATCCAGTGGCAATTTTGACTCGCCATAAAGTAGTGCAGATGGTTAATATGCCTGCTGCAAAGAACAGATCTGTATTTTATGTGGATAACTGAGTGGATTAGGAAAGCTTACCTTTACCAGCACTTCAAAACAAATGAAAAGTATGTGAGAGAGCAGCTTTGGAGAGATGCGGTGCACTTCTGCCGGACTGTAGTGTGTGAATCCGAGGAAGAGGTCATTTGGGGGTAGGGGGCACCAAAATAGATTGTGGCACAGGACACCATCAGCACTAAAGCCGGCCCTGTTTGTTTGTGTTTGTTTTTGTCTGCATGTAATCAGGGGTGAAATCCGAAAGAGCCTTCATCAAACCCGATTCCTCACTGAAAGCTAAAGAATACACTTGTAGGGGGTGTAATGCCTCAAACACCCCCCCCTCCTCTGAAGCTACGCAACTGTTTAAGTGGTACTACCAAAACTGAAAGAGCCACATGACGGTGGCGTAGCGTGGGTTGTCAGCACCCGGGGCAAGGCAAGCAGGGCCTGGCAAGTAATTTGCGCCCCCTAACCCGTGGATTTTAGCACTCGAGTCTCTTCAAAGATGTTGCGCCCGGTGCGGCCGGCCCCCCCTGCACCTCCCACGCTACGCCACTGCCACATGATGTACACTGCCCACCAACTTACAACAGCCTGTGTTGTGAGCCTGTTTTGATAAAATGTGTGAACCTGTAAAGTACGAATTTTGGCTGCCTATATCCACATATACTAACTCTGTGGCTATAAAAGCATCAGCTGCAGAGACCACAGATCGGAATAATGGGGCTGCAGTTGCCAATGTGTTTCTGAGCTATAAAGTCTCTGCAGTGCATGCACTAACTCATTGAGTTACTTTCTGAGTTATATAGGCTGTTGCCAGTGCAACTGCATGCAGAAACAGATACCCAGCTTCATTTTGTGCCTGCACATTCACATGTGATAGTGCTAAAAGTGGTCTAATTACACAGGGCTAAATCGAACAAAAACTAAAGCCATGAGATTCCAGACACGGGGCAGGATGTATCATTGACCTTGACTCAAGGCACAGAGCCACAAACCATAGCAACAACTGTGCTGGTCAGAGCCCAAAGAGCTGCAGACACCACACTCCGGAACAGATGGAAGTGGTTGCTGCAATGTGGTACCCTATTGTGTTATCTTGAGCTCACCACAAAAGGGTCTATTTACAAAGGTGATTTTAAACTATGTTTACTTATTGTAAATTTACTCCTAAACATTTGAGAGACTTTAGTACTTTGGGATATTCACAAAAGTGTAAAGATACTCAAAGGTTCAGACCTTACATGCCTCCATACCCTGAAATAGGAGAAGGAGCCAAATTTGCAAGTGCAAAAATACTGTTCCAAAAAGGATTAGGTCCAGCACCATACATGACCTGAAACTGAGACTGCAACACACTCTCATAAAACATAATGGGGGACGGACTTAAAATAGGCCCCTGTAGGAAATATTGTTAAATTAAATTACAGATACAAATCATTTTATTTTTAAAAAAATATCTAAAAAAAGACGGTTTGTTATTTGATTTTTTAATATATTTTAAGAACCTTTGTCTTTTTTAAGACCCATTTATCATGCTAAAAAATATAATTAAATTAGTTTTCATTCAGCTCTGAGCTGGCAAACACTTACTACAGTTTTAGGTCCTTTTTTGGAGTCGAAACTATGGAAGTGCAATTAGTGAATAGGAGTGTGCTTACTCTTTTGTGGGTGGGTACATGCCCCTCCCTTATCCTTCCTTAGCCCTCCCTTAGCCCCTCCTTTTCCTTCCTAAACTCTTTATTAGTTGTTAATATTTCCCATTTTCCAGCCATTCCCCTTGTCCCTCCGACTATGCTACTAAAACATATACCTACATGTGCAGAGACTCCACAGGTGGGGCAGAGATCTCCACACATAAAATGACAGGACAGGCAGAAGGCATAGGCATCTGCGATTGGTTTGTGAATAGCATTGTACAGTATGTTTGTAGTGCTATGCTAGTACTAAAAACATATGGCAATGTCAATAGGCCCCTAACATGTATTTACATCTGCTTCAGTCTTAATGACTCATAATGGCATGACTTATGTTTTTTCCTTGTTTTTTTCTCCAAGGCTGAGTCCTCATGGTGCCAGATCTAAGCTCTCAATGTGAGAGTGGAGAGTGCAGCTTTGGTTGTTAGCGGATGGGAGTGAGCAGATGGTGGTGGGGCTGTGTGAGAGGAGACTGGGTTATTTTTTATTCAATTTGGTTGGGGGCACATGGAACTATTTTGCAGAAGATGGTGGGCTGGGTGGCAAGAAGCTAGGTATATGTTTTGATCCCCTACATTTACAAAGAGTGGGTGAGGGCCATATTCAGTGGTGGCATTGGTAGAAAGAGTCAATAAATTATTTTGGGGCATATTTATAGGCCCCTAGGGCCACATTAACGTCATTTATTTTGATGTTAATGAGTCCCAACGAGGCCAAAATCCCCTCAACTTATTTACAGAGTGGCGCAATACATGCATTGCGCCACTCTGTAACCCTTTGCGCTACATTAAGCATGGACACCCCTCACTAAAGCATGCCCACTGCACATACCCAGTACACCCCCCCAACCGTCACCACACAAACTCACACACAGGAATGCATGCACTGGGGTACACAAACACCCACCCATTGCACACCATTACACAGACACATGCAATTATCATGCTCTTATGCCCCTGCAGGAACCCGAAGGACCATCACCACACCAGAGGGTCCAGACAACACCACTCCACCCCCAGAAGAGGCCCACAGTGACGAGAGCAGCTCTGCCCTACTGGATCCCGATGACCAGCCCGGACCATCGTGGGCCTCGGGACAGTCGGTTCCCCTTGCACAGGCACAGCCCAACACCGACCTTCCACCCTCTGGTAACACCAGCACAGCACCCACCCAGTGGGCCCAAACCTCCCTACCCAGGACAGGTCAATCAGCGGTGTGTCCACCACTACAGGGCACCCAGGATAACCCACCACCCCAACAACAACAGGGACCTGGGGGCAGTGGTAGTGGGCACACGGTCCAGGGGACGGAGGCACAGGAACACAGGGGAACTGGGAGTGCTGCTGTGTGACAGGGGGCGGACAGGCCAAGGGAACGCACTCTCCACGAGGCCCTCTCCTCCATCATGGGAGCATACCACCACTCCCAGGAGACGATGGCGACGGTTCTGGACAAGTTGCAGGAGACCCTGCGCCTGCAGGACGAACTGTATTTGGGGTTCAGGGAGGAGCTCAGGACCATCAGCTCCACCCTGGGCACCATCTTAGGGGTGCTGAAGGACATACAGCAGACCTTGAGGGACACCGTGGCACTCCAAGGGGCCCCTGACACTAGCATGGATGATGAAATGCCCACCACCTCCGCCGGCGCTAGTGGACAGGACGCCCGCCACAGGACCAACACACCAGCCCCCTGCAGACGGACAACCACCACGCAAGCGGTCCCTGAGATCCAGGAACAGGACAGAGAAAGATGGCAAGACCCCCGCCAGGAAATGACACCACCCTGATTGTCCTCCCACTGTCCCACTTTGTTACCCTGTCCATACTTTAACTGCCCCAGCTCCTCTTCCTATTCCCAGATGGGCAGTGCACCTGTGAGACCAATAGACTGGACTCTGCCATGGACATTCCTCCACCATCACCCATCCTCATTTTACAACCCCCTCCCATTTCTGTGCACTTCAATAAACACCCTTGATACACAAAACATTCTGGAGTCAGTCTGTGATTTAGTAAAAATGTATTATCAATGACAGTGTCATAATGGGTGTACCATTCTAAAGCTAACATACCTATGTCACACATCACAAGCTCTTGAAGGATGCAAGCAGTTGACACGTAGGTAACCACACCTGTGAAACCGTAATGGAAGGGTACAACTCAATTACCAAATGTTGACTGAAATCGAAAAACTGGATAGAGGTAGACGTGTGAAAGTTAATGTAATGCTAAAAATGAAAATGTTCTCACCTGTGTCTCACTGGAAATATTGCTGTATGACTGACTCCCTATTGTCATTGTCTTCTACATCAGCTTCATCCTCATCACTGTCCACAGGCTCCACAGGCTCCACAGCTGCTACAACACCGTCATCTGGATCATCCTCCTGCAGAAAAGGCACCTGGCGTCGCAAAGCCAAATTATGGAGCATGGAGCAGGCGATGATGATGTCGCACACCTTCTTCGGTGAGTAGAATAGGGAACCACCTGTCATATGGAGGCACCTGAACCTGGCCTTCAGGAGGCCGAAGGTGCGTTCTATCACCCTCCTAGTCCGCCCATGGGCCTCATTTTAGCTTTCCTCTGCCCTGGTCCTGGGATTCCTCACTGGGGTCAATAGCCACGAAAGGTTGGGGTAACCAGAGTCCCCCAAAAGCCATACACGGTGCCTTTGGAGTTGACCCATCATATCAGGGATGCTGCTATTTCGCAGGATGTAGGCGTCATGCACAGAGCCAGGGAACATAGCATTTACCTGCGAGATGTACTGGTCTGCCAAACATACCATCTGTACATTCATGGAATGAGAACTCTTCCTGTTCCTATACACCTGTTCACTCCTGTGGGGGGGGGACCAGAGCTACATGGGTACCATCAATAGCACCTATGACGTTGGGGATATGTCCAAGGGCATAGAAGTCACCTTTCACTGAAGGCAAATCCGCCACCTCAGGGAAAATGATGTATCTCCTTACATGATTCAGCAGGGCAGACAACACTCTGGACAACACGTTGGAAAACATAGGCTGGGACATCCCTGATGCCATGGCCACTGTTGTCTGAAAAGACCCACTTGCAAGGAAATGGAGCACTGACAGCACCTGCACGTCAGGGGGGATTCCAGTGGGATGGCGGATTGGTGACATCAGGTCTGGCTCCAACTGGGTACATAGTTCCTGGATTGTGGCACGGTCAAACCGGTAGGTTACGATGACATGTCGCTCTTCCATTGTCAACAGGTCCACCAGCGGTCGGTACACCGGGGGATTCCGCCATCTTCTCATATGTCCCAGCAGACGGTGCCTACGAAGGACAACAGCGAAGAACCAGTCATTATTCCTCCAGGTATGTACCCACAGTCACACACAAGACTACACCACTCACATAACCCTTCCTGTATGTGTGTTGAGTGTAGGCCTAGCTATGTGTGACGCAGTATGAAATGAAGCTATGTGGGCCCCTGAAATGGCAGCTGCCTGACCTCTAAACTGGGACAATGGGATTGTGGGGTAACAGCGCTGGCGTTACACACCGTCGCGGTAGGCGGTTGTAGACCGCGGCGCAATGCTGCATTGGTTAACATTGGACCCTATGGGTCCCAGGAGCCAATGAACAGGTGCGCTGGCGTTGATGATGCGCACCGCCGTGGACGTCACCGCCGCGGACGTCACCGCCATTTTCTATCTGTTCAATCACTAGATACTTGACCTTCGACAGGAGAGGACCTACACTGCAAGGGCTGCTGTGACCTCGGTCTGGAAGCGATGATGGCTGCTGCGTCTGGGGAAAGGGCCCCTGCATTCACTGCACAGGAGTTGGAGATACTGGTAGATGGGGTCCTCCCCCAGTATACGCTACTCTACGGTCCTCCAGACCAACAGGTTAGTACACAGGGAGCACGTTGTGTGGGCTAGGCCTGGGTGGAGAGGGCTGGTTGGAAGAGGGAAGGGGGCAGAGTCCATAGAACATTAATGCATGGGAATGAATGGGCCACATGGCCAGAGTAGGGAGGGGGCCACTCACAACGACGGTGCAGTTGGTAATGACTGTTCCTCTTCCCTTATACATGTCATGTAGGTCAGCACCCACCAGAAGAGGGACATATGGCGTGCCATCGCCAAGGAGGTCCGGACCCTGGTGGCCCACCAGAGACGGGGCACCCACTGCCGTAAGAGATGGGAGGACATTCGCCGCTGCAGCAAGAAGACGGCTGAGGCTCAGCTGGGGATGGCCTCCCAACATGCAAGGGGTGCCCGTCGAACCATGATCCCCCTGATGTTCCGGATCCTGGCGGTGGCCTACCCGGAGTTGGATGGGCGCTTGAGGGCATCACAGCAGACACAAGGGGGTGAGCACAACCTCATTCTGCGGACTTTGCGTGCAGTGGAGGTGTCTGGGTGGTGGAGGTGGGCTGTGGGTGTCCCTAGGCCAGGGCGAGTTCAGTAGGCAAGGCCCCTCCGTAATGTAGCCCATGTGGCACTCTGCCCCACCTCAGCAGAGTGCCAAGTCGAAGTATAGTTGCCCCTGTGGCATCCATGTGCGCCGATGTCCACCATTGCCATATAGGCCATATCCCAGAAATTGCATGTGCAGAGGGCAGGAGCACGGCGAAATGCAGGGGGCATCTGCGTTTGTCTTGTCCGCCAACGGTAGCGGTATGCCATGCACTAAAACCCTCTTTCTTCTGTCTCCCCCCCTTTGTCTGCTCTCCCTGTCCTTTTGTACATCAGCATCAACAGGCGGAGGTACAGTGGCACCGGAGCACGAGGGAGCTGCATCCCACATGGCCATGGAGGGCCACACCACAGACTCTGAATGCACCAGTGGGACGGAGGGCGAGGGGAGCTTCACGTCGGCCACCGGATCACCAAGCAGCGACACAGACTCGTTCGGCGATGGGAGCTCCCTTGTGGTGGTGGCACCATCTGTGCCCCCCACCTCTGCAGGTACAGCCGCCACCTCCCCTACCAGCACCGCCCTCCCAGCAGCCCCTCAGCGTTCGCCCCGTGCCCGCTCACCCAGGAGGGTGGGCATCACCTTTGCCCCAGGCACCTTAGGCCCTGCCCCAGTCACCCATGCTGCCCTCAGTGAGGAGGCCATTGACCACCTCAGGTCACTCACTGTTGGGCAGTCTACCATTCTGAATGCCATCCAGGGTGTAGAGTTGCAACACGGTAATGCATTCCTGGAGGGCATTCATTCTGGTCAGGCTGTCCTTCAGCGAACCCTGCAATCTTTGGCCTCAGCACTGATGGCAGCAATTGTCCCTGTGTCTAGCCTCCCCCCTCCAACTTCCTCCACCCAGACCCAATCTCCTGTACCCCAGCCCATCCCAAGCACACCTACAGACCAGCATGCACACAAGTCAACATACCCAAGTAGCTCAAGCAAACATAGGCACCACACACACCACAAGCACTCATGCAAGCCTCACCCACATACAGACACAACAACATCCACTGCCTCCACTGTGTCCCCCTCCTCCTCTTCTTCCTCCTCCCTCCCAGTGTTGTCTACACTCTCACCTGCATGCACTACATCTACAGCCACTAGGACTCGCACCAGAACACCCAGCACCACACCCGCTCACCTGCACTCACCACCTCCACTGCCATTTACACGTCCCCTGTGTCCTCTCCCAGTGTGTCTGTGACGCCCCCTCCCAAAGTACCCAAACGCCGGCAATCACTCACCCAACATCCATCCACCTCACGACAGCCTCCAGTACCTGCACCCAAAACACCTAAAGTGACACCTCCGACAACCACCTCCTCTTCCTCCACTCCCAGCCCCCCTCCAGCTACCCAGCCCAGTGTTCGTCAGAAACTGTCCCTCTGTAAAGTTGACCTTTTTGCCCCCACCCCACCCCCTCCAATTCATCAGTCCCGTCGTAGCGCCTCAGCCAAAAAGCATCCAATACCAGTGGTGCCTGTTCAAGGTTTTTGGAGTGCACCGGCCACCAGGACAGGCAGTAGGACCCGGAGCCAAGGCACTGGCAGCCCACCCCCTGTAAAGGCTCCAAAATTGGAGAGTGGACGACGGGACCGTGTTAAGACTCCAGGTGGGAAAACAACTGACATGGGTTCCAAAGGAATTGGAGAGTCAGCTGTGACTCCACCAAAGGTGGGGAAGGGCCAGAGGAAGTCTGCCCAGCCTGTTAGGAGTGTCACGGCGGAGAAGTGCGCCATCATTTCCGGCGGTCGAGACAAAACCGCCAGCACCGTCGTCACTGGTCCGGAGAGCACCGCCAGAGTCACAGCCCAGGAGGGCCCAAGTATCGTCACTGGTCCAGAGACCACCACCAGAGTCACAGCCCAGGAGGGCCCAAGTATCGTCACTGGTCCGGAGACCACCGCCAGAGTCACAGTCCAGGAGGCCCCAAGTATCGTCACTGGTCCGGAGACCACCGCCAGAGTCACAGCCCTGGAGGGCCCAAGTATCGTCACTGGTCCGGAGACCACCGCCAGAGTCACAGCCCAGGAGGGCCCAAGTATCGTCACTGGTCAGGAGACCACCGCCAGAGTCACAGCCCAGGAGGGCCCAAGTATCGTCACTGGTCAGGAGACCACCTCCAGAGTCACAGCCCAGGAGGGCCCAAGTATCGTCACTGGTCCAGAGACCACCGCCAGAGTCACAGCCCAGGAGGGCCCAAGCATCCTCAATGGTCCAGAGACCACCGCCAGAGTCACAGCCCAGGAGGGCCCAAGTATTGTCACTGGTCAGGAGACCACCGCCAGAGTCACAGCCCAGGAGGGCCCAAGTATCGTCACTGGTCCAGAGACCACCGCCAGAGTCACAGCCCAGGAGGGCCCAAGTATCGTCACTGGTCAGGAGACCACCGCCAACGCCGGAGTCAGTGCCCAGGAGGGCCCCGGCTGCCACAGCCCCGCTGGGCAATGATGAAACGTCATGCCACACACCAATGTCCAGTGTATAGAACGTCATGCCACACACCAATGTCCTTATCAGAACCGCCATGGCAAAGCACCGCTTATCAGTCCTGAACCGCCATGGCAAAGCACCGCTGAACAGTCCTGAACCACCATGGCAAAGCACCGCTGAACAGGGCAAAGACCGCCATGGCAAAGCACCGCTGAACAGGGCAAAGACCACCATGGGAAAGCACAGCTGAACACTCCTCAACCGCCATGGCAAAGCACCGCTGAACAGGGCAAAGACCACCATGGCAAAGCACCGCTGAACAGGGCAAAGACCGCCATGGCAAAGCACTGATGAACAGTCCTGAACCGCCATGTCAAAGCACCGCTGAACACTCCTGAACCGCCATGGCAAAGCACCGCTGAACAGGGCAAAGACCGCCATGGCAAAGCACCACTGAACAGGGCAAAGACCGCAATGGCAAAGCACCGATGAACAGTCCTGAACCGCCATGTCAAAGCACCGCTGAACACTCCTGAACCGCCATGGCGAAGCACCGCTGAACAGGGCAATGCACCGGGTAGGAATGAATGGCCCGCCACATCAGGCATCCTTATCCCATGTGCAGCTGGGACAGTGACAGGACACGACCTTTCACGGGAAGACTCATCCAGTCTGGGCACCAGTACCCCCCAGTACCAGTAGAGACCTGCATCAACTTGAGAGACTGTGGCTTGGAACTCCCCAGGATGCCACAGTGGGCAACCCACCCACTGTAGAGACTTGAGAGACTGTGGCTTTGCACTCCCCAGGATGGCACAGTGGGCAACCCACCCACTGTAGAGACTTGAGAGACTGTGGCTTTGCACTCCCCAGGATGCCACAGTGGGCAACCCACCCACTGTAGAGACTTGAGAGACTGTGGCTTTGCACTCCCCAGGATGGCACAGTGGGCAACCCACCCACTGTAGAGACTTGAGAGACTGTGGCTTTGCACTCCCCAGGAGGGCACAGTGGGCAACCCACCCACTTGGGAGACTTGAGAGACTGTGGCTTTGCACTCCCCAGGAGGGCATAAATGGGCATGGAGCCCTGTCGTGGATCTGGCTTTGCAGTCATCCGGCTGAGGTGCCCCCCCTTCCCTTCCCCCTGAGGTGCCTGTAGTATTTCTATTTGATGCCCCAACAGTGTTCTCTCCGATTGTGGTCAGGTATCGTTTGTGGGCCTCGCCCATGTATTTTTGGACTGATGGTGCACGGACATTGTTATGTTCATATCTGCACTACTTCTCGTCTTGTATATAATTATGACTGATTTTCAAATATATATCTGTATATTTTTGTATGACATGTATATTGGCACATTACATTGTTTGACCGATTTTCGCTTTGTGTATTCATTCTTCCGGGGGGATTGTGGATTGCTACTGTGATTTTTGTGAATGCATTGATGTGTATGTTGTAATATGCGAGGGTGGGGGTGGGGGTGTTTGGTGTGTGTCCCCCTAACTTTTGCCTCCCCCATGTCGTAGGTGCAGTACTCACTGTTGTCTGCGGCGCCTACGTAGCTGTTGGTCGTAGAAGAGCAGAAAGACAAGGGCAGGGAGTATTTGGAGTTCCGGCTCCATGGATTCCTCCTTCGTCGTGGGATATGTTAAGGTGAGCGTTTTACCATTGCAAAAGCTGTTTCCGCCATGTTTTTATCCACGGTGAATCCGCCCCGGAAAAGGTGGCGGATTGGCGGGTTGTAATAGTGTGGGCGGTACATTGTCTTCCGCCTGTCTGTTGGCGGTGACCGCCGTGCTGCTTGTCTGTACCGCCGTGGCGGGCGAAGTGTTAAAGTGGCTGTCTTTATTGCCGGTTTCTGCAAGGGTCATGATTCCCTTTTTTTGTCCACCGGCCTGTTTGCAGTATTTCCGCTGCTTTAACACCGTCCGCCAGCGTTGTAATGACCACCATACTGTTTTATGGTCCCCTCCATTAACAAATGTCTTAAGCCCAATAGGGCAACGTTTGTTTCTGCAGACATGGTATGAAATTGTTGGACAGTTGTATCTGTTTTATGAAGGATTTGAATTTGAATGTTAATTCAACTAAAACATACACTGTGATATGTGGGAAGGGAGCATACAAATCTTGAAAAGTTATGATAAAAGGCATCACAATACCTAATGTTGATTCATTCTCCTAGCTCCGGGTGCTGCACAAGCAAACAGGCAGTTTGATGTGACTGCATGTGATAAAGAAACAATCACTGAAATTTTTTTAAAGGTATATTTAGATATTCTTCAAGATTAGGTAACAAGCCCATTAAAGAAATGTATATGATATGGTGAAGCAACAGTATCTCTGTAGCAATGTTTGGATCAGGTATTTGTGACTAAGCAGGCTCTCACAAATTACAGGTGACTGAGAATGGTTTTGCAAAGAGTCTCCTGGCAAAACCTTAAAGTATTTCCTCATTTATAGCTCAAAAGGAATTAACTATCCCTTATCTGGAAAACACTATTAACATCTTCCGCTTACTACTTTGACACACCATTTGAACCAAATTAGAAATAGAGTGAAATAGGGTGATTAATGTAGATTGTTTAACTGTAGCTAATGGTCTTTTTATCCCATGGCTGGCCTTTATCAAGGACATGTAGAGGAGTATCAGAATAAACATGGATGTTGAAGACCCTGGACTACCATCATGTTGTCAAAACAGAAATGAAATGCAATGCATGATCTATCCTGGAGTGGGAAAGGGAGCAAGTTGAGTATGGTAAACTTACAGTAGTAAATCATGATTCACTGTTAACAACTGATACTATGTAACCCTATCTCATGTTTAAAGTGAACTCACATCATTGACTCTTATTGACCAGGTTCCGACTCAGTATGATACACTTTTTGATAGCCTTTTCGGTAATGGGATAATGTATCAGAACCCTAGGGTCAGTCCTTGTGATGGAGTCTCTCTGCAAAGGCAATTGCAGTTTGCTTTACTGTGTAGATATCCACAATCCTGTTACATAGTGCCCTTGATGGAAGCCCTTGTTTTTGAACTTTAAACAATGTAGGCCCACACTTGACTACTTAAAAGGATTAGAGTCTCTGACAAGTTGTGTTGCACTTATAGAATTTTTAAGAAGTCATTTAGACTAAGGAAATCAATGTGCACTGACGATTAGGATACATGAACTAATTCATACCTTTATTTCATGTTTTAAATTTTTTGTTTTTTTCTCCATCAATGTGATAATTCATCAGTTGTATATGTATTTTATTAATTTGTGTATTCTTTTATGGCTTTTATGAAGGCAGAATAAGGATGTATCGATGATGATGATTTTACTATCTGTAATTTGGGTATTTGTTTTACCGTCAAAAAGTGACTTAATAACATTTTTAGATGATCTTTTCCATGTGTGCCAGGCTACAAACTGACATGTAAATTCATGTTTCTCATGTACCTTCTGCACAAAGGCTTTACTGGTCAAATAGATCTCTTTGTGATAGTAATTCTGCATCTCTTGCTTTGCTCGCTCAAGACCTGGTTGATGGGTACTTCACTTATGATTCAAATAGATATTGTGGACCTGGTTCAACTGATATTCCAAGTTATTCTTTTTTGTCGAGAGGTACTTCGCGGTGGAGGAGGAGGTCACAAGGAGTATGGAGACAGTTGTGAATGGTTGTCTCTTTCATGTATATAGCAGGCCTGGCGATCCAGGCTATCACCGCTGTCGAGCAAAAGACCAATCATGCGTCATTGGCGTTAGTTGCTGGAAATGTGTGAAAGCAGTTATCATGGGATATCAATGCTGTAGCGTGAAGTGCAGATCTCACATTGCCGGTTATCGTGGGCAGTCACTGTAGCACTAAGGGCAGGACTTCACCGGATCTTCACATTGGTGGTCATCGTGGGTGGTAGAGTCTCAGTGCAAAGGGGGCCTATTCATTGTCATGCAGACCCCAAACATTCAGGAGCTCAAGTGATACCAACCAAGGGGCAAGGACCTGGGGATGAGCATTTAGGGGATGAGAAACTCA
Source organism: Pleurodeles waltl (assembly GCF_031143425.1). Classification (NCBI taxonomy): domain Eukaryota; kingdom Metazoa; phylum Chordata; class Amphibia; order Caudata; family Salamandridae; genus Pleurodeles; species Pleurodeles waltl. The sequence continues at coordinate 753,379,386 of NC_090437.1, forward strand.
CCCCAGCAGAGGCCAGCTGGACTCAGGCAGGTCTAGTTGTAGATCCAGGCAGCGACAATCATTGCAGCAGGCCAACTGGGAACATTGCAGAGAAGATTCAGTAGCTTGTTGCGTTCCTCCAGCTTAGACAGAAAGTCAGCCAATTGACACTTGGAATTATATCTGGGGAGTGGCCTGTAATCCATTTTTCAATAGCTCTCATTTTATGCTCATTATTCAAACTATTTACATTAAATGACACAATCTTCAAATAATTGCTATCCATCTTCTACTTCTAGCATCATATCCCCTCAAATATACAAACAACCTTATGGAGCGTATTATATTCCATAAACATGAAAGCCACATATATATCAAGTGTACCCCTATCATACTTTGTGCCTGATAGGCTCTGCCATGAATACACCAAAAGTAAAACTAACCTTGAGATGCCATTATTTTTAAAATGGAAAGTATACTGAGCATTAATGTGCAAAAGAGCAATGTGGAAGCTTCAAGTGGCTCTAAATATGTGGAATTGTATAGGAACCAGTCAAGATAGATTTAAACCTTGTACTAAATGTGTATAAAGTGCAAAGACATATTGCAACACCAACCAGTTTTGTATTCCAGCATTATCACAGATACAACAGCTATACTATTGGCCTCTTGCAACCTCAAACTTACCCAAAATAACTGCATATAGATGTTAGAACTAAAGTGCATAAATTGTATAAAGTGCATATGTGCATATATGATTGGGTAGTTGAGGGAATTACCGTACTTTGTCAGTTTGATCACATAATCGCCTGATGCTGAACCTCTATATTCTCTCATATTTTAACCTACTCTTTCTACTCACCGACAACCCTTTGCCTGCTCTACCCAGTCTTACCTGCTGTAAGACCTGAACAGTCCCTCGAGCCCATATATTGGCACCATGTTCTTGTGTCAAAACCTATCTCTTCCCCTACTCCTCAAATGTTAACATCCTGCCATCCAGCAAACCTTTGTCTTTACAGCACCTGAGTACTGCTGTAAATCATTAAACAAAGCTGTGCATTTTATATTGATCTAAACATATAAATCAACCTTTATCTAGCACTTTCAGCTTCGAGGGCTTAACCATCGTATCCTCGCTCCTGCTGAATGAAGGGGAATTAGCAAAGTTTTTGAACTCTCTTAATCAGAGTGGATCCTAAAAGAAAATTCATTATTAATGTCAATGCCTTCTCGCAGAAGGCTATACTCACAATAATTTCTTTAATTCAGAAGTCAGAAAAATTGTCTAGCAGTGTTTGGGGACCCTTGACATTAGGCAGTGTTGGAAAATGGGTTATTGGTAAGGGCAGGTAAGTACCTGCACTTAGCAATAGGCCACTAACCTCCACTTAGGTCCAGTTAGGTCTCAGTAAATTAAACCCAGCTCAACCCTTGGTAGCTTGGCAACGAGCGACAAAGCTTAACTTAGGAGACAGAGTGTAAAGCATTCAAATATCACTAAACAGTAATTAAATAAAACACAGGAAACAATGAAAAGCACAGCATCAAAGACACTGCAGGGCTGAAGTTGGCAACTTTTCAGGTAAAGTTTAAAACTCTTTACCTGGAAAAATTATATTAAATCCAACAACTGGAAGTTGTGGGATTTAGTATAACAAATAATTTGATACCAAACTCTTGGTACCTGTTACTCAAGGGGACTTTTAAAATTAAACTAAAGTTTCCCCATTCTAGGCTATGGAGGCCATTCACGACAATGAGGGAAAAACGAATTTGGCTGTTTTTACCTCAACAGGGCTTATAAAGCTATTTTTATAAGGTCCCTGCCTATAGTTACATGGCACCCAGCCCTAGGGGCACATAGGGCACACTTTAGGGGTGACTTATATGTAAAAATAAGGTAGTTTAAGACTTTGGAACTACTTTTAATTCCAAAGTCGAATTTGCATATAACTTTAATTTAAAAGCAGCCAGCAAGGCAGGCCTGCCTTTAAAATGACACTGGGCACCTCAGCACTGCACCTATGGGTGCACTACCTATGCTGGGGTCCCTAAACCTACATGCCCTACCATATACTAGGGACCTATAGGTAGGTTGACTTAGCCACTTATAATTAGCCTAATTTGCATACTGATTTTACACAGAGCACAGGCCCTGGGACTGGTTAGCAGTACCCAGGGCACCATCAGAGTCAGGAAAACACCAGCAAAAAGTGGAAAATGTGGGCAAAAAGTTAGGGGGGCTCTGCAATCAGCCCTGTTCTCTCACAGGCAGAATGTGAGAAGCTACACTGGGCACCTGCTTAATTGTCAAATCTTGTGGAAAATCTGGTAGAATGTAACTTCAAATCAGCATTGCTACATTAGATATATGCCCGATGCATCTTCTTTGTGCTCAGGGATCCCTGTTATTCTCAGATTTGATTACCTTGAGTGATTTTCAAGGTCCGCCTGTTTAGCATGAAGCAACATCATTTCTTTTTGTAGTGATTCACCAATTCAGATCTTGGACAGATTATCTTTGCAGTTTGAAGTTCTCTGCTCCATGTCTTCCACTCTGTTCAAGATCTGTGAGATCTGTGAAATCTTTTCATCCATTCTTACCAGATGTCCGCAGAGCTGTTTACTGGTTTTTTTCTGGCATTGCTTTATCAGCTTGCTCTCTATCAATATTTCTCTCATCATAGTGGACACTTTTTCATCCTTAGGCTTGTATTCCTGTTTTTGCAATACCCATTGCACCTCCGAGTTTGCTTACATTGGCTGAAATTTCTACCATGGAGATTGGCTCAGTAGAAACGGCGTCAGCGACCGCATAGTGTGAAATTAATACAGCATTTTGTGACAACCTCGAAGAGCCTACAGGACTTCTTCTTGACTATTGCTGCAATGAAATCTAACACTTCCTGCAGTTCCTGTGGGATTGGTAGTGGATTTTGCTCAGGAACACAGGGAATAGATAATCTGTCTTTTTATTTTGGGAGGGTTTCACAATAATATCGGTACTACTTGTCTCTTTCAGTGGTTATTGTGCTAATGTATCATTAGACATTGCAGGGGAGCTAATATTCTGTGGATTCAAATCCACATACTTGGAGAAAGCATTATTTTACTCCTTGGATGATACTGTAGCCTTTTTCGATAACTGTTTCTTGAGGAGGAGACAAAGCACACTTTTTATGTTTATGAAGAGTCTTCGGCTTCAAGACACTTATGCAGACCTGGTAATAAATTAGTTGATACTGTCTTAGCTCCTATGTGCAGTGTCCCTTCTGTTTAAGTTTCCATGGGCCAGATGTAGGAAGCAGTTTGCACGTCGCAAACAGCGAGTTTCGCTGTTTGCGGAGTGCAAAATGCACTTTGCAATGCACAAAACCTTTTTTTCGAATCGGTAACCTCTTTACCGAATCGCAAAACAGGTTTGTGAGTCGCAATTAGGAAGGAGTGGCCCCTTCCTAATTGCAAGTTGCTGTGCAATGCAGGATTGCTTTGTGACCACGAACGCTGTCGCAAACCAATCGCATTTTGCACCCTTTTGAAATGGGTGCTAACCCATTCGCAAAAAGGGACGGGGTCCCCATGGGACTCCTTCCCCGTTGTGAATAGCACTGCAAACATTTTTTCAGAGCAGGCAGTGGTGCTATGGACCACTGCCTGCTCTGAAAAATTGAAACAAAAACGCTTCATTTTTCGTTTTTGTAATGCATCTCGTTTTCCTTTAAGGAAAACGGGGTGCATTACAAAAAAAAAACTGCTTTATTAAAAAGCAGTCACAAACATGGTGGTCTGCTGTCCACAGCAGGCCATCATCCCTGTAAATACAGCCACTTGCAAGGGGGTCGCAAATTGCGACCCACCTCATGAATATTCATGAGGTGGGCCTTTGCGACCCCCTTGCGAGTCGCAGATGGTGTCAGGGACACCATCCAACATTCCGAATTGCGACTTGCAAATTGCGCGTTGCTCTGACTCGCAATTTGCGGGTTGCAGTTCAGAATATTGCTACATCTGGCCCCATATTCCCAATGACTTACACTACGCTTACACCCTGCCAAAGGCCATCTTCCAGCCTGTAATGGTTCTACACAGCGTCCTTTATTGACAAAAATGGCTGCTTTAGTATTCTTCACACGCAGGGATTTAGAAGGCATACTTTGAAGTGAAGCTCTTAAAATGTTGACATTGATTCAACAAAACACAGCCCTTTCACAGCTCTTTCATGCAGCTGGGCAACAACTATGCAAGTTCTAATACTGTTTTAGGTTTAATTTAAGTTTAATCCAATGCTCTTTAATAGATGTTAAACCTCGTATGCAACAAGATACAGCAAGCAGCAGTCAATGGAGATCAAGGGGTGCAAACACCAAGGGCCATATTTATACTTTTTTACGCAAAACTGCGCCGGCGCAGTTTTGCGTCAAAAATATTACCGCCGGCTAACGCCATTTTGGTGCGCCGTGCGGGCATCAAATTTATACTTTGACGCACGGCAGCGCAAACCACAGGTGGGAGTCATTATTTTTGACGCACACCGCAGCGTCAAGTCGTAAAGCAAAATGACGTTAACGCGGCGGAAATGACTGTGGGTTGATTTACGACCCCGCAAACCAGATATGCGCCGTTTTTTGACGCAATAGCATAAAAAAACCCGCAAACACTGCCATTTCACCAGAGGAGAGCCAAAATGGATCCCAGATGCCACAACAGACCCCAGGAAGATGACATCAGACCAGGAACCAGCCAGGAGGACCCACACAAGAACCAGGACACTTATAAGAAGAAAATAAAGTGTTGCTTCAGTGCAGAGGAGCAGGAAATTCTGGTTAAAGAGGTGACGGGACACCAGCACCAACTGTTTGTCACCTCAAAGTTGCCAATCAGTAGGAGAGAGGCTATATGGCAACAAATTGTCGACAAGATTAACAGTGTGGCTGAAGTACGCAGAACAGTCATCGAGTGCAAGAAACGCTGGCATGACTGCAAGCGCAGGACCAAGGAAAAGATGGCCAGGAACAGGAAGGCAGTACTGCAGACTGGAGGTGGGAGTCCAGCACACCAGGAGGCCCAGGACCACATGGAGGAGATGGTCGCAGCCGTCATCCCTGAGGAGATCGTCACAGGGATTCAAGGACATTGCAGCGCAGACTACCAGGAAACAACGCACATGCAGGGTATGTCGCATGGGGAATTATAATGCAATAATGTCAACTGTGAGCGGGGGGGGATACCGACCACAAAATGCATGGAAGTCATCTTATACATGGAGTGGTATGGGTAAAGGGGCACGGCATGGGGGCATGGCCCGTTCTGAGAAGACCTAGAGCACACCATTACACAACACCAACAACAGTCCCATGGGGGCGTGCTGTCATGCCAATGATGGAGCAAAGGGAAAGCCACACCAGGAGGGAAGGCCACAACGTCAAACTGATATCCCGGCACACGTCAGCCACCATACCCCTACATTAACTAGGGCCCTCTTAACAACCTCTAGCCATAATGACAACTGGAATGTAACAGTGACAACAGTTGCCACTATCACCTCCGCTCTGTGTGCAGCTCAAGTAGCCAATGGCAGTAACCTCCCCATGGATCATACACACCTAAATTAGGGGGTGAGGATGACAACTTCAACAATCCCCAGAAACAAGACAAAGGCCCCAGCACTGTCAAATGTCAATGCCCATAGTTGTCGCAAACATCAGCCAATGTAAACAACAATAGGAGCTACACAGCACTAAGGACACACCAATGCTGTATATGTCAGGGTCCATCCTGTGCCTGGGTAACAATGCAACATCCCAAATGTCATACTGCTCAGACAACAGCATTGAGGGGGGGACACATGTAACTGGTCACTGAAATACATCTGCACAGTCAGAGGAGGAAATAGGACACTGATACGATTATCAGGGCAATCCAATGTAACACACATTCCCCAACATCAGATGTACACATTACCAATGCCAACATCCATATCGTATCATAACATTGCTATGCATAGGATATGCCACATGTCAAATACATTTAAGTGGATGTGAAAGATCAGAGATTGTTGCAGGTCCAGATTGTTAAGTGTGCTGCCAGGGCCATCAGAACACCCAGAGCCAGTGAAAGGTCTCACCATGAGAATGGATGTGGATGGAGGCTTGAGTAGGACAAGAAGGTGGCAATTCTCTATTTGGCCTAAACCAACACTTAGAGGCGATGATGCTGACAAGTCTAATAACTCAATAACATACATATGACATGCAGGTGGGCCATACGCCTGGAAGAATGCCCATCTGAAGGACTGGAGCAATTAACACGAAACAAGATCACAAAGTGAATTCATCAAAAGGCAGGCATGTCACATCAAAATTGCTACAACACAGACACACTAATTGTACCCTGTTTCATTGCAGAGGAAGATGGATCTCCTGCGGATATGCCTGTCCCAGGTTACCCTGATGACATGGATGACGAGCCGATAAACATTTCCCAGGAGACTATCCAAAAGGTCCTTGAAACCCTCCAGACCCCACCTTCAGTCACAAGGAGGAGTACAGAACAAGCAGCCATCGCAGAGGATCCACCCACCACCCCAATTGTAAAACCTGCCAGCTCCAATACAGCTGAGGACTCAGTCGACACTGGCACCAGCTTTGAGAGAACTGTAGTTGGAGTACAGCGGGAGCTGGCCAAGGAGGTGAGGGTGGGGATGCAAAATATGGCAGCCAGTCTAGAGGGGGTGCGTTCGTGCATGATGTCATCTGCAGACCAGGCAGCAGCTATGCAAGCCCTAACATCTATCTTGCAGGAACTGCAGAAAACCCAGAAGGAAATCAGCACAGCTGTAATACAGTTGACCCAACACCTACAACAGCAATCCTGTCAACGCATGCACAAATGCAACATTGAACCCCTCAGGGCCGACCTGGCTGCCTACCATCGTGATGTGGCTGCTATTCTCAAGAACCAGCAGATACTCCTTGCTGCAGTACTGCCCTTAAGACCTTCACAGGGAGCAGCGACCGGGATGTCTGACTCCACGTCTTCTAACACTGAGGTGTGTGTTGCCCCTTCACAACCAACAACAAGGACAGAGGAGGCAACACACACATCAGAAGAAAAAGACATGGAATAGATCACATTCACAAGGAAAATGACCTGGAAGCACTAGTCCCTGCCACATGGCCAACTATTACCAAGGTCCTGCGCTTTGTAACTTGCCAGTCTTGCAACAACTGTACTCAAGCACTGTTCTGCAAACCACTGTATATCTTGTCACCCAGCCCAGTGATTGTCTCTCTCCTACTCATTGGCAAATTCTGTCCCTCTGCACTGTCTGAAACATCAACCCCAGCATGTCAAAAGCATTTTGGTAAACCCTTGTGTTGGATCACAATGTAAGATGTCACTATAATGGACTCACAATCATGGACAATGTACAGATAGCACTACAGCACTTTTCAATAAATAGCACTTACACAACAAATCTGTCTCTGGGTAATGTGACATATCAACTGTGCAGTAGATAACTGAAATGTGCCTACTGTCAAATTACGTAGCTTGTCAATACAACTGGCCTGATATTATGTAGTCAGAGAAATCTGCACAGTGCCCATGATTGCATCATACTCTGCCCATCCTGAGGGACATATCTGATGAAGTGAGAAACCATACACCATCATGCTGTGTTGGACAGAAGAATGCTTCCTGAAGGGATATCTAAGTCATCAAATAGTGGCCGCAAAATGTTGTCAACATGCAATAATAACACATATAACAGTGCACACTAATCTAAGCAAACACTACAAAAACTGCATAAATGAAGGTGTCTGAGTTTACATACAAATAGGTAATCATGCTGAACTGTGTCACAAATGACGTATGAGAGTCATGAAGACAAGAATACAAGAGTGCCAATGAGAACTCATCTTATAAGGGTGTCCTTGATCATCACACTACAGTCAGACCTAAAACTGTTTCCCCAATACCAAGTCTGCAAGCACTGTTTGTGACTTTGAAAACACACTTATCAACAGAAACACATTGTTATCCATATTAACTGTGATTGGTGGTTGCAACGAAGGGTGGACACTTTGCAAGGTAGCTCTGGGCTAGCTGCCAATCGTACAGCTCAGTTGGGATTTGTTTGTAGCATAGGACACAAATGTAATAGTACAAAATGTAAGTACACTGAATCCAAACCCAGGATCAAGTACCATTCAACACATACTATTAAGGGTTAACCAAATATTTATTAAATGCTAATCACAGAAGAAGAAACTGAGGGAAAAATCTTACCTACCCCAATCTACCCTGACTACTCATTACCCACAACTGTCCCTAACTAACCTAAGCTATACTTACTTATCACATGTAACGAAACGTTCTAAACATCTACCCCCCGACCCCCCTTATGAGACGGGACACATGGAGGACAACACATACTAACCTAAACACATACTATACTATCCTAAACAAATATATATATATATATATATTTTTTTTTAACACACAAGAACCCCAACATAGCCCAACACACTTGATAAGTAAAAATAGAAAGAATCAGGACCCCCACCCCCCACCCACTAACACTAACTAAACTAACAGCCTATACTAACCTAACTCTAAGCCCCCTAAGCCCACTAACGATAAGAACAAGGAAAGAGGGGGGAGGGGAGGGAATCATGTCCATTTCAAATACAGTCTAGAGGTTGGCCCTGCGGAGGGTCCTCTTGATAGACTTAACACGCCGGTTAATGTGGCGCACATCCCGGATCAGGTGGCTCAACTTGCGCAACACACGGTCCATCTTCCGTTCCATGTTGTGGAAGGCTGCAGGGTCAACAGATGGAGCTGTGGCAGTCTGGGTACCGGTGGAGGAGGTCTGTGTGTGTGTGGTGCCAGGCCCAGTGGGCTGTCCTGCACCTGTAGCAATGCTGGGGCCTGGAAGTCCAGCAGATGTAGGCACAACAGTCATAGCTGTGGGTGGGGCCACCTGGCTTGAATTGGTGGTTGTCCTGGTGGTGGCTGTGGTGAGCAAAGTAGGGCCACCCGGTGGGAAGGCTCTCCATGCCCCAGAGGCCCGTTCATGGCGATATCGCCGGGCCATCCTCCTGAACCCCGACTCCACCAGCAGGATGTTCACGGACCTGGTCTGGAGTCATGTTTGCAGCTGTGAAGACAAATGCAAATATTCTACATTAGTAACTGCATTGTGTGAAATGGCACAAGAAGTTAATCAGACAATACATCTACAGTACTTGTAACAGCTCATATCACAATAAAGATCATTGAATGTCCCTGAGGAAGTACATGGCAGGCCAGCCTACAAAGGTCACATCACACAAAGCACATCCATAACCTACAAGATGGGTAACAACTGGCCTTGACTTGCAATCTGAGTTCTGCCAGTTATCAGCTAAGAATCATTCTGCATATCCTCCACTAAGACCTGGGCTACAAATGTCAGTGTACGGAAAGCAAAACTAAAGCCACATGGTCTGTAAGTTGTAACTGGGCTTGCCAGTATAGTACCAAGTGCCAACCCTGAGTGTGTATACTAGGTTCCAACCAAACAGTCACTTATTCACGTGTATGTGTAACATACTGGTAGCATCAGTACTAGGTACCCCATTCACAAACCCATGCCCGTGTTTGAGGGTGGGGGGGTGGATAAACAACTATCAATTTCCAACAACATGTACACCGAGGAGTGTATAGAAAACTCCACACGTGTTTGGCTCTACACACACACCACAGGTAAGGTCTATCAACAATTAGGAGTCAGCAAACCCTAGACCAATCATAGGGCCACACATGTCAGGAAATGCAGAACTTGGTACACAACATATACTTCCGGTAAGGCCTGACTTAGACACAGAGTTGCAAGAACACCCATGATCATGAATTGCATGCACACCTAGGCCATTGGACTCAAGTTCCACATACCTGTAGCACTACATGTGGAAGTACATGCTGCTAGGAGGTTCTACCTAAAGTTTCATAAATATGTTGGTAAATAGGGAAGCAGAAGTCTATTGGAAAGCAATTTGCTGTACCAATCTTGGAGAATGTGGGTCTGACAGGCTGACTAAATCGGAGCTGACTTCCAGTGCGACTCTTGTTGATACAAGTGTCATCCACATGACTAACCCCAGTACTCACAGTGGGGCCTACAGGAATGGCCTACAATCTCTACATAATATCATTGGATACGCATTGGCCAACTCAAACATGTGAGAAACTGAAATCCCAGTCATGGAACAAGAGAAATTATTGCCCAACGCATCACACCTTGCTATTCGTTCAACACACACGAGTCCATAAACAGCAAACACAACACATAACAGACATATCAACACTTACTGAGTGGTCGGGTCCTCAAATGTCACCACCTCTCCCACAGCGTAGGGTGCCGGTCCACCTGTAAGGTATGGAAGGAAGAAATGTGCTCAAAATCTGTGCACAGCGCAACAATTTCATAAACATATACAATGTGTAGGCTGAATAAGGAAATGGCAGCCATTCACACATGATGGTACTGCATTTGATATATCACGGCCAACTTGTACATGGCATGGGTCTCCTGTGACAGTTACACATATATCTGCACACATACATTGGCCCTAACTATCATGTGGTTGTAAACATGCCCCGTAATTGGTGACCAGAAAAAAATATGGAGTGTAATCGTCTCATCACGTGCATCCAAGAGAGACATCCAAAGCCTGGTTACTTGAGGACAGCATTACCAGTCAAACATGCCTTGTGGCCATGACACATTAATAACACATAGGTACAATGTACAGAGGGAGGGGCAGGGACTTTTGTAAGCTCTCCTGTTGTTAAATTTGATTCAATTGATGTGGCCCAGCTATGGTGATTTGCACCAACCATGGAGATGTGAAGCCATGTGCATACCTTTGGACTGCCATCCATATTTGGAATGTGGCACAACTAACTCCAACAAACATTCTTAGATGTTAGCTGAGGGCACCTTACACCTTTTCACGATGTTTTCAAATCCATATCTGGCATTTATCCAAAAAGATCAAGGAACACAATAAACCCAAACATTCATAGTACTTCGGTCAACGCTTTCCTTCCACACTCACCAGACTCACATGAGACATATGTCTGAGCCACTTTGCTATTATCAATTGACGTGAAGGCAGCACTCATTTTAAGCATCATGTAGTGATTCTAAAGTCAGTCTAGCTATTGCGTCAACAAAGTTAGCCAATATGTTGGTACATCTTTACTTCTCTGTCAATAGTACCCTATATAGACATGATTGGCTCCTATTTTGTTTGGTTGTCTGACACAAAGGCCGCACCAATTTACTTCATGGAAAAGTATCCTGTAAGTTTGCTGAGCACGTGCTACCTGACAGCTAGCAATTGTTATCCTTACCATAGTGCATCAATTATCCCTGTATGTTTCCCCAGCATTACACACAGTCAGCAAGTTAGCTGGCAGACATAGTACAAATCCTCTTATGTCACTACAGAGCATTTAATCGTGCACATTTACATGATTCGTACTCACCAACAGTGCCACCAATCACGATTCCCAGGTGGTCCAAGAGATCCTGCTCCCTGGTGATGAGGTCAGCCCACCAGTGCTTCAGCTGGCGGTCACTCCTCTGGCTGGCATACACACGCTGCAGGTGATACAGCACCTTTCCCCACCGGATTCTGCGCACCTCTGTTGGATACCCCTGTATCACCCTGCCCCCTGCCTCGATCATGAGTGACAAGAAATGGCACACAAGCCATATGAACCCCCCCAACTCCTCTTCACCCATCCTGCCAAGACGTGGCCTACCAGACATAGTGGAAAAGTGAAAGGGAATAGGGGTAAAAGAAATAGAATGGGGAAAAGGGAGAAAGTAAGGGTACAAATACAGATGAAAAGTAAACTTAACCACTAAAAGAGCCCAACTATCCCCAAACTAACACTACCCACAACAGACTCCCACAAACAACAAAAACAGAAGATAAATGGACAAATGTACACAAAACACAGTAGTACAGTATACACCAACAATATTTATTTCACAGATGGACAATACAGATAGCACACAGGACAAAAAAGCACAAAATCTCAGGACACCACTCTCTACAGAGCCACACAGTCTGGAAGGATCATAGACTGCAAAGTGAAAGTGAAAGTACACCCACTGTACATGATCTGTAAACAGGATATCCTACTACATCACTTCCTGTATGAAATGTCCGCCCTTTTTCGCGTTATGCGTCATTTTTTGTCTACCAAAACTGTATTTGCGTAATTGTTTTTGACGCACAGGAGTGAAAATTAGCCCGCATCCACATAATAGTATATGGCCTGTACAAATATCTGGATGCGGGCTAATTTTCACTCCTGTGCGTAAAAAAAAATGACGCAAATACAGTTTTGGTAGACAAAAAATGACGCATAACGCTAGGAACGTCAAAATTTCAGTGCATTAACTGGTTTTGGGCACATTTTCTGATTTTTTTGTTATGTTACATTTGGGACACATCAGAGATAGGCTGATTGAACACACTATGGTGTTGATGGTGTATGTTCACATGTGTGACATCATACTGCAGCGGACCATGATCCGCTACTCCCTTCACAGTATTTTTACGGTTGGCTGACGCAATAGTTGGTCAGAAGTGTGGCCTACATATATGTGTTGCACAAATTGTGCATGTTTGGCATAAGGAGAGGATAGCAATGTGACGCACATATGTACATTACCCAAATGCCTTTGGCTCAAAGTGTGTGCTTTGGCAACTAATGTATTTGTTGACCAAGTGTGTGTGTATCACATGAAGCATTATTGCACATATGCTTGTATGAATGTGACGTCCATGTGTCCAATCCTTAGATGCAAGTCATTGTGGAAATGAGAGAGGGCATATGTTAGTCATACATGTAGCAACATCTGTAATGTGGACTTCCAAGATTTAGGCTAACGTAGACACCACATGTGACATAGCATGCACCAGATAGATGGCAGACGCTTGTTCATGCCAATGATCCACATTTTCAACATCCTATGTCCTAGAGTATTGGTATCAGCTTCCTAGGCACTAGTTGGTGAATCCCACAGTGAGTCATACACATGCATTGAGGAAGTGGGTACCATGTTGTTTGCACAGACAGACAAGGGTGAATCTCAAATGTATGATGACACCACAGCTGAGACCAAAGAATTGAGCCCCAACTATCAAGAGGCTGTGGTGGACCAGCATACAAGACAGCACGTGTCCACATATTTCCAGTGATCAATTGCACATAGGTGTCTTGTTCATGTGTGTGGTCCAATTATGATCCTATATATTGTTTGGGGTGTCATTTGTCACAGTTCGGTCCAGGACTCATCATGAGTCAGTGGCAGCTATTCCTGTATCTACTGAGTATCCTTGGTTGATCAATGTGAGTAAAGTGGATGAGGACATGTGAACCTACATGGGGCTGGTCCCACCCTGTCACTAAAGACGTGTAATGAGACAGTCAACAGGGCAACCTTGGTGTGCTGAGTGAGATAATGTCTCAGGTGTCATGTTCCGGCAGGTGTCATTACAACATTTGTACACAGGTTAGCCTCTGCAGTTCCCACTGCATCTGGGAACATCATAGCCTCTGTGCTGATTATTATCGCAGCTATTCACCACACACGGCCCATCAATATGTTGTGAGCACTGTGATTCTGTGTGTGAACTGTCATGGTTCTGACGTGTGTATTTTTCATGGACATTATCAGAGGTTACTGGTTCTGCTGAAAGCCCCGTACCCAATCCCTGCCTATGGCCCTGGGACACTGTCACACTTTGTCATTCATGCATAAATGAGACCCAGACAAGGGATGGGCCATGAATTTTGCTTTTCCCAGAGGATTTTACTGAAATTGGTACAGTTAAAAGGCAGATGATGCTATACAATGTATTTGGGTATGCATTGAAGAAGCCCATGCCCAATACCCCCTGATGAATGAGAGGTTTGCTAACGCAAGTGTGGTACATATGTAGACACAGGGATACTTTAGTGTGACACACAGACAGATGCCAGTCAGGCTGACAGAATGTAGGGTGATTCAGGATCCATCAATTTGACTAGTTACATAATCAGTGGTCTGACTCAGACTGTGTGGAGGACGAACTAGACAGTTGACATGTCAAACTGTGTATGTCCTGTGTTTTTGAAGGTGACAAATGAACCCAAGGGCTGTGTTACACAGCTTAATTAGTATCAATGCTGAACGGTGTAATTGACAAAATGGCAACTCCTATGCTGTTCCAGGTATCAGCTGGGGCAGTGCTTTTTTAAATGGGTGGTGTGCATGGAGGTGATCACAGGTGTGGGCTGCATCTGTTTCTCACCAGTCCTGTAGGTGAGATTTGCATTCTAAGGGCCAACAGACATTTTCACACGGGAAGCAATCTACAGGTGCTAACAGGACTTTGAAACTAGAAGACAGTGTATAAATTAACCTGACGTCCATGCAGTCAGATGTTCTATGACAATGGCATACCATAGGAAAGGGTGTAGCACACTGGATTGCTAATGTTGGTCTGTGTGTGTAGAGGAGGGAATATCAGGGTACACATCTTAGTATTCCAGGGACCTCTTCCGACAGGTCGGTTGTGACCAGGTGCATGGGTTTGTCAGGAGTTAGGAAATGGGCTGACATGTACATGGAATGTCATGTGTGCAATGCTGCTCATATGTGTGGCACTTGCACTGTCTATGTTCTGCTTCTATGGAACTCTGGTCACAGATAGTCCTTGCAAATATTGGATGCAGTTGGACTTACTGCTGTCAAGCGTCTGGTCAGACATTCCTGTTACTGATGCAAAAGTACATTGACTGCCTCATGTATGAGGCTTGTTTTCCCCTTATTGAGTGATGGTGTCTTAGTTGTGTGCCATATGCTGCGTTGGACCTTGATTTCAACATGTATGTGTGAAATAGGTGTGGTCCTCTGCTATTGGCCTTCAAAGAAGAAATGTACATGATAGATGTCATTTACAGTGTGTGTGTATGTGACCATTGTTAGGCATCACATTAGCTCTGGGATTTCCAGTGTCCTAATCAGTATCTCAGCAATGCTCCATGAGGCAACACTCTTATTCTGATAAGTAGAGATGAAGGTGTGCAAAAATGAATAGCCAGACCAAGATATGGTGATTATTATAGGTGTTTATTCAAATTACTTAACTAAAGTGGTGAAGGTGATTATATTTAAAATAAATTATTGACGATATGTTGCCGCCTGCGTATACCAGCAGCCGTGTTCTGTAGTTCCCCCTCATGTTGCAGGCCAGCATCCTCCTCTTCCTCCTCTTCAGGCATGTGTGGCTCTGGTTCCAGGAGGGGAATGTTCCTTTTGATGCATATGTTGTGCAATATTGCACATGTTAGGATGATCTTACAGACCATCTCCGGGGAATATTGGAGGCTACCACCAGTGATGTCGAGGCACCGGAACCTTGACTTGAGGATGCCAAAGGTCCTCTCGACTATGGTGCGTGTCCTCCTATGTGCGTCGTTGTAGGCACACTCTGCAGCAGTACTCGGGTTGCCAATTGGTGTCATAATCCATGGCTGGATGCCATACCCCTGATCAGCTGCCATTGAAAATGAATGGGATCATGTTGATGTAGCTGGCCCCATTGAAATCAC
Organism: Pleurodeles waltl; assembly: GCF_031143425.1. Lineage (NCBI taxonomy): Eukaryota > Metazoa > Chordata > Amphibia > Caudata > Salamandridae > Pleurodeles > Pleurodeles waltl. The sequence continues at coordinate 753,395,034 of NC_090437.1, forward strand.
CTAGCATGGCAATAGTTGTCTTGTGTTGTCTGCGACTCTTATGTGTTATAATGTAGCATCCTAGGCTTGTAGGATGTACCATCTGCATTGTGTTGTTTCCTTGGCTGAACGAGTGTTTGGCTGCTGACCGGATGTCAGCAGTATGTTTGGGATTTGCAGTACAGTGTGCCCTCCCTAGCATTGTGACTTGTGATACAGGTGTCCCTGTGTCTTCACTGGGGGTGAGGTGATAGTTCCATACACAGGTTAAAATTGACAGTGTTGTTAACACGTTCAAATCAATGTACCCTGGACATCCCATACCTTTAGACTTATGCAATGGATTCATGTAAACGTCATTGGGACACTTACATTTTGCAAGGTGACATTTAGGCAACCCACTCCACACGTTGTGATCTTTGGCATCTTAACATTAGGCTGTACAGTAATTTCAGATGTGTGACAGATTCACTGCAGACCTAAGAAACATGGCTAGCGATGTCACGACCTCAGTGTGTTCCTGTTCACATGTTGCTGTTGTGGTGTATGTGTTGTGTGTCCTAGAGGGTTGCTGTGCAGTGTGTATATAAGTAGGTTTTTGTACTTACCAACAAGTAGTCCATTGCCATACCGTCCATCCTGGAAGTGTTCATTGATAGTGCAGTGACGGAAGAAGAAGGAGTCATGTACACTCCCAGGATATTTAGCCACGATGTTGGTGATCAATCCCTGGTGATCGACAATGGCCTGCACGTTGATGGAATGTGTGTGCTTCCTGTTGCAGTAGAGGTGTTCAGTTGCAGCAGGTGGCACAAGGCGTACATGTGTGCAGTCGATTGCACCAAGGACATGTGGGAAGCCACTGATGAGGTAGAACCCCTGTTTTGTTTCCTGCTGCTTCTGCTGCAGTGTGTTAGGGAAGCAGATGTGGCGGGGTGTAAGTCCAATGATGGCATCCAGTACTTTGGGCAAAAAGGCGGAGAATGATGGTTGTGATATTCCGGCAACCAGGGCACCAGTTGTTTGAAAAGAGCCACTTGCCAGCATATGAAGTACGGCAAGCAGCTTGGTTTCTGTTGGGATGGTGCGGGGTGTCAGCAAAGTGGGGGCCAACTGCGGATCAATGTTACGCAGCAGCTGCTGATTGGCCTGCCATTTCAACCTGTACCTCTGGATGATGTCGTGTTCCCTGAGGCTATGAAGGGTTGTTCTGGGGCGGAATATCCTCTCCTGCCTTCTGCGCTGCCTTTGGGGTCCCTGCTGGTGTTGTTGTAGCTGCTGTTGTTGCTGCTGGGCTCTGCGTCTACGCTGGATTAGAATCACCTCCATGTCTCCCTGTTGCTGCTCTGCTGCTCTGCTGTTGCTTCTGTGTGTTCTGATTAAATACAGGTGTGTTTGCCCCATTTTAACGCCTGCCCTGACCCAGGCGTAAATTTTTTATGCAAATGGGGCTGTGTGTCATTTTCCGGCTCCGCCTCCCGGCCTTGGGTCATTATTGCCCGAAAGCATAAATACGATGCACGGCCGTTTGAGTCATTTTTTGGACTGGAACGCCTACCTTGCATATGATTAACGCAAGGCAGGTTGCTGCATCCCAAAAATTACGCACACAGCGGAATTTTGTCGTCCGCGGGCTCGGGCGCCAAAGTTTAAATAGGGGGCAATGTTTGCGCTGAATGTGCGTCAAAATTTTTGACGCACATTTGGCGCAGACGGAGTATAAATATGCCCCCAAATGAGCAATGTGGACATAATTAGCTACATTAAGCTATTCTGTTTTCTGAAGCTTGTTGCTTGTAGGCGTCACTTCATATAGTCATTGCCACAATGGCCGAACAGTCCCCTTTATTAACATTGAAGCAAGCAGGGGCAGCTTCTCCTCAATAGTGGAGGAGTGTCACACCCCCCGAGCAGCAGCAGCTGCAAAACATTTACAGGAAAATTATAATAAACTATGTTTATTATTGTTTTGTTGTAAAAGGGGCATGGCTGTGACCAGCACGGAAGGCAAGCAATCCCCCTCAGTGTGCATGTATGTTTGGCAGGCCATCTTGGGCCGGCCAAAAACACATGCACACTAGACTCTCTCCAAACCAGCAACACAGGCACTGCATTTCTAGTTTGGACAGGCAGAGTCTTTCACTCTGTCTCAGAGCGCCATGGCTGGGCGCTCCATCGAACCCTAAAGCTGCTTTCATGAAGCCAGCAGCATGAAAGCAATGTTAGGACTGGACTCAGGTCTGGCTGGGAGCCTGTTCTTGTAGCCAAGGATGGAGGAGTGGATCAGCGTGATGCGGCAACAGAGATACGTTTTTTAAAATCAGAATATGTTCTCCCTCGCCATGCACTGCGCTGCCCCACCTCTTTTCCCTCCCATGAGGCGCCACTGGACGCGAGATGACGACACCATAATTTTTGCCACTGTTATACTGCTAATATACTGCAGCCAAATTTCCCCATGAGACGGCCTCAATCAAAGCTGCATCATAATTTGTTTTGCAGGACTATAGAATGTTGAAAAGTCCCAGCATCAAGCAAAACTGTGCCACTCTAACACAATCTATACAATCCGGGCAGGTTTCCTAGTGCCCGTTGCGCTTCTTGTCACTTCTCGCCTTGCAGCACCCTCATCAACATACAGCTTTAAGGCGTTCAAACCTCCAACTGAGCCATGCACAGACATGCGTTGATATCTGCCATTTGCTCTCTCATATCCCTGCTCAGCATACTCATCCAGCGGCAGGACGGTTGCGAGGAACCGGGAACCAGAAGTTGCGAGTGATGCCCATTGGGCTGAATCATCTCTGACTATGGCATTTTGAGAAAACAATGAGCATTCTTTGTGAAAATCTTACACTAGCTTAACCCCTTCGCTGCCAGGCCTTTTCCCCCTCCTGTGCCGAGCCTTTTTTTGGCTATTTGGGGCAGTTCGTGCTTAGGCCCTCATAACTTTTTGTTCACATAAGCTACCCACGCCAAATTTGTGTCCTTTTTTTCCAACATCCTAGGGATTCTAGAGGTACCCAGACTTTGTGGGTTCCCCAGAAGGAGGCCAAGAAATTAGCCAAAATACAGTGAAAATTTAATATTTTTCAAAAAAATGGGAAAAAGGGGCTGCAGAAGAAGGCTTGTGGTTTTTTCCCTGAAAATGGCATCAACAAAGGGTTTGCGGTGCTAAAATCACCAGCTTCCCAGCTTTCAGGAACAGGTAGACTTGAATCAGAAAGCCCAATTTTTCAACCCAATTTTGGCAATTTACTGGGACATACCCCATTTTTATGATTTGTTTGTGCTTTCAGCCTCCATCCAGTCAGTGACAGAAATGGGCATGAAACCAATGCTGGATCCCAGAAACCGAAACATTTCGGAAAAATAGACAAAATTCTGAATTCAGCAAGGGGTAATTTGTGGAGATCCTACAAGGGTTTCCTACTGGAAATAACAACTGAAAAAAAATATTGACATTGAGGTGAAAAAAACTGCAATTTTTCTCTACGTTTTACTCTGTAACTTTTTCCTGCAATGTCAGATTTTTTAAAGCAATATACCGTTACGTTTGCTGGACTCTTCTGGTTGAAGGGATATATAGGACTTGTAGGTTCATCAAGAACTCTAGGTACCCAGAGCCAATAAATGAGCTGCACCCTGTAGTGGGTTTTCATTCTGTACCGGGTATGCAGCAATTCATTTGCTGAAATATAAAGAGTAAAAAGTAACTATCAAGAAAACCTTTGTATTTCCAAAATGGGCACACGATAAGGTGTTGAGGAGCAGTGGTTATTTGCACATCTCTGAAATCCAAAGTGCCCATACTAGCATGTGAATTACAGGGCATTTCTCAAATAGACGTCTTTTTTACACACTCTCTTATATTTGGAAGGAAAAAATGTAGAGAAATACAAGGGGAAATAACACTTGTTTTTCTATTCTATGTTCTCCCAAGTCTCCCGATAAAAATGGTACCTCACTTGTGTGGGTAGGCCAAGCGCCCGCAACAGGAAATGCCCCAAAACACAACGTGGACACATCCCATTTTTTCACAGAAAACAGAGCTGTTTTTTGCAAAGTGCCCACCTGTAGATTTTGGCCTCTAGCTCAGCCGGCACCTAGGGAAACCTACCAAACCTAGGGGAATCCAAATGGGGATGACTTGTGTGGCTCAGACCAGGTTCTGTTACCCAGAATCCTTTGCAAACCTCAACATTTGGCTAAAAAAACACATTGTCCTCACATTTCGGTGACAGAAAGTTCTGGAATCTGAGAGGAGCCACAAATTTCCTTCCACCCAGCGTTCCCCCAAGCCTCCTGATAAAAATGATACCTCCCTTGTGTGGGTAGGCCTAGCGCCCACGAAAGGAAATGGCCCAAAACACAACGTGGACACATCAAATTTTTTCACAGAAAACAGTGCCTACCTGTGGATTTTGGCCTCTAGTTCAGCTGGCACCTGTGGAAACCTAGCAAATCAGCACATTTTTGAAAACTAGACACCTAGAGGAATCCAAGATGGGGTGACTTGTGGGGCACTGACCAGGTTCTGTTACCCAGAATCCTTTGCAAACCTCAAAATTTGGCCAAAAAAACACTTTTTCCTCTCATTTTGGTGACAGAAAGTTCTGGAATCTGAGAGGAGCCACAAATGTCCTTCCACCCAGCGTTCCCGTAAGTCTCCCGATAAAAATGGTACCTCACTTGTGTGGGTGGGCCTAGCGCCCACAAAAGGAAATTGTCCAAAACACAACGTGGACACATCACATTTTTTCACAGAAAACAGAGGTGTTTTTTGCAAAGTGCCTACCTGTGGATTTTGGCCTCTAGCTCAGCCGGCCCCAGGGGAGGGCAGAAATTGCCTAAAATAAATTTGCCCCCCCAATCCCCACGGGGAGGGACCCTTGGCTACCGGGTCACTCCCCTTGCGTGACGGTGCAAAAAAAAAGATCCCCGTGCCTAGTGGTTTCTGCCTCCCTTGGGGGCAGATTGACCTAAAATCGGACGATTTGCCCCCAAGGGGGGCAGAAATTGTCTAAATACAATTTGCCCCTTCAGGGGAGCGACCCTTGCCTAAGGGGTCGCTCCCCATCTCTAAAAAAACAAACAAACAAAAACACAAAAAAATAATTAGCCCTGGCGCCTAGAGGTTTCTGCCCCCCGGGGGTAGATCGCCTAATAACAATAGGCCGATCTGCCCGCAGGGGGGGCAGAAATGGCCTATAATAAATTTGCCCCCCTCATCCCCCCGGGGAGCGACCCTTGCCTACGGGGTCACTCCCCTTGTGTGACGGCGCAGAAAAAAAGATCCCTGGTGCCTAGTGGTTTCTGACCTAAAATTGGCGGATCTGCCCCCAGAGCCGGCAGAAATGGGCTAAATACAATTTGCCCCTCCAGGGGAGCGACACTTGCCTATGGGGTCGCTCCCCATCTCTAAAAAAACAAACAAACAAAAACAAAAAACACAAAAAAAAATTAGCCCTGGCGCCTAGAGGTTTCTGTCCCCTGGGGACAGATCGCCTAATAACAATAGGCCGCTCTACCCCCAGGGGGGGTAGAAATGGCCTATGATAAATTTGCCCCCCCACCCCCCCGGGGAGCGACCCTTGCCTACGGGGTCGCTCCCATTGCGTGACGGCGCAAAAAAAAAGATCCCTGGTGCCTAGTGGTTTCTGACCTAAAATCGGCTGATCTGCCCCCAAAGTGGGCAGAAATTGCCTAAATACAATTTGCCCCTGCAGGGGAGCGACCCTTGCCTAAGGGGTCGCTCCCCATCTCTAAAAAAACAAACAAAAAATATATATATATTTGCCCTGGCGCCTAGAGGTTTCTGCCTTCCCTGGTGGCAGATCGGCCTAATAACAATAGGCTGATCTGCCCCCGGGGGGGGCAGAAATGGCCTAAAATAAATTTGCCCCTCTAGCCCCCCGGGGAGCACCCTTGCCTACGGGGTCACTCCTCTTGCGTGATGGCGCAAAAAAAAAGATCCCTGGTGCCTAGTGGTTTCTGCCCCCCTTGCGGGCAGATTGACCTAAAATCGGCCGATCTGCCCCCAAAGCGGGCAGAAATGGCCTAAATACAATTTGCCCCTCCAGGGTAGCGACCCTTGCCTAAGGGGTCGCTCCCCATCTCTAAAAAAACAAACAAACAAAAAACAAAAGCACAATTTTTTTTTAGCCCTGGTGCCTAGAGGTTTCTGCCCCCCTGGGGGCAGATCGGCCTAATAACAATAGGCTGATCTGCCTCCACGGGGGGCAGAAATGGCCTAAAATAAATTTGCCCCCCGGGGAGCGACCCTTGCCTAAGGGGTCGCTCACCTTACGTGAAATTCACGAACAAAAAAAAAAAACTCCTTGGTATCTAGTGGTTTCTGTCCCCCTTGTGGGCAGGTTGGCCTCATAAAAATAGGCCAATCTTCCCCCAAGGGGGGCAGAAATGGCCTAAATATAATTTGCCCCCTATGGGTGCGACCCTTGCCTAAGGGGTCGCTCCCCACCTCTAAAACAAAAAAAAATAAAAAAAAATATCCCTGGTGCCTAGAGGTTTCCCCTAGGGGGGGGCAGAAAAGGCCTTAAAAAAAAATGCCCCCCCCCTGGGAGCAACCCTTGCCCAAGGGGTCGCTCCCTCATGCCAGTTTCCTTTTTGAAAAAACATCCCTGGTGTCTAGTGGGCGTTTTGACAGCCGGATTGCTTTCAATCCGGCTGCCAAAAAGCAGAGAGAGACTTCAAAGGGAAGAAAATAACTTTCCTTCCCTTTCAAGCCTCTCTCTGCCTCCCCCACGTGATCGGAAGAGAAATGCAAAGCATTTCTCTTCCGATCGAGCTGGAAGCTGAGCATCCGATCGCGCTGGAAGCTGAGCTTCCAGCGCGATGGGTGGAGGCCCTGTAATAAACAGCACGGGGTGGGGGGGGCCGGGGTGGAAGGGCTTCCCCTTCCATCCCTGACTTGGGGGGGTGGGGGGGAACCCAACAGAGGGAGCGCTAGCGCTCCCTCTGGGCTGTGTGCCCAGGACGTAATGGTTACATCCTGGGCACAGCAGCACTGTGCCTCAGGACGTAACCATTACGTCCTGGGCACAGAAGGGGATAATATGAGCAATCACTGGCATCATTAAAAACACATATTTACTTCTGCTAACTAAGTCCTCATCCTATCTGATTGATATAATCCTGCTTCCATACATGCTTTCTCTTGGCATGCGATCTAGCACACAACATACGTGTTTTCTCTGTAATTTTGATTTATTGTTACAGGTATCTGAGTCACTGTTCCTTTATAAATCCTCTTTTCCTCTTTTTCTTTTCTAGGTGAATACAGATGGCTGTGTCTACTGGCGCCCAAGAAAAAGGAAAATAACTAGGGTAAATTCCTGTATTTAGAAATGGGGTTTCTGGTTGGCAGTCAGTTTGCACTCTATTCAACCAGGGACCCTCATTCTAGTCAGGGTAAGGGAGTTACACTCCTAAAACAACCCCTGCTCAACCCCTCGAAATCTTGGCACAAGCAGCCAGGCTTATCTCAAAGGTAATGTGTAAATTATTTGTACCAACACACACAGTAATGCAGTGAAAGCACTACAAAATGAACACCACACTAGTTTAGATAAATAGCCAATATTTATTTATCTAAATCAAACAAGACCAAAATGACAAAAATCCAACATACACAAGTCAAGATATGAATTTTTAAAATAATCGATTCTTACTCCATAGGAAACAATAAAATCGTTGTTGTTAAGCAAAGTACCTGGTTTGCATAAAAATAAAGCTGCGCGGGCATTGAAAAAGTCAGCATTTGGTTCTTTTTCTCTCTCGTAAGGGAGTGATGCGTCGATTTCTTAATGGGGCACCTTGGGTATGCGCGAGTTCACAATGATTTTGACACCCGGCGATAATGCGTGTGAAATCTGGCAGTGCAGTGATGGAAAATCACACTAAGTGGGGTTTGGGTCGTTTTCACAAGCCGCAAGCAGGTGTTGCGTTGTTTCAACAGCTGCGATGCATGTGATGCGTCGATTTCATATCTACGATGCAAGTGGTGCATCAATTTCAGCCATGAGGTGGGTGGCACATTGTTTTTACAGCCATGTTGCAGGTGGTGCATTGAACTTTTCCCTGCACGGCTTCCTGTGCATGGATTTCAGTACTTGCTCTACCAGCATACCTTTCAAGGGCTCAGGTACTGGATAGGGCGCCACTTGGCAGGGCAGGAGTGTCAGCAGAGAGTCCAGGTGCTGGCAGAGGAAGTCTTTGATGGACCTGAGACTTCAAAACAAGAGGCAAGCTCAGTCTAAGCCCTTGTAGACCCTTCACAAGAAGGAATATACCACAAAATCCACTCTTTGTCCTCTTTCAGGCAGAAGATGCAACTGCAGGCCAACCCAGCAAAGCACAGTCACAGGCAAAGGGCAGTACTCCTCCTCCATCTCTTCAGCTCTTCTCCTTTGTGTGAGGACAGGCACAGCCCTTTAGGGTGTAAGTAGCCACTCCTTCCTCCACTCTAGCCCAGATGGACCATCAGGATATGCAGGCTACACTGAGCTCCTTTTGTGTCACTGTCTAGTGGAGATTCACAAACAGCCCAACTGTCACCCAGACAGGGAATACACAGCAGAAGGAGTCTCAGAATGGTTTAAGCAGGAAAATGCCTACTTCGTAAAAGTGGCATTTTCAAACTAACAATCTAAAAACCAACTTTACCAAAAGATGTATTGTTAAATTGTGAGTCGAGAGATCCCAAACTCCATATTTCCCAAAGGGAAACTGCACTTAAAATACATTTAAAGGCAGCCCACATGCTAATCTATGAGAGAGATAGGCCTTGCAACAGTGAAAACCGAATTTGGCAGTATTTCACTGTCAGAACATGTAAAACGCATAGGTACATGTCCCACCTTTAACTTACACTGCACCCTGCCCATGGGGCTACCTAAGGCCTACCTTAGGGGTGCCTTACATGTATAAAAAGGGGAGGTTTAGGCCTGGCAAGTGGGCACAATTCGAGTTGGCAGTTTAAAACTGTGCACACAGACAATGCAGTGGCAGGTCTGAGCCATGTTCACAGGGCTACTCATGTGGGTGGCACAACCAGTGCTGCAAGCCCACTAGTAGCATTTTATTTACTGGCCCTGGGCACCTCTAGTGCACTTTACTAGGGCCTTAGTAGTAAATCAAATATGTCACTCATGGGAAGCCAATTGTACATATATTTTACATAGGAGCACTTGGGCTTTAGCACTGGATAGCAGTGGTAAAGTGCCCAGAGTATCAAAACAGCAAAAACAGAGTCCAGCACACATCAACCACCTGTGAAACACAGGCAAAAAGTTAGGGAAGACCACACAAAGTTTGCCAAGTCTAACAGTTACCCATACCTTGACTGTTGTCAGCCTCACCGTCATTCATATAAGCACTTTAATTCCCTGTCCTGCTTGTCTTCTCTACAATCTCACTTGTATCACTTCAGATTCCTCCTCTCAGCCACCTGTTGTCCAGTCCTGCTATTCTTCCAATCTCCCACCTGCTGCCCCTCTCCCTTGTCTTTCCACCACCCTCAGAGCCTTTCCTGCCCACCCTCCATCATCTCCATGCCACTGAAAAATGGTGGATGTAATTTTTTGGAGTCGGAATAGATGTTGATTACCCTCTTTCTCTTTCACCTTTATCATCTGTGAGATCCCCTTGGAATCAGCCACTCAAGCTGCTGTGGTTGCTCATCCCACTCAGTGTTGTAATGTCCATTTGTTTCTTTTACAGTGACAATGAATCTTGGAACCAGCCTTAGGGTTACATTTTCTCTTGGAATGGACATGAAACTGACATGACAACTGCCTGCTATTGAACCCTCTCCCCCAGAATGGACATGGAACTGACATGGAACTTACATCACAATTGCCAGCAGGCCCAGCCCTTGAGTCCACAATCCCTAGGGAGGTTCCTCAAGCTTGGATGCCACTCCATAATCAACTAATTGTTGATGTCAACATTAAATGACAGAAATAACCAATGGCCATTTTCTAATACTGTATAGTGAAAGATAAGAAAGATAGAATTCTTGTTTTCTCTTCCATCTTTAATCCAGATGTGCAATACACTAATTTAGTAATTGGACAAATCCTAATTTCTGTTTAATGGAAAATACCTACCTCCGGATGGGCATTACTAGAAAGTTAATAAGGGGACTTGCTTATGATGGCCGCATTCTGTTAATTATAATTTAAGTCATGATTCCACTAAATTTGGTCATCCACACTTAGCCCATCAAAATTAGTTGTCATGTAATGTACCCAATAGTTTTTACTGTCTAGACCTCCATTCTGTTTAGCAAACTCCTCTGCACTCCTAGAAGCCATTCAGTCTTCAGCAGATCTTTGTGGCTCATGTATCTAGCTTTTGTGTGAATTGCTTGGCCATAAGCTTCCAGGCTGAGGCCTTTAAAGGTTTTCAAGATTCAAAAAGTGAGTTTAAAAAGGTCCAAAGGTAGAAATCCTGACCTGACAATGATGCAAAAGTATCCAGTGATGAGAGAACTTCTCAGAGCGTAACTGTGGCAGGTCGAACAGTATGAAGACCACTGAAGCATTGTTTTGTTAGTGGTAAGTGGTTTATTTTTTTACTTATACGGGAAGTAAGGTATTTTAACAAAACAACAAGGGCGATTGTCTTTCTCATTCGTTCTGTTCTTCTTTTGTATCTTTTCCCAGATTGGTGATTTTATGTTCGTACTTCTTGTTTTACAGGTGACCCATCTGTCTTGCTCGCTCGTCGGAATCCAGGGTGATACCGGAAACAGAAGGGAAAAACGCTAAGGTAAGTATTGTGTTATAATTGGGGTTCTCCTCTCTCTCTTATCTCTGGACTGGGGAAAGTGGTAAACACAAAGGGGAGGGGTTGGTGCCGGTGAGGAGTTTTAGGGAATGGAGTGACCACATCTATTATTAGTGCAGAAATAAGTGTCACTGGTGTGATAATTGTAGTGCCCTTCTTCCTACCTCCCTTTCCAAACCCCCCCCTATGACCCCTCCTCAGTCCCCTTTTCTCTTATTTCCCTTCGTATTGTCCAAAAGGACCGTACCTTGTTTAGCCACGACCCTCCAGGGTCGTGGCTGGCTTTGTAGTGGTCCTCCTGCTGGTCCCCTTTCTCCAGGCTCTGGTGCTCTTCTTCCCTCTCTCTCTCCTCCTGCTCCTCGTCTGCTTCTCTCCTCCTGTTCCTCCCTTCCTCCTCGCTCTCCTCTTGTCTCCCGGTCTCCGTCTCCGTTTCTTCCTCTCTTCGCAGCGCGTCTCCTTCTTGTTGCCCTCCAGCCCGGGAAACTGACCTCGTTTCCCGGGAAACGCCGTCCCGCCTCCCTCGTTCGCGCCGCGTCTCCCCGGCAACGGGAAGACGCGGAAATGACGTATCGGCCTCGTCCGATACGTCATCCGAGTTGCTCGTAGCCGGGATCGCCCAGCTACAGTAACATTTTAACTTTCCACTCTGAGCTGTTGCAGCAAACCCAAAGGCTTCAGCAGGACCTTGTTCAACACATTTCTGACTTCAAATGGACTTCGCCAGATATAACCTGCTACCTTGCCCTACACAAAGAGTCTGTCTACTATTTCAGAGACTTAGGGGCCTGTTTACGGCATGGTATGCATCACCCATTGTTTTGGGCTTGTTTGGGCTTCTTGGCTTCTCCTCTCCTGGAAGGTTTGCGCCTCTGTTTCCCTGCGGCCCGCCCCCCTCCCTCCTCCTCGAAACTCTTTCCACTCCTGACTCCTGCTGCCCCCACCCCCCCACACTCCCATTGGAGGTTTTCCTCCCTCCTCCCAGCTGCCACTCCCTCCCACCTCCCAACTTATGCAGCTGCAGCCCGAGGTTAGAAGCGACCTCTGACCCTGCATCCTTGCAGGCAGGTCGCTTCCTCCTCACCACTGGTCCGGTAAGTGCTGCCATTGTTTTGGCCTTGTTTGGGCTTCTCTGAGCTTGTTTGGGCTTGTTTCAGCTTCTTGGCTTCTCCTCTCCCAGAAGGTTGGTGCCCCTGCTTCCCCGCGGCCCTGCCACCCTCCCTCCTCCTCGGAGCTCTTCCCGCTCCTGACTCCTGCTGCCTCCGCCCCCCCGCACTCCCATTGGAGGTTTCCCTCCCTCCTCCCAGCTGCCACTCCCTCCCACCTCCCCTCTTATGCCGGCCGCAACGCGAGGTTAGAAGCGACCTCTGACCCTGCATCCTTGCAGGCAGGTCGCTTCCACCTCACCACTGCTTCGGTAAGTGCTGCCATTGTTTTGGGCTTGTTTGGGATTGTCTGGGCTTGTTTGGGCTTGTTTGGGCTTCTTGGCTTCTCCTCTCCCGGAAGGTTTGTGCCGCTGCTTCCCCGCGGCCCCGCCCCCCTCCCTCCTTCTCGGAGCTCTTCCCACTCCTGACTCCTGCTGCCCCGCCCCCCTGCACTCCCATTGGAGGTTTCCCTCCCTCCTCCCAGCTGCCACTCCCTCCCACCTCCCCTCTTATGCCGACCGCGCCCATCGCCAGGCCCCCTGGCCAACACGCCTCCTGCGCCACTGAACACCTTTACACTGCCAATGAACTCCACACCCTTAATCCAGGACGCGCCTCCATCTGCTTCCAGTCCACACCGACCCGCACCAAAGGACCCTTCTCCTGCAAAGCCTGCAATTTCACCTGCAACCTAACCTCCAAACTCCAAATCAAAACAGACAACTGCCTAAGATGCATTCTACTTACCACCCGCTCCGTCCACAAACATGCAATTGAACTCTGGGACCTCCTGACCACATACTCGCCCGACATCGCATTCCTCACCGAAACCTGGATGAATTTGGCCTCGGAACCAGACGTAGCCATAGCCATACCAGAATACTACAAGATCACCAGAAGAGACCGAATCAACAGACCAGGAGGAGGGATCGCCATAGTCCACAAAAACACCAGAAGAGTCTCCACTAACTCCCACAACACCATCAACTCTGCCGAGCACCTCCACTTCAAAATCCACATCAACGCCAACAACACACTCAGAGGAACACTGGTCTACAGACCCCCTGGACCCAGACCGCAGTTCTGCGATGACATCGCCGACGCCATCAGCTCCCAAGCCCTCGCCTCAACAGACTACATCCTCCTCGGTGACCTAAACTTCCACCTAGAAAATAACAACGATATCAACATCACCAACCTAATAGACTACCTCGCCAACTTCGGCCTCAAGCAACTCGTCACTTCACCCACCCACTCCGCAGACCACACACTCGACCCCATCTTCTCAGCCAGCAACCACGTCTCTTTCAGCCACACCACTGAACTCAGCTGGACAGACCACCGCTGCATCCACTTCTCCTACCAGAAACCAGTCACTCACCACCACTGCACACAACCCCCGACGCAACTGGAGCAAAATATCAACGGATCAACTGATCTCCACTCTCACCCAGGCCCCACCCCCTGGGACCCCGGACTCCAACACAGCCACCACCAACCTGCATTGCTGGATAGAAGATTGCGCCAACACCCTCGCACCACTCAAAAAAAAAAAAACACCTCCCACAGAATGAAGGCCAGCTGGTTCACCCCAGAACTACAGGAATCCAAATGGCTATGTCTCAGAATGGAAAAAGCCTGGCACCGTGACCCTACCAACTCCAACCACATCGCTTTCAAGGATGCCCTACGCAAACATCACCAACTGATCCGCACCACCAAAAGGACCCACTTCAAAAACCGCATTGACGCCAACGCTCACAACAGTAAAGAGCTCTTCGGCATCATCAATGAGCTCTCCACCCCCAGGACCTGCTCCAACGAACCTCTGCCATCACAGGAGTTCTGCAACTCACTGGCAACCCACTTCCGTCGAAAGAGAGAAGAAATCCATTATAGCTTCAAACCCCAGACCCACCAGCAGACTACAAACACCCAGGAACACAACGCTCCAAGCAACACCCACCTCCTCCACACCTGGACCCCCGTCAACATAGAGGACACCGCCACCACCATGGTCTCCATCCACTTCGGATCAGCATCGGACCCCTGCCCACACCATATGTTCAATAAGGCAAAAATAATCATCGCCCCCCACCTCTGCAAAACCATCAACAGCTCCTTCGAGTCAGCCACCTTCTGAGAAAGATGGAAGCACGCAGAAATCAACGCCCTGCTGAAGAAACCAAAGGCAGACCCAGACGACCCCAAGAACTACCGGCCGATCTCCCTCTTCCCCTTCCCAGCCAAGGTCATTGAAAAAATCATAAACAGCCAACTATCCCGGTTCCTGGAAGACAGCAAGGTACTCAACACCTCCCAATCCAGATTCCGCAGAAACCACAGCACCGAGACTGCACTCATTGCTGCCACAGATGACATTAGGACCATGCTCGATGAAGGAGAAACAGCAGCACTTATCCTTCTGGACCTCTCTGCAGCTTTCGTATCAAAGAGGATCACCTTCAAACTCCTCATCCACACACACAAGGCCCTCGACAACACAGGCCCACCTACCTCAACGACAGACTGACCTTCCACACCCCACCCGCAATCTTCGCTCCGCCAGCCTCGCCTTCACCTCCATCCCCCGCTTCCGCCGCACCACCGCTGGACGAAGATCCTTCTCTCACCTAGCCACCAAGACCTGGAACTCCCTACCGCTCCACCTTCGCCAGACCCAAGGCCTCTTGACATTCAGGAAACGCCTCAAGGCATGGCTCTACGACCAGTAGCTCCCCCCTCCAGTGCCTTGAGAGCCTAACGGGTGATTAATGCGCTCTATAAATCCTTGATTGATTGATTGATTGACTCTTTCACCATGCAATGTGGTGCAAGAGCAATGCAAACCATATACGTGATTTATGAAGCCAGCCATGCAAGGCCACTTCACATGGCCCTGAGTGGCTCTATAAATCTGGAGTAAAGTAACACAGCACAAAATCGCTGCATTGCTTTACTCTGCACAAGGGAGACATTTAATGGGCATTGCATGAGTGTTCCTACAAAAGTACATGGGTTTTGACACATTACCAAATTTACCAGAAATGGTAAACCTGTGAGTGCACCGAACTATACGTCTACCCAGGAGAGGCATAACGAGGAGAAATATTTTTATTTCTCCTCATTACTTGTACTTGCTATGTGTGCTGGAGGTGTCTCCTCCTGCACAAAAGCAATCCTGCATGCAAATCAGTATTCCTACACCATGATGCAAAGGTGCCTGCATTGGTGCTAGGCAGCTCACTGTGCATCAATGCTGGAGAAAGGACAAGCACTGTATTACAATAAGTACATTGCATTCCTGCCTTTCTCGTTAATGCAGCACAGCAAGGTGACTTGCTGTGCTGTGCTGGGTTACTGTCTCATCAATAGGCCCCTAAGTCCAAAGGTAAAAACTTTGACTGAGACTGACTCAGCACACATACTAAGAGGAAATGCTTCCAAAGAAAGTTTGTGTGTAGGACACTACCCTTTTTTGCCAAATAACTATATTAACCATTACACAGACTACGTTGCACTGTGGCATAACAGTGTCTCCATTTGTCCTACGCAGCCCAAAGTGCACCAGTGAAAGGAGGGAGCAGGACTGCACCATTTCATTGAAGATATGGCACAGTTCTGCTCCTTCTGCAATACAGTAAAACATCTTGCCTTGCTGAGCTGTGTTGTGACAAATATGTGCCCTAGGTGTATCAAAAAAGTAGCAAATCTGCTCCCATAGAAATACTCATTCAATGGGTGCAAATGTATTACTTTTTAGAATTCACAAACATTGGCAATAGAAGGCTTAGAAAGCTACTCCAGTCTCAGGTTTCCAGGCATAATACTAGCGATCAAACACCCAGAAGGTGATGGGATCAATGCTTGCAAATATATAACCACTGGCAATCCCTTGGAGTAGCATTCCAAACCATTGTTCTCCACTCACTGTGCCACTCTAGGCCGAGGGCCTGATTTAGAATTTTAGCAGATGGAGTAAAGGTAGTCAGGGTGGTTTACTATGCCCACCAAATTTAGAGATGTCCGCCAGACTGGCGGAAATCTCTGTGCATTGGCAGGAACCACTGACATGATGTTTCCTGTCAATGTAGGAATTCTTTAATGGACAGCTCCGTCAAACATGATGGGTGGCCGTCAAACTTTTCCAAAGTTTATTATCCTTCAAAAACAAACTCCAAGGCAGGACTTTGTTTAACAAAAATAATTTATTTACAAACAAAGACTCCTGCACGAATTAAGCTGATTCGGTGAGGGTCATTTTTGTTTTTTTTACTGTTCAGGTTTTACCTGGTGGTGACAGACACAAAAAAAAAACATTTGACCATCCACTCTAATTAGGGCAAATGGTCAGATGGCCTACTTCCCATGGCACCCACTCCATTAGACCATCGAAGGAAGGTTTACACTGACAAAGTGAATTTTATTCAAGATCAGCCAGGCAGCCCTTGAGGTGGGTGGAGAGAGTGCTCTGTCACTGTTTCAACTTAGTACCTGGCCACCAAACTCTGAATTAGACCCAGAGGCTCACTTAATAGAAATCAGTACTGACCCTGCTCCTCATGGGAACAGTCCATCTCAAACTGTAGTCATCTCACACACCACACTGTGATCATATGTTTTTTTTAGGTGGGAAATTTGAGATGCACACAGCCAGAAATTCACAGGCTAAGCTACTCCCCTGTATATCCCGTTGGTCAGGAATCTACCAGACAAGGTAAGGATGACACAGTATACTGTAAAAACGAACACGTGGTCATATCCAAGCCAATGGACTTGGCCAAGGAGATTAGACATAGTACACTTACCTAACAACTTTGGGGGCCCGATCTTTTCCTTACTAGCTTATTTTTGCTGATTGTGTTATTCTGGATGTTGATTTTCCTTTTTGATCAACCCATTTCTCTCTGTAATCATATGGTCATTGCGGTTGCACAGTCCACTGTCTTGTACGTTTTGCCAACCCACTGCATTTTTTGCATCGGACAGATAGGTTTTACCCTCTTTATCAAAAACAGCACCTATTTGTACAATTTTATATATGGATTATTTATGTGAGAAAGTCTCATTTTTTTCTGAGCATAGTATGTAAGGTAATCCACTCAGTAAATTCTAAATATTAAACGGCGACCTTTGTGAGGCACATCAAAGAAAATGTTCAACATACAGAAGTGCATTTCTGAACATGATCAAAATTCTTGTATGTGCTTTTGTGTCTGATCAGATTTTTATGCAAATACTCGTCTGTTTGAATGCTGCACTATGACTTGGAAGAGGAAGACTTCTGCTTGCCGATTTTTCAGTTGCGAAGTCAGACTGTATGAAAAATGTATTCACATTCATACTTTTATTTTAGTTATTTTTTATCCTAATAATTTTGAAGTCGTCTAATTTATGCCAACAGAATATTTATTCCTGTAAGCTATTCTTTGTCCAACCTTTAGGAACTGAAATGATGTTTATTCACTGGAGGAACAGCAGTGGAATGATCAAGGGCAAACATCTTGTTTCACGTCGTGCAATTTTGATTTTCATGCAGTTAAATCTTGAAGGTCTGGCGGCTGAATGAAACTCATTGTACACATTGTGCTTTAAAGACAGCATACCTCTAATGTTTTCTTGCAGAAGGTTACTACCGTTTATTGCATTTACGATCAGTAATTTAAAAACAGCTAAGAACGAGTATTAAAAAAATGCCCTTTTTTTAAACAGATCAGAAGTTTAACCCTTTGTGAGAGGACATATTGTGCCATTCAAATGTCAGATTCTTATTGCCATTCCAATTGTGTAATTAAAAATCCTGATATCAAGTACGAAGGTTCCTACAGTTCATGAAAACACGATATGATATTGTAGCTGCTATGCCTGTGTATTCACCTTGTGTAGCGATAAAAGTAATATATTTGTGAGAATTCACACCAACTATGAGTGGTCACACGTTAATACGATGATTATTTGAGTGCAGGGGCGTAGCTTGGTCATTAAGATTGGGAGTTGGGGGTGAGCTTCAGATTTCCCAACAGACACCCTGGGATATCTTGTTAAATTTCATTGCATAAAAGCAGGGCATAAGGGGACATAAAGGGCAGTGGAAAGAGGGAAGATATCGTATTGTTAGGGGCACTTAAAACCTAATTTTTCAAACTAATCAACATTTTTAGGGCCTTCAAAACAGAGAGAGAGAGCATGTATATGCAGGGCCGGCTTCAGGGGGGTGCGACTGATGCAGCCGCACAGGGCGCTGACTTGGAGGTGGGGTGAGGGGGGATGGGTTGCTGTGTTTAGCAATAATTTACAATTTAAAAGCACCTGAAGCAGAGTTCCTTGTGTGTCCAGCTGTCAGGCAACAATAAAAATGTCAAGCTAACTCTTGTGAATAATGTTCCTGATAGAGAGAGAGAGGGAGATTGTGTTTTATCCAGTGGCAATTTTGACTCGCCATAAAGTAGTGCAGATGGTTAATATGCCTGCTGCAAAGAACAGATCTGTATTTTGTGTGGATAACTGAGTGGATTAGGAAAGCTTACCTTTACCAGCACTTCAAAACAAATGAAAAGTATGTGAGAGAGCAGCTTTGGAGAGATGCGGTGCACTTCTGCCGGACTGTAGTGTGTGAATCCGAGGAAGAGGTCATTTGGGGGTAGGGGGCACCAAAATAGATTGTGGCACAGGACGCCATCAGCACTAAAGCCGGCTCTGTTTGTTTGTGTTTGTTTTTGTCTGCATGTAATCAGGGGTGAAATCCGAAAGAGCCTTCATCAAACCAGATTCCTCACTGAAAGCTAAAGAATACACTTGTAGGGGGTGTAATGCCTCAAACACCCCCCCCCCCCTCCTCTGAAGCTACGCAACTGTTTAAGTGGTACTACCAAAACTGAAAGAGCCACATGACGGTGGCGTAGCGTGGGTTGTCAGCACCCGGGGCAAGGCAAGCGGGGCAAGGCAAGTAATTTGCGCCCCCTAACCCGTGGATTTTAGCACTCGAGTCTCTTCCAAGATGTTGCGCCCGGTGCAGCCGGCCCCCCCTGCACCTCCCACGCTACGCCACTGCCACATGATGTACACTGCCCACCAACTTACAACAGCCTGTGTTGTGAGCCTGTTTTGATAAAATGTGTGAACCTGTAAAGTACGAATTTTGGCTGCCTATATCCACATATACTAACTCTGTGGCTATAAAAGCATCAGCTGCAGAGACCACAGATCGGAATAATGGGGCTGCAGTTGCCAATGTGTTTCTGAGCTATAAAGTCTCTGCAGTGCATGCACTAACTCATTGAGTTACTTTCTGAGTTATATAGGCTGTTGCCAGTGCAACTGCATGCAGAAACAGATACCCAGCTTCATTTTGTGCCTGCACATTCACATGTGATAGTGCTAAAAGTGGCCTAATTACACAGGGCTAAATCGAACAAAAACTAAAGCCATGAGATTCCAGACGCGGGGCGGGATGTATCATTGACCTTGACTCAAGTCACAGAGCCACAAACCATAGCAACAACTGTGCTGGTCAGAGCACAAAGAGCTGCAGACACCACACTCCGGAACAGATGGAAGTGGTTGCTGCAATGTGGTACCCTATTGTGTTATCTTGAGCTCACCACAAAAGGGTCTATTTACAAAGGTGATTTTAAACAATGTTTACTTATAGTAAATTTACTCCTAAACATTTGAGAGACTTTAGTACTTTGGGATATTCACAAAAGTGTAAAGATACTCAAAGGTTCAGACCTTACATGCCTCCATACCCTGAAATAGGAGAAGGAGCCAAATTTGCAAGTGCAAAAATACTGTTCCAAAAAGGATTAGGTCCAGCACCATACATGACCAGAAACTGAGACTGCAACACACTCTCATAAAACATAATGGGGGACGGACTTAAAATAGGCCCCTGTAGGAAATATTGTTAAATTAAATTACAGATACAAATCATTTTATTTTAAAAAAAATATCTAAAAATAGACGGTTTGTTATTTGATTTTTTAATATATTTTAAGAACCTTTGTCTTTTTTAAGACCCATTTATCATGCTAAAAAATATAATTAAATTAGTTTTCATTCAGCTCTGAGCTGGCAAACACTTACTACAGTTTTAGGTCCTTTTTTGGAGTCGAAACTATGGAAGTGCAATTAGTGAATAGGAGTGTGCTTACTCTTTTGTGGGTGGGTACATGCCCCTCCCTTATCCTTCCTTAGCCCTCCCTTAGCCCCTCCTTTTCCTTCCTAAACTCTTTATTAGTTGTTAATATTTCCCATTTTCCAGCCATTCCCCTTGTCCCTCCGACTATGCTACTAAAACATATACCTACATGTGCAGAGACTCCACAGGTGGGGCAGAGATCTCCACACATAAAATGACAGGACAAGCAGAAGGCATAGGCATCTGCGATTGGTTTGTGAATAGCATTGTACAGTATGTTTGTAGTGCTATGCTAGTACTAAAAACATATGGCAATGTCAATAGGCCCCTAACATGTATTTACATCTGCTTCAGTCTTAATGACTCATAATGGCATGAATTATGTTTTTTCCTTGTTTTTTTCTCCAAGGCTGAGTCCTCATGGTGCCAGATCTAAGCTCTCAATGTGAGAGTGGAGAGTGCAGCTTTGGTTGTTAGCGGATGGGAGTGAGCAGATGGTGGTGGGGCTGTGTGAGAGGAGACTGGGTTATTTTTTATTCAATTTGGTTGGGGGCACATGGAACTATTTTGCAGAAGATGGTGGGCTGGGTGGCAAGAAGCTAGGTATATGTTTTGATCCCCTACATTTACAAAGAGTGGGTGAGGGCCATATTCAGTGGTGGCATTGGTAGAAAGAGTCAATAAATTATTTTGGGGCATATTTATAGGCCCCTAGCGCCACATTAACGTCATTTATTTTGATGTTAATGAGTCCCAACGAGGCCAAAATCCCCTCACCTTATTTACAGAGTGGCGCAATACATGCATTGCGCCACTCTGTAACCCTTTGCGCTACATTATGCCTGAGCAAGGCACAATATGTCAAAGAGGGGGTTTCCCATTAGTGGAGCCAGAAACATGGCGCAAGGAAATCTATGAGATTTTCTTGCACCATTTATTATGGCACTTTTAACGCCTGCTCAAGAGCAGGCATTAAAAGAGGGCTTCCATTCTTTAGAATGGGCCCCTATGTACTCCTGCAGAGTACATGAAGAGCGTCATAAAAAATGCCACTATTGCTCCCTACCCTGCACCATGATGCGCCATATTTTAAATACGGCGCACACATGGTGGAGTTAGGGGGGTGCTAAGGGGTGCAGGGAAAGTGGCGCTGCACTCGGTACAATGCCACTTTCCATAAATCAGCCACTTAGGGGCATATTTATACTCCGTTTGCGCCGGAATTGCGTCGTTTTTTTTTATGCAATTCCGACGCAAAACTAACTCCATATTTATACTTTGGCGTTAGACGCGTCTAGCGCCAAAGTCCATGGAGTTTGCGTCATTTTTTAGCGTGGACACCTACTTTGCGTTAATGAGATGCAAGGTAGGCGTTCACGTCTAAAAAATTGACTCCGAGGCATGTGCGTCGTATTTATACTCCCGGGCAAAATTCACGCCCGGGAGTGGGCGGGTCAAAAAAAATGACGTACGGCCACTTTTGCGCCGTTTTTTAACGCCTGCAAAAGGCAGGCGTTAAGGGACCTGTGGGCTCTGAAGGAGCCCAGAGGTGCCCTCCCATGCCCCCAGGGACACCCCCTGTCACCCTTTCCCACCCCAGGAGGACACCCAAGGCTGGAGGGACCCATCCCAGGGACATTAAGGTAGGTTCAGGTAAGTTTTTTTTTTTTTTTTTACATGGCATAAGGGGGCCTGATTTGTGCCCCCCTACATGCCACTATGCCCAATGACCATGCCCAGGGGACATAAGTCCCCTGGGCATGGCCATTGGGCAAGGGGCATGACTCCTGTCTTTGCTAAGACAGGAGTCATTTCTATGGGGGTTGGGAGTCGAAAAAAATGGCGCAAATCGGGTTGAGGCGAAAAATTTGCCTCAATCTGACTTGCCCCATTTTTTGACGCCCAAGCCCCATATCCCCCTACGCCGGCGCTGCCTGGTGTACGTCGTTTTTTTCCACTCACACCAGGCAGCGCCGGCGGCTAACGCCGGCTAACGCCGGCTAACGTCATTGATTAAATACGGCGCCCGCATGGCGCTTCAGAATGGCATTAGCCGGCGCTAATTTTTTTGACGCAAAACTGTGTTAGCGCAGTTTTGCGTCAAAAAGTATAAATATGGGCCTTAATGTATGGAGATGAGCAGTAGAAACATTTTCAGAGGGTTGTGAGGGTGTGTGGCAGGAAGACTTTGCTTTTGTTGCTAATCTGAAGCCTGAAGTAAATAGCATCCCCATTATTCACAGTTACCCATATATAATCTATATGTTATCTTTGTCTTCTCAGAGTTTTTTTAAACAAGCACGCCAGTGCCTATTGTGGTATTTTTGAACACCCCTGACATCTTGAAGTGCTACAGGACAACAGTTGTGTCTGTCTTATAGTGTGCAGACATCCCTGTACAACGTCAGAGGTAGACACTTACCTATGATTACATATTTATATAATTATGGAAACATCAACGGCCTCCTAAATGGCACAAATGGAACATCCAGGGAGATGCCTAGCCTGTAATTTAGAATAAGTCTGCAATGCAGGATTAACAGAACTCTCCCAGCTGTGTGGTGTGGCAATTCCAGAAGGATGTTTCACAAATAACTTTTGTTCTCTTTTCCAAAAAAGGCAAAATCGGAGGAGAGGAAAAGTGGTAGCCATGTGCAAACATCACAGAGAACGTTCCTGTAAGCCATGAAGGCAGTATGAAGAAAGATGGCATAGTCACAGCACTGCAGAGCAACGCTGGGCTTTGTCTTTAAGAGAGTCTGAAAATACCTTCCTGTTCCCTCCTCCCATGTTGTTAGTAAGGGTGTAAAATCTTGTGAAGATCCCATGTTGTTAGTAAGGGTGTACAATCTTCTGAAGATAAACCTTTCACAAATGTGTATCATTTTGTTTTTACTTTCCTAGCTTTCTAAAATGAAAAGCAGCAAAATTTTTAAAACAATGTATAAGGAGTGTCTTTGCGTGAAAGTGGCAATGTATATGTCATTCCTCATGGCTGCAAGCATATCACTTATTAGGCACGTATCCTTAGAACCACATACATTATTTTCCTCAGTGTAACAGTTTCTGGCATATTCAGGCTTCAGTATGTCTTGAAACTGTCCATCCTTCCCATGATGGTGGTCAGATTTGGCATTATGGTGATCATTTCTGGAACGTAGGAATGTAGTAAAATTCTGAGCATCAGTGTGCATTTAAAGCACCTTGAAGACATCTGTGATATATCTTGGGAATACATTTGCATATGTAGTAAACATTTAGCCTGAGAAACAAGCAATTAGAACCTGTCCAGGATGGGGAATATGGGCAAACAAGATTTGCTGGGCTTCAACTTCGGTAGTTGAGGACCATTTGCCACTGGTGCCCTTGGTCCATCTTGCTGTGGTGCTACAAATTGGCCCACATACATCTCAACAACACTTGATCATCAGGCTAGTGAGAGTGATCAATCCATGCCTTCTCAGAGAGGTAGAGTGGTGATAAAGACTCGGGGATCAAGCAACCAATCAAAAGGCACAATAAGCAAACGTCCAGCCCAGTAGTTTTCTTTTTTTAAAAGAGGAGTACTTTATCACACCAAAATGTATTAGGGTACATAAAAAACAAAGACCATTCCCGGGATGTGCATGGTGGGATCTATTAGTTCACTGGTTCACTACACAGAGAAAAGGAAAGTTCTAGATTTAAGTGCAGCTGCAGGCTCACCGTAGCTAACTGGTGTAGCTTTTCTGAGAGGGAGAGTTTGAGTTGCATATTATCTGTGTAAGAGAGAATGTTGATGTTGTTTGTACAGATGACATTGGCTAGAGAGATCATGTGGGCCCTAAAGAGGGTGGGGCTGAGCGATGGACCTCATGGCGCTCCGCAGATGAGTTTGCAGGCTTCTGAGAAGTAAAGTACAAAGCTGATAGCTTGTTTTCTATTCCTTAATGTAGGAGGCTGGCCCGGTGAGGCGGGTACCTATGGTACTCACACCTTATACCAGGTCCAGTTATCCCTTATTAGTGTAGTGTAGGCAGTGTCTAGAAGCCAGGCTCTCTAAAGGTAGCTGTGGATGAGCAGCTAAGGCTTACCTAGGAGACATGCAAAGCTCATGCAATACCACTGTACTCACACAGTACTTACACACATGAAAGAAAATACTCAGTGTTACAAAAATAAAGGTACTTTATTTTGGTGACATGAATAGCAAAAATACGATATCGACTATTCTCTCTTAGGAGGAAAGTAATACACAAATTATATACAGTTGTATGCAGAAATAGGCATAAAAATAGTCAGAAAACAATCCAATTAGTGAAAATCACAATAGTTAGAAATGGGCCTAGGAGAAGCACAAACCATATACTTAGAAAGTAGAATGAGACGGTCGGTCCTCCACCTAGGCAATTGTAGTGTGTAGAGGGGAGTTGTGAGTACTAGAAAAGTCCAAAGGTAATTACCACGACCCACCCCAGTGACCAGGAAAGCAAGAGTAGATCACAGTGACTTTCCCAGAACACACACAGGAATGAGAAGAAGAATTATGAAAAACCCAGAAGAGGCTGCAAGACACCAACAATGGATTCCTGGACAAGAGGACCTGTGGAAGAAGGGGACTAATTCCAAGAAGCACAGAAAAGTCCAGGAAGAGCAGGAGCCCCTTCTAGCCCGGATAAAGGTACAAAAGGAGAACCACCAGTGGAGAAGACAAGCCATTACTGCACCCAAGAAGATGAAGTCGGGTTCCTGGAGGATGAAAGTGATGTCCCACGCCGGATGGAGG
Organism: Pleurodeles waltl; assembly: GCF_031143425.1. Lineage (NCBI taxonomy): Eukaryota > Metazoa > Chordata > Amphibia > Caudata > Salamandridae > Pleurodeles > Pleurodeles waltl. The sequence continues at coordinate 753,419,875 of NC_090437.1, forward strand.
ATTGCAGTGAGGTTTGCATTGTCAGAGTCCACCAACTAGCCTTTGGGACAGAGGTGTTACACCCTCTCCCTTTGGAAATAGATGTTACAGGCTTTGGAGGAGTAGACTCCCCAAGCCACTGGAAATGCTCTGAAGGGAACGTTTGGTGCCTTCCTTGCAGAAACCAGTCTACATCGGTTCAGGGACCCCCAGTCCCTGCTCTGGTGTGAAACTGGACAAAGAAAAGGGGAGTGACCACTCCCCTGCCCATCACTACCCCAAGGGTGGTGCTCAGAGGGTCCCTGAGTTTCGCCATTTCGGATTCAAGGTGGCAGGGAACTCTGGGAGCACCTTAGTGGCCAGTGGCAGCAGGTGACATCAGAACCCTTCTTGATAGGTGCTTACCTGGTTAGGTGACCAATCCCCCTTTCAGGGCTATTTAGGGTCTCTCCTTTGGGTGGATCCAAGGATTCGGATTGCAAGACTCCAGCAGGAATCCTCTGCATCATCTACTTCGACTGAAGAAACTTCATCTGGACCCTCCAGGAACCTACAAGCTGCAACAAAGAAACAAGATGCTGCCTGCAACATTGTATCTCCGGCTCCTGCCAGCAACTGCAACAGGTTCCTGGTTGTGCATCCGCTAAAGACAGCCCGTCGTCAGCCTGCAGCAGAAGGAAGAAGCAATCTTCCTTGGGATGAAGGAGTCACTCCCCTGCTTCTGCAGGCACCAGCTTCTATGACAACTGACTGGTTCCCCTCTCCTGCTGAGCTGCGTGGATCCTGCATCAAGGGTGGTGGTCGGATGTGGTCCCGACGGTCCTCTCTTCCATTTGTCTTCTCTTCCTCTTGTTCCACTTTGGTGGAGGTAAGACCTTGCATCACCACTCAAGACAGTACCCTTGTGCACTGCATCTTTTGCAGCTCCCAAGGCTTGTTGGCATCCTTCCTCCAGATTCTTCATGCATCTTGTAGCTCTGGTCCCCAGCACTCTATCCTGCAACGCACAGCTTCCTGAGTGGTTCTCCAGCAGCGTGGGAGCCTTTGTGCTGCATGGGCCTCTTCTGTAACTTTCTTGTCCCCGTGCTGTGGGACTCCTGTGTTCACTGCCTGGTGTTCGATGGGCTCTCTGAGTTGCTGATGGACCCCTCCAGCCCCCCCTTCTGGGTAGAGTCCATCTGGTCCTTCCTGGTCCCCAGCAGTGCCATTTTCCGCTAACCGCAAGCTTTGCGTGTGCCAAGCCTTGTTGGCAGAATCTAGTGATGCAAACCAGTCTGCAATCATCCATCCGGCGTGAGACATCATCTGCACCAACCAGGAACCCACATCCATCTTCTTGGGCGCAGAACTGACTGTTGTTCTTCAACTGTGGTTCTTCTTTTGCACGTTCACCCGGGTTAGCATGGGCTCCTGTTCTTCCTGGCCTCTTCTGTACTTCTTGGACCTGGTCCCCTTCTTCCTCAGGACTTCGGGTCCAGGGATCCATCGTTGGTGTCTTGCAGTCTCTTCTGGTTCTTACATTATATTCTTTCTCGTGTTCTTGTGTGTTCTAAGAAAGTTACTGTGATTTACTCTGGCATTCCTGGGCTCTGGGGTGGGTTCTATTACTTAACTTTGGTGTTTTCTAATACTTCCAGGGCCCCTCTACACACTAAGTTTGCCTAGGTGGGAAACCGACTTTCGCATTCCACTATTTTAGCATATGGTTTGTGGTACCCAGGCCCATTTCTAACCATTGTGATTTCCACTATTTGCACTGTTTTCTAACTGTTTTTACAGCATTTTCTGCATTCTAGTGTATCTACTGTGTATATTACTTACCTCCTAAGGGAGTATTGTATATAAGGTATTTTTGGCATTTGTGGCACCAAAATAAAATAGCTTTTTTTTTGTAACACTGAGTATTTTCTTTCATGTGTATGAGTACTGTGTGACTACACTGGTATTGCATGAGCTTTGCATGTCCCCTAGTTAGGCCTGGTCTGCTCATCCATACTACCCATAAAGAGCCTGGCTTCTAGACACTGACAACATTTCATTAATAAGGGATAACTGGACCTGGTATAAGGTGGAAGTACCTTAGGTACCCACTACAAACCAGGCCAGCCTCCTACAGTACCTACCTGCCCTTACCAATAATCCACTTTCCAACACTATTGAAGGCCTGATCTATCTCCCAGGGAAGCTGAGGCAGTAACCTCTGCTTTCCTGGTGGACTAATGCCTGATATATTAGAAATATCTGCCTCCATGGTGGAGGCTTCTATAGATTTCTATGCCTTCCTGTCTAGGAGAAGTGGACCCCAACTGCCAATTAGTACAAGAGGGAATGGATTATTTTAATTATCAAGACAGCTTGGGAGGTTATACTGATCTAATAAAAAAAATGTGAAGAGTTTGAGCAGAGCCTAAAAGAGAATACAGCACTAGATGAGACAAAAAAAGAGATTGTAAGAAATCAGTTAAGAGATAAATATAGAGCTCACTTGAGAAATAAGAAAACAGTTAAATTGGAAAGGTACATTGTGAGAAATAGGGTTGTTAGTTGACTGGCGTATGAGCCCTAGTCATGCAGCAGTCACAATCCCTAGCAGGGAGAATCACAAAAAGGCACTAAATTAACCTATGCCTAACCATGGGTAGCTTGGCACAAAAAGCAGTCAGGCTTAGCTTAAAACCAACGTGCACATCAACTGTAATAATTGAAAACACAACACAAGAAAAATCCCACACCAGTTTAGAAAAATAGTTATTTTTAATAAATTATTTGACACCAAATGACAAAAATCCAGTCTGTAGTACAGAGTTAGGGATTCTTAAACCTTTTGGTAAAAACTAGTGCCTAAAAGATCGAACCGCCAACCAGGGACATCTAGTCATGCGAGACCGGGCCAAAGTTGAAAAATTTGGGCAACCGCGATCGAGCACAGGTTGGACACAAAAAGTTGATTGGGCCCAATTAGTGCTTATATTTGGACTTAGATGAAATTTTGAGAAAAACGTTATGAGAAGGTACAGTTCACTGGGGGAAATCTGCAGGGTGTGTTCGAGGAGGGAGCGTCATCATCGGGGAACCTTGGGCTGAAGCCACAGTAAAGTTTTCTACATTCAAACTTAGGGCCTGATTTAGAATTTGACAGATAGGGTTATTCCATCACAAACCTGACGGGATGTCTGTCATGCTTGTGACAGAGTAAACCATCAGCCAAATTCTAAATCGGGCCCTTAGTCTCTTTTTTAGAAGCTGACAATCTCCAAAAGGGTGAGATAGAAGGCTTTAGCTGAAAAAAATTCCAGGGGCTTGGATACCTCTTTGGCAAAGAACCACTGAATAGGATTTGCTGCTGCAAAAAACTTAGTGGGAGAAGCCGCAATGTCAATTGAACCAGCAATTCAAGGTAGGTTCCAGGCAGCAAACTAGTCCTTTCAGATACAGCAAAGCAGTTTTGCAGAGGGCACAGCAGGACACAGCAACAGGCAGTCCACTGAAAGTCCTCTCACTAATGTGGAAAGTGAATTGAAGAGTGGGTCTGAAGGTCCTTTTTTATACCGTGGGGCCCTACATCTAGAAGGTGGGAAAAGCTTCCAGAAAGGTTCTTGGAAGTGCATGGAATTTCTTGCCTCCCCTGCTATGGCTCCAAGCTGGCTGCAGTGACAATGTGGAGGTGTTACGCAGACCACATCCTATTCAGTTGCAAGTGGGGCTGTGCTCAGCTCTGCCCACAATACTGTCAGCAGATGGTCCATTCATGTACACCTAATACCTAATGGTCACTGCCTGGGAGGAATTCACAGCCTGTCAGTTTCACCCAGTCATGTGAACTAAGGCATGCTGAAGGTACAAAGGGCTTAGGGCAGGAAAATGCCAACTTTCTAAAAGTGGCATTTTCAAAATTGTAATTAGAAATCTGACTTTGTCATCAAAGAAGATTTTTCATTACAATTCCATAGATACCAAACAGGAACTGGCCGTGTAGCCCCAATCAAAAGTTCTCACCTATTAAATGAAATAAGGCAGCCCAATGTTATCCTATGAGACAGTAAGGCCTCACAGTAGTGAAAACATATTTAGGAGTGTTTCACTACCAGAACAAGCAAACCTTAAAAGTACATGTCCAACTTAAAGTGCATGTGCATTACAATTCACTCTGCCCTATGGGCTATGAAGGGCCTACCTGAGGGTAACATATGTAATAAAAGAGGAGTTTAAGGCTTGGCAATGGTTTTTTATTGGCAAGTTGAAATGTCAGTTTGAAACAGCATTCAGGCTGCAATGGCAGGTCTAGGAGATGTTTTAAGGTTCTACTTAAGTGAGGTATACAATAAGTGCAGCAGGCCCACTGGTAGCATTTCATTTACAGACCCTAGGTATAACATATGCTACAGTACATGGGACGTACAAGTAAATTAAATATGGCAATCAGGTTTAAACCAGTTAAACCATATTTACCTAGGGGAGGGAGCACAAGCAATTTAGCACTGGTTAGCAGAGTCCTAAGACAACCAAAAACAATTTCAGCAATTGGAGGGTAAAGGCAAAATGTTTGGGGAGAATCCTTGCAGAGAAGGCCAAGTCCAGTGGTGTAGCAAAAGCCCCCACAACCCCAGAAGTGCAGAGGGGCATTAGCCCAGGCGGTCCCCTCAGCACAGTACCCAGACCTGAGAGCTCCTGAGTGAGTACAGAGGGGGACCCCTCAATGTACTTTGCAGGCAGGCCCCCTCAAGTTGCGTTATGCCACTGACCAGGTTCACCAACACCAATAAATTAAATGTTGAGATAGTTTATCCTTATTTAAATTAACAGAGAATACTATAAAGAACAGATACATGATTAATCTAGGTATCAACAACAGAGGGAGAGATCCCTCAGGGGAGGACGTAAGAAGTTGTCACCTTTTCAGAATGTTCATGCTCAAACAGTGATTAAGAAAGGGAATACAGGGGAGAGACGAGGGATGAGTCTGGTAATAATAATTAATATTTCCCTTTTTTAGAACTGTGTGAGAAAAGGATCTATAAGAACAACCAGGGATGAGGCAGGGATCAACAACAGAGAGGTCAAAGTATTGACAGTATATGTAGCTCCTGTCATTAATTTATCAAGGAATACGGATAACCAGTTCCATTTACAGGGATTAATACATTAGAGATTAAATGGGATTTGAGGGCCTTTTTTAGAAAAACTAAAATGAATGGATTTTTTGAAGGAAGAAAAAGAACCCCTATGGAAAACAGGTCAGGATTACAATGTAAATCAACATTACTTCAAATTTATCCCAAGTAGGAAAGGTAGATTGAGGCCCTCATTCTGACATTGCCGGTAAATCCCGCTTACCGCCATGCTGATGGCCGCAAATTTACCGCGGCAGCGGCAGATATCCGTTCACCATATTATGACACACACATATCAATCTGACAAAATCCAGCCACAGTCACAAATCTGCCAGTCCAAAGGTCAGTGATAAAGTGGCGGTATCAAAACCCACACCGTTACCCCAGAGGCACAACGCCCACCATTATGATCCACAAATTATCATGACGGACATTGAACGGCGGTAAACTATTGGTGGTACATACCGCGGCGCTCATAATGGACACCCACATACAAAACAACACTACATTGCCCCATTCAAACAACACACACCTGACACCCATACACACACCACACCCACACACCCACAGCAATATAAAACACATACCCACATTACCCACAATCCTTTATGATTACAAATCATTGCAACCAGAGAGACAACAAGACCACTGAGACAACTAGACGCACACTACTTATACCCATACACCACTCACGTACTCCCCATCACACACCCCAACACATTACCCAACACACCCTCACCAACGCACCTCACATAAAACCCATGGTACCACAAAGACACCCCCTTTTCACAGAGGAGGAGCTAAGGGTCATGGTGGAGGAAATTGTCATGGTTGAGCCCCAGCTCTTTGGAGCACAGGTGCAGCAAATATCCATTGCAAGGAAGATGGAGCTATGGCGGAGAATGTGGACAGGGTCTACACCGTGGGACAGCACCCCAGAACAAGGGATGACATCAGGAAGAGGTGGAACGACTTACAGGGGAAGGTATGTTCCACAGCAGAAAGACACCAGCTCGCTATCCAGAGGACTGGCGGTGGACCCCCACCTCCTCTCCCACAACTCACAACATGGGAGGAACCAGTCTTGGCACTACTGCATCCTGATGGCCTGGCCCGAATCAGAGGAGGACTGGTCTCTGGTAAGTCAACTTTCAACAATTATCACCCCCCCATACCGGCATGCCATCAGGTACCCTCACCCTCACTCCCATCACTCCACTCCATCCCACACACTCCACCATCACATCTCACTCATCCCAATGCCAAGCCCTGCATGCTGTACCAATGCATGGACACCCCTCACAGCCCTGCATGGACACACATCACAAAAGCATGCACAGCATAAAGAACTAACAATCCTACCTTACACTAACATACAAAAGTAAAAGCTGGCAGGGCAAAAGCAACCATAGAGGGGAAGCCAGGGATGTACAATATGTCATACACATCAACCATAATGCATCATTTACATACCAACAGATACCCCAGCCAAAGACACTGGAGAGGAGGTACCAGCACTATCCAGTCCCCCAACAGAAGAGGCCCACAGTGATGACAGTAACTCTGGTTTTCAGGATCTGGACACTCTACCTGGCCCATCAGGGACCACTGGACAGCCGGTTACCCAAGCCTAATCAAAGACCACCACAGAGCCTCCCCATCAGTACCAACACCACAGCACCCACCCAGCGTACCCAAACTTCTGTCCCCAGGACACGTCAATCAGCAGTGTGTCCACCTCTACAGGGACCCCAGGCCACACCTCATACCCAAGACAATCAGTGACCTGGGGTCAGTGGCAATGGGCACTCTGTTCAGGGTTCAGAGGTACAGGCCAACAGGGAAACTGAAAGGAGTGCTGTACGCCAGGGGGAGGACAGGCCCAGGGAACTGATTTTCCAGGAGGCACTCTCTGAGATCCTGGGAGCCTACCAACATTCCCAGGACACGATGGGCCAGATCCTGGACAATGTGCAGGAGAACAGGTGGCTGCAAGGGGGACGGTACCAGGGGATCAGGGAGGACTTGCAGACCATCAACAACACCCTGATCTCCATAGCAGGGGTGCTGGCAGACATGGCCAACATTATGAGGGAGGCAGTCTCAAACCAGCGGGCCCCTGCCTCTAGCCAGACATCGGAACAGCTTTCTGGACAAGGTACAGACTCACAGGCCACCAGCACCCTTCCCCCTGATGAAGGTGAACCACCCCGCAAACGTTCCCTGCGATCCAGACAGAAGCCAGAGACACATGCCAAGACCCCTGCCAGGAAATGAGACTCTCCTGATTGTCCCCCTTGTTTCCCACACAATCAACCTGTCCACCTTGAACTGCCATTGCTCTCCTTCCTATGTCCCCTCGGAGAATGCACCTGTGCTACAAACAGACTGGAACAATACCCTGGACTTTCCTCCTTCATCACTCCATCCCATTGCACTTTCCCTTCTATATATTAGCACTTCAATAAACACCCTTGAAAAAAATCTATTTCGAGTATGTCATGTATATCAAATATGTATTTTACGAAACAGGTACGAACATTGCAAATGAACTGTCCATAGAATGAGCATAGAATCAATAACCTGTAGCTGGCTGTAGTGACCACAGCAGGAGTATTTGTCAAATCACCAACATCTGCAAAATGAATTGCCAGAGGGAATAGTAAGTGGGACTTATCAGCATGCCATTGCCACACAGATTACAACCAAAGTCATTGAAATGTAAAGTTACATTGTCTTCCTATGTGACATTGGAAGTATCGACAGATCACAGATGTTCTGTTGTCCTCATCCTCATCCTCTGCCTCCTTATCCTCACTGTCCACAGGGGCTACTGCTAGCACAGGGGCATCTCCAGTCTCCTCTTCCTGCAGAAAAGGGGCATGAGGTCTCAGGGCCAGGTTGTGCAACATGCAGCATGCCACCACTATCTGGCAGACCTTCTTGGGTGAGTAGCACAGGGATCCACCTGTTAGATGGAGGCACCGGACCCTGGCCTTCAGGAGGCCAAAGGTTCTCTCTATGATACTTCTGGTTCACCCATGCGCCTCATTATAACGTTCTTCTGCCCTTCACCTGGCATTCCTCACAGGGGTCAGCAGCCATGATAGGTTTGGGTAACCAGAGTCACCTGCAAATATTGAGGGACAACATTTAGCCACACACTTTCCTACATGGCCAACACCATGACCATACACCAACATCTAATGGGTGGGACCCACGGCTCACCTATTAGCCATCCTCTGTGCCTCTGTAGTTGGCCCATCACATTTGGAATGCTGCTATTCCTTAGGACAAAAGCATCATACACCAACCCAGGATCCTTAGCATTGACGTCAGAGATGTACTGGCCCGCCAAGCACAACATCTGCACATTCATTGAGTGGAAACTCTCACGATTCCTGAACACCTGTTCATTCTGGTAGGAGGGATAAATGCAATATGTGTACCATCAATTACCCCAATTATGTTGGCGATGTGTCCCTTTGCATAAAACTCGGCATTCACAGTGGCCAAATCCTCAACCTGGGGGGAAGCAATGTAGTTGCACATGTGATTTATCAGGGTAGACAAAACTGTTGTCAGCACTATTGAGAACATTGGCTGTGACATACCTGCTGCCAAGCTCACTGTCACTTGGAAAGAACCAGTTGCCAGGAAATGGAGCACTGATAGCACTTACACAAGAGGAGGGATCCCAGTGGGATGACAGATAGCAGATATCAGGTCAGGTTCCAATTGAGCACACAGCTCTGTGATTGTGGCCCTGTCCAGTCTATAGGTGAGGATAATGTGCCTGTCCAAGTCCACCAGGGGTCTGTACACTGGGCTTTGTCTCCATCTTCTATTCACCCACAGCAGTAGGAATCTACGGGACAAAAGAGTCAGGAGCATGTCACAAACTAAACAATGGTGTCACAACAGTAGTTTGCATTCTGTAAACATGTTATGGGTCAGTGTGATTTATCCAGTATGGGCCTATTTCTCCTGTGACACAGCATGATTCCATAGGGCTGCCTCGGCCTGAAATGGCATCCGCCTGTCCTGTGTGGAGGGACATTTGGAAGTGAGGTAATTCCGCTGAAGTTGTGTGCCATGGCGGTCGGCAGTTGGGAACCGCTGTGCAATTCCTCATTGGTTAAAATTGGGCCCTATGGGGTTCAGTGGCCAATGGTGATCAACACCGGCAGTGACGGTATGCACCGCCGTGGACTTGACAGCCATTTTCTGTCATATTCCTCACTTGCTACCTGACCTTCCATAGGAGAGGACCTACACTGCATGTGCTGCTGTGACCTGTGTCTGGAACCTAACATGGACCATGTGACCGGGGAAAGGGCCCCAGCCATCATTTCAGAGACTGGTGGAGTTTGAGTTTGAGTTGAGGTACGTGACTCATCCTGAGTCGTTCTTTTTAAAATAATTGTTGGTTTTAATTTTTTAGCTTGTTTCAACTTTTTAATTGTTCTGGTGCTTTTGGGGACATCTTTTTTGTGGGCATAGCAATTTTGGGGCAGTTTCTCTCCACATAGGAGCTGCTGGTTTCCGTGTTTAGTGGTCCGGCGGTCTCCATTTTTAATTTCCACCCTTGATTTGGGAATCCATTTCCGGCCGCCATTTTTGTTAGCGGTCTAGCCGCTAGTGTACCTGGTGTCAGGCTTCCCCTGATGGAGGATTTAAAGCCTGCTGTCTGCCGGCCGCGCCCAGGTACGTGACTCCTCCTGATTCAATCTTTTTTAAATAATTGTTGGTTTTAATTTTTTAGCTTGTTTTAACTTTTTAATTGATCTGGTGCTTTTGGGGACATCTTTTTTTGTGGGAACAGCAATTTTGGGGTAGTTTCTCTTCACAAAGGAGCTGCAGGTTCCCGTGTTCAGTGGTCTGGCAGTCCGCATTTTTACTTTCCACCCTTGAGTTTGGAGGCCATTTCCGGCTGCCATTTTTGTTAGCGGTCTAGCCGCTAGTGTACCAGGCGTCAGGCTTCCCCTGATGGGGGATTTATAGCCTGCTTTCTGCCGGCCGCGCACCAGAGGTGCGCCAGAGGCAAGCCTGTCTGCGCCCGTTGCACCCAGACGAGCCCAGAGCCCAGAAGTGCTGCTCCTCTGGATATTGAGAGGCCCATCCACCCCCCTTTACCATCACCTGCACCTAAATCTTTTATGACTGGCGAGTGCCTCTCTAACACTCTGGGGGTCATTCTGACCCTGGCGGCCGGTGGCCGCCAGGGCCACCGACCACGGGAGCACCGCCAACAGGCTGGCGGTGCTCCCGAGGGCATTCTGACCGCGGCGGTTCAGCCGCGGTCAGAAAGGGTAAACCGGCGGTCTCCCGCCGGTTTACCACTGCCCGTTGGAATCCTCCAAGCAAGCTGCGCCACCGAGGGGATTCTGACACCCCCTACCGCCATCCTGTTCCTGGCGGTTCGGCCGCCAGGAACAGGATGGCGGTAGGGGGTGTCGCGGGGCCCCTGGGGGCCCCTGCAGTGCCCATGCCAATGGCATGGGCACTGCAGGGGCCCCTGTAAGAGGGCCCCGCTTGTATTTCACTGTCTGCTTAGCAGACAGTGAAATATGCGACGGGTGCAGTAGCACCCGTCGCACCTTCCTACTCCGCCGGCTCGATTACGAGCCGGCTTCATCGTGGGAAGGACGGTTTCCCCTGGGCTGGCGGGCGGCCTTTTGGAGGCCGCCCACCAGCCCAGGGGAAACCTCAAAATACCCACCGCGGTCTTCCGACCGCGGTACAGTATTTTGGCGGCTCCCGCCGGGCGCGCAGTGACCGCGCCCGGCGGGAGTCAGAATGACCCCCTCTGTGTTCTTGCAACCTTTCAGTATGCCTTAGTTGCCCTTGGAAGCCCCTTAATTCCCCCTCTCTTACAAACTCCTCTAATCAATTGGGCAGAATGTTCCTGCTTAACTGCTGCTCTCTACCAGCACACTATTTACACATTTACACACTGTTAGAAGATCTCCAACCGGATGCACTATTTCTTACTGAAACATGGCTGACAGACTATTCCTCTGCTGATATTTGTAGAACTTTACCACCCACTTACTCTATAATTCATGTGGATTGACCCCTCACAAGGGGGGGCGGTATTGCCATCATCCATAAGATGGCAATTAAATGTTTTGCTTCGTCAGTTGATATCGTAGGGTGTGAGAGCCTGTCCTTTACACTATATTTATCACCCACATTCACTTTCTCTGGTATTCTTCTTTATCGACCTCCAGGCTCTTGTGTTAATTTCTTAGAATCCTTACCTGATGCTGTAGACAGTCTCATTTGTAATTCTCCCAACTTGACCATTCTCGGAGACTTTAACATTCATTCCGAGAATGCAGACTGTCCTGCCGCCAAATCCTTACTAGCTTCCTTGACTGCTTTGGATTTGGTACAATATTCTACCGATCCCACTCACTTTAAAGGCCACACTATTGATCTTATTTTCAGCAATGTCCCTGATTTTATGACTTTTACTCCTCTGCCCCTGCCCTGGACAGATCACTACCTCCTGTCCTTTTCTCTTTCATATAACCATACCTCAGATGCTCATACTAAGACTAAAACAGTGGGACGTATCTGGTCCAAGTTAGTCCCCAGAGATTGGCATAAGTCGCTCTGTACTTCTCGTCATTCACCGTTGATTACTGCAGAGTCATTCAATAAGTGGATTTCTACCTCTTTAGACTCTGTCTTACCCATCAAAACTAGACTAAAGAAGCCCACTCATAAAACTAACCCATGGTTTTCACCTCTTCTGCTACAACTCAAAAAGAACTGTAAAAAACTTGAAAGAATTTGGAGAAAGGATTATAGTCTCCCTTGTAAAGTAGCCTATAGGCAAGCCATCAGATGTTATCATCAGAATATTAAAGCAGCTCAGGTGACATACTATAGTACAGAAATAGAAGAATCCTTTAATTCCCACAAAGCAATTTTTCAGATTTTCAAGGAACTGACTCTGGTTCCTCAAACTGACTCCTCTATAGAGGCATCTATTAAACAGAGTAATTCATTAGCCACTCATTTTCAGGATAAAGTTATCAAAATATATTCTTAATTTTCCTCTGCCTCTTCTCAAGAATCCCTAGACCTTCAGTCAACTGACATGTCTGTCAAGAGTACTGTATTAAGTGTTTTTCAACCCCTTACAGATACTCTGGTAGTTAATTCACTTTGTAATATCAAATCTGGTTCCCCTCTTGATCCAACCCCTCCTTCCATTCTGCTGTTGGCCTCAGACATTATCGTTTCCCCACTGACAAACATTTTAAATCACTCTTTATCCTCAGGCACCTTGCCTTTGTCTTTTAAACATGCCATTATTAAACCCCTTCTTAAAAAACCCAAATTGGATCCCGCCTCTTTAGATAGTTATAGGCCTATTGTTCTTCTTCCCATCTTAGAAAAAGTCCTGGAAAAACATGTTAATCATCAACTGACAAGTTATCTGGAAAACCAGAAACTTTGGGATTCCTCTCAGATGGGCTTCAGAGCCCAGCATAGTACTGAGTCTGCTCTCTTAGCAATTACTGAATCTGCTAGGCATCTCCTGGGCCAAGGAGGCCATGCTGCTATTATATTACTTGATCTGAGTGCAGCATTTGATACTGTTGACCACAATCTCCTCTGTCACAGACTCTCTAAGATGGGGATAGGAGGCATTGCTCTTTTGTGGCTTTCCTCTTTTCTCACAGGAAGATCTTTTCAAGTCCTAGACCGCTCTTTTTTCTCTGACATCTTTCCTTTAACTTGTGAAGTCCCTCAGGGCTCCTCTCTGAGCCTGACTCTATTTAATATTTATTTATCTTCCTTAGCGAAAGTGGTCTCCCCCCATAATCTTTCCATGGTCACCTATGCTGACAATACTCAGCTAGTAGTGTCCCTCTCTAGCACTGGGCATTCCTCCACCGTCAGCCTTTCTGGCTGTTTGGCAGACATTGCCAACTGGGTGAACTTATCTAAATTGAAATTTAATGACAGAAAATTATGATTGTAGGCAATGGACCCCCTGCTTTTCCTCTAACTTCTTATTCAGAGGTTTTCAGTAGCCTCCCTCCTCCCAAGACTCATATCAAGAGCTGTGGCTTTTGGTTTGAGCCCCGTCTCACTATGGAAATCCAGTCTAAAAAAGGTCTTGTCTACGTGCTTTGGCCTTTTGAGATCTCTTAGGAAGATTTTGAATCTTTTTCCTCCCAGGGCAAAAAAAAACCTCGTTCAGGCACTGATTCTTTCCCACCTTGACTATGGTAATTCTTTGTTCCTTAGTTCTCCTGATTACATGATAAGAAAACTCCATGTTGTGCAGAATGCTAATACTAATCTATCTAGGCATCTGTCCACCAAGCCAGCACTTGTAGCACTTCATTGGTTGCCTATAAAAACAACGTATTCAATTTAAATCCCTATACCTGGTCCATAAAGCCCTCCATGACATGGGTCCCTTCTTTCTTAGACATTCTCTCTCCATCTATGCCCCGGCCAGACTTCTGCGTTCATCTACCTCCCGGCTAGTCCACATAGCACGATTTAAGAGATCTTGAGGAGGTAACTCCTTCACTGTGAAAGCTTCTCGGCAATGGAACTCCCTTCCTTTAGACCAAGACACAAGTCTTCCGAGTGCTTATTTAAGAAGAAGTTAAAAACAATTCTTTTTGCTGTCAATTCTTTGCCTTAATTCTCCTTTTTTTATTTTCTGTCCTTCTAGGGAGCCTTCACGTATCTCAGCACTGGGACGCCCTAGGGAAGCTATGCACTTTACAAATTCATAAACCCAAACTCAAACAACAGCCACAAGGGGGTGAGTACATTGGCTATCATTACAACTTATGCATGGTGGGGTGGTATCTGGGTGGTGATTGTGTGTCCTTGTGTGCCACTAGGCCAGGCCTGACTTTGTAGTGTAGGTCCTCTGATGGTTAGGGGTCTGAAGGGATAATCCTGCCTACCTAGCTTGTTAGTATTCACAACTGCCCAGGTGTGAGTGGGCCCCAGGTGTGCTGTAGTTGACGGTGTATGCCCCTTCTCATGCCTTGGTGGCTAGCATGATCAATGGTAGTGCAATGCATAGTGCGTAGGCCTGCTCCCTGTGTGTGAGGGTGCTGTGTACACCAACGGTGGTGTTAGTGCAGCCATTGACCTAGTGTATCCTTTGTCTATCTCCCCCCCTTTTTTGTTTTCCGATCCTGTCCTTATGTGCATTAGCATCATCTGGCTGAGGAGCAGATGCACCAGTGACGGAGGGAGCTGCATCCCACAGGACCCAGGAGGCAGAGTTCACCAATGCTGAGGGCACCGGTAGGACTGAGGGCGAGGGGAGCACCATGGTGGAGGGGACAATACTGACTCAGATACCTCCTCTAATGGAAGCTCCCAGGTTGTGGTGGACACTTCTGTGTCCACCCCAGCTACAAGTACAGCCACCCCCCGTACCAGCACCGTCCTCCCAGCAGCCCCTCAGCGAGATGCCCGTGCCCGCTCACCCAGGAGGGTGGGCATCTCCTTCGCCCCAGGTATATCAGGCCCTGCCCCATTGAGCCGTGCTGCCTTGAGTGAGGAGGCTTTTGACCTCCTGAGAGGTAGGGCTGTCAACCGCTGTGAATGCCATCCAGGGGCTGGCAGCCCAGATGCAACAATCTAATGCATTCCTGGAGGGCATTCACACTGGATTGGCGGCCCAACAGAGATGGATACGGGCACTGGCCTCCTCTCTGATGGCGGCCATTGTCCCTGTTCCTACCGTCCCCCCTCCAACTACCACTTCCCAGTCCCATTCACCTCACTCCCAACCCAGCTCAAGCACACAGCCAGACGAGCATGCACACAGGACAACACTCAAGAGTGTCACAGGCAAACACAAGCACCACACTTCATCCCACAGGCACTCACACAAACACCATCCAGTTGCAGACACAACGACATCCACTATTTCCACTGTCTCCCCCTCTTCCTCCTCCTCCACCTTCCACCTAGTTACATCCACACTCACCCCTGCATGCACTACATCATCATCCACTACCTGCATCATCACCACACCAAGCAGAACACACACCTCACTGGCAGACACCTCCACAACATCCATGCACACATCCCCTGTGTCCTCTCCACTGTGTCTCCCCCCCCCCCTAAAGTACACAAACGCAAGCACTCAGACACCCAACAGCCATTAACCTCACAACAGCATTCAGCCCATGCACCTGCATGCAAATCCAGCAGACAGACACCTCAGTCAACCACTCCCTCATCCTCCACTCCATTCCTTCTCCTTCTTCCCACCCCAATGATCTTAAAAAGCTTTTCCTTTCCACCATTGATCTCTTCGCTACCCCTTCACCTGTCCTGCATGTACGGCCAGGGTATCAAGAACCAAGCCAAGCACCTCAGCCAAACAGGCCACGTACCCACTACCATCCGCGCCTACTCGTGGTGGGATGGATTCCAGGCCACATATACTGCAGGGGAATGAGCCTGCCGTCCGAAAGGTGAAGGAGCCTGCACCAGAAGGCAAGAAGGGGAAGGAGCCTGCACCAGCAGCTGTCACAGAGTCCACACCACCAACCGTGGTTGTGCAGACATTGGAGGGTGCAGGGGCTGTGCAGGAGCCTCCCACCACCACCTCAGTGCAGCCATTGGAGGGTGCAGTGCTGTGCAGCAGCCTCCTACCACCACTACCACCAGCACCACCACAGTGCAGCCATCACCAACGGCGGACGCAATGTGATCCAGCCTCCATGGGCTGCTGTGCGTCATGTCCCCTCCAGAACCAGTGGCAAAGTCAGCCACTGGAGAGACTATGGCCTATCACTCCCCAGGACCAAGTACAGGGCATGTTGCCCCCTCCAGAACCAGTGGGGAAGACACCCACTTGAGAGACTGTGGCCTATCACTCCCCAGGACCAAGCACAGGGCAATTTGCCCCCTCCAGAACCAGTGGTGAAGACACCCACTTGAGAGACGGTGGCCTATCACTCCCCAGGACCAAGCACAGGGCATATTGCCACCTGCAGAACCAGTGGGCAAGTGACCCACTTGATAAACGGTGGCCTTGCACTCCCCAGGATCAAGCACAGGGCATGTTGCCCCCTCCAGAACCAGTGGGGTATTCACCCACTTGAGAGACTGTGGCCTTGCACTCCCCAGGACCAAGCACAGGGCATGTTGCCCCCTCTAGGACCAGTGGGCAAGTCACCCACTTGAGAATCTGTGGCCTTGCACTCCCCAGGACCAAGCACAGGGCATGTGGCCCCCTCCAGAACCAGTGGTCTTATTTCTGCTTCCAGCTGAGGTGCCCCCTCCCCCTGAGGTGCCTGCCTATTTGCCAACTGATGCCCCCAGCAGTGTTCTCTCCAAATTGATGCAGGTGACAAGTAGGGCCTTGGACTTTGCCCTGTGGCCATGTGGCCCACGCAAACTGAGGACTGGGCAGTGTCTTTTTTTTGTACATTTGTACATATCTGTAGCATTGGCTAAATTGTTATTTATACTGTGTTGATCTTATTACAATTACTTTAGTATATTCCTGTTGCCCTTGCATTATCCAGCCGATTTACATGGATTAACTTGTTTTCTTGTGCAGCTGATTGTGTGTATGGTGTGTGTGTGGGGGGGTGTGTAGTGTGTGTGTGTGTGTCGTTTTCCTCCCCCCTCCCTTGTGTGCTAGGCGGCTGTACTCACCGTCGTCGTCTTCTCCGGCTTTGGTGTTTGTGGTGGAGCAGAACGTAGAATATCATTGGAAATATTTGCAGTTCGGGTTCCATGGCGGTGTGGTTCTTACCTGTGTCTCCAAAGGTGCCTCCTTTCACTTCTGAACTCTGTTTCCACCAAGCTTTTGATGTCGTTGGTACCGCCCCAGAAAAGGTGGTGGTTTGCAGTGTCTTAATATGGTGGGCGGAACTTTGACTTCTGCCTGGCTGTAGGCGGCTACTGTCGTGGTGGCTGTTGTTTCCGCCTTGGCGGTCGGTGTGGTACAGTGGCTGTCTTTCGGAGATCTTTCCGCCATGGTCATAATTTGACGTAGTTACCGCTGGCTTGTTGGCGGTATTACCGCCACTTTATCACCAACCACCGGGGTCGTGATGAGGGCTGAAGTTTTTAAAAGGGTGTTGGAAATGGAAGTTTGGAAAATCCAAGAATATCCAACTTGCCAGTAACCTTTATAAGGAACATGGAATGGAGTTGAAATCATTCAGCAAGGATTTATCTATTAGTATCAAACCCACCAATAAGGGCAGCAGGGGGCTGTCATATTTGATACCCCAAATTAGGAGAGCAGTATGATGCATTTGCTAAACATTAAGGAGCAATATCAAAAAGTGACATAGGGAAGATTGGAAAAGCTAAAAGGAAAGGTCTCTAAACTATTATGGGGAGGATGAATATAGAGTCCTGAGAAAAGAAAAGCCCATTATTCCAGCTATATATGGATTGCGGAAGGTATATAAAAGTATTAGATATCTTCCTATGAGAACAATTGTGTCTGCCTTAAATCTGTTATGGAACCTTTAAATATTTTATCATTTCTTAAAACCCTTGGTGCATTTATTCTAGTCCTACGTTAAAGATTTGTCCCATATAATTTCAAGATGAGGGGTTTAGAATAGTACAAGAATAATTCATTTCTTGTTACATAAGACATCCAAGCCCTCTTGACAAATATCCTCTAGGATGACACAATAAAGGGTGGTTCAAAGAGTCTTAGAGGGGTAAGAAACTCAAGGGTATAGTATAGAATTGCAAATTGTCCCTGAATCTTTAAAATCAGGAAAAGCCCAGGTGGAGGGAGCAGGGGTGCAATTATATATCAGCAGCGTCCGCAACTCATGAGGCCACCAGACGTCAAAAAATGACTTGCAGCATGATGCCCTTGACTTAGCCTTCCCCTGCGGCTTCAGCACGACCCTCTGTAACTATGGCACAAGCTCTATAGTAACGTTGATGTACCCGGAATACATATTGAGGGGCGCATTCGACCTACTGAATAAGGGGAACACCCTATGGCTGCTGATATAGCTTCCTGAGATGGCAAATCTCACCTCAGCAGATATGGTATCAGTGGAATTTATTCCACGCTTGGCATCCCAGACGAATGAAGCAACCAAAGTGACCTGGACATCTGCTAAGGTAGCAGAGCAAGTACTTGGAGGTGAAGAGTCTACCCAGCACCCTGAGCATAGAACCAAGGCCACTATGGGGAAGCAGGCCAACTCCCAGTGGCCAGGAAGATAAAACCAACCTTGCAATGTGCTCCTGGAATATCAAAGGGTTGCTGGATAAACTGGAGTATAGGAGCCTACTGAACTAATGTCATTCTAAATAATAATGCTGCAGGAGACCTGGATGGAATCTCCACCTGCAATCCCGGGTTTGGGCATCTGAGTGGCAGACTCATTACATATCTCATTTCAACAATGAAGGGGCACCATTACATGCCATCAGCCACATGCAACAATCTGATGACAGGGTCCTCTATCCTCCATCTAGCACTAATGAACATCTACGTACCCCCAGAGGAAGCTTGCAAACTGGAGGCTATACAGCAGCTGAAAGAGAAGATTGAAGAGCTACTAAATAAAGCTCCTTGCTCTGAGCTGATTCTAAGCCACACCTTCAACATGAATCTACTGGGAACGGAGCTTTCTGAAGATGCTTTTATGGCACAGAACACCTTTTGGCAGACCCCGGATCAAATTTAATCCAGAATTTACAAAGGGGATAGTTTAGGGAAACTGCTAATAAAAGACTTTGAAGCAATGGGTCTTCGATCCACTAATGGCCGTTGCAGCACGGATCAACCTCCTTCATTCATGTTTTTTAATAAAAAAGAGAGAACGCTAATAGACTTTCCGATTCTATCATTGTCCTTGTTCTGCCAAATTTCAAAATTCAAGGTAGCAAGCAGAGGCGAGTGCGACCATTTGCCATAAGAGCTGCACTTCACTCATTCAGTTGATCATCATGACCCTACAGATGTGCTGCAGCGTACAACGTATACAAATAACGGTACATGAATCAAATGGACATCAGAGACCACACCAGACCTAGGAGTAGGAGAAGAAGCCAAGAGAATGTGATCCCTTAAACTGGACCTCACAGACCCTGAGCAAACAGCACAAACAGCACAAGCAGCCTGGGATGAGTTTGTAGGGGAATTTCTGGCATCCTGTCAACAACAGTCTCAAAGCATAAGATTTTACAGTCCTCAAAGATTTTTTCATTCGGATGGCAAACAAAGATACTGAAACGCAATCTAAACATTGGCCTTCACCTTCTTAAGAGCCAGAGATGAGGCCTTTAGAGGGCTGGTGTCCACTTCCAGATCTGCCTACAGAGGCCACTCTAAAGGGGTAGGTACAACTGTTAATTTTTTTGCTGTATCACTGTTATTCGATCAATGTCAGCGTGCCAAGAAGTCCCTCTTTTTCTCCTTCATAGTCGATAAAGCATCGTTTGATTGAGTAGAAAGAAGGAAATTATGATCTAAGCTTGCAAAATTGGGCATTCCGGTCTACTTGTTAAAAGCGATAGCTCTTCTCCACACTAATACTTGGGTGAGGGTCAAATTAGGAGATGGGACGCAGCTCTTCACAAAAATTCCTACCTCTCAGGGTCTGCGGGAGGGATGCATGTTTGCACCTCTTCTTTTTAATCTCTTTTTGGCAGATTTACCGGCGAGTCTGGACAAGGTGAACTCACATTCACTAAGATTGGGGAAAACTGCTATGGAATGCTTGATGTGTGTGGATGATCTTATTCTCTTCAGCCATACCAGAATAGGACTCCAGAGGTTACTCGACACAACAGCTGCATTTTCAGAAGAAAATACTCTTCTCATTAACTTGGAGAAATCAAAAATCATGTCCTTCAAGGCAACCGCACGGAAGCGGCACCAGGGGTACTTAGGCAACAGCAAAATTTAACCAGTGCGTGAATATAAATACATAGGCGTTCTCCTTGACTGCAACAGCTCTTTCAAGCCCCACCTGGAAAGACTCAGCCAGGAATCCATCTCTCTTACTTTTGCATTTAAGCATGTTAAAAACGCCACTGGTTTTTCAACTTACCTCCCGCTACTAAAGGTTATTGAAGCCCAACTAATTCCAACAATTACATACGGCAGCGAAGCTTTGAGGGGTAGAGGAGATGATCACCTGGACAAAACGATTGATAAGCTCTCCAAGTTGCAAGAATTGCAAGTGGGCTGTGTAACCATGATCCTCAAAAGTAATGTTTTTGTTTGAAGATTAAATATATTTACAAATCAAGGGTACCAGCATGGTGGCCACATGTGCCCTATGTCTGTCAGGCCTCTACTTGGGGAACAGTAAAAGGAAGCATGTGTACAATTAGGTGACACCTTTATTTGGGAATATGAAACACTGGTCCCTCTTCATCAATGATATTGTCCTCATTTGGAGAGAATCAGAAGAACAACTTGATGATTATATCACTTTGTTAACTTTAAGTGGCAGTAACACAAAATTCACTGCTAGCAAGAGTAAATGCAAATGTGATTTTATATATATAACAATAAAAGACGTCCAAGGCCACCTTGAGGTGGAATTATACATTAAGCCTGTAGGTACTAACACTTTATTACACTTTTCGAGTTACCACCCTAACAGCCAGAAAGGGGACATTTTGTTAGGGCAGTTTCTTCAATTACAAACCAAGTGTACTTTGGTAGGGGACTATAATAGGCACTCAGAGATACTTATAAACAATTTATGAGAGAGTCCCCAAATAGGCTCATAAATCTTTCATATAATGCAACAAAATACTACAATGGGGAAAGTATGTTCATGGAAAATAATGAATATAAAGATGCTAAAATTGTCTTTGTGGGTAACGTTTCAGGGATAAGGAATAGAGCAGAAATTGTACTGAATAGGAATTGGAGTGCTCTAAACGGTGTGCAGTCTGGAGAACTGTAAAGACCCCTTTTTTTTTATTTTTATAGGAAAATTAACCTTAGGAATAAAACTGGTCCAAAGATACAGAGAGAAAAATAAATCTAGAATACAGGTCAATATGAACGTGGGAAATATAGTAGGAACTATAAATGTAAGAGCTCTAACATTTGTCATCACTGTGTAAGGGATGTTGTGTTCTCATGTCCAGGACAGATACATGATTAATGATGTTTACAACTGTAGAAGTAAGAATGTGGCGTACCTTATTATTTACCTGTGTGACAAAGGACATGTAGGAGGAATTAGTTGTGAACTACAGACTAGAATTAATGAACACATATCTTCCATTAGGACAAAAAAGGCAAAAGCCTAGAGAGGAAACATGATGAGCAGGATATCAGCTTTTTTCTGCTTGTTTATTTTAGAAAAAAAGTGAAACATAGTGGAAGAAATGTCAACAAAATAAGAACAAATTGGGGCAGTTCTTTACATCTAAGTTTGGTACATAAACACTGGTACTTAATAGTAGGTAAGAGTGGGAATGGTTAACTTTTGATTAATACACAAATATGGGTCCTCCTGGAAAATGGGAGCTTCAAGGATGAATTTCCACCATAGATTTACCATTGAGGAAGGAAGGGTTTTCAATTTATGGAAATTAATAACTGGATTGCAACTGATGTGGATAGGCAATAGAAATGTTTATGTTCAGCAAAGATGGCTGCTAAATTCCAATTCAATTTTAAAACAATTAAGAGATCCATCAAGGGGAGGACCTTCAGCATTTGGAATGAAAATAGGTATTTCTAGGATATAGTAGTTAATTATGTAATACACTATTTGTTAATTAGGAGAATATTTTAAAAACAACTTTATTGATATTGTGTGTAAATATTTTTCTTGGTGGGAAGGGCAATTTCTATGGAGATGTTGCCCTTACAAGATAGCAGCAAAAATCAAAGAACAGACTCCAATTCTTAAGTGGGAGAAACAATAGTTGTATGCCTCAGTTAAGGGATTATTACAAGTTAGGTGGCCATGTTGGCGGCGGTGGTCGTGCCACCAATGCGCAGGCGGTGAAGACTGCCAAATTATGACCATGGTGGTCTTCCCAACAGAACACAGCCAAACAACTGCCAGTACCACCAGTGTGGACCTGCCGCCATGAACGGAGGAAGGCACCTTCAGGCCAGTGGAGACCATGTTCCCGCCGGACATATCACAAGGCTGCATACCAAGAAGGTTTCTGCCGAGGTTGCACCACCACGAAAACCCTGACAGAAACCAACTCTATAAAAGGAGACACTCACCTTCTGGAACACATACTTGACTGGAGTCTCCATGGAACCTGAACTGGAAGTCCTCCCACTGCTCCTGCTAGCACAACAACTCTAGTACCAGAAACAGCGACGAAGACAACATACACATGTGGGACGGCTTGCAATGGTGACACACTCACATAACCACACACCCGTATGGACGTACACACACACCAACACACACACACACAAACATACACACACACGCACCCATACTACACACACACACAACTGCATTGCACACACACCATGGCCAGCAGACACTTGCCAGACACACACCAACCCGCAGACACAGCACCGGCACTGTCTAACACAACCATCCACAGCAGCACCAATACACACAACGGCAACACAACCGCCACTACATAGACGGTTCACAAAGCAATGCCAATGCACACCTCCACATGACAACACATACTAACAATAGCAAGTAACAACACCAGACAACCAATAAACATTTTCAAACTGCCATACAAAAAAGACTATGGGGGTCATTCTGACCATGGTGGTAAATACCGCCAGGGCCGGGGTCGGCGGTAGCACCGCCAACAGGCTGGCGGTGCTCTGCCGGGCATTCTGACCGCGGCGGTACAGCCGCGGCCAGAAGCGGATAGCCGGCGGTGTCACGCCGACTTTCCGCTGCCCATGGGAATCCGCCATGGCGGCGCAGCTTGCTGCGCCGCCATGGGGATTCTGACACCCCATACCGCCATCCTGTTCCTGGCGGGTCGCCCGCCAGGAACAGGATGGCGGTATGGGGTGTCGTGGGGCCCCTGGGGGCCCCTTCAGTGCCCATGCCAATGGCATGGGCACTGCACTGCACTGCAGGGGCCCCCGTAAGAGGGCCCCACAAAGAATTTCAGTGTCTGCTTTGCAGACACTGAAATTCGCGACGGGTGCAACTGCACCTGTCGCACCTTCCCACTCCGCCGACTCCATTCGGAGCCGGCTTCCTCGTGGGAAGGGTGTTTCCCACTGGGCTGGCGGGCGGACTTTTGGCAGTCACCCGCCAGCCCAGTGGGAAACCCAGAATGACCGCCGCGGTCTTTTGACCGCGGTACGGTCTTCTGGCGGTTCCCGCTTGGCGGGCGGCGGGGCCCTATGTCCCAACACGCTAACACCACACACAAAGCATATGACATACCCATTACCACACACATGGACGCACACACAACAACCACACAAGGGCACATAACACCATCATTACACATCTCTACACAAACAATATACAATTTTGCTACACACATGCATTTAACCACACAAACATATATTACAAACATTACACAGCAATGACAGTGGAACAAATGGCAGGGCCACACCCACACATGCAGCCTATACACAACAGCTGGCACAACCAATACACACACATCACACACGCACAAACCCAAGCCCACAAACACTAAACTACCATGTTGAAAGAAAGTATGTCAACATCGAATCCAACACCATGTTGGGCCAGATGTATTAATAAATAAGAACATATAAAAAACAAACTTATGTACAAATAAAAGGTGAATGGCAAGTTCAAAGTGCCAAAGGCACAAATGGCACCATAGAGTGCCCCGACCTGACTTCTGACTGCAAAATGACCTCCACATGGTAGGGTCATCAGGGCGGCAGGCAGGCACCTCAGGGATTGTTGGTAGGGTGAGGGGGGTTGGGCTTGGGTTTGAGAGGGGGTCCTTGGGTTTGGGCCTGGGTTTGGGAGGGGGTCCTTGGGCCTGGGCTTCGGGGGTAGACTTCTAGACAGGGTAAGGGGAATGGGCACTAGCAGGAGGGCAGGAGAGGACTTAGAGGTAGAAGGGCTGGACTTAGGAAGTGATGAAGAATGATTGGGGGTATCACGGGGGAGAGGAGTAGGGGACAAGGAAACCTCCATGAGGAAATGCTTTTTAGAAACATGGGGCGGTCATGGCAAAAGGGTTTGGGAGTGGAGGGAGATGGAGTCGTTGTAAGATGTGTCAGTTTGGATGTCTTGGGTGCAAATGCGTACGTGGAATGCTTGTGGGTGCTGGGTATTTGTTGGATGGGTGAGTGTGGGCAGTTAGGTGTCTTAGGAGGAGGGGCGGAGGAGATGCAGGGAGGTGCCATGCCGGATGGATGACTGTCTGTTGGGGTGTTGTCTGCAGGTATGTTAGATGTGCTGCATGTGGGCGTGTCGGTGGTTGTGGTGGGTATGGATGTGGTGACTTGGGTGGATGTCTGTGGGTCTGATATTGTGGTGACTGTGGGTAAGACAGGTGCTGTGGCTGGGTCCATGAATGAAGGTGTGGTGGCTGTAGGTGTGTCAGGTGTAGCGTCTGTGAAGGATGGGGTGGTGGGTGAGTCTGTGTAGTTTGTGTGCATATAAACACTAAAGGTGTGGGATAGTGGGAACTGAGGGTGGAACTGGTTTAGTCTCTGTTCAGTGCCCGATGTCGGTTGGAATGCTAAAATCCTGAGATGGGATAGTAATGGTTGGAGACTGTCCAATCATGGGGGTGCTGTGTAGTCCTGCAGGGGAAGGGGGAAATTTCCTTTACGGACTAGGTGGTCTCACACACATAATAGTGTCTTGCTTCATCATTTGACGACCTAGCCCCACCCAAGTAAGATGATACTGCTTGGGCGGACTCAACCTCTTGGTTAAAAGAACCAGAGGGAGTGCTGAAATTAGATTGCCTGGATAATTTACAGGGATCCAGAATGGGTGAATAATAAAGTAAAATTACCGAACATGTCACCAGTGATTGCTACTCATTTTAATGGTGGTGCATGCTGGTAAGACTAAAAATAAGGGGGAGAGGCTCATTCAGAGAATAATGTCTCTTTGAGTCTATAAAAGAAGTGTATCAGACCAACATGTTTCTGCCCTCACTGAGTGCTGGTAGGTCAGGGGCATTCGTCAGGGTCGGAGCACACATACGAAGTGGGGTGCTCAAAGTGGATAAAATATGGCCTACCTGAATAGGTAGTTCGCGGTGGGGTAGGCCCCGGAGTCGGGGGCAATTGGCCTCTGGTCTGGCTAGTGCCGGGGGGGGGGTTCCCTTGTAGTCACACTCACCCCAAAGGGAATACCATGGGGGGTACCTACATGCCGGAGCCAGGGCCTACCCCACCGCGAACTACCTGTTCAGGTAGGCCATATTTTATCCACTTTGAGCACCCCACTTCGTATGTGTGCTCCGACCCTGACGAATGCCCCTGACCTACCAGCACTCAGTGAGGGCAGAAACATGTTGGTCTGATACACTTCTTTTATAGACTCAAAGAGACATTATTCTCTGAATGAGCCTCTCCCCCTTATTTTTAGTCTTACCAGCATGCACCACCATTAAAATGAGTAGCAATCACTGGTGACATGTTCGGTAATTTTACTTTATTATTCACCCATTCTGGATCCCTGTAAATTATCCAGGCAATCTAATTTCAGCACTCCCTCTGGTTCTTTTAACCAAGAGGTTGAGTCCGCCCAAGCAGTATCATCTTACTTGGGTGGGGCTAGGTGGTCAAATGATGAAGCAAGACACTATTATGTGTGTGAGACCACCTAGTCCGTAAAGGAAATTTCCCCCTTCCCCTGCAGGACTACACAGCACCCCCATGATTGGACAGTCTCCAACCATTACTATCCCATCTCAGGATTTTAGCATTCCAACCGACATCGGGCACTGAACAGAGACTAAACCAGTTCCACCCTCAGTTCCCACTATCCCACACCTTTAGTGTTTATATAGATTTCGTCTGGGAGGTGGTGTGGGCGAGTTACACTCCCATTGCTCTCCTTTTGTGTATTTGTAGTTTGTGTGCATGCCAGTGGTGGGTCTTGTGGTACTTGTGCTTGTCAGTGGTACCCTGGTCTGTTGAAGTGGATGCATGCCTGTGTGCATGTGTGCTTTGGATGGGTTTGGGCAGAGGGGTTTGGGATTGGGAATAGGTAGGGGGGACTATAGACAAAGGGACACTGGCTGCTGTCAGTGTGGAGGCCAGAGCCTAAAAGGATCTTTTGAGGCCAGCCAGGGCACTATTAATGCCCTCCAGGAATAGCATTGCTCTGTTGGACTTGAGCTGCCAGTCCCTGAATGGCATTTACTATGGTGGACTGACCCACAGAGATGAACCTCAGGAGGTCTATAGTGCCCTCACTGAGGGCAGCAGGGCAGACAGGGGCAGAGGTACCTGCACCAAAGGAGATGCCCATCCTCTTGGGTGAGTCGGGAAGGGCAACTGGGTGGGGAGCTACAGGGAGGGCGGTACTAGTAAGGGAGCTGGTGGACAAAGATGGTGCTGGGCTGGTCCCAGATGGGTCTGCCACCACCAGGCAGTGTCCACTGGAGGAGGATTCCAAAGAAGAGGTGGTAGATCAATTTTCCCCCTTGACACTCCCCTCACCCTCCATCGCAGTGGTTCCTCCGCTCTTGCTAGTTGCAGCTTTTTGTGTCCCATGGACTGCTGCTTCCCCACTCACTTGTGTCCATTCTCCTTTGCCTGATGATGCTGATGCACACAAATAGAGAGAGAGGGAGGAAGAGAGAGAGAGAGAGAGAGAGATAGGGAAAAATGGCTTAACAGATAGCTCTCATATACACCGTTTAACAAGCACACCTGTGACAATATGTATCCTGGTTAGGCCATTGCAGGGGCCAATATACATTACCTACATCATGCAACAACATGTCACTACTTCCACACATGTATTGTAACCCTCACACCTACATCAATATCTAAGTAGGACAGCACAACTAGAGTCAACCATATGATGACTACCAAAACCATTCCTGCTGGCACAGCATGTCCTGGATGCAGTATCAGTTGTATGCCTGAATGCACATCATACCTCTCCATCCCCTATCAGCCATTGGATATCCAGCTGACTGAACAAAACATCTCTGGCTTCTAGAGTTACAACACATGATCAGACCATGCCCTCTGTAACAAATCCATTACATTGAAGACAAATCCACTCACAGACCACACAGCACCTATCTGTCACATTACATACCAGACCAAACACTCTGTATATTGATGCCAATGTGGAAATCAACGAGGATTTGGCCATTACAAGTCAGACACCCAAACAGTTGCCATCTGATATGTAAAATAAGAGCCTGTGCGATACCCATTTGAATAGTCTAAACCAATCATAGAGCCAGATCAGCAGTCACCAAACACATATATATATCACAACCTATCATACTGCTAAGTGCATCCACAAAGTCTCATATATCACATACAACACATGTATACTCAATCACTGAGTGCAGTGTCA
The DNA here is from genome assembly GCF_031143425.1 of Pleurodeles waltl. Lineage (NCBI taxonomy): Eukaryota > Metazoa > Chordata > Amphibia > Caudata > Salamandridae > Pleurodeles > Pleurodeles waltl. Next base: position 753,447,443 of record NC_090437.1, read on the forward strand.
CACCAGATTTAATTTAGGAACACACATATTACATCCTGAGCCACTTACAATGCAACCACACAAGCATGCACACCTGTCAGACTGTGCAACATGACAACTCCACCCTCAAGCACCATTCCAGAAATGACAGTACCTATCACAGAGGCCAGACAACACACATCTCAGATGGTAAATGTCAGGATGCTTTAGGTACCCATGGACCAACACCACTGCCTTAACACCACCTACACATATCACTACTACATGAGCCATGCAACAATTGACTCATGTCTAGATGCCATGTGACATGCAATAGGCCTACCTCTACTAATCAGCATGTCAGCTTTGCCAAGGCAAGCAGAAAACTCCCAGCCCATCAGATGTGCCCCCAACTTACCATTAGTACATGCTATAGCCATTAACTCTGCAATGTAGCATATCAATTGCTAGGACATTGTCATACATCCAATATACATACAATGGTGACATATATGAGACCTGTCAAGGTGCTTACCACATCTAGTCCCATTCCATTGGTGTAACGGTAACATCCCCACAAGTATTGCACCTAGGAATGCATGATGTCTGCAACCAGACCGCATCATTTGGTCATGTACCAGTATCCCAGTTTGCCTTACTTCACATATCCTACAGTCAGCAGATCAGCTATATATGACAATACAGCTATCAAATCAATGATCCAGTTCCATGAAGGCCATATCTGTAATGGAACTGTAATGGCAGCCCCTTATTCAGTCAATAACATTACAAGTACATGATGTATGCAGTCCCTGTGATAAAATTAGAGTCACACAGATGGGAGTGGACTGGCCACAAATGTAGATGGATAGAGCCGGTCATAGTCAATGCTTAGTGTGATATTAATACTCACATTCATTGCATAGGCAGGATGGTCTCACACATGTGGCTATGTTATTTGACCATCTCCACATTCCAGACATGGAGAGATCTAGAAATTGAAGATGTACATGCACTGACACTAAAGCATGCCTACACATCTACTGTCTATAATCAGCCAGGGTGCATAATACCCATTTCCAATAGACAATACACATGATGTCATAATACCTATTTCCAATAGATGATACACAGGATATCATTACAACAATGTAACTTTGCGTGCAGTGAGGCACATTATCTCTATTAAGCCAAGTTTGAGGATTCAGTCAGTACTCACCCCCTTGTGGCTGCTATAGTGCCCTCAAATGCCATGCCAAAATGCAGGCCATTAGGGGCGATCAGGGTCCAACGGGCACTCCTCCCTCGTTGGGAGAACATCCCCAGCTGGTCTCCGTGGGCTTCCGAGCCCAGAGTCTCAGGTCTTCCCACTGCTTTCTGCAGTGGGAGCTCCACCGGCTATGGACCCCCAGGGTCCGCACTTGCTTGGCGATGGCACGCCAGATTCCTTTCTTCTGATGGGCGTTCACCTGCATGGATGCCATAGACAGAAGGAGAAAGTCAGGTACACATGCCCCACAACCAACAGCAGTGGACAATATACACTTGACTTCTCAAGTGCCCACACATGCCCTTCCTCTTGGCTCCATACCTCAACTCCATGAACCCTGCATGCATGGACTCCCTCCCCAGTACACTTACCCCTTAGACCATCACACACCTCGATCACCCATGACAATGGTATTGGGCTCACCTGTTCCTCTGGTGCCTCATAGAGCTGTTCATATAGGGGTAGGACGCAGTCCACATGCTTCACCATCTCTTCTGAGGTGAAGGCTGGAACCCTTTCACCTGCAGGACATGGCATGATGGCTCTCAGAGACAGGACACAGCATCTCAGGTTGTGGAGGTCTTGCTTGCAAGAGTGTCAGGAGTCAAGTGAGCAAGGTGGCAGAAAATGGCGGTCATGACCGCCACGTACAAGACCATCACTGCTGCACTGATCACCATTGGGCCCAATCCCCTATAGGTAGGAATGTTATCCAATGGGAATTTGCAGGCGAGTGCGACCGACTGCAGCCATAACAACATATGCCAGTGGACTTAGGTCACTTCCAACTGTCCTGTGCAGCAGGGCAGTCGGATGCCATTTTGTGCACATATTATGCCTTGCAGTCCCTAAATAAGTGTGTCATACACATGTATGTGCAAACTGTGGAGTAGGTCTATGTTGTGCCATCATAGATTAGCTAATACATGTTACGTGCATGTCACAGTGAGGCTTCAGCTTGCCCATAATGATATGTGTCAGTCATGCGCGCATGTCTACAGTGTTTGGTGTGTGTGATGATGACATGTTCTGTTTACATGTGTGAAGTACTTATCACTTAGTACATTTTCTACTCTCTATCCCAGATACCCTGCCATGAGGAGATTGAGACATGCACCAGTGTAGCGACCACTAGTTGACCTTGCAACCATGAAGAACAGACATATTATCCAAACCTATCATCTGAATCGTCAGACCATCCTGGATCTATGCGCCCAGTTGGAGCCTGATCTATTACCAGCCATACACAATCCCTATGTCATCCCTCCCACAGTACAAGTCCTGTCAGTGCTACACTTTCTTGCCACTGGTTGTTTGAGAAAACAGTAGGCTTGACAGCAGGGATGTCACAGCCCATGTTGAGTATTGTGTTGAAGGATGTACTGTGTGCTTTATTTAAACAACTAGACAGCTACAGCAGGTTCCCTAACGTGGAGATTTGGCCTATGTAAAGGTAGACTTCTGTGATATAAACCATATCCCTCATGTGATAGGGGCCATAGATGCCACCCATATAGCCTTGGCCCCTCCCAGTGCCAATGAACAGGTGCATAGGAACAGGGAAAACTACCAATCAACCAATGTTCAGGTGGTGTATCTGGCAGACTAGTACATCACATAGGTGACAGCCAAGTTTCCAGGATCTGTGCATGACTAATACTTTCTGAGGAACAGCAATGTCCCACACATGATGGCACGACTACACACAGAGAGGGCTTGGCTCATTGGTATGTATGCATTTGGATGTGTGTCTGTGTTATGGCATCTGTCATCACATTCTTCCCTGTGGCTGTACCTTGTATTGTAACAGGTCCTTCCTTTATGCACACAGGTGACTGGATGTCCTAACCTTCTCTGGCTGTTGACACCAGTGAGGAACCCTGCCATGGAAGGGGAACTCTATTTCAATGAGAAACACTGCAGGGCGAGGTGTGTGATTGAAAGGACATTTGGCCTTCTGAAGGCCAGGTTCAGGTACCTGAATGTCTCTGGATGTGTCCTTCTTTACACTCCCCACAAGGTATGCCCAATCATAGTTGCCTGCTGCATGCTCCACAATCTTGCCCTGAGATGTCAGATACTATTGCTAGCTGATGATGGGGAAGCATCTGGACCAGTGGCTGGTGCAGACATGGAAAGTGATGAGGCAGCAGATGCGGTTGGTGCAGCTGACTCTAGGACTGGGTTCATTAATCTGTACTTCCAGTGACATACAGGTATGCTCACTGTGTATTTGCAAGAGATGTCTACATTGATTAGACTGTCTATAGTGTTCTAGACACTGGATGGTGTTAGGCATTGACACAGCTTGGAGAAAGAAATTGCTGATTTGGTAAGAGAGATACTAGATGACACAGCACTGACTAATGCACGCCAAGCACTAGAGGACTTAGAAAAAACATCCAAGGAATTTACTTACATCACCCAAAAGAAAAAATTGGACAAACTAGCCAAGGACATTGCTAAATATGATAAAACCTACACATACCCTTATTTAGACAAGGACTACTTTAAACAGGACCAGACAGGAAAATGTATAAATAAAGGAATGGGTGGCTACAGGAGATATTACACCTTCTCCGATACATCAGCATCAGACAGCTCAGACGGCGAGCAACAAGGCACTAGCTCAACACACTTCCAACAACAACCTCCACAGCCTTTTTTAGGGAGGGGCCGCGGAGAGGAGGACAGGCAGAGAGGGAGAAGAGGGAGAGGCAGAGGAAGGAGCAGAGGGCGTGTCCGCTTCCAAGACCCCCATGGGGAACGCCAGACCAGACGACAACAATACTTGTGGTAGCTGGACCCACTACTGATCTCCTACCTGGTTCTTCCTTACCCCCTCCCCACGACATTGACAGACTAGAAACTATATACACAGGGGGTACGATGACATCTACGAGTACTGCTCCCATCTTTAACCTGTCACGCCACCCCTTGACACCCCATGAACTCGCAGTCCTCAGCAAGGGTTTATCATTTGTACCCACGATTCGACCTGACTTCTTTGAAACCAAGATTGAGCTACAGAGATTCTTTAGATGCATCCATCTAAGCAATTTCTATAAGGATAACCCCGTGCAAAGCCCTCTAAGTACCACGGCCTTTAGACCCCCCTCTACCTTTACCCCTTCTTCAACCTCTATGCCGGTTGAAATCCTCATCTTCGAAAAAATGGGTCTCAAGTATATAGAAACCCTGAGCAATGAACGGAGCTATGTTAAATTTAACCTTACATATGAGGAAAACAGGGCCCTTAAAGGCCTTAAAAAACAACGAGGCTAAGTAATCAAGGCATCCGACAAAGGGGGTGGCATAGTGTTACTAGACATTGACAGCTACAAACAAGAAATACTCAGACAATTGAGTGACCGAGATTGCTATAAAGAGATCACAACTGATCCCACCAAGAGACTGAGCATTGAAATATTAGAATTAACGACCAGAGGATTGGATTTGGGGTTCATCACTAAAAAAGAACACCAATTCCTTAACCAAAAAGATCCACGCATCCCGGTGATCTATACCTTGCCCAAAATACACAAAAGTTTGACAAATCCACCAGGCAGACCTATTGTCTCCGGCTGTGGGATTATATTAGAACCCTTATGCCAGTACTTAGATTATTTTATAAAACCTTTTGTGCCCCTGACTAAGGCATACACCAGAGACAGCATGCATGTCATCATGTTATATGAGGGACTTGATTTTTCCATGGAGACAGAGATCCTCGTCACCATGGACATACAATCTTTGTACACTAACATCCCCCAAGGCCAAGCACTCACTATCCTAACGAAAATACTGGACTCATGGACCCAACCGACACAAGTACTCATGTGGACAGACCTGTGTTGAGCTATGTATCCTGCATTCTTCTGCTCTCATGTAATTCCACTCACTAAGGGGGTCATTCTGACCCTGGCGGTCACCGACCGCCAGGGCCAACGACGCAGAAGCACCGCCAACAGGCTGGCGGTGCTTCCTGGGCCATTCTGACCGCGCGGTAAAGCCGCGGTCAGAAAAGGGGAAACCTCCGGTTTTTCCCTGGCCCAGGGAATCCTCCATGGCGGCGCTGCTTGCTGCTTGCAGCGCCACCATGGGGATTCCGACCCCCTTCCCGCCATCCCGTTCCTGGCGGTTTTTACCGCCAGGAACAGGATGGCGGGAACGGGTGTTGTGGGGCCCCTGGGGGCCCCTGCACTGCCCATGCCACTGGCATGGGCAGTGCAGGGGCCCCCTAACAGGGCCCCATAATGATTTTCAGTGTCTGCTTTGCAGACACTGAAAATCGCGACGGGTGCCACTGCACCCGTCGCACCCCAGCAACTCGTGGTTCGTCACACAAGTGACTTTATCAAGGCTGTAAAACAGTAAATGTTGTACAAAGATATGTGGGAATATTCTTGGGTAAGTAGGCTTAGTCTAAGTCCACAAGGGACAGGTGCCCGTGTAAAACACATTAAGGCCCTCATTCTGAACTTGGCGGTCGGCGGAGAGGCGGCGGTCGGACCGCGAACAGACCGGCGGTCAGAAAAATGGCATTCTGACCGCGGCGGTCACCGCCGCGATCGACCGCCACTTCCCCACTCCGACCGCCACGGCGGTCATGACCGCCGGGCTGGAGTTTGCGCACTCCGGCTGGCGGTCGTCCCGAGACCGCCAACGGTATCATGACCCTGCCTACCGCTGCGGTTTCTGGTGGTCGGGAACCGCCATGCGAACCATGGCGGTAAGCACTATCGGGGCCAGGGAATTCCTTCCCTGGCACTGATAGGGGTCTCCCCCACCCCCCACTACCCACCCGAGTCCTCCCCCCACACCCTCCACCCCCCTGCCACCCCCCAGAGGTGGTACGAACCCCCTCCCCACCCACACCCCGACATGCACATACATGCACCCCGACATGCACACACCCCCAACATGCACATATACACACCCCCTACACACACATACACAACGGGGACACATACCCGCACACATACATGCAGACATGCGCACCTGCCGAACAGCACACATTACCCATAGACACAGCAGCACCCCCCGCCCGCATACACGCACTCACACACCCCCTCTACACACTCACACGCACACCCCCATACACGCCCACATCACACAACACCCCCCCTCCCCCTCCCCTCACGGACGGTCAACTTACCTTGTGCGTTGGTCCTCCGGGAGGCGACGGGAGCCATGGGGAGGTGACCGCCAACAGAACACCGCCAACAGAAGACCGCCACACAGATATGTGGGTCGTAATTCTGTGGGCGGTGTTCTGCTGGCGTGGCGGTGGAGGTTGACCAGTCTCCACTTTTCCGCCGACCGCCAGTGTGGCTGCTGGCGGTTTCCCGGCGGAACGCTCCCAGCGGTCGGAATGCGCACAGCGGCATACCGCTGCGGTCGGCGGTCTTCACCGCGGCGGTAACTCGGCGGTCTCGCGAAAAGACCGCCAAGGTCAGAATGAGGGCCTAAGTACCATGTTGTTTCACATTTCTGTCTATTTAAACTCATGCCTGTATATACAACTACTATTCAAATTCTGTGCCATTACTCATTTACCAGGACCGTTGACACTTTTTCACAGTGTATTTCCCTACGGGACATCATTTAGAGTAATAGTGTTAATACCGACATGTACACATTGAAGATTGTGATGTATAGTATCCACCTCAACCATCTTCGGCACCAGCATGTCCACTATGAATGGTTTCTTTCCTTTAAACACAATCTTGAAACTCACACAATAAACATTCACCACTCTTTACCTATGTATCTTGCCATTCTAAGATGGCCGCCACCTTTCGATACCTATACTCCCACCCGGTATCGCTTACAGATTAGTCCTTCTACTCTTTCGGTGCCCACTTAACCTATTTAACAGCACGAGCGCGGAGCATCGGTTACACCGAGACGCGCTCGAGCTGTATTAACGACCGCTTCACCACTCTTACAGGTATGCTCAAACCCGTTCTCACGCGGGTGTCGCGCTTGACTCCCTGCTCTTAATTTAATGTTGCCCTCAGCTTACTGCGCTTTCCCCATATAGTTCGCCTACTCTACGCATTAAGTAGCGTTTCTGACTGGCCTGGGGTTATCCCACTTACCGTCCCACGCATCAACACTGTTTTTGACTAAATCCTCATCTCTATTTCAAGAAGCGTACTTATTTATCTTGTCTCACGCTAGACGTAGATGTCTCCTCACTATCATCTGGCGTCCTCCCCAGCTTTCTGCGCCCTCGCAGAAGGATATTTATAACTTTATTTTTCCCAGTAACATTTCTGTTTACTTTGGTGCTTTTTCTAGCCACCTTTTGTCCTTCCCACGCGCTAATACTTATGGAGCCAACATTCTGTCCCTCAGTTTAACTTCCACAAGCTTTAATTTCTCACCTAAAACATTGTCATGACTCCTTAGTCTGTGGCTCACTCAGTGCATTATTAGATACTCACCTATATTATTACTAATTCACCTACCCTGGCACGTCAGTATACAATTACAATTTTGCGGACCAAGTCCTCACCTGCGTTTTGGATTCCCTTTGGCACTAAACTGACTTTCCTACTACTAAATAATTATGGCACTTAGACATTTCCCCTATATTGCCTGCCCTGGCTTTTTAGGTTGCCCGCAGGTCTATTACTTAGCGAGCCACCATTAATCTATCCCTCACTGTCTTACGCTCATTCTGTTACCCTCTTAGGGTCCTGAACCGAGGCTTATCAAGGCCTACCTTGCTCACCTGCTTCTTACTGGATCGCTTGTCACCTACTTTCAGCCGTTTACATCAATACTACTCGCGCTCAACACCATCGATTCTACCTACTACTCATCTCTTGGCCAAATGGCCCAGGTATGACCTTCTACCTCCCCACCCATCTTTATATGCGATTCTGTCTCTTACCCCCATTTACTCCATTATCTTGACTTCACTTACGAATCACTTTTCTTGGGGACAACACTATGGGTGATTCATCATAGTCTTGCACACGGTTATCAATAAGGGTCTGTTCTCTTCTACTTCTCCCCTTTTCTTTCCTGTCATTTCCTATACACTATGGATTACTGTTCACATATCTCGCCACGGTTTGCCATGCCTGCTCATCTCTATTTCACGGACATGGATGTGCTCACTTAATCACTTGGTTATAGTTTTACACGGGCACCTGTCCCTTGTGGACTTAGACTAAGCCTACTTACCCAAGAATATTCCCACATATCTTTGTACAACATTTACTGTTTTACAGCCTTGATAAAGTCACTTGTGTGACGAAACACGTGTTGGCTGTTTCTTGAAGACAACGCAAGTTTGTGGCAAATTGGGCCTACGAATAAAGACACTCACATCACCAATTGAGGACTTCTCAGATTTGTTATCCACATCCGGAACTTGAACACCAGGGACACTTGTCCTTAATATGAACTGTAATCATACTATCCTGTGTGCCGTGGTCATATTGTTGTTGTTACTATTGTGTACTTGTTACACCTATTTGTGCCTATTGGGGTAGTTAGGCACCCGACCCATCGGGCACCAATGTTTCACTGTCACTGACTCTCTCTACTACAATTGTTGCTACTCCACGGAAGTGCGGCTGCTCTCACCCTTACTACCTTTCTTTAGGTTGATTATGGTGTTTGTGTGTATTCGTTATTGTAGGAGGCTGGCCTGGTTTGTAGTGGGTACCTATGGTACTTACACCTTATACCAGGTGCAGTTATCCCTTATTAGTGAACTGTAGGCAATGTCTAGAAGCCAGGCTCTCTAGGGGTAGCTATAGCTGAGCAGCAAAGGCTTATCTATGAGAAATCCAAAGCTCATGCAATACCACTGTAGTCACACAGTACTCACACACAAAAGAAAATACTCAGTGTTACAAAAATAAAGATACTTTATTTTGGTGACACAAATGCCAAAAATACCATAGAGACTATACTCCCTTAGGAGGTAAGTAATACACAAATTATATACACTAGTATACAGAAACAGTTGTAAAAAAACAGTTACAAAACAGTGTAATTAGTGAAAATCACAACAGTTAGAAATGAGCCTGGGGGAACACAAACCGTATACTAAGAAAGTGGAATGCGAATGTTGGTTTCCCACCTAGCCATGTGTAGTGTGTAGAGAGGTGCAGTGAGTATTAGAAAACACCAAAGGCAAGTAATAGAACCCACCCCAGAGCCCAGGAAAGCCGGAGTAAATCACAGAAACTTTCCTAGAACACACAGGAACATGGGAAAGAAGATAAAGCAAGAACCAGAAGAGACTGCAAGACACCAACAGTGGATTCCTGGACCTGAAGACCTGTGGAAGAAGGGGACCAAGTCCAAGAAGCCCAGAAGAGTCCAGGAAAAAAAGGAGCCCCTGCTAGCCCGGATGAAGGTGCAAAAGAAGAACCACCTGTGAAGAACAACAGTCAGTACTGCACCCAAGAAGACAGTTGCAGGTTCCTTGTTAGTGCAGATGATGTCCTACGCAGGATGGAAGATTGCAGTCTGGTTTGTGCCACTGGATTCCGCCAACAAGCCTCAGCACACACAAAGCCCACGGGTAGTGGAAAATGGCGCTGCCCGGGACCGGTATGGACATGGTGGACTCTACTCAGGAGTGGGAGTCAGAGGAGGCTCTCAGCAACTCAAAGGGCCCTCAGAAACCAGGCAGCATACACAGGAGTCCCACAACACGGGGACAAATAAGGTGCAGAACGAGGTTCATGCAGGACTATAACAAAGGGCCCCACACTGTTGGAGAACCACGCAGGAAGCTGTGCATCACAGGATAGAGTGCTGGGGCCAGAGCTGCAAGATGCATGAAGAGCTTTGTGTTAGGATGCCAACAAGCCTTGACAACTGCAAACAAAGCAGTGCACAGGGATACTGTCTTGCGTGGGGAAACAAGCTCTTACCTCCACTAAACATAGACAGCAGGATGTCAGGACCGTCTGGACCACTTCAGTCCACCACCCGTGATGCTTGATCTATGCAACTCGTCAGGAGAGGGGACCCACGCCGCTGGTCATCGATGTAGAGAGGTGCCTGCTGAAGCAGGGGAGTGACTCCTTCATGCCAAAGGAGATTCTTTGTTCTTCTGCTGCAGGGTGAAGAAAGGCTGTCCTCTGTGGATGCACAACCTGAAAACAGTTGCAGTTGCTGACAGGAGCTAAAGATACAATGCTGCAGAACCCGTCTTTGCTTCTTTGTTGCAGTTTGTAGAGTTCCTAGTGGGTCCATATGCAGTTTCTGCAGTAAGAAGGTGAAGTAAAGGATGCAGAGGATTCCTGCGGGAGTCTTGAAATCTGAATCTGAGGAGCCACCCATGAGAGAGGTCCTTTATAATCCTGAAAGAGGAATTGATCAGCAACACAGGTAAGCACCTATCAGCGGAGGGCGCTGACGTCAACTGCTGGCACTGGCCACTCAGATGCTCCCAGAGTTCCCTGCCAACTTGGAACGCAAGATGGCAAAACCCAGAGACCCTCTGGAGGAGCTCTGAGCACCACCCCTGGGGTGGTGATGGAGATGGGAGTGATCACTCCCCTTTCCTTTGTCCAGTTTTGCACCAGAGCAGGGCCTGGGGGTCCCTGAATCGGTGTAGACTAGATTATGCAAGGAGGCCACCAAATGTGCCCTTGAAAGGATTTCCAGTGGCTTGGGGTGGCTATCCCTCCCAAGCCTGTAACACATATTTCTGAAGGAAGAGGGTGCAACACCCCTCTCCCAAAATAAATCATTTGTTAAGCCTTTCTGAGCTTGAGCTGCTCAAGCAACATGGAGGCAGAAACCTGTCTGAGAGGTGGCAGCGGCCGGGGCTGCATGGAAAACCTCAGAAGACTGGAATGGCAATACTGGGAGTCCTCTAAGGAGCCCCAGGAGTGCATGGAATCATACAACCAATGCTTGCAAAAGCATTGGGGTATGATTACAACATGTTTCATACCAAACATGCCTATATTCAGAGTTACCATTATGTAGCTGGACATAGGTAGTGACCAATGTCCAGTACACCTGTAAAATGGTGTTCCTGCACTCACGAAGTCCAGGAAAATGGTCCTGGAGGTTGTGGGAGCACCTCTGCTAGTGCAGGGGTGCCCTCACACACAGGTACTCTGCACCCTCCCCTCAGGGATGGAGGGCCTGCTATAGGGGTGGCTTAAAAGTGACCTTGTGCAGTGTAAGTGGCAGTGAAAGAGTGCATGCACCTTTTCACACAGGCTGCAATGGCAGTCCTGTAGAAGCCTTTGCATGGGCTCCATATGGAGGGAAAAAGAAATGCTGCAGTCCATAGGGATCCTCTGGAACCCCAATGCCCTGGGTACCTAGGTACCATATGCTAGGGACGTATAAGGGGGCACCAGTATGCCAATGTTGGGTGAAATACTTTGTTACCAGTATGCAGTAACAAACTTTAGAGGAGAGAGAGCATAATCACTGGGGTCCTGGTTAGCAGGATCCCAGTGAACACAGTTAAGCACCCAGACATCGGGCAGAAAATTGGGGTAACCATGGCAAAAAGAGGATCTTTCCTTCAGTTAAGCGTGTATTGTGTTGTTTGTATAGTTGTATAGTGTGTGCTGAGTGAGATGTGTATGTGTGCCAATGGAGTAAGGGTGGTGTCTATCACTTTTTGCCTGCTCTCAGTGTATGTGATTGTCATTTGAGTTGCAAAGGACTGTGAGTTGTATGGGGATGTGTGAGTAGGTGTGTCCACCTGTATGTGTGTGTTAGGTGTGGGGTATTCGAACTGGCCAATATGTTGTTGTGTTCTGTCTGAAGTGGGTTTGTGAGTGCATCGGTTCACACCGCCAATAGCTTTCAACCATGGTAGAACCACTGTGCTGATCTGTGGCTCATAATGTGGTGGGTAGAAAGTTGTCTGGCTGGCATTGCTGGTGGTGGACCCACCTATTTCCCACCCACCTATGTTCTGATGGTCTCAAATTTTTGGCTGTTTAGAGGTGGTTTCCTGTGGGTGACTCTTAATACGACGGTCTGATTACCGCCAACATGGCAGTCTTTTGGAAGCCGCCACCGCGGCGGTATTCAAAAAAGACCACTAAATTCGTAATGAGGCCCTTAGTCTTTAAATCATGTATGTGCACATAATCAACTCAAGGATAGCCAATTGTCTTCTAAATAAGGGCAGATTTTCACAGTGGGGTTTTATTTGCATGGACGTACTGGTTGGAGTGAACCAGACACCAGTACGATAGGCAGGGTTGGCTTTAATATGAGGAGCCTGTAGTAAGGTTTGCACAGCAAAGTGGAATGTGCATATTTAGTCAATCTTTTGCTTTGTAACTGTCATAGTACGCCATGTTGTACCTTTGGGGAGTGTTGTTCCACTTTACATAATGATCGATTATCTCAATGGGATGCCTTCAATTGACCTCTTAACCTTCAGGGGGATATGAAGCTTACCTCACTGTATATTAGTATTGATATAAATCAAGCACAGTGAATGATTGGTACACAAAGACAATAACATGTAGAGAGTGTTTCTGAGAAAATAGAAGGAGCCAGCCACTAATTTTTAGAAGTTGAGCTGGGTCTGTAACTTGTGGTCACACACAATCATGATTCTTACCTATTGTGTATCTATATTCATTTGTGCTTTAAAGCTATCGATTGAAGGCGATGACTGATGACCAGAAGAATTATCAAGGACTATCATACAGTGGTGTGATAAAATAGTGATAGCTTGTTCTTCAAATTACATGAACTTACCTGATTCTTGAGGGTCTGATCCAGGTAGAATTAAGTTTCCAACAAACAATATAAATCATTCAAGAAAACAGAGCCTGTTTTCCTCACATAGCGAAGAGACATTTTCATAGAACTTATTGGAGATTTTGAAAAGGTGACAGGAGGGGAGTCTAGTGGCCATATATAAAATTAGGATGCTATGTAGAACTTGTACTTAAAGGGGTGTAAGCATAACGTTTTTCAGAATTATAAAGGCCTCAAACTGTTGTGCCTGGTGAAGCATACTTCCAGTTGGGAGTTATAAAAAATCTGTAATGAGAGAAAGGGTCACAAATTAAAAATGTGAGTAGTGTGGAATTTGTTCTATAACGGATAAATCCTTTCTGCCTATAGAGGTTACCTAGAGATTTATTCAAGCAATTGGTACTTTAACCACAAACTGAATGATCTGGATCCTTACCATCCGTACATTATTGATATGTTAGCCTTCCATTGATCTAAATGTATAAACAGTTGTAATAGCATGTATTGTACAACTTTACAGGCTGCAGTGGATTACTGTTGAACAAGCATAGTGGGCAATATAACTTAGTCGTATTTATGTAAATGACGAAAGGGAGCATCTGTACAGGGGTTTTTGTTGGGGGTTAGGCTAGTCACTTTATTTCCCCTCCCACCTTTTGATAGATTTGATGATTTGATTATTTTAATATGTGCCAGTTTATGAACTGTATATTTATGTGCTTTTTATTGTAATAGTGTTATTAACCCAATGATAAATTTAAACAATGAAAATAAAAAATGTATTTAGGATAAACTTGTGATGAAAATGTTTGTGAGAGGCACTAAAATTAACAAAAAAATCTTTGTTGATATGTTTTTATTCTGGATAATTAGAGAATCACATCAGATTATTATTGTCTTTCTGATTGTTTATATGGCAGTTTGGTTATGGTTTAAAAATGTGAGGTATTTTATTACGTGTCATTTGTTTGTTTTGTAGATGTAAAAAATATTTGATTTTAGCCTGTTGCACGCTGAGAATGGAACGGTTTCATCCTCAGCAGTGGTGGGCATGTGCTAAGGACAGAACCATTCTGTCCTTGTCCCTTCCCATGGGGGATGCACTGGCACTCCCCTCATGGACCGCCAATTTAAACCCCCAAACAGGGATGGCAGCGGAAGCACTTCCACTGCCACCCAACCCCCACTCGGCATTCTGATGATGTTCGTGTGAATGGCATAGACCAACATTATCAAAAGGCGCCGGGATGTGCTGGAGTCCATTTGGTATGTTTTTCCTTGAGGGATGCGGGCATGCAAATAGGTATCGGAAAGGAGTTTTCCCTTTCCCCCAATGTCTCTTTGCAATTCATTCATGCTGCATGATTGCGAGTTGGGGCCATGATCATGCAGCAGGAATGAGCCCACTAGCAACAGGGTTGTTTTGTTTGCCCAGGGAAGTGACACCTTGGGCCGCCTTGACTGTTTGGGGTCAGGTTCCTGAAGTGTACAAACTTGTGTATATTTTAGAATACAAATAGCATATGAGTGGTATAGATAGAGTAGATCAGAAGTTGGAACCTTATACTTCTGTTTGTAGGCTTACATTTGGTGTAAGACGTTGACTAGCAATTTGTTCCATTTAGCAACATTCAGGGGCATATTTATACTCCGTTTGCGCCGAATTTGCGTTGTTTTTTTCGACGCAAATTCGACGCAAAACTAACTCCATATTTATACTTTGGCGTTAGACGCGTCTACCGCCAAAGTTCATGGAGTTAGCGTCATTTTTTGGCGTGAACACCTTCCTTGCGTTAATGAGATGCAAGGTAGGCGTTCCCGTCTTAAAAAATGACTCCCAGGCATGTGCGTAGTATTTATACTCCCGGGCAAAAATGACGCCCGGGAGTGGGCGGGGCAAAAAACCCTGCATTTGCGCCTCTTTTTAACGCCTGGGTCAGGGCAGGCGTTAAGGGACCTGTGGGCTCAGAATGAGCCCAGAGGAGCCCTCCCCTGCCCCCAGGGACACCCCCTGCCACCCTTGCCCACCTCAGGAGGACACCCAAGGATGGAGGGACCCATCCCAGGGAAGAAAAGGTAAGTTGTGGTAAGTATTTTTTTTTTTTTTTTTTGTGGCATAGGGGGGCCTGATTTGTGCCCCCCTACATGCCACTATGCCCAATGACCATGCCCAGGGGACATAAGTCACCTGGGCATGGCCATTGGGCAAGGGGGCATGACTCCTGTCTTTGCTAAGACAGGAGTCATGTTAATGGCGTCTGGGCGCCCAAAAAAAATGGCGCAAATCGGGTTAAGACGATTTTTTTGCCTCAGCCTGACTTGCCCCATTTTGGGACGCCCAAACGCCATTTTTCCCTACGCCGGCGCTGCCTGGTGTACGTTGTTTTTTTTCACGCACACCTGGCAGCGCCGGTCGGCTAACGCCGGCTAACGCCATTCAATAAATACGGCGCCCGCATGGTGCTTCAGAATGGCGTTAGCCGGCGCTAATTTTTTTGGCGCAAAACTGCGTTAGCGCAGTTTTGCGTCAAAAAGTATAAATATGGGCCTCAATACTTTTGTTGTATTCAAGGATTGTTTTCCAGAGTCAAAGATGCCATTTATTCAGTTTCTGCAGTCTGTAATAGACAGCCTAGTTGTAGTGGAGCAAGCAAGTGTTCCTAGAGTTGGGGTGGTGGAGGATTTGGCTAGAATGAAAGATCACCACTTTCCTAATTACATTCCCCCCATGCTCAAAAAGACTTTCCCAGTAGGAGATGTAGAGTCTGTAACCAAAGAGGTGCGCAAGAGTTCTATGTACAGCCCCGATTGTCCTTCTAAACCTGGGCTGTGTGTGCCCACATGTCCTAAATTGTACCACACACAACAGAGTCATTGGGACCAACTGTGAGCTTAAAAGTAAACTGACCGGTCTGTATCGTTTTATGTTTTTGTTCAAAATTCACAGTTGACATTAGTGAAATGTATTTAGTTAAAATGGTTGTGTTTGTAGCTATAGTGTTGTATTTACTCCCAATTGCTTTGTGTTTTCTTTTTTGTTAAAAAAAATGTGATGACGATGTGAGCTGACACTTGGCTCGCGTTGTGTGTGACCTGGCACTTGGCTGGAGGTGTGTGAATAGTGACTTGCTGCTGGTCACTACACATGCTGCTAGCCAAAAGCTAGTCCACACACTCTGCCAGCCACCAGCCGGTGTGTGGGCTGTGTCAGTAATGTAGGCATATAAAAGTGATGGGCCCTTGATGGTGATATGAGTGTTGCAATGAGCTGGGCACGTGATGTGAGTTTTGTAATATGCTGGGCCCACGGCTGGTGGTGCGAATGGTCTTGTGTGTGTCACATGTGAATGGTGTGTGATTGCCCTGTAAAATGGTTGGTGCCTTGTGGCACCTCTACAGCTCACAAGCTGTGAGCCATTGGTTCAGTTCAAAGCACAGTCACCCTAAAATCATATAAACAAAACTGCTCTTTTGGACTCATTTTTGGTTTCCCCTCAATCTCTACAAGTTTTTGGTGTTTCCTTGTCACACTTGACCAGCCCACATAAGTGAGGTGTCATTTGTTTCAGGAGGCCGAGGGGAACGCTGTTCATGGGCACTTCTTGCCATCAGAGTGATCATACAAAGAAAAGTGAGGAAAATGTGATTTGTTTTAGCTAAATTTGAGATTTGCAAGGGATTCTGGGTAAGAAATTTTTGAGGGACCTCCCTGGACTCCCCCGGGTGTCTAGTTTCTCAGAAATGTCTGGGTTTGTGTGGTTTCCCTAGATGGCCGCCAAGCCCAAGACTGAAAACGCAGGTGCCCCCTTGCACAAACAGGCTTTTTGTGATAGATAATTTTGATGTGTCCACAATACGTTTTGTGCCCTTTCTTGTCGCGGGCAGTCAGCCCTCCCACACAAGTGAGGTAGCATTTTTATCAAGAGAACAGAGGGAATGCTGGTTGGTAGGACATTTGTGTCTCCCCTCAGATTCCAGTACTTTCCATCACAGAAATGTGAGGAAAATTAGCTTTTAGGCAAATTATGAGGTTTGCAAGGAATTTTGCGTAACAGAACGTGGTGAGAACCTCACAAGTGAGCCCATCTTGGACTTCTGTAGGTATCTTGTTTTGAACATTTGATAGGTTTGCTAGTTTTTCCTAGGTACCGGCTGAGCTAGGACCCAAAGTCCACTGCTAGGCACATTCGAAAAAAGAGTCAGTTTTCAGTGGGAAATTTTTTCCCACATGTTTTGTTTTGGCACGTTTCCAGGCCCCCGGAACTAGGCCTATCCACACAAGTGAGATGCCATTTTTATTGGGAGACTGGGGGGAATGCTGGGTGGAAGGAAGTGCGTGTCTCCCCTCAGATTCCAGAACTTTCCACCACAGAAATATGAGGAAAATATGTTTTTAGACACATTTTGAGGTTTGCAAGGGATATGGGGTAACAAATCCTGGTGAGAGCAACACAAGTCCCTCCACCCTGGATTTCCCTTGGCATCTAGTTTACAGAAATATATAGTTTTGTTAGGTTTCCCTATATTCTGATTGAACTAGGATCCAAAATCCCCAGCTTTGCAAAGTCCAAAAAGGGTAACTTTTCAGAATAATGAGATGTGTCCATATTTTGTTTTGGGACGTTTTCGGTCACCGCCACTAGGCCTAGCCACACAACATAGGTGCCATTTTTATTGGGAGACGTGGGGAAATGCTGGGTGGAAGGAAGATTGTGGCTCCCCTCAGATTCCAGAACTCTCCACCACAGAAATGTGAGGAAAATGTGTTTTTTAGACAAATGTTGAGCTCTGCCAGGGATTCTGGGTAACAGAACCTGGTGAGAGCCACACTAGTCACCCCATCCTGGATTCCCCTATGTACCTAGGTTTCCAAAATGTACAGGTGT
Source organism: Pleurodeles waltl (assembly GCF_031143425.1). Taxonomy (NCBI): domain Eukaryota; kingdom Metazoa; phylum Chordata; class Amphibia; order Caudata; family Salamandridae; genus Pleurodeles; species Pleurodeles waltl. The sequence continues at coordinate 753,465,287 of NC_090437.1, forward strand.
GCTTGGTTTCCCTAAGTGCTGGCTGAGCTAGAGCACAAAATCCACAGGTAGGCACATTGCAAAAAAAAGGGTCAGTTTTCAGTGTAAAAATGTGATGTGTTCACAGCATGTTCTGTGCCTTTTCCTGTCTCGGGCACTAGGCCTACCCACACAAGTGAGGTACCATTTATATCAGGAGACCTGGCGGAATACTGGGTAGAAGGATGTTTGTGCCTCCCCTCATATTTCAGAACTAACTTTCCATCAAAAAAATTTAAGGAAATGTTGTTTTTTAGATAACTTTTGAGGTTTGCAAAGCTTTCTGGGTAACAGACCCTGGTAAGAGACACACAAGTCGCCCCATCCTGGAATTTCCTAGGTGTCTAGTTTTCAATAATATACAGGATTGCTAGATTTTCATAGGCCAAATTCCACAGCTAGGCACATTCCAAAAAGGGTCAGTTTAAGTGGAAAAATGTGATGTGTCAATGTTTAGTTTTGGGCCATTTCCTGTCACCGGCACTAGACCTATCCAGATAGGAGAGGTGCATTTTTTATTGGGAGACTGGGGGGAATGCTGGGTGGAAGGAAGTGTGTGTCTTCCCTCAGATTCCAGAACTTTCCATCACGGAAATATAAGGAAAATTTGTTTTTAGACACATTTTGAGGTTTGCAGGTAGAGCAACACAAGTCCCCCCATCCTGGATTTCCCTAGGTGTCTAGTTTACAGAAATATATAGTTTTGTTCCCAGCTAGGCAAATTCCAAAACGGGTCAGTTTTCAGAATAATGAGATGTGTCCATATTTTGTTTTGGGACGTTTTCAGTCACCGGCACTAGGCCTAGCCACACAAAAGAGGTGCCATTTTTATTTGGAGACTTGGGGAAATGCTGGGTGGAAGGAATATTGTGGCTTCCTTCATATTCCAGAACTTTCCATCACAGAAATGTGTCCCCAATCTGTATCCCCAATTGGGAGTATTACGGACCAGAAAAAGAACATACAGACGATAACCAATGAAGGCTCAGATATGTTACCAGTTTACAACTTGTCTAATTATGCTCTTTCGACTGAGGAACAAGAGGTATTAAATAAAGGCCTTTCCTTTGTACCTACCAAACTTCAAGACCCTGTTGACACGAAAACTGAAATCCTACGGTTTTTACGCAAAGTAAGATTAAGAGCTTTTTTTCGAGACACCAGTAAAGCTTCTACTTCTGATGTAGTTAGTACTACTGGCTTACATTTGAAATCTACCTTCTGTCCTGACTCCACTAATATGCCCTCTGAAGTACAGATCTTTGAGGATGTGGTTCTTCGAATGATTGACACTCTTAATAACGTAAAACTTACTTTTAAGTCTAACTGCTCTAAGGAAGAGAATAAAGCTATATGCTCTTTGGCATCAAATGACAATATCATCATCAAACCAGCTGATAAAGGCGGAGGGATTGTGATTCTTGATAAAGATAAATATTATTCGGAAGTGCTCCGCCAACTTAACAATGAGCAACACTATTGCTTGATCACAGAGGACCCCACCCCTAGACTGAAAGCCACTATCGCCTCTATTACAGATGAGGGACTTAGAGAGGGTTGGATCTGCAAGAAAGAATATGATTTCTTAAATTTTAGTCAATCATGCATTCCCCTTCTTTACGTGCTTCCTAAGATTCATAAGGATGCCATTAACCCTCCGGGGAGACCGATTATTGCGGCATGTGGTTCTCTCCTAGAACCTGTGGCGCAATACGTAGATTTTTTTCTTAAACCTTTAGTTTACAGCACTAAAGCATATGTGCGGGATTCTATGCACATGATCAACAAACCCGAAGGTAATCCCTGCGATGAGAGTACTCAAGTTTTGGTTACGTTAGACATCGAGTCTCTTTATACCAACATTCCTCAAGACAAGGCATTACAAATTATGTTTGCCTACCTAGAGCAGAGGCCTCTTCCACATAAGGTTCCCTCTTCCTTCTTGCTTGTATTAGCTACGGTATGTCTAAAAAATAATGTGTTCTCATTTGATAATGAGTTATACCTACAAGTCAAGGGCGTAGCAATGGGGTGCAATTTCGTCCCCGAATTTGCGAATTTGGTTATGGCTTTTTTCGAAGACAAATGGATCTACGACACAGATAACCCTTTCTATACCCACATTAAAATGTGGTTGCGTTATATTGATGACATTTTTATGATTTGGGAAGGTAGTACGGAGGCCCTCTCAGCGTTTTATCATTGGATCAATCGTCTAACTCCTGATCTTAAGTTTACTTTCTCATCTGACCATAAACGGATTAACTTCTTAGACTTATAGATTCAATCCACTGAAGGCTTCATTTTCGTTAGTCTCTTTAAAAAGTCCACCGATAGAAACGCCCTCTTACATTTTTCAAGTAACCATCCTCGTCCTCTGCGAGAGAATTTGCCTTATGGCCAATTTCTCCGCATCCGCCGCAATTGCACCAATAAAGAAGACTACTTCTTTAATGCTGAAGCATTGACATCCAGACTGATTAATAGAGGCTATCCTAGGAAGATTGTAAAAGGGGCGGCTAAACGTGCTTGGTATACCCCACGAGAAGACCTGGTGGTACCTAAGCCTAAAAAGCTGACTTGTCTCCTTACATGTGCATTGACATTCAATCCCAAAGCAAACCGTATTAGAGCTATCATTGAGAGAAATTGGAAGTTACTTCTCCCCGTTGGGATAGATAGACCCTTGTTTTCCTTCAAAAGGGGTAGGAATATCTATGATTCCTTAGTGCATGCTCCATTCAGATCTAATAATAATAAAAAAAAGTCTGACCTGAGGAGCATGTTGTCTTTACCCCCTATTATTGGACACTTCGAATGTATGAACTGTCTGGCTTGTCAATATACACAGAAGAGTAGTCAGGTTGAGTTAAATGGCAAAATACATTTCCAACGCTGTTTTTCAAATTGTAAGACTCGGTATGTGATCTACTGTATCACCTGCCCGGGTCAACTTACTTACATTGGCCAGACGACACAACCTGTGAAAACACGTGTCCTACAGCATATATCTAGGATTAGATGTGCTGTGCGCGGTGCCCCAATGGTTGACCATTATATTCAACAGGATCATCGGCCAGAAGATATTAGATGGTCTATTTTGTATGTTGCTAATAAAACAAAAATTGGCAACCCAAATGCTTCCGCTCTGGATAGAATGGAAGCTCGCCTGATCGAGAGATTTGGGACGGCTAGAAGGGGCCTTAATGATATGTCTGAAATGTGGGCTCTAATATAAATGTAACTGTGTTCATACTAGTTGGTTCAGGCTGCACTTCCCAGTAATATATGAGTTATTTGTCTTTAGTTGTTTTTGTTGTGTATTTATTTATATATTAGCGTGTTGCACCGCTAAACACACTTATAATATGTTGAAGCTGTGGCTGCTGCTATGTTTTATTTTCCATTCTTTGTATTGTGTATATTCATTTATGTGTGCTTTTTCACTGTTGATTATTTGTGTTGAATTAATGCTTAGTTAAGGTGTTTTAATGTAATAACGATTTTTTGTAGGGCTCTGAAATTGTTTGGAACCTTATCTGTATACGTGCATAGTTCAAGATGGTGCCTACACATTTTTTTCCCATCCGACATTGTGTAGTCACCTTCTTGATGTTTATTTTGTACTCTCATAGCCAGAGAGCCTCGCCCGGGGTTGGGGTCCTCTATTTAAACGTGCACTGTGTGTGCGCACGTTTGCCAAACAGCTGCGATTTCGGTGATCGCCCAGCTCGGTAATGTTGATACCGGCTGCCTGACCTGGAATGCTGAATTTAAGGTATGCGCTACGATTTGTGATCTGCTTAGTTGTAGCGCTCGGGTCCACGTTGTTCATATCATTAATCGGTTCGTGTATCTTTTCAACTTCCCCGGCTTTTTCCAGACTAATTAGCTGGTTCGTGTCCTTTATTTATTGACTTACCCCACTTTTCCTTCGTTATTCAGGTCAGTCTCTCTGGCTATGCTCTCTAGTGTTTACATATCTTATTTGTATCCACCACAGCTTCTAAGTGTGTTTTCATTATTTGGTTGGGCTCTCACTTTTGGGACCATATGTAATTTATTTGTGATTACCTTGCCAGTTGTCAAGGCTTTTGCGCTGGGGTGCACGTTTATTATTTTCATTATTATTTTGATTTGCATTTAGATTCTTCTGGTTTCTTTTTATTTGCTTTTGTGCACCTAGGGTGTTTCTTTGGTGTATAGATGTGGGATTTCACCGTTTGGGTGTGTATATATGTTGTATATCCAGGCACTGTTTTTATTGTCCTGAGGAGGCCGGATTTGCTAAGGCCGAAACGCGTCGACTGTATTCTTCGAGGAATGACTCTTGGAATTTATGAACTATGAATTAAGAAATTATGGATTGTATCGGACTTTTCTCTCGGTGATTGTTCTTTCCCACTGAGGCAAGATACGCTCCATGGATAACCGTCATCTCCTCTTTCTGTGACTGCTGGTCATTGATTGACTTCGCAGATCATATTTGTTGACGGTGCTTTAATGGAATTTTGGTTGATGATTTCTGTGATGTATAATATGTATATATTGTATATATTTTTTATTAGTTATATGTAAGTTTTCCCTGGGTACACAGGTACCTGTGGACACTATAGTTTAATTGTTGAATTTGTTAATAAAACAAATTATGTTCTTGTGAATAATTGAGTTTTTCACTGTGATAGTTATATCTATATTCATCCCTTCTGGATACTCTCTTGTTTAGATTATTGTCTCTGTCCCTGTTCCAGTGGGTTAATAGGGAACTCCCCTCCTGCTGCCAAAATCCTCAGCTAGGCACATTGTAAAAAAGGGTCAGTTCATAGTGGAACAATCTGATGTGTTAACATTTTGTTTTGGGCATTTTCCTGCTACGGGCAGTAGGCGTACCCACACAACTTGGGTACCTTTTTTATCAGGACACTTGGGGGTATGCTGGGTGGAAGGAAGTTTGTGGCTCCCCTCAGAGTACAGAACGTTCAACCACAGAAATGTGAGGAAAATATGTTTTTAGGCAAAATATTTGGTTTGCATGGGATTCTAGGTAACATAACCTGATGAGTGCCACACAAGTCACCCTATCCCGGATTCCTCTAGGTGTCCAGTTTTAAAAAATGTACATGTTTACTAAGTTTCTCTAGATGCAAGCTGAGCTAGGGCCCAAAATCCACAATTGACACAGGGTCAGTTTTCAGTAGAAAAATGCGATGTGGCCATGTTGCATTTTAGGACATTTCCTGTTGTGGGCACCAGGCCTATCCACACAAGTAAGGTACCATTTTTATCAGGAGACTCAAAGACTTAGGGGGACAGAGAATAGTAGAAAAGGTGTTATTGCCAATTGTCTTTCTCTGAATTTGTGCGTTCCAAATGTAAGGCAGTGTGTGAGAAATAAGTCATTTTTAGAAATGTCCTATACTTCAAATGGTTTTATGGGTACCCACGGATTTAGAGATATGCAAATAACCACTGCTTCTAACCTCCATATTTTGTGCCCATTTCAGGAATACATGGGTTTCCTTGATACCTATTTTTTAATATTATTATTAGCTAGGACTTATAAAGTGCATGATTACCCAATCAAGGATTTTCCAGTGCTACTTCACAGCACTAATATTTGGCGATTGCCCAGTTAATGACCCTAAGATAAAAGTTAAAACAGCCAGGTTTTAAACTTTTTATGAAACAGTGAGAGAGTTCTACATGCTCTTAGCTCAAGGGGGAGAGAGTTCCACAACTTGTAACCTATAAAATAAAAGGCACAACCTCCTTGCCTAGTTCTCTTAACTCTGGGCACTACAGCAAAGCCTGTGTTACTTGAACACAAAGATCGAGGAGGTGTATAAAATGTCACCAAGTATCTTAGGGAGGACTGGAATTTGAGAGACATTTATGTACAAAGCATAGTGTCTTGAAAGTTATTCGAAGCTCAATAGGAAGCCAGTGCAACTCACGGAACAAGACGGCCATAGGATGGAATTTGGGGGGGTGTAATAGGAATATGGCAGTAACATTTTGCACTACCTGGAGTCTCCTAAGGAGACTTTTCACACTTTATATTTTACCAAATTAATTTCTGTATACCTAGTTCATGATGAAAAACCATTGCAAGGCGCAGCTCAGTTTTTGGCTCTGTGTAACTCGGGTTCTTGGTGAACCTACAAGCACTATGTATCCTTGCAGCCAAAAGGGTCCAGTGGATGTAACAGTATATTGCTTTCGAAAATCTGCCATAGTTAGAAGTTACAGATGAAGACGTAGACAAAATGGCTGTTTTTTTTTCAACTCAATTTCAATATTTTTTATTGCAACTGTCAACACTCTATGGGAAAACCTTCAGGGGTCTACACAAGTTACCCCGTTCTGAATTCAGAATTTTGTCTACTTTTCAGAAATGTATAGCTTTCCAGGATCCATCATTGGTTTAATACCTTGCTACCACTAATGTGAAAGAGGAGAAAAAAAGGAAAAATGGACTATGTCCCAGTAAAATGCCAAAACTGTGTTGTAAAAATTAGGTTTTCTGATTCAAGTCTGCATCTTGCTGAAAGCTGGGAAGATGGTGATTTTAGCACCAAAAACCCAAATTTGCTGGGAAAAGAACAGACGCTTTCTTCTGCAGCACTTTTTCCCCATCCATTATTCCCCCCCAAAAACAGACATTTTCTGTATTTTGGCAAATTTCTCAGTCCCTGCCAGGGGAATCCCCAGGATATTAGTAAAACAGATGCAGATTTGCCATGCATACCTTATGTGGACAAAATGTTATCAGGGTCTAAGCTCAAACTACTCCAAATAGCCAAAAAAAGGCTTAGCAAAGGTGGGGATATATATTTAATTTAGTCCTGAAAAATGTGGATCTTATAAATTACCTCAACCAAAATGCATTGACAAAACATTGAGACCTTATTTGCCAACACTCAGCATTCTCTTGTGACAATAATTAAAATTCATGGATGTTCAGTAGCACATGTTTTTGCAATTATGTATGTGATAGTTTTAAGAAAGTTATTATACATATTATTTTTGGGGGTTAAAGTCAAATAAATTTGTCTAGTACTGTGGCATTCATATTTGCTATTTTTTGGGTTGGAGGATATATATTTAGCTTCTGTGAGATTAAGTGAATATGGAGTACAGGTGAATATATTTCTTAATGTACACTGAAAGGAGCATTTATAGGTTTGGTCACTGGTGTTATCACTATCCTATTTTTGAGACATACTGCTAGTAATGATGGGCTAGTGCTGGTTGTGTATGCACTATGCCACACCACTTGGTGATCAGAGACATTGGTGGCCAGACTAATAAAGGTTTTGAGAGGCAAAACCTAATTGAGATTTATCAAGCCATGCAAGACCACCTTTGCTGCCTTGCGTTACTCTGCCCCATGGAGGCGCTGTACATTGGGTGTTCCCACATGCATGTCTATCAGGAGGCCAAAGGTGTGATGGGCCAGGCCTTAACTGAACTCCGGGAAATCAAGCAGAGAGACATACATAGGGACATGCAAGAACAGATGGAGGCCCACAATCCCACCATGGCCTCCCTAACAAGGGGGATGAGTGAAATACACACAGTCCTCAGCAGGGCTTTTCAATACCAATCTTCCCCTTTCTTTGGCTCATCAACACCAGGCACATCACCATCGGTGCCGGCCACTAGAAAGGATTCCCTGTCAGAGGAAGAATCCACCCCAGACAACCTTGCCTCTGTAGCAGCAGATCCCCCCACGCAAGTGGGGATGTTCAGCAAAGACTCCAGGAGGTACGGATGGCAAAACACCCACCAATGCCAGCAAGTGACCTCTTCGTAAAAGGACCTCCTTTATGTGCCACACATTCACTCTGTTGGCCTATCCTCAACCACCTGCCAGTTCCAATGGGGGGAGTACTCTGGACTTTGAACTCCCAGTGGTGTGGCATCTACTGCAATAATTTCATTCACCATGACTGACACCTTCAATTTACTTTTTTGTTCCTTTCTGTCCAAATGTTATTTTCTGCATTAGCATTGTAATATATTCACCCATCACAAACTCATTGTCTGCTTGCATAATTTTCAAATGTTAGTATGTTGAGATATAAGGCCATGTGAACCATATGATGAAAACACAAGCTACTTGTGCAAGCATGATTATGTTACAGGTACACAGTGTCCTAATCAGGATCACAACCATTACACACCAACATATTAGTACAAGTGTCTGGTCAAACCAAAAATTTGATTTCAAGGTACAGCACATAGGCTGTCTATAGGTCTGGACTTTTAGAAACAGAAATGTGTGACTCATACTAAGTCAAAGGACATATTCCAAGGTACAGACCACCAGACCCTGGATGGAAGGGATTTGTCAGACATTGTCCTGTAGGATAGACAAACATTAAAGTGGATGATGTCATCAGCTTGAGCCTTATCACATACCACATCAAAGTAATTTAGCATCACCTAATCTGAGATCCAGACAGATGGCAGTACAACAGTCCATAATCACAGGTTTATCATAATTTAATGCCCATGCATCTGGTGGTATGACACACACATATTTTGCGCTGTCGCACAGGCACTGTGACCTGCAAAGATGAAACACATCTACAGCTACATAGCGGTCATACAAAAAGTCGTTAGCCAATGTGAAGGTAAATGACTTGGTCACAATCCATGACCAAGTCCAATGGGCACTTCTGACCTTCCACTCAAACACTTTGCAAGCAGTCTTAGCACAGGTGTCATACACCCAAACACTGTTGCCTACCTTACCTGGAACAACCCATGTCCACTTCGTATGTCAGAACAGCATCAGATACCTGTTATTGTCACAACTCTGAAATGCTCATATGCATGTCATGGTGAAAGTACCTGTACAAAGAAAGAAGAAGGAGTATAGGTTTGAAAAGATACCTATCACACAGATCACATAGCAAGCATCTGGAAAACAAATTACACTGCAATGAAAATGATACAAACAAAGCAACATCATCAGGGTGGGGATGTGTCAGAAGCTACCTCATCAAGGAGTCTTTGGCTGAATATTGCAGAGAATCAGCTCCCTAGCTGTTTCTAAAACAATAACCTCCATACATTCTCACAACCACAGTTCATTCTACAGTCCCAGTAATTACATCACATGACATACTTACATTCATAAAAAAGTAGCTGTTGATGAGATCTTCCCACAAGTCAGCTTCTTCCTCTTCATCACTGTCATCCTAACTTGGCATTTCAGGAGTCTTACCTGGTGGCGCTGCAGGCTCCCCCTCCTCTGGGATGTATAGAATATTCTTCCGTAGGATGATGTAGTAGAGCATGCAGCATGCCACAGTGATCTGACACACTTTCCCGGTTGAGCAGAGGAGATCTCCACCAGTCCGGTGCAAACAACTAATTCTGGCCTTCAGGAGCCCAAAAGCCCACTCCACTACCTGCTGTGTTTTTCCACGGGCCTCACTGAAGCAGACATCCCCTACCTTAGTTGCTTTCCTCAGTGGTGTCAACAACCAAGGACGGTTTGGATATGCAGATTTGCGGAGTCTCTTGTTAAGAAATGAGACATATGTACAACAAGTCACTCACTTACTGATTGTAGCACCTGGCATTGCACACAGACAATCAGGAAAGATGTGACTTACCAACCAGCCAGGCCCTCTCTGGGTATGGTTGTGACATCAGCTGGGGTATTCTCTTTTGCATTATGAAGGAATCATGGGCTGAACCAAGATAACATGCATAGATATCTGAAATGTAGAGAGCTGGCAAATAGACAACTTGCACGTTGATGGAATGGGTGTTCTTTCTGTTATGATAAACTTGTTCATTGGCCTGTGGTGGCACCACGCCAACATGTGTGGCATCAATAGCCCCCACCACATGTGGGAGGTGGGCAAAACCATAAAAGTTAGCCTTCACATTGGCTAAATCCCCAAGTCAGGGAAACCTGATATAGGTGTCAAGGTGTTTCAACATTGGTGAGGGGACATCTTTCAACACCAGCCTGAACATAAGTTGAGACATACCAGCAAATAGGGCTCCTGTATATTGGAAGGACCCTGTGTTTTGGAAGTGAGACACTGACATGACTTGTACGATGGATGGTATGCTGGTTGGATAATTAATAGCTGACATCAGATCTGGCTCCAAATGACAACATATGTCCATTATTGTTTGTCTTTCCAGGCAGTAGTAAATTATTATGTGGCGTTGCTCCATGGTCTGAAGGTATGAGAGTAGATGGTATATGGGACGTTGTTGCATCCTCCCTCTCCCTGGGTACCTGTGTGTGAAAAGACATGATTTGTAACATTAGTGTGTCCAAAGCAGCATACATGATGCATGCCAATGATATCATGTGACAAAGCATTTATGAATGTATAGACATGGCACCCAGTACATATCACAGCTGGCAACTACACAAGGGTCACATGCGACCCCCATGGTTTTCAACATGTGTCCTCAATATTTGACCCAAACTCAAAAGTGTGCAACACAATTGCCCCTCGAAATGTGGCTGTATATTCTGATCATCAAAATGACCATTGACCGTGGTGGACTGTGTACCGCTGTTAAATGCCACCTGTGCCCTGCTACATACTACAATGTTGGCTGAATAGAAAGACCTACATGACAAGACAGGATAAGGATGTTTGTGAGGTAACAAAACTTGTTTTTTATCTGTGATGCAGTTAATAAGACCCAATACATCATTTAAGGTCATCAAAATAGTGGAAACCTGACCTGTTCCAGTGGACATTAGGAACCGCCCGCGAACACCGGCAGAAGTCATCATGGTGATAATCAATTGCAACCATGGTGGGCACAGCCATAGGCTAATGTTGTATCCAGTAGCGGTTGTGGGCCAGTGGCTGTTTCTGCCAGTGGTGATGACCGCGTATGTGGCAGATATGACCGCCATGTTGTGCAGATTCACTCACTTGACTCCTGACACTGCTAGCAGCAACACCTCATGACCTGAGTTGCTGTGTGCCTCCTCCAGGAGCAATCATGCCACATCTAGTAGATGATAGGTCCCCTGCCTTCTCTCCAGAAGAGCTTGAGAGGCTTGTTAATGAGGTGCTACTCCTGTATGGACAGATCTATGGCTCACCAGAGGACTAGGGATGTACCCCATATGCACAATTTACTCATTACTTTACCATCCTTTTCCTCGTCACAGGCTACAATGTATCCCTGTGTGCCACTTAGACTTCTTGTATGCCTGTTGTTGCAGTCTGTGTGGCATAAATGAGATGTACAATGTGCAGGTAGTAGTGTCCAGTACCATCTGTTACGTTCAGTCACATTGTGTTTTGTGAGGTTTTTGGGGTCCTAGATCCTTCTTGTGTTGGATGCACATAACTAGGTAAGGAGATATTACTTCCATCCAACAATATTTCTTTTTTCATGATTGTTGTAAATGTTGGCCAACATATGTGCATGACAGTGAGAGCTGTGTATGTATCTTGTATGAGTCATTTGAGAATCATGTGTGCAATGTGTATAGTGGCACAGATCTTTCAACCCACATCAGACCTTGCAAGACTGTTGTGTAGAAGGCATATTATGAGCCACTCTAACCTTCAGGTAGACACACAAACCACATGCCAAATTTCTGATGGCCACATGATGTGCTGTTAGGAATGGAAGTGATTAAAAAGGGATGTCATGTAGGTTTTGTTTGGCCAGCCTGCAGAGACCAGGGCCTCTCAAATATATGTCCCAGTGTGGAACCTAGTCTAGGCTGTGGGAGAGTCACTGTGGCTATGAAACTGTAGCACTGCGCCCACTCCCTGTACACCAGCACATCCTAACATGGTGCTTTAGTGGCAAAACCTGCCCTGATTGTCTCAGTCCTTTGACTAGATTGGGAATAGGTATAGAGGTAAATTATTAAACTAGTATATATGTGCATATGTGTCAATGCATGTCACAGCTCTGTTGTCACCTTCACACAGGTTATATTTGTCCTGTGTGGGCTTATTGCACAAATTAAAGTCCCACAGTGCAGACAGTATATTGATTCCTGTGAGGCCTTGCTATCTGACTCAGAAGCTTGGTCACATATCAGAAACTGCACAATGCATGCCTTTGTATGTTGGATGCCATCTCTGTAAGACAGACACATGTTAGCAAAGGACTATTGTGTGGTACAGGTACATTCCACAGACCGCACCCCCTGAAGTGGCATGAGGCTGCATTTGTTAGGTCAATGGACAAGGGAGACACTTTTTTGTACCCACCATGCCAGCCCCTTGATTGTCACTCAAATGTAATGGTGAAATGTGTACTATGGCAGTTGACTGTAGAGGCTGTATGCAGTGAGTCAATCTCACAAAGTGTGAATGTGTTGGTCCATTCACAAATCAGGAGCTGTAGGAGGCTGGCCTGGATTATGGTGGTGCTAGGTCCAGTTATCCCTTATTATAGCAGTAGTGTTCTAGCAGCTTAGGCTGATAGAGGTAGCTATAGCAGAGCAGCTTAGACTGAACTAGTTGACATGCAAAGCTCCTACTATACCACTTATATGATATAGGTACTATATCATAAGAAAGACAATACTCAGAGTTACTAAAAATAAAGGTGCTTTATTTTAGTGACATTGTGTCAAAAATATCTCAGAGGATATACTCCCTTAGGAGGTAAGTAAAATACACAAAATATACACAACAAACCAAATCAGGTAAGTAACCCAGTCAGAAAGTAGTGCAAACACTGTAGAATACAATAGGTTGCAATAGGCCTAGGGGCAACACAAACCATATACTAAGAAAGTGGAATGCGAACAACGAATGGACCCTTAGGCAAGTGTAGTGTGTAGAGGGTCACTGGGAGTGTAAGAAAACACTTAGGGTGTCCAAGATACCCCACCCCAAGACCCTGGAAGTAGGAGTAAAGTACTACTATTTCCCCAGAAACACACTAAAGTCGTGAGAAAGGATTTTGCAAAGACCACAACAGACTGCAAAGCACTGAAGATGGATTCCTCAACCTGAGGACCTGCAAAGGAAGGGGACCTAATCCAAGAGTCACTAAAGTGTCCGGGGGGGGGGGGCAGGAGCCCACTAAACCCCGGGTGAAGATGCAAAATGGCAGCCTCCTGATGGAAGAAGCTAAAGATTCTGTAACAACAAAAGGTGCTAGGAACTTTTCCTTCGTGCAGAAGATGTCCCACGGAGTGCTGGAGAATGCAGAGTTGTTTTCTTGGTAAAATACTGCAAACAAGCCCTGCTAGATGCAAGAGTCGCAGTTGAAGAAAAATGGTGCTGTCCAGGCCCAGGAAGGACCGGATGTCGCCACTTGAGAAAGGAGACAGAGGGGGCCCTCAGCAACGTAGAGAGCCCACACACAAGCCGGAAGCACCCGCAGAGGTCCTTGAACACGAGTTCAAGAAGTCTGAACACAGCAGTCATCTCAACACTGCAAAAGGAGGGCCCCACGACACCGTACATCAACTCAGGGAGCTGAGCATCACAGGACAGAGTGCTGGGGACGTAGGCTTGGCTGTGCATGCAGGATTGTGTGGAAATGTGCACAGAAGCCCTTGTAGCTTCAGTTCACGTGGTGCACAGGATTAGTGTCTGGAGAGGGAAGGCAAGGACTTACCTCCTCCAAATTTGGATAGTTGGACACTGGACAGTCTGGGTCACTTGGGTCCACCACCTGTGTTCCAGGGACCACGCTCGTCAGGAAGAGAGGGGTCCCAGAGTACCGGTGACGCTGAAGTTTGGTGCCAGCTGAAGCAGGGGGAAGATTTCGTCGACCCACAGGAGATTTCTTCGTGGCTTCCAGTGCAGGATGAAGGCAGGCAGCCCCCAAAGCATGCACCACCAGGAAACAGTCGAGAAATCCGGCAGGATTAGGCGCTACAGTGTTGCTGGTAGTCTTCTTGCTACTTTGTTAAAGTTTTGCAGGCGTCCTGGAGCAATCAGCGGTCCATCCTTGGCAGAAGTTGAAGAGAGAGGTGCAGAGGAACTCTGGTGAATTCTTGCAAGTTGTCATCTGAGGAAAAGCCCACTGGAAAGACCCTAAATAGCCCTCAGAGGAGGATTGGCCAACCAGTCAGGTAAGCACCTCTCAGGAGGGGTTTCTGATGTAACCTGCTGGCACTGGCCACTCAGAGGCTTCCAGAGTGCCCTCACACCTCTGGAAACAAGATGGCAGAGGTCTGGGACACACTGGAGGATCTCTGGGCACCACCCCTGGGGTGGTGATGGACAGGGGAGAGTTCACTCCCCTTTCCTTTGTCCAGTTTCACGCCAGAGCAGGGACTGGGGGTTCCCTAAACTGGTGAACACTGGCTTATGCAAGGAGGGCACTATCTGTGCCCTTCAAAGCATTTACAGATGCTGGGAGAGGCTACTCCTCCCCAGTCTCAGAGGACATTCTTTGTTCTACCTTCCTGGGCCTGAGCTGTCCAGATCCCAGGAGGGCAGAACCCTGTCTGTGGGGTGGCAGCAGCAGTAGCTGCAGAGAAAACCCCAGAGAGCTGTTTTGGCAGTAGCAGCAGTCCATAGTGGAGCCCCGGGGATGCATGGAATTGGCACCCCAATGCTAGATTTGGCATGGGGGGACAATTCCATGATCTTAGACATGTTACATGGCCATATTCAGAGTTACCATTGTGAAGCTACATATAGGTATTGACCTATATGTAGTGCACGCATGTAATGGTGTCCCCCACTCACAAAGTTCTGGGAAATGGCCCTGAACTATATGGGGACACCTTTGCTAGTGCAAGGGTGCCCTCACACTTAGTAACTTTGCACATAACCTTCAGCGAGTGAAGGTTAGACATATAGGAGACTTATAAGTTACTTCAGTGCAGTAAAAATGGCTGGGAAGTAACGTGTGTGTTATTTCACTCAGACCGCAGCAGCAGTCCTGTGTAAAGGTTTGTCTGAGCTCCCTATGGGTGGCAAAAGAAATGCTGCTGCCCATAGGGATCTCCTAGAACCCCAATACCCTGAGTACCAAGTTACCATATACTAGGGGAATTTTAAGGGTGTTCCAGTGTGCCAATTGAAATTGGTAAAAGTGGTCACTAGCCTATAGTGACAAATTTAAAGGCAGAGAGAGCATAAGCACTGAGGTTCTGGTTAGCAGAGCCTCAGTGACACAGTTAGGCACTACACAGGTATACACATTCAGGCCACAAACTATGAGCACTGGGGTCCTAGCTAGCAGGATCCCAGTGAGACAGCCAAAAACAACCTGACATACATGTAAAAATGGGGGTAACATGCCAAGCAAGATGGTACTTTCCTACAGGAGCTTACCCCTCAACAGCACATAGGTGTAGTGTTTCAATGTGGCTCACATAACAGTACAGGATGCTGGAGGATGGACTATCTGATGTCGGTAAGCTTGTATAGTCATTGTAGGCCCTGAGGAGGGTAGTGGGTTAGTTTGCAGATGGAAATACATATGTCTGTAATCATGTCCCTGTACTTATTGGCCTGTGTGTTTCACACATGTGGAGTCTTAACAAATTGAAAAGTTCTAGCTTAGTGTTTCTTACATGTATGTGACTCAACCATTTGTGCAAAAACCTGTGATTGTTATCTCTTAATTTGTCTTTTGCATCCAGGCAGGTCAATACCTATCAGAAGAAGGAGCTATGGAGAGCCATCACCAAAAATATGTAGACCATGGGGGTCTATAGCCAGTAGATTATCCACTTGTGGAAGACGTGGGAAGACCTGAGACACTGGGCCAGAAAGATTGCAGAGGTTCACCTGGGGATGTCCTCCCAATGTGGACAGGGTGCATGTTGGGCCATGACCCCTCTAATGGTCTGCATTCTGGCAGTGGCCTACCCCGACCTTGGTGGGTGTTTGAGGACAACACAGAAATCACAAGGGAGTGAGTACAGGGCATGTATACAGGAGTGTGTCACCATTGATTATTGGATGACACATACCCTTACCTGTCATAGCTTGTCATTTGGCATGTACAACTGCAGTAGCAATGAGGGACATGACGGGTAGGCCTAGAGTTTTGAAGCACAATGTGCATTTTCATGCCATTGATGTAGAAATATGTAGCAAAGTGCTTTGCACATGTAAAATGGGGAAGGCTTATAACTTGACTGTTGGTATGCACCATGGAGTGACTTGCATTTATGTTGGAATCATATGTGTTTGTATACAGGCATTCATCCACAGAAATCTGGGTTTGTATGACCAAAAGGCAGACAATGATGTAGCTTCCCATTGGGCAACTTGTCGAGGGCCTTCTACAAGTGGTAACAAATATCTGGGCCTCTCCAATACCCAAAGGACTAATGGTTTCTACTGATGCACTCAGAGCATGCCATTGTAGGGGGTGCCAGTCATCAATGGAGATCATCCTGGGCCTTGCTGATTCATTGTGTTGTAGATTTTTAGAGACATATCTCCCTGGCATTTTGCCTACAGTGTACATTTCCATGCCGAATGTGTGGCCTATCTGAGCAACATTGGTAATACCTCCATGACTCAATTGGGGCAAAATTCAATTGGGGAGGTGTGCATTGTGGATATGTTTCCAGTGGGGCATGAGAATTTCAATTTCATCTTCTCCAGGCTATTGTACTACCATCAGCAACATAGCATGTTATGGAGCATCATTTTTTTATTGTTGTGTTGTGGTGTATGTGACAAATAGATGTCTGCATGACCTTGTGTGGGATTAGTGGGAATTATTAAGTTGGCATTAGCCTACTATTATTTGACAAGAGATAAGTAATGTATGTTCCACTAGGCAAAGCATTGGAGATAATGCCGTTTCCTACTTGTTCAATGGTTACTGTGATTGCACAACTTCAGCCTTGAAATTGTAGGTGTCTGAGATCCTGAATTTCCAGCGGGCAACTGTTGACAGTTCATATGGCATGCGTGCATATGGTATGGTACATATAGGGACCACTCAGGTGGAGTTTGTTGCTGGGCCCTACTTGACATCATGGTAATGTTTGCTAATCACAACTGCTGTTCAAGTGTGATCATGGACTTGTGATGACCCTATTTTTCTTTGCATTTGCAGCATCGCCCCAGGGATGCTAAGGAGACAGGGCACAGCCAACTGGGGAAGCATCTGGCTATGGGATCTCAGGTCATCACCACAGACACAGAGGGACCCAGTGGTCCGAAGAATGAAGGGATGCCACGGGGGAGGCCGGAACTACATCCTTGTCATCATTGGATTCTTCCTCAAGTGGCCACACCTTAGTGGTGGTTGACACATTTGGATTTACTTCTGTTCCATTTTTGCACGCCATCCCCAGTTCTATTGCCACGGTCCCTGTTGTTACCCACCCAGTTGGCCATGCCCGCTCACCCAAGAGGGTGAGCATCTCCTTTGCAGCAGGCAACTCTGTCCCAGCCCCTGTTAATCCCTTCTGCCCAGAGTGAGGATGTCATTGACCTCCTAAATAGTATCTCTCTGGGTTAGATTTCCGTTATGAATGCAATCCAGGGATTGTCCACCCAACTACAGCAGACAAATGCATTCCTATAAGGCATTCATAGTGCAATGTCTGGCATACCGAGATCTTTTCAGACACTGGCTTCTCACTGTTGGCAGCCAGTCACCCTTCACCTTCCGTTCCCCTTCCAGCTCCCTCTTCCCAATCCAAGTCCCTCATTCCTCTATCTGTTCCAAACACACAGACACATCTGCACGCACCCACTTCAACACACAAAAGCAGCACATATAAACACAAACACCACAAGAAACATCAGCACATAAGCACTCAACAGACACCCACACACCCTTCAACCACCACTTCTCCAGACACCCCTACCATTACCACTGTCCATCATACCACATCCAGCATACCCACAGGTACCACCACAACAGGCAGTGATACACCCACCACACCCACCATACCTGCAGACACCACCCGATTCACAAACATTCACCATATCCACCATACCCACTGACACCATGCCAACAGACACAGAGAAATCCCCACATCCACCATACCTGCAGACACCACCCCAACAGACACACACATATCCACCACTACCACCATACCTGCAGACACCACCCCAACAAACACACACATCTATCACTCCCACCCAAACATAAGCATACCTCACACATGCACATTCCAAAGTCGTCCATGCCAGCACAGCAGACAACCTCCTCCTCAACCTCCAAATCGCCATCCCCTTCTACTGACTGTCACCATGTTCAAAAGGAAGATTTTATGTTTGAACCTGCCCTTTCCTGATTCCCCTGTCTCAAACCCAAGAGACCCCGATCCACATCCCAACACATCCCTTCCACCTCCAAGTCCTCCTCTGTCACACCTGCCCCCCTGAAAGCACCCATACCCTTCCTCCCCCAAGAAGAAGCCCACCCTTCCAAAGAAGCAGTCTACCCCTCCTAAACCCAAACCTACCACCCCAAATCTCCCCCCCCCAAGGATGAACCCTGAGGTTCCTGCCCACCTGATGCCCCTTCATGTGGAGGTTCCCTGGCAGTAATAGGAGTCAAGTGTTGGCACAATACTGTACTGTACTGTACTATGAAAGACTATAATATGGACTGACCAATGGCCTTGGACAATTTACATTTGGTTTCAAATAAATCTAAACAGTTGTCTTTTTTGGGTGAACACTTGTCCTGTAATTCCTCTACCTTTGTGCTCTTCCTAATTAATTTGTGTTGTCTGCCTTCAGTTCTGTGTGATCAGCCTACTTGCTGATCCATTTGCAGTTGTTTGCAATATCTGACAGATTGGGAATAGGTATAGAGGTAAATCATTAAACTAGTATATATGTGCATATTTGTCAATGCATGTCACAGCTCTGTTGTCACCTTCACACAGGTTATATTTGTCCTGTGTGGGCTTACTGCACAAATTAAAGTCCCACAATGCAGACAGTATATTGATTCCTGTGAGGCCTTGCTATCTGACTCAGAAGCTTGGTCACATATCAGAAACTGCACAATGCATGCCTTTGTATGTTGGATGCCATCTCTGTAAGACAGACACATATTAGCAAAGGACTATTGTGTGGTACAGGTACATTCCACAGACCGCACCCCCTGAAGTGGCATGAGGCTGCATTTGTTAGGTCACATGTCCACACATGGACTAGGGAGACACTTTTTTGTACCCACCATGCCAGCCCCTTGATTGTCACTCAAATGTAATGGTGAAATATGTACTATGGCAGTTGCCTGTAGAGACTGTATGCAGTGAGTCAATCTCACAAAGTGTGAATGTGTTGGTCCATTCACAAATCAGGAGCTGTAGGAGGCTGGCCTGGATTACAGTGGTGCTAGGTCCAGTTATCCCTTATTAGTATAGCAGTAGTGTTCTAGAAGCTTAGGCTGATATAGGTAGCTATAGCAGAGCAGCTTAGACTGAACTAGTTGACATGCAAAGCTCCTACTATACCACTTATATGATATAGGTACTATATCATAAGAAAGACAATACTCAGAGTTACTAAAAATAAAGGTGCTTTATTTTAGTGACAATGTGTCAAAAATATCTCAGAGGATATACTCCCTTAGGAGGTAAGTAAAATACACAAAATATACACAACAAACCAAATCAGGTAAGTAACCCAGTCAGAAAGTAGTGCAAACACTGTAGAATACAATAGGTTGCAATAGGCCTAGGGGCAACACAAACCATATACTAAGAAAGTGGAATGCGAACCACGAATGGACCCTTAGGCTAGTGTAGTGTGTAGAGGGTCACTAGGAGTGTAAGAAAACACTTAGGGTGTCCAAGATACCCCACCCCAAGACCCTGGAAGTAGGAGTAAAGTACTACTATTTCCCCAGAAACACACTAAAGTCGTGAGAAAGGATTTTGCAAAGACCACAACAGACTGCAAAGCACTGAAGATGGATTCCTCAACCTGAGGACCTGCAAAGGAAGGGGACCTAATCCAAGAGTCACTAAAGTGTCCGGGGGGGGGGGCAGGAGCCCACTAAACCCCGGGTGAAGATGCAAAATGGCAGCCTCCTGATGGAAGAAGCTAAAGATTCTGTAACAACAAAAGGTGCTAGAAACTTTTCCTTCGTGCAGAAGATGTCCCACGGAGTGCTGGAGCATGCAGAGTTGTTTTCTTGGTAAAATACTGCAAACAAGCCCTGCTAGATGCAAGAGTCGCAGTTGAAGAAAAATGGTGCTGTCCAGGCCCAGGAAGGACCGGATGTCGCCACTTGAGAAAGGAGACAGAGGGGGCCGTCAGCAACGTAGAGAGCCCACACACAAGCCGGAAGCACCCGCAGAGGTCCTTGAACACGAGTTCAAGAAGTCTGAACACAGCAGTCATCTCAACACTGCAAAAGGAGGGCCCCACGACACCGGAGATCAACTCAGGGAGCTGAGCATCACAGGACAGAGTGCTGGGAACGTAGGCTTGGCTGTGCATGCAGGATTGTGTGGAAATGTGCACAGAAGCCCTTGTAGCTTCAGTTCACGTGGTGCACAGGATTAGTGTCTGGAGAGGGAAGGCAAGGACTTACCTCCTCCAAATTTGGATAGTTGGACCACTGGACAGTCTGGGTCACTTGGGTCTATCACCTGTGTTCCAGGGACCACGCTCGTCAGGAAGAGAGGAGTCCCAGAGTACCGGTGACGCTGAAGTTTGGTGCCAGCTGAAGCAGGGGGAAGATTTCGTCGACCCACAGGAGATTTCTTCGTGGCTTCCAGTGCAGGATGAAGGCAGGCAGCCCCCAAAGCATGCACCACCAGGAAACAGTCGAGAAAGCCGGCAGGATTAAAAATCCCCTTTCCTTTGTCCAGTTTCACGCCAGAGCAGGGACTGGGGGTTCCCTAAACTGGTGAACACTGGCTTATGCAAGGAGGGCACTATCTGTGCCCTTCAAAGCATTTCCAGATGCTGGGAGAGGCTACTCCTCCCCAGTCTCAGAGGAAATTCTTTGTTCTACCTTCCTGGGCCTGAGCTGTCCAGATCCCAGGAGGGCAGAACCCTGTCTGTGGGGTGGCAGCAGCAGTAGCTGCAGAGAAAACCCCAGAGAGCTGTTTTGGCAGTAGCCGCAGTCCATAGTGGAGCCCCGGGGATGCATGGAATTGGCACCCCAATACTAGATTTGGCATGGGGGGACAATTCCATGATCTTTGACATGTTACATGGCCATATTCAGAGTTACCATTGTGAAGCTACATATAGGTATTGACCTATATGTAGTGCACGCATGTAATGGTGTCCCCCCACTCACAAAGTTCGGGGAAATGGCCCTGAACTATATGGGGACACCTTTGCTAGTGCAAGGGTGCCCTCACACTTAGTAACTTTGCACATAACATTCAGCGAGTGAAGGTTAGACATATAGGAGACTTATAAGTTACTTCAGTGCAGTAAAAATGGCTGTGAAGTAACATGTGTGTTATTTCACTCAGACTGCAGCAGCAGTCCTGTGTAAAGGTTTGTCTGAGCTCCCTATGGGTGGGAAAAGAAATGCTGCTGCCCATAGGGATCTCTTAGAACCCCAATACCCTGAGTACCAAGTTACCATATACTAGGGGAATTTTAAGGGTGTTCCAGTGTGCCAATTGAAATTGGTAAAAGTGGTCACTAGCCTATAGTGACAAATTTAAAGGCAGAGAGAGCATAAGCACTGAGGTTCTGGTTAGCAGAGCCTCAGTGACACAGTTCGGCACTACACAGGTATACACATTCAGGCCACAAACTATGAGCACTGGGGTCCTAGCTAGCAGGATCCCAGTGAGACAGCAAAAAACAACCTGACATACATGTAAAAATGGGGGTAACATGCCAAGCAAGATGGTACTTTCCTACAGGAGCTTACCCCTCAACAGCACATAGGTGTAGTGTTTCAATGTGGCTCACATAACAGTACAGGATGCTGGAGGATGGACTATCTGATGTCGGTAAGCTTGTATAGTCATTGTAGGCCCTGAGGAGGGTAGTGGGTTAGTTTGCAGATGGAAATACATATGTCTGTAGTCATGTCCCTGTACTTATTGGCCTGTGTGTTTCACACATGTGGAGTCTTAACAAATTGAAAAGTTCTAGCTTAGTGTTTCTTACATGTATGTGACTCAACCATTTGTGCAAAAACCTGTGATTGTTATCTCTTAATTTGTCTTTTGCATCCAGGCAGGTCAATACCTATCAGAAGAAGGAGCTATGGAGAGCCATCACCAAAAATATGTAGACCCTGGGGGTCTATAGCCAGTAGATTATCCACTTGTGGAAGACGTGGGAAGACCTGAGACACTGGACCAGGAAGATCGCAGAGGTTCACCTGGGGATGTCCTCCCAATGTGGACAGGGTGCATGTTGGGCCATGACCCCTCTAATGGTCTGCATTCTGGCAGTGGCCTACCCCGACTTTGGTGGGTGTTTGAGGACAACACAGAAATCACAAGGGAGTGAGTACAGGGCATGTATACAGGAGTGTGTCACCATTGATTATTGGATGACACATACCCTTACCTGTCATAGCTTGTCATTTGGCATGTACAACTGCAGTAGCAATGAGGGACATGACGGGTAGGCCTATAGTTTTGAAGCACAATGTGCATTTTCATGCCATTGATGTAGAAATATGTAGCAAAGTGCTTTGCACATGTAAAATGGGGAAGGCTTATAACTTGACTGTTGCTATGCACCATGGAGTGACTTGCATTTATGTTGGAATCATATGTGTTTGTATATAGGCATTCATCCACAGAGATCTGGGTTTGTATGACCAAAAGGCAGACAATGATGTAGCTTCCCATTGGGCAACTTGTCGAGGGCCTTCTACAAGTGGTAACAAATATCTGGGCCTCTCCAATACCCAAAGGACTAATGGTTTCTACTGATGCACTCAGAGCATGCCATTGTAAAGGGTGCCAGTCATAAATGGAGATCATCCTGGGCCTTGCTGATTCATTGTGTTGTAGATTTTTAGAGACATATCTCCCTGGCATTTTGCCTACAGTGTACATTTCCATGCCAAATGTGTGGCCTATCTGAGCAACATTGGTAATACCTCCATGACTCAATTGGGGCAAAATTCAATTGGTGAGGTGTGCATTGTGGATATGTTTCCAGTGGGGCATGAGAATTTACATTTCATCTTCTCCAGGCTATTGTACTACCATCAGCAACAAAGCATGTTATGGAGCATCATTTTTTTATTGTTGTGTTGTGGTGTATGTGACAAATAGATGTCTGCATGACCTTGTGTGGGATTAGTGGGAATTATTAAGTTGGCATTAGCCTACTATTATTTGACAAGAGATAAGTAATGTATGTTCCACTAGGCAAAGCATTGGAGATAATGCTGTTTCCTACTTGTTCAATGGTTACTGTGATTGCACAACTTCAGCCTTGAAATTGTAGGTGTCTGAGATCCTGAATTTCCAGCGGGCAACTGTTGACAGTTCATATGGCATGCATGCATATGGTATGGTACATATAGGGACCACTCAGGTGGAGTTTGTTGCTGGGCCCTACTTGGCATCATGGTAATGTTTGCTAATCACAACTGCTGTTCAAGTGTGATCATGGACTTGTGATGACCCTATTTTTCTTTGCATTTGCAGCATCACCCAAGGGATGCTAAGGAGACAGGGCACAGCCAACTGGGGAAGCATCTGGCTATGGGATCTCAGGTCATCACCACAGACACAGAGGGACCCAGTGGTCCGAAGAATGAAGGGATGCCACGGGGGAGGCCGGAACTACATCCTTGTCATCATTGGATTCTTTCTCAAGTGGCCACACCTTAGTGGTGGTTGACACATTTGGATTTACTTCTGTTCCATTTTTGCACGCCATCCCCAGTTCTATTGCCACGGTCCCTGTTGTTACCCACCCAGTTGGCCATGCCCGCTCACCCAAGAGGGTGAGCATCTCCTTTGCAGCAGGCACCTCTGTCCCAGCCCCTGTTAATCCCTTCTGCCCAGAGTGAGGATGTCATTGACCTCCTAAATAGTATCTCTCTGGGTTAGATTTCCGTTATGAATGCAATCCAGGGATTGTCCACCCAACTACAGCAGACAAATGCATTCCTATAAGGCATTCATAGTGCAATGTCTGGCATACAGAGATCTTTTCAGACACTGGCTTCTCACTGTTGGCAGCCAGTCACCCTTCACCTTCCGTTCCCCTTCCAGCTCCCTCTTCCCAATCCAAGTCCCTCATTCCTCTATCTGTTCCAAACACACAGACACATCTGCACGCACCCACTTCAACACACAAAAGCAGCACATATAAACACAAACACCACAAGAAACATCAGCACATAAGCACTCAACAGACTCCCACACACCCTTCAACCACCACTTCTCCAGACACCCCTACCATTACCACTGTCCATCATACCACATCCAGCATACCCACAGGTACCACCACAACAGGCAGTGATACACCCACCACACCCACCATACCTGCAGACACCACCCGATTCACAAACATTCACCACATCCACCATACCCACTGACACCATGCCAACAGACACAGAGAAATCCCCACATCCACCATACCTGCAGACACCACCCCAACAGACACACACATATCCACCACTACCACCATACCTGCAGACACCACCCCAAAAAACACACACATCTATCACTCCCACCCAAACATAAGCATACCTCACACATGCACATTCCAAAGACGTCCATGCCAGCACAGCAGACAACCCCCTCCTCAACCTCCAAATCGCCATCCCCTTCTACTGACTGTCACCATGTTCAAAAGGAAGATTTTATGTTTTAACCTGCCCTTTCCTGATTCCCCTGTCTCAAGCCCAAGAGACCCCGATCCACATCCCAACACATCCCTTCCACCTCCAAGTCCTCCTCTGTCACACCTGCCCCCCTGAAAGCACCCATACCCTTCCTCCCCCAAGAAGAAGCCCACCCTTCCAAGGAAGCAGTCTACCCCTCCTAAACCCAAACCTACCTACCCCAAATCTCCCCCCCAAGGATAAACCCTGAGGTTCCTGCCCACCTGATGCCCCTTCATGTGGAGGTTCCCTGGCAGTAATAGGAGTCAAGTGTTGGCACAATACTGTACTATGAAAGACTATAATATGGACTGACCAATGGCCTTGGACAATTTACATTTGGTTTCAAATAAATCTAAACAGTTGTCTTTTTTTGGTTGAACACTTGTCCTGCAATTTCTCTAACTTTGTGCTCTTCCTAATTAATTTGTGTTGTCTGCCTACAGTTCTGTGTGATCAGCCTGCTTGCTGATCCATTTGCAGTTGTTTGCAATATCTGACTTTGTGAGTATTGCTGTTGAAAGTATGGATATTGGGGTTCATATGCAATTGTGGTGTCATAGTATTGTGTTCTGTTTGGTATGGTAAATATATTAGATTGTGTTGTCCAATGTAAGCATGTATGCTGTTAGACTTGTCCCCCTGATATGAATTGTAGATTCATCTAATGTGTGGCAGCTTGAGTTTTCTTAGCTCATGCATGGATGGTGTTCAATTGTGCTAACTTTGTTTGAATGTAACTGTGGATGTGTCCATTTAGCTGTGTGCGCCTTGCAGCTAATTCACTTAGATGTATGACCCCTGCAGTTGGAGTTGTATTTGCTTTGTTGACTTGCACTTCTACATCGTGCAGATTGGTGAGTCACGTGACTCTAGTATTATCTGTCTCAGAGATACGAGTGCTCATGACGCCCCCATCCCTATTGTGCAGGTATTGTTTGCATAGTAATCTTTGTATAGTTGCCTTTCTGACTATTGTGCATTTTATTGAACTTCCATTGTGTTGCACTGTGGGTGACATGTGTGTTGATTGCAGGACTGTTTAATGGGAGTGCTGTTTGTGTTCCATGACAGATCCATACATATATGTGTTAAATGTGACAGCAGTCCATCGCATGTGTCCAATGTGAGAGGTCGTGAGTTGTATTGGTAGATGTGATGTTGCTGTGTGATTTGTGTTGTGTGACACAATGTTGTGTATACTTTACTGTCCTTGTGCATGAGATGCAATGTGACTGACCTGCCCAAAGGAAGCATTTTGTGACTGCAAATGTGTCCTTCATAGTGAATTATTCCTAACCAGGACACAATGATTTGTACTTGATGCCCATAATGAGACCCCAATACAATGTGGATGACAGTGCAATGATCTGTTGAAGAGCATAATGACACAGGTAGGTGTGTATACTTACAGTTGATTGTTTCCATGGAAGGGTGAATTTTGTGCACCGCTGATATGCAGCGGCAGCTGCAGAATGTGTGTGATGGGCTCCATGACAGCACAGGATGTGTAAGGCTGCCTGTAGGTGAGTGTCTCCATTCAGTCTTTCCATTTCTACATGTTGAGACATGGTGGTTGGACCGCCACAGTGACATTGACGGTGCGCAACCTCATAATGTGGCTGGCAAAAACACTGTCTCCGCCGGCCTGTTTGTGCTGCCTCATGGCTGTGGCAGTCTTGGTTGCCTGACAGTGCTGGGGAAACCATGTCCGTCTTTGCTCCATAGGGCCACATGACTCATAGTATGGCAGTCCAACTGCCAACCCGACGGCAGTCGGACTGCCACCATGGCAGTCCATGGACCACCTCGTAATGAGGCCCTTAGTCATAGAAAGTTAGATTTGCACAAAATAAAAAGAACACTTACCCCAAGAGAATAAAAAGCATTTAAAGACCTGGGTTCAGACACCTTCTCTGTATATGGGAAGTTGACAAAGGGGGAAATGTAGTGGTAATGCAGAGATCTGACTATAGTAATGAAATGAGGAGACATCTTAATGAATCACGATTGTATAGTACGGTGATGACAAATCCAATGGCCCATGTGAAATCTGCAGTTTTTAAAAAATGCTAACACTAAGAAATGGGTATTATTATCGATTCTGCATTTAGGTACCTTAGAATTGAAAATATCTGGTTCCCTTTTATTTATGTACTACCTAAGATGCATAAACAGGGTATATTTCCTCTCGGCTGACCCATTATTTCTGGGATTTAGAGCATTATGGAACACTTTTCTGAATATGTGGACCAGTTTTTAAAATCTTTTGTGATAACCTTACCTTCTTATATAAAGGATACCATGGGTCTACTCAATAAATCAGAAGATGTGTGGAACCATTCTCTGCTTTTTGTCTCTATAGATGTTGCAGCACTATGTACCTGTACACAGAAAGAATTTGGATTAAAGGCCATGGAACATTATCCATCATCAGGAATTACGAGTCTATATGACCATTTGAAGATGCTGTTCACAATGGCAGACTTTATGTTGAAGAGTAAATATTCCCTGTTTAAAGGAGAGTGGTTCCAACAAACCCATGGGACAGCAATGAGTTCCAGATTTGTCCCTTCTTATGCTAATCTCTTCATGGAGTGGTTTGAGAGGAGGTACACCTGGGCACCATTGGCTGGTGAATGGTTCCAATTTATATATTTTTGTGCCATTTTATAGATGATATTTTAATTATTTAGACTGAGACAGAACAACAGCTGTTGGAATAGCTTGAGTATCTTACCCAGAATAACGTTATTGCTCATTTCACAAGATGTCATCACAGCAATAAAATCACTTTTCTAGATGTGTATCTCTATGTTGTCCATAGTAAACTATGAAGGAAAGTCACAGCTATTAACACTGTTTTGAGGGCTGATAGTTAACATCTCCATTCTGTGATTAAATGTATCCCTTATGGGAAAATAGCCAGGATCCATTGAAACTGTAGTGAGGATAACCACTTTAAAGATGGTATTTCAGATCTGAAGATAAGAGAGAGCTACAGGAAACCTGCATACTATTCTTGATCAGGCAGAGAATAGAGTCAGCAAGATTGATAAGTGTTCTACTCTGATACCAAAAAAGAGAAAAGACAATAATGAGAAAATAGCATTACTTACCATTTACGAAAGGGAACTTAAAGCGATTTACAAAATAATATCAAATCATTTGCCAATATTATCTGGGGCATCTGGGCTGAATGATGTAGTCTGTGAAAAACCATTGATTACATATAGAAAAGGCAAAACTATCAGCGATAGAATCACTAAGAATTATCTACTACCATTCAAAAATGCACAGCCTGGTAGTAACAACAGATTTGATGTATGCTCAGAATTAAATATGTGTACATTTTGAAGTAATGGTCTGCCACAGTTCAGATACAACTGTCATAGTCCATTTGTGATGTATTTAACTATATGCAGCTGTTGAAAGATATATGTGTACAGTACTGTAAGAACACTTAAGGCATGCCTGCAAGAACATCATAAAACAATAACAAAAGGAGATATTCACCATCCAGTAGCTCAAAATGTCATAGAAGGACATTCAGACAGATGTGATTTCACTTTTCATGGAATACAAAGAATAGTCAGAGAGCCACTCAAGATGGTGGCAGGTGATATTAGGACTTTCGTAATTGTTCAAATTAAGAAATGATAAATGAGGTATTTAAATTGGTCGATAAATTGTCTTGATGGGTGTTTGACTGACAATTGCACGGACGTTAAACATATAGGGGGTCATTCTGACCCTGGCGGTCCATGACCGCCATGGCGGAGGGCGGCGGAAGCACCGCCAACAGGCTGGCTGTGCTTCCTGGGCTATTCTGACTGCGGTGGTAAAGCCGCGGTCAGAAAAGGGGAACCAGCAGTTTCCCGCCGGTTTTCCCCTGGCCCAGGGAATCCGCATTGGCGGCGCTGCTTGCAGCACCGGCATGGGGATTCCGACCCCCTTCCCGCCAGCCTGTTTCTGGCGGTGTCCACCGCCAGAACCAGGATGGCGGGAACGGGTGCTGTGGGGCCCCTGGGGGCCCCTGCACTGCCCATGCCACTGGCATGGGCAGTGCACTGGCATGGCATGGGCAGTGCAGGGGCCCCCTAACAGGGCCCCACAAAGATTTTCACTGTCTGATTTGCAGACAGTGAAAATCGCGACGGGTGCCACTGCACCCGTCGCACCCCTGCAACTCCGCCGGCTCCATTCGGAGCCGGCTTCCTCGTTGCAGGGGCTTTCCCACTGGGCCGGCGGGCGGCCTTTTGGCGGTCGCCCGTCGGCCCAGCAGGAAAGTTGGAATGACCGCCGCGGTCTTTTGACCGCGGTGCGGTCATTCGGCGTTAACCGCATGGCGGGCGGCGACTGCCGCCCGCCGCGATCAGAATGACCACCATAGACTTGGGCATCTATAGTTGACACACGTTGATAAAAATACAAAAATATGTTTTTCATTGTTATTTTTTAACTTGCACATTTCAATAACAATGACAAGTTACACTTGAAAGTTGTTTTGTCTGATCTATAGGCATTAGATATGGGTTTCGTCCTGCATGTGTGACAATTAGTAACATTTTAAGATGATGTCTCTTTTTTAGTTTGATAATAATGCTCAACTGATGTTGAACTCTAACATGGCGGCAGGTGATACTTACATATTTGTTAACGTTATAGTCAGATGTGGCCAATAAAAGGCTGTGACTGACTGGATGACTTTTTGGCTGAAGGATGAATGGGAGTTTAGTATATGGAGTTGGACTGTGCACATGTAAATACGTTATGAGGTAAAGGAAGTATAAATGATTCAGGTGTGCATATTCCATGTCCATGTGATGAGGAGAAAAATAAACAAAAATGTAACTGTCATTTTAAATATGAACTCTCGGATGATAATGATAAGTTATACTCAGAGGTGGTGGATACTGCATGCTATACCTGAACAAATTGTAAAATAAGTTCTGTCCTGTAGGTGTATGCTTGACACATGCTATATGATTTGCTAGTGAGACGAATAAATAGTTTAGGAAGGTGCCTTCTAGTGGACTGAATTATGGAAGATTCATTACTTATTGATCAAGAGGAATGACACAGAGGTTGCTACTCGCAAGAATGTAACTCAGGGTTCTTTTGGTAATGATGTTTGAATGTAGGTTTCACTTTGAAATTGTAAGTTTTAAAACTATGAGTGGGAGCATTGAGCATACATGTTTATGTTTATTGCCCACATATTTAGGAATCTGTGTGGCAATCTAAATATGAATAAAAAAAACAAGAAATGAATGATGCTAACTACATATGAAAGCGTGCATCACAATGTGAGGATTAACGTATTGATGAGATGGTGAAGTGGAACTAAGGATGAGTTGTTTTTAAAAATGTAATGCAAGATACACTATGATATTGTTTTTTTTAAGAAACCCATGAATTTTCAAGTATACATTAAGGTAATATTTGCTAATTAAATTGCTGACTATTTAGGGATATGAAGTAATTGTGCCACAAAATATGAATTTGTATGGTACCGTTTTCCCATTAATTGAAATATATTTTAAGAACAATATTTATGAATAGTTATGCCCTATTGATTATGCAGATGATTTCACATGAATGGTGAGTTGATGATTGTTGGACCTGGCCCTTTTTGCATGGTCATCCCCAGACTTTTTGCCTCCTTCCACCTATTTTTTCTGACCTGTTTGTGTTGGCTTTAGGACTCTGCTAACCAGTGCTAAAGTGCATGTACTCTCTGTGCAAATTGTATTGTTGTTTGGCTTTTCCATGATTGGCATATTTGGTTTACTAGTATGTGTCCAGGGGCTGTAAATCAAATGCTACTAGTGGGCCTGTAGCACTGACTGTGCCACCTAGATGAGTAGTCCTGCAAACATGTCTCAGACCTGCTATTGTAGTGTCTGTGTGTGCAGTGAGAGCTGCCAATTCAACCTGGCAAGTACACCCTCTTGCCAGCTACAAGCTTTCCCTTTTTGTACATGTAAGGTACTCCTAAGGTAGGCCCTAGGTAGCACTATGGGCAGGGTGCAGTGTATGTTAAAGGTAGGACATGTACTGATGTGTTTTATATGTCCTGACAGTGAAATACTGCAAAATTCAGAGTTCACTGTTGCAAGTCCTATCTCTTACATAGGTTAACATGGGGGTTGCCTTTAAATATCTTTCAAGTGCAGTTTCCCATTGGGAGCAGTTAGAGATATGGAGTTTGGGGGAGTGGTACTGCCAGACACCAGGGCTGGCAGGACGCTGAGGACAGCTGCCCCTACAAGTACTCCTGACACTGTGGGATCCCCGTCAGCAGATGGCCGGAAAAGCACAGGCTAGGCTCCTCTCCTGGTGTTCCCTCATGGAACCCTCCAGGATATGGTACTGAGTCTCGGGTATCCTGGGACTCAGCCCACCCTCATTCCCTATGCTCTGAGGCTGGACATGGGATGCCTCACCGATCCCACTACACTGGGACCATACCTGGGACACTACAAGCCTTTCCCACCTCACCTGTTTGGGAAATACCTAAGACACTCCCTCAGGAGCACCCCCAAATGCCTCTTCAGACCCTCTGGTACACACCCAGAGGTCTACCTCCAATGTTAGTCCCCTGGGCTCAGAGAACACACACTCCACCTGGTGTTGGCATATCTCTGGAAAACAAGGACTGGGCATATGCTCTCCAGTAATCACATCACACAGCCCCTCACATGAGTTAACCAAACTAACCTTCACCCAACCATCCAGTGCCTCAGCCTTGAAAAAGTACCCCACATCACCCTTCTGAGACTGATGAGACAGTATCTGACTGTCCTTGACACTCAACCAACACTATTCTCCATACCTCACAATCAGGACCTCTACCTTGGGGAACCTTTCTCACTGTCACTCTCACCTAGAGCTAGTAGAGTCTCTTCCCACCACTAGGATAATGACTTCCCATGCCAGTTTCCCAATATAACTCAGGGATCCTGTGCACCACTTGAGCTACCTCATTCTTCTGAACCTCCTGGTGTATGTTAACCCACTCCTTCAAGTGTGGCACCAAATCTTTGGGTATGTGCACTTAACTACTGGACGTAAGACTTTTGCTGCCACCATCTAAACTGGACACAGCCTCATGACTTCCAGCCTTCTCGCCCTTAGCTCATGTGCCAAAAGCATCTTTTTATCCTCTAAGGCCAGCCTTCTTTCCTCCATCTTCACCTCCATCTTAAGCTTTTCTAGTTCAAACTGGTGCACCCTCTCTCCGACCCGTAGATGATACACTGCTACCTGCCCTGGAGAGCCCCCAGGCAGAAGAGGTACACCAACTACACCACGTGAATTACTCTGCACCTACTCACCCTCATCCTCCTCCTCTGTGTGCCTCCCAGCATACTTGGCTGCCATCCAGGCCCTCAATGCCTTTTGCAGCTCCTCCTTCCTGGCCGAGCTCTTGATTGGGGAGGCAAGATCCTTACAAAACTGCTTCAGCTGACCCTCTGTGTAGTCTTCCAGTTTCTCCAACTCAAAAACAGCCTTTGTAGCCACAGCCAGTGCATCTCCAGATTGAGACATGTTGGTGAGTACTCAAAAAATGCCAAATTCCAAAAGTAATTCAGAGAGTTCCCAAGAGAAGTTCAAAATCACCACGTAAAAATAGAAGTAGAAAAAGTCCAAAAAAAACAAAAGCAAAAATAAGTAATATGTGGTCACGTAATGGTCTGCACTGAAAACAGTAGTGTACACTTTATCACTATATGTCAAGTACCAATAGAAGTTCTTTCTTCACCTCTGATCACCAATGTTAGAAATGGGGTCTCTGGTTGGCAGTCAGTTTGCACTCTGTCCAAGCAGGGACCCTTACTCTAGTCAGCGTAAGGGAGCTACACTCGTACAACAACCCCTGCTCACCCCCTGGGTAGCTTGGCAAAAGCAGTCAGGCTTATCTCAAAGGCAATGTATGAAGTATTTGTACCAAAACACACACACTAGTACA
Source organism: Pleurodeles waltl (assembly GCF_031143425.1). Lineage (NCBI taxonomy): Eukaryota > Metazoa > Chordata > Amphibia > Caudata > Salamandridae > Pleurodeles > Pleurodeles waltl. Next base: position 753,497,991 of record NC_090437.1, read on the forward strand.
GTAAAAACACTACAAAAACGATAGCACACCTGTTTTTAAAAATGGGCAATATTTATCTAAATCAAACAAGACCAAAACAACAAAAATCCAACATACACAAGTCAGGTTATGAATTTTTAAAGCAAAATGAGTCTTACTCCATAGAAAGCAATGGAAATGTTGTTGTTACACAGAGTACCTGGTTTTATCAAAAAGAAAGCCACACAGGTGAGTGTGCGTTGGAAAAGTCAGTGATGCATAAATTACTTATTCGCAAATTAGGCCCTGTGTCGTTTCTTCTCCGGTCTGGTAGGTAATGTCTCATTTTTTCTCTCCCACAAGAGAGCCAAGCATCGATATCCTGACAAGGCACCTCAGATTCACACAGATTCACAATGATTTTGATACCCAGCTACCATACGTCAGGAAATCCAGCCGAACGTTGATAGAAAACTGCACTGCGTGGGATTCGCGTTGATTTAAACAGCCGCAAGCGGGTGTTGCATTAAAATTTTCCTTGCACGGCTTACTATGCATGGATTTCAGTACTTGTTCTACCAGGCTTCACCTTTCAAGGGCCCAGGGACTGGATAGGGCACTACTTGGCATGGCAAGAGTCTCGGAAGAGAGTCCAGGTGCTGCCAGAGGAAGTCTTTAATGGCCCTGCAACTTCAAAACAGGAGGCAAGCTCAATCCAAGCCCTTGGAGATTCTTCACCAGCAGAAATATACCACAAAGTCCAGTCTTTGTCCTCTTTCAGGCTGAAGCAGAAACTGCAGGCCAACCCAGCAAACCACAGTCACAGGCAAATGGGCAGTACTCCTCCTCTAGCTCTTCAGCTCTTCTCCTTGGCAGAGGTTCCTCTTGGTTCCAGAATTAATCTGAAAATCTGGAGTTTTGGGTCCACTACTTATACCCCTTTCTGCCTTTGAAGTAGGCAAACTTCAAAGGAAAGTCTTTGTTGTTCACAAGTTCCTGCCTTGCCCATGCCTGGCTCCACCCACACACCAGGGGGTTAGAGACTGCATTGTGTGAGGGCAGGCATGGCCCTTCCAGGTGTACGTGACTACGCCGCCCTCATCTCTACCCCAGATGGCCCATCAGGATATGAAGGTCACACCCTAGCTCCCTTTGCATCACAATCTAGTGGAGATTCACAAACAGACTGTAGGAAAGTACCATCGTTCTTGGTATGGTTACCCACTTTTTCTGCCTGATGTTAATGTGTTTGACTGTGTTTACTGGGATCTTCCTAAACAGGACCCCAGTGATAATGCTCTGTAGGAGGCTGGCCTGGTTTTAGTGGATACCTGAGGTACTTACACCTTATACCACATCCAGTTATCCCTTATTAGTGAAATGTAGGCAGTGTCTAGGAGCCAGGCTCTCTAGGGGTAGCTGTAGCTGATCAGCCAAGGCTTATCTAGGAGATGTGCCTAACTCATGCAATACCACTTTAGTCACATAGTACTTACACACATGAAAGAAAATACTCAGTGTTACAAAAATAAAGGTACTTTATTTTGGTGACACAAATGCCAAAAATACCATAGAGTCTATACTCTCTTAGGAGGTAAGTAATACACAAATTATATACACTAGTATGCAGAAAACAGTTAGAAAACAGTGCAAATAGTAAAAAACACAATAGTTAGAAATAGGCCTGGGGAAACACGAACCATATACTAAGAAAGTGGAATCCGAATGTTGGTTTCCCACCTAGGCAAGGAAAGCAGCAGTAAATAACTGTAACTTTCCTAGAACACACAAAAATACGAGCAAGAAGATTATGCAAGAGCCAGAAGAGACTGCAAGACACCAACGATGGATTCCTGGACCTGGAGACCTGTGGAAGAAGGGGACCAAGTCCAAGAAGCACTGAAGATTCCATGGAGAAAAGGAGCCCCTGCTAACTCGGATGAAGGTGCAAAAGTAGAACCACTGATGAAGAGCCGCAGTCAGTACTGTACCCAAGAAGATGGATGTGGGCTCCTGGTTTGTGCAGAAGATGTCCCACGCCAGTCTAGTTTGCATCACTGGATTCCGCCAACATGCCTTGGCACACGCAAAGCTCGCGGTTAGCGAAAAATGGCGCTGCCTGGCACCAGGAGGGACCAGGAGGAGGAGCCAGCGGGGGCTCTCAGAAACTCAGAGAGCCCTCAGAAGACCAGGCACACACACATACAATGCATTCTCCAACCCCCTGGTGTATGTCTGGTGACAGGCCTGGGCAAGACAGGATCTTGTGAACAACAGAGGGATTCCTTTGAAGTTTGCCTACTTCAAAGGCAGAAAGGAATAAAGTGCTGGACCCAAAACCCTAGATTTCTGGACCAAGAGGAACCTCTGCGAATTAGAATAGCTTGATGCTTGAGGAGGATGCCACTCTGCCTGTTGCTTTGCTGTGCTGGCTTGCTGCTGCTGCTTCTCCTACTACTAAAGAGGGAAAGGACTGAACTCTGCTTTCTAAAATCCTGCTTGTGACGTGTCTCCAAGGGCTTGAACCGAGCTTGCCTCCTATTAAGAAGTCTCAGGGACAGCAAAGACTTCACTTACCAGCCTCTGAGTCTACTTGCTGGTGATCTTAGCTCGCCAGGTGGTGCCTACTCCAGTCTCTGGGCTCCTGGGAGTAAAAGCTGGTTGAAACACAAGAAAAACCAGTGCACAACTCTGCACGCTGCCCGGATCAACGCCGCTGCTTGAGACCACAACATCACCAGTAACCGAAGCCATGGTCCCTGCTGGGGCTTCAATGACTCCTCTGACATCGCAGGCCTGACGCTGCTGCAGCCTCACTTATGTCCCATTACTTCATGAGTCTCGAGTTCTTGTCACCGGTGTCTGTGACACCCAACTCCACTGCAGCTCCTGCAGCCCTGTGGTGTGACTGCGACCTTGTGAGGTCAACACACCCCATCTTGACCCTCTGGACATCGACTCTGCCAGAGTGCAAGAAACTGACACTTCGCATTGATACTGCATCACCTCCCCTGCTCCACAGTAAGGAACCAATGCCACACCAAATCCAGTGATGCCTCTCCTCCCCGACTTCGTGCACCGGCTTGTTTCTTTGTTAATAGATACTGTACCTGGGGGCCTGTGTGACTCTGTGGCCTGTGCCATTGGGGTCAGATTGTTGGGAACAACTCAGTCACAACATTGCAATAACTCTAAACTGAAGTATTTATGTTTCTAAGCACTATACTCAAGTTTAATCTTTATAAATTCATACCTTGGCTTGTGTATGTCAGGTATTTGTCATTTTGGTCTTGTTTGATTTAGATCAATGTTGGCTATATTTCTAAACTGGTGTTGAGTCCTTTTGTGGTGTTTCCACTGTATTACTGTGTGTATTTGTATAAATACTTTACACATTGCCTCTGAGATAAGCCTGAGTGCTCGTGCCAAGCTAGAAAGGGGGTGAGCACGAGATATCTGAGCGGTGTAACTCCCTTACCCTGACAAGAGTGAGGGCCCCTGCTTGGACAGACTGCAAACCAACCGCCAAACAGAGACCCCATTTCTAACAGTGATTATGATGCTGTATGCTCACAGTAAGAGACTAAAATATTTCTTTCCTATTTTTTGTTTGGTTTTATTGTGAGATTCTCTTATGTCTTTTACAGCTCTGATGAAGCTCCCTGTTGGGACGAAATGCATTGGCTGGGCTGTTATTGTTGGTTTTTATGTATGACAAAAGAATAAATTAAGACTAAAGGTTGATCATGCCTTTTTGAATTAACTGTATTTGAGCCTCCTTATTTGAACGGAGGAGTATTGGAAAAACTGCCTCTTCACCATAGACTTGGGACTTTTATCAATATGATTGCCAAATCATTAATATAATGAGACTTTTTGAATGGTTCCCTTTTTTAATGATTATTTTCATGTGTTATTAAGGCTTTTGGAGGGCAGCTCAATGCTGGGTTCTAAGCAAAACATTGTTTGGAATTCTAGAATTTACCCTGTGCAGTGTAGTGTAGTCATTGCTTCGAAGGATTCTTGGTCTGGAATTTCACCTTTACAAGGATTTCTCATCTTTGTATATTGATGCGAATTCCTGTGGAAACAATTATTTTATTAGAATGATAATGCTTAATATGCATTTGGTTGATTTAGCATAACTAGGCTGCAGAAGGTTGTATAACTGAGTGTGCTTGTTTAAATATTGTGGGTGTGCATTGTTTTCCGTTTCTTCTCCAGCTACAGCCTTTTCCTAAATTAGTAAAGGATTTTTTCTTTAGCTTCCTCAGCTGAGGGGATATGTTCAGAAGAGCTTGCACAGTAAGCTAAACCAACGTTGCTATGGCTGTTGTTTTGTCCGTCTAGAAAAGTGAATCGTATTAATTTTCATCTATCTTGTTTTTGTGTAGTCAAAACCCATGATTTACCCTCTGCAACTCATAATGTGGTAAGTGGCCAATGAACCCCATTTGGAAGTATGTTTTGTGAGGGGTTTGGAAACCAGCATGTTAATTGGTCCCATATAAAAAAAATATTTTAGTACCACCACTTCATGTAGTGGCATAACATGAATTTGTGTGCTTTCATTGTCTAAAGCATAATAAAGATTTGTAAATGCTATGTTGCTAGTGGAGACTCTTAGGCCCATATTTATACTTTTTTTGTGCCACATTTGCGTCTTTTTTTTACGCAAAACCGCTGCAAACTTGCAAAATGCAATTCTATTTTGTAAGATTGCACCACTTTTGTGTCAAAAAATGATGCAAATACAGTGCAAAAAAAGTATAAATATGGGCCTTAGGCCCAAATTTATACTTTTTGACGGAAACCTGTGCCCAGCGCAGGTTTGCATCAAAAATTTTAATGCCGGCTACCGCCATTCCAACACACCAGCCGGCCGTCATATTTAATGAATGACAGTAGCAGGCACTGCGGCCTGGTTAGCATCAGAATAATTGATGCTAACTGGGCATTGGAGGCAAAGGGAAGACTGGGGGGTTGTGCGTAAAAGAATGGTGCAATCAGGTTAGAGTAAAAAATATTGACTCTAGCCTGACTAGGGTCATTCTTTGACCCACAACCCCCATGGAAATGACCCCTGTCTTAGCAAAGACAGGAGTCATGCCCCCCTGCCCAATGACATGAAGGGGGGGGCCAAGTTAGACCCCCCTATGCCACTTAAAAAAAAAATTACTTACCTCTGCTTACCTGTACTTACCGTAGCTGGGTCCCCCCATGCATGGGTGTCCTCCAAGGGTGGGCGAGGGTGGCAGGGGGTGTCCCTAGGTGCAGAGAAGGGTACCAGTGGACTGCTTCCATGGTCAAATGAGCCCTTTTTTAAGACCCTCCTCCTCCTGTGCGTCATTTTTGCATGGGAGTATAAAGAAGGCGCAAATGCCTTTGAGTCATTTTTTGCCCGGGAACGCCTACCTTGCATCTCATTGACGCAAGGTAGGTTTCCACAGTAAAAAAATGACTCTAACTCCATAAATTTGGCGCCTGACGGGTCTAGCGCCAATATATAAATATGGAGTTAGGTTTGCGACGGATTTGCGTCACAAGAAATGACGCATTCCCGGCACAAACAGAGTATAATTATGGGCCTTAGATTGTAGGACTCTTCTACTTTCATTCTTCCTGATTAGATTTATTGCATGGTCCTTTTCGTACTTAGTTTTTTTTTTACTATTAGTTTTATTATTCACCTGTTGTGGGGGCTAATTAATTTCTTAAGGCACTTGGCGTTTTGCATTATTGATGAATTGGTTTTTATTGATTTTTCTGATTCTAAATAACTTTTATTTTTTATATTGGTAATTTTAATATTTTAAGAAAACTGCAAATCAGAGGACTGAAAAGCCTGTTGGTGTAAATGGTTCCTTAATGTTCAAGGCTGAGTTTTTGAACACAGGATACTCCGTTTCTTGCAAATTGACCCTCTTTATCTTAAACGTGTGAGTGTCAACAATGCCTGGTGGAGATTAATCACCATTAAAGACTAGTTAATAGATCGTTAGACCCTGCAGTTGGAAATTTCTTCGAATTGTTGATCCATGAACAGGTGGACTGTCATGCAATTAGTTTTTTTCAGTGCTGGAACCTGGAGGAGAGGTGATATGCCGCTCTAGTCTGTAAGATTGGACGTGTGAGAATACCTTTGTGATGATATGGTGCATTTAGCATGGTGTCCTTTACCATGAGGCATTTGTGTCTGTTGGGAGTTATGTTCTCATTGTCTTATAGTTTTTTTTTTTTGGGGTATTGGTTTCATACTACAGCAGTATTTTGCAGGATGTTGGTATGATGGTGCATGTTAAAATATTATGATTCCTTTGTCTTGACACTATAGCCCAGATTTACAAAGGTTATAAACAAAGCAGCGCAGCACCCAAACATGCTGCATTGCTTTGCGTAACAAGAAGAGAGCAGAAGAGCACCATACTTAGAAACATATGGCACTTTCCTTCCATCTCATTTGTGCCAGCAAAACATTTGCTGCAGAGCACCACACACACGCCATGGTGCAAGTGTGTGTGCTTTAGTCTTGAATAGGTGTTGTACTAGATGGGAACTCTTACGGTATAAAATACTATGAATAGACAAGTTTTAAAATGTTTCCTACTTTGTCAGCTGTGCAGTGCAGCACGTCCAAAAAGAAAGGAAAAATTTAAACATTTCTCCTGTAAATGTCTGCTTTCCAGCAGTGTTATTTTTGTGCAAATCCCTCTCTACTAATGTTAGAAGTTAGGGTTTTGTGTCAAAAAACATGGATGGTTACATGGAAACCCTCATGTACCACCCATGTAATGCACACCGGATGCTAAGTAAGGCAAAGCAGCACTTCGCACTGGTTTGCATTACGTTTTCTTACAAACAAGCTCAAATACAAATTTGCATTGGTATGTATATTCCCCCACAAAATTGTTCTCATGTTTGCATTAAAAAAGTAATGCAAACACAGCGCAAAACATTTGCAAATCTTGGCCGATGTATTTCATGTTAAGATTTTGGATCTTGAAGAACTTATGAGTTAGGTGCTTATGGAAGTTTTAAAGGGTGCGGCGCCATGTTTAAATTTAAATTGAGTTTATGATTTCCCTAAAAATCTAGTTGCGAATGCATACTAAGCTGGTGCGAAATGGTGGCACAAGTCATAGATGGACCACTTGCTTATTGCTTAAGAAATAGGCCGATGCTGAGAGTGAAATGGTCCTTTTGAATTGCAGAAACATGCTCACTTAAAACATATTTTTTGCTTAATAGTCCACAGCCAATACTTGCACAATTTGAAACAAGGGATGCTGAATATGAAAGCACAACAGAGAATGTTGAATGGCCTAGTTAGTGAAGCTGATCAGATTGGATGGATTGTAAATTGCACTTAAAAAAATAGTAACGTACTCAGGTACTAGAAACTGTGGATAGATTCCCTGTAATAGCTACGGATCAGATAAAGTATATATCAAAGAGCATTAGAAGGAAAGATTTATTAAGATGAAAACGATAAGATGTTGGATTTGTTGTTGACAGTAAGACTGCCACCTTATAAAGTGATTGGGGAATCAAGTTGATTCACAAGGAGGATGGAGATTCAAAGTATGGAGAGTTACCAAAGAACATGAGAAAGACTGTTTAACGAGTAAATGAATTTGCAAATGTTTATTGATTCAATAAATTACTGGTACATAGCCTACAAATTGAATTTGATGAGGTGGTGTTTTTTAATTTGGAAGCAGAGAAGTGAGCTTGCTTTGCATCAGAGACTCTGGAGAGTGTCTAATATAATGGGACAGAATTTGTATAAAAACAGGATGTGTAGGTCTCAAATAATAGGAATGACAGAAGCTGAAATATGAAAATAAAACAATTGTACAATTTAGATCAAATATAAAAAGGATTGGGGAGCTAATCAAAAACTGGAAGAATGAATGGACTTCAAAGCTGTTGAAGAATAAATGAAGGTGAGTTGTGAGCGACTCTGAGTGTGATGTTATTAAAGAACATTTCCAATTGAGAGAGGTGTCAGGAGCTAGTGGTCTTGTTACCTTTTGCCTGGTGTCCAACAAGATTTTTTATATATTAACTATTCCAGTTTTTGATGTCCATAGGACTCTGCTCATTGTATTCCTACTAACTACTGGTAAAGTGCTTGTACTGTCCTTGTAAACATGCTAAAGTTGGCATGTAGCTAGTTGGCTCATTTAATTTGCTTGTAAGTCCCTAGCATGTGTCCAGGGCCTGTAAATGAAATGTTCCTAGTGAACTGCAGCACTCACTGTGCCACCCACTAAAGTAGCACTGTAAAGCATGTCTACAGGTCTGCCATTTCAGCATGGGTCGGCAGTTTTAAATTGTTATTTTGACTGGCGAATAAACTTTTTGCCAGGCCTTACCCTTGTTTTTCAACTTTATAAGTCACCCCGCGGGTAGGCCATAAATGCCCAATGGGCAGGATTCATAGTATTTAAAAAGGAGAAGATGTGTATTTAAAGTTTTACATGTCCTAGCAGTGAAACACCTTCAATGTTGTTTTTTCACTATAGCAAAGGTGGCTGTCCCATAGGGAAATAATGTGTTATCCTATGAAAATGTACACTGATTAATTTGGGTTTGGAAGCAGCTAGAAAAATGATTTAAGATCTGTTTTGAAAATGACAATATCAGAAAGTTGACATTTTCCAACCTAAGCCAAATATGCCTATCTGGCAGTGTCCAGGGTCACATGATGGTAAATCGCTACCCTATGGTGAGATGTGGATTGTTCTTAGACAGCTGCCAAAATGGTTGGGTGTGGAGAGGTATTTTTCTTTCTTTACTAGGATGGAAGCTTGGATGGTGTCAAAGCTGTACTCCTCCTAAAGTTTCCTGAGGCATGGGACTTGGAAACTTGCCAACTTTTTACTCTGAGAAATGACGGGACCAACCTGCCAAGCCTATTAGATCAAGGTGCAGCACCACTGGGTAAAAGATTTAGGTTGCTTCAGCTACATTCTTCTCTGCAGCAGCAAATTTGATACAGTGAAGGTTTACTGCCTTGTATAGCCCTCTTCAGCTATCTCTTGGAGCCTTGCCCCAGTAGAAGAATCTGAGCTCAGAAATTTACAAATAGTATTCGGCTGGCTAGGAATCTTCTCTAGGCACAAAATTCAAAATTCTCCTGCACAGAGCCTTTCTAGTAAAAGTCAATGGCTTCACAAAAAAATCATTATGCGATAACCCAATGACCTGGAGCCCTTTTCAATACAGCTTGCTGAACGGTCCCTCTGAGCATTTTTGACTTCCACTCCAGAGAGTGAGGGTCTCATATATATAGGCGGGCATATAGTTTCTATGCCAGAGAGATGGTGTAATTTATTCCATTGCCTTGATGGAGCTGCTGACCACCTAATTTAGAAATGATCAGCATTTCTAAAGCTTTGACAGGAACTGGTGTCATAACAGCTCCTGTGAAGGCTGTTTACAGTTTGGTGCAGGGCTCGATCTCTTGTACTTTAAAATAGAAAATCCCAAAGTGTGAATTTCTTTTTGAAAACAAAAAAGTAAATGTGCCCCTCACCCAGGGAGTTCCCTTCTATGCAGAGGGGATCATTTAGGAGTTTTCACTGCCCCATACCAAGGGCTCTCCTGGCAGTAAAATTGACCTCCAATAGAGGTCTGCCTCCAACAGTCATTACTCCACATAGCCATCTGAGGAGTTTAATCCTGGCAGGAATGGAGTAGTGATTACGTGATTAAACCAAAGGTCCATCACCCTTTAAATTTGGTGGGCAGATCAGTATCTTGGTGGTATGTATACCCAGTGCCATTGTGACAGAGTATACATATCACCAAGATATCATTTTGGCCCTAAGTTTGATGGTAAAACTTTTCACAGGGACACACCTCGTACCTGTCTCTGCTTGGCACTCCATCAGAGTCAGCTTTACCTTTTGACTTTGTCCTGGTCACTCATAACCAGATGACCTTGGTTGGTGCTTAATGGTTTCTGGTGCTATTTAAAATCTTATATTTTAACAATTCATATCCCTGGTTCTAGTTATTAGATTTTTGTCATTATGGTCTCATATGATTAATTAAAACATCCTCCATTTGTCTGAATAGGTTTCAGAATTTTCTTATGTGGTGTTTAACTTTAATACTGTTTGTATGTTGCATATATACTTTACACATTGCCTCTAAGCCAAGCCTGAAAGCTTTAATGGCATGCTACCTTAGGGCTTAAGAATGGGTTTAATTAATGGGTTTAGCGGTTCAACTTGACAAGAATTGGATTATTATTTGAGGTGGGTTCTTACCTCCCAAGTAATACTTCAATTTCTTACACTTATGTTCACACGCAAGAGATGATTTATGGGGTTTCACATACCATTTCCTAAAGCTAAGAGAAGACCCTGAGAAATGTTACGTGGAGGTATACAGGGTTGTTACTGTGTCAGATTTATTGTGCACAGATTTGGATGTATCATTTTCAATCAGAGTCACAGAAAACTTGTGAATTGAATGTAAGAGGTTAGTAAAGTGGCCCGATGAAGAACCATCCTGGAGTCTGCCTTTTTCTGAGATTGTTGATAAGTATGACAAAGTATTTGTATATTTGAAGAGAAAGGACTTGAGCAAAACAGATTAATTAGTCAAACATTATGCAAATTACAGAAGAATCAGTTAATGCATATAAAGGGAGAATTTTGCAAATTTATAAATATTATAGTGAAATGGAAGACCTAACTAAAGAGAGTGTGTCAGGTTTTGTGTCCGCTTTTGTGCTGGGTTTGCAACCAGAGTTGTGTACACAGATTCAGCAGAGCATGATGTGCAGGCAAGCAGAATTGATTTATGAGAGTTTGGGTTATGTGTAAAATTGCAATGATTCTGGTGGGTTTAAAAAGAAATAGACACAGTAGACGTTGATGGTGGCCCAGACTGAAATATTTCAGCAAAAAGGGTAAGGAATGGAATCTCAAGGATGTAGTGTGCAGTTTCCAGGTCTTCTGCCATGGGATTCCAACTGGTGGCTGATCGGACTTGGACCCTCACCCAGTACCCAGACGAGGAACCTCAGAATCATTATTGACAGCAAACTAGACATAGTGACAAATGTCCACACATTCATTGCATCCTGCTTCCACGCCATGAAGATGCTTAAGAACAACTTCAAATGGCTCCCTAACAATAACAGAAAGACTATCACTCATCCCCTCATCACCAGCAAGGTGGACTACAAAAACACCCTCGACATAGGCATTACCAACCAACTCACCAGAAGATTACCAATCTTCCAGATATCTGCAGCCAGACTCACCCTCAACCTCCCACATAGAACTCACATCACACCACACCTCAAGGAGTTCCATTGGGCCAGGTACACAAACATGCTCCCTTCAAACTCATTAGGCACACAATCAAAGAACTACACAAAGTAGGTCTCACCTACCCAATCAATTGCATTTCCTTCCACCAACCAGCCAGACACCACAGCTCTACAAGATTCCTATTTTCAATGAATGCATAGAAAGGAGGGCATGCATTTTCTTACATCGCTCCCAAAGCATGGAACCACCTCCCACTTTACATCAGAGCAGCATCCTCTCTCCTTGAATTCCGTAAAAAGCCGAAGATCTGACTTTTTAATTAAGTAACCTGCCACAGGCAGAACGTGAAACACACCCATGCAGCACTAGCATACCCTCTCAGGTGACATTGTGCTTTACAAATACACATACCATAAAAACCACTTACAAAAAATGAACATAATGAAGATCACAGTTGCATTGATGGAACTGAATTATGTACTAAACCGAGGCATGACATTCAAGGTGAAACACTCACTTTGGGTGATTTGGTGTTTTGTTTGGATAGCTCAAGTTTGAGCAACATCCAGGAAATCCATGAGAAGCATATGCAGTTTGCATTGTGAAGGCATTATACTTGTGCAATGTCATTTCTACACAAGTGGTGAATTTGTTGTTCCTACTAGAGCTTTCTGCAACGCCATTACATTACAATCTGTACTGGTAGTCAATATTGCTTTTGAATAGTCCATGGTGTTGGCCAACTGTGGTCGCAGCATGGTTTCCTGGGGTCTCCAATTCATGAAGGACCACCCATTCATGATTTGTTGTATGCTTTAACATTGCCATTAAAATAGCAGGTATAAAATACACTACTAAAGGAGCTGGTAATTGCATACACTGTTACAAAGGACAATGTTTATGCAGATGCATTCACAAAATATTATGAAAAAAATGAACAGTACATTCTCCACGGAGACAGATGAACAATCATAATCTATTAAACATTGCTTTTGCTTCTGTGTTAGGACAAACATTTGATGAATTTTGGGATGTACACCGAGAAATGGCAGTTGAAGAAAAAAAATGTGGAAAATGTCAGATGTAAACTAGATTAGGATGAACTTTGGAAATATGTGGATGGGAGATTTGTCTTGCCAGATTCACTGATCCCACAGATAGTAAGATCATATCATGAATGGTGCAACTCATCAGAACCATTGCAGAAAGTCATTGTTAGAAATTTATAGTGTGTCAGCAAGACAATGTTGGAAAGAAAACAAGTGTAATAATGAGCCATGTAAGGAAGACAGCTGGTCCTTTCACAAGACCCCAAATTGATTTTGCAGAGATTCCACAAAGTAATGGCTTGAAGTACATGCTGGTTGTGGTTTGTCTGTTTTCAAAGTGGATTGAAGCATATCAAACAAAGAGGTGTGATGCACTAACAATTGTGGCAAAGGTGTCTGATTTCAAGGCACCTTACTCCAATACACCTTGTGGCTTGTCCTGCTAGGGGACTGTGAGCTCCACAAAAAAGATGGAGTATTCCATCACAAACATGATGGATATCCTGTCTGCCATATTACAAGTGCATTATATTCAATGCACTTGTAATATAGCAGATAGGATATCCATCACATTTGTGATAGAGTAACCCATCCGCTAAACTGAAAATCACGCCCTAAGTCAGAAGTTAAAATCATTGTCTGCGATAGAGCTGCTTGGAGCATTCTACCTGTGTTCCATTTCAGTCGGCTTGAAATCACTTTTAGGTACCAGTCTGCCACTTACATAGACTATTGGCAGTTAATGTTTTTGGCACTATTTTTACTTAAAAAATTAAAAATGAATCCAGCTTCTCTTAATGGATTTGTTGTCATTTTAGTGTCATTATTTTAATTAATCTTTATTTTGTTTTGGTTTGGGATTTTTATTGTTTTGGGTTTTTACTTTTTTACTGTTTGATACTGCATTAATACTTAACACATGGTCCTAAGTTAAGCCTGTCTGCTCTGTGCCTTAGCTACCATGAAGTTAAGCTCAGGCTAATTTAGTGACTTTGGAGTTCACCCTGACATGTAAGTATCATTATTCCTTGAAGTGGGCAACCTCCCACCCCAAATAATAATCCACTTCTGTACACTCTTGTATTATAATGGCAGCATAGGATACTCTTGCCCTTCCCTTTTTTCTATTGGTTAGGTCTTTCAAATGTAGAATGTATTTTAGAACTCATTCTAATTTGAATAAAACTGCATTTGGTGTCTACTACTTGAATATATTTACTTCTGTTGAAAATATTGTTCATGGACACTATGATGTATCATTATACGTTTGTAATTGTTTAAAAAATCATCGACAATTTAGTCTCTTAACAAAATACTACAGTATACTGCCTGAAGGGCATAGGTAAGCATTATTACAAATGTCACACTGTGTTTCCTAAAAACATACAGTGCTCTGGACACCTGCTAGTGGATTTCACCATGATGAAGTCTTAACCAAATGATGGAGTAGCCTCTATGCTTGTTTAATGGCCTGCAGTTACAATGCTACTCCTAGTGTAAGAAGCCTGTTTTTCCTTCAATGACATGGTCTTCATGCTTTGACCTTGATCACTGACTAAGGTGTTGTTTTTGCACTTCACTATTGACTGTTGAGCTTTAGTTCTGGTAAGGTGTGCAGTAATCATTTGCAATTGCCTAGCACAGCCTTCTAGGTATAAAGCGGCTACGGTACTGCACATACATTCATATGGGATATCGCTAGGAGATGCTGAGGTGTGTTTGTTGGTACCCCACACAATTCTAAGTTCTATAGTGGTTAGGCATCACTACTATTCCCAAGAAAGCCATTATCCTTCCAAGATGCTGTGGTCATTTTATAAAAGCATCAACAATTTCCGAATAGCTAAAGAGGATGTGGGAGTCCAAAAACAACTGTAACTGCTGAAAGTTACATTCATACCCCTGAAATGAGACTTATATTAAATGCAGGTAGAATGTATGAGCAAGGGGTGAGCAACAGATGATTGAGGTGTCATGAGGAACTTGGATGGGAAATTCAGTCTAGAGAACTGCAGTACAATTTGGGCAGTCACTGAGATGCTTTACAAACTGTGCACCAGTTCCAAAGATAATGACACATGTCTACAAAGCTATGGTCCGTAGAGCCTCTGCACATAGCCTGGTGGCTTCTCTGCCCTCATGACTCCACAGTAACCTGATATGCACATCCAGGCTTAGTGTATTGGGAATAATTGATGGTTACAGGCATTGCTATAGACTACGGAGTCCATTTCTCCTGGAAATCAAATCAGGAGGTTGACTGTCAAGTTCTGGTGTTTTTATGTAACAGACTCAGACAGAAGCCATGACAAATGTCCTTGATATTCTTCAAGATGAGAGGAGGAATCTATTCTGTTTTTCCCCTAGGCTAGTACAAGGTTAGAGCATGCACTAAGCATAGATAAAGAGGAATGCTAGATTTTAAACGTAGAGTATCTCTAAGCCTATCACTATCTATTCTTAAGAAGCCTTACCCTCCTTTGACTACATTTTGCTGTACATAGAATGCTAACATAGTCAAAATGATGCCTGGGAAGCTTTACTGGTTGTTCCAACTTCATAGTTCAAAAAGGAATCTCTTTCAAAGAAAGACAATCTCTACCTTAGTTATCCTGCCGCCATGATTGCAAAGGTTTTTTTGCAAACTCCAAGAAGACCAACATGCAGGAACCCCTATAGAAATGATCTGAAGACACAATAGAGAGGTGCAAGAAAACCACACCTCTGTCTACCATGTTTTACAAGTTGTTAAAAAACTTTCTCTCTTAATCACTCACCTGTACCAGGAATATTCTGTGAGAAAAACTGAATTTTAGAATTTGTTTTCCTTGACATTGTGCATTCAGTCATTAATTATATAAAACATTCTTCAATTTAAGATCTATAATTTGAGTTTCTATATTAGTAAGCCTTATTTGAACACCTATGATGTGTTTATTGGCAATATATGTTCGGAGAGGGTTAGTTTTAGGTAGATAGGCTCCACACCATGGTGACTGATAAACATCACTTGTTGATATTAGCAACTATGAGGAAATGTATTGCACTTGTTCCCCTAGCCTTCATTAACCAAGTATGTATTTGATTGTAGAAGGGTGACCGTGTGCTCTTGACAGCCAATTTGAAGTGGCTATCATTAATTCACAACTCACCGTAACAACTAGGGGCCTGATTCACAAAGGTAAACTTAAAATGTTATGTAAGTTTACAATTGTTTGATGTTCAGAAATATATTTGACTAATAGTATCTTTACAATTGTGGAGTCATTGAACATAAAAAGATAGCACAGTCCTATCTTTTTATGTGCGGAGACTCCACAGTCTTTAAAGATACTGCTAGTGATATATCTTTGTAAAGAGCTAACAATTGCTAACTTACACAAAAGTGTATATTTACCTTTGTGAATCTGGCCCTTTGTGATGTTGCAAATGGCAGGCCATTTCCACGCTAAAAGGGACTGCTCTAGATTCTGTGTGTAAGTCACTTTAACATCTGCTCCAATGTGCTCCATGGGCCCAAAAGTCCTAACCTACTCTAGGAACATGCACTAGTATAAAAGGTAATATCTAGGATTTTACAACATTTTTCATCTTCTTTCTTTCAGTCATCCAATCAGCAATTGATGTCTTCATGGGAACAGGAACATCTCATCATCATCACATCACATAAATAATAGTTTACAGACAATAATGTTTAAATGAATCCTTTCTAAGGGTTCTCACAGCTGATTGCCTGAGGAAACATCAGTTCATGGTTAGGAGTTTACAGAATTTTGTCAAGTCACAAGTTACATTTTGATTTCTTTCATGAAGCCATTGTGTGCTTTGAAACATTTTGCAGTGTTAAGCTAAATAATTTAATGCATTACTGTATTTTATGATAAGTATGCCTATGGGAAAGTTAAACTAACTTAATTTGCATTAAATCTTTATGTTCACAGCATGTCAGCTTGCTTAACATTTCACATGCTTAACCTAGGTCTTTTCTGCAAAAAGTGCAATTTCATATATTCAAGCTGAATATATGTACATTTGACAGCCTACTGCTTTTTACTTCAATTAAAAGACATGGCATTTTCTCTAAGGCCTACATAGTAACTCTATACATTATTGGATTCATTTTCATAATTTTGAAAATACTCCTTGAAATCCTCGCTTTGATGGTTTCTAACCATCACAAATTCTTCACAGATGAAATCTTTTAAGGTCACTCTCAGCATCAGTTGAAGTTTTGCTTTTTCTTTTGAAGCTGACCACTTCTCAATTTTTTTTTTATTCTGTATTGTTGTAATAATGTACTTCTACTTCACTCTTTATCTGCCGAATTACTTTTCTGTTCTTTCTTTTCTCTAAAATAGTTTTGATACCTTTATAAACTACTAATGTGTTCTGGAAACAAACTCCAAACATTAGTATGGGTACTAACATTGCCTTTTAAGATTCCTCCTCTACTTCACTCTTTATCTGCCTATTTATCTGTCTGTTCTTTCTTTTCTCTAAAATACATGTGAAACCTTTGTAAACTACTAATGTGGTCTGGAAAGAAACTCCAACAATCAGTATGGGGTCTAATATTGCCTTTAGGATTCCTCCTCCTGCTTTTGCAAACCAGGTGTCAATTGTAGTAACTCATTTGCCAAAACTTTTTAAAACACCAGTAGTTTCTAATAATTCTAATTCAGGTTTCAGGTTTAGCATGTTTTTTGTGTACTCTACAATGTTCACTCCTACAGGTGGGATGATTTCTCCAAAAGTATCTCCAACTAATGATGAACAATCACTAATATTGCTGGTGTCATTGTTAAAGCATCTACACTCTATACATAATACATTATCAGAAAAAGTTAAGCTAAATAGGAAATAGCCCTCCCACTCAGGAGACAACTTGAAATAAGCATATTGCAGCAGATAAAATAGTCTTATGGGATAACTGGTTCATCTCCTTGCAAATTTGCCATGTTTATCCTGATAATTCAAATGTGAGTTTGCAATTGTTGTTCCCTATAGGTCTCTTTCTAATTTAGTTTCTTCTCTTGAAAATGCATTTTTCGCTTTTTTCTCTTGTTTAATTTTAATTTAGGAAAAAACATTTTCCTTCTCTATTTACCTTTATCATCCTTTTTCCATACATTTTTCAAAACATCTTCATCTCGTTTTTCCTACGTGCAATGTGTGAACTCCTTTCTTCTAACATTATGATAAATGTCTTTTCTGATCGTCTCATTCAACATGTAAAGTTATTTTCATAAGTCTTCACACTGTCTCTATGAAAAGAAAAGGTATTGGTATATTCCACACTTGATTCATGTAATAAGTCCATTCTGGTGCAGAATACCTCTGACAAAGTACTCTTGATCTTTTGGTTCTCCTGTGTGGTTGTTGATCTTTTCCTTTTGTGCCACTTTTACTGTTTGACTTGTCTCCTCAGCAACTGCTTGCGGTATGTGGTAAACTAACATTCTCATTTTCTTTCAACCATAGTTTCTTGACCATTCAGCAATATAAGTGACTCTTCTTGATCCACTAGTCGTCCCTTCTACTGAATCTTGCTGTTGTGTTTGTATTAACTCAACTGTCACTTCAGGTTGAGCACTTGCTTCCCTTTCTTCTTCAGAGTATTCAATGACACTTTGTGAGACCTCAGGAAACTGTAATGTTTCACCTGCCTGCATTTCTTCACCCCTTCCATCTTTGCTGTGTACTTCGAAGGCTCACCACCACCAAAGACAAAACATCAGGTCATCTCAGTGAACTGAATGCACAGACTTTCACCAACCAGGTTTTTATGGTTCCATTAAGCTAATCAACTGTCCCAGAAACCTCGGGGTGATAGCTACTATGTAGTTTCTGTTCCAGTTATACTGCTGCACACAACATCCTTAGAACTTCATTACTGAAATGAGTTCCATGAATTGACTCCAGAGAAACCAGCATTCTGTACCTCGGTATTACCTCTATCAACAGCAGCTTTGCTACAGTGAGACCATTCTTTCTCCATGTTGAGTAGGCTTCTACCCATTGAGAGAAAATGCACAATATAACCATGATGTACCTCAACCTGTTACAAACAGGCATCTCAATAAGATCCATCTGCATTCAGTTGAAGAGACCACTTGATTTCCCGACATGATTCAGTGTGACTAGTGTTCATCTCTCTACGTTCATCTGTTTCCATGTTACACAATGGTGATACAGTTCCTCTGCAAGCCTCCTCAAACTTGGGTTAAACCAAGTTTGTCTACACAGTCTCACCATCCATTGCATCCCTCTTTAAATGTGTGGGACCTTGGAAATGTTGTGTCATGGGGAACAAAAAACTGTCTAATAATACTGGTTTCCTGTTTGCTGAAATGCAAATGTCATTTATATATTTCCTATAACCTACTCTGATCTTTCTCTGTTGTTCTGCCTCTGAAACATTTTCCTGCAATCTTTTGAGTTCATCCCATGTATCAACTAAAGACATCAACTTTGAAAAGACAGTACCCTCTTCAGATTAATCTGTTAATGTCCAATTAAATGTGCAGGCTGCAAGAACACAGTAAAGTGTAACTTCATCAGCATATCTGTTGTCAACTGTGATTTAAACATTAGCACTTCTGTGAGCTGCACACTTAGCAACTGCAATTTCAGCTGGAAACTCCAATGTCTCTAACAATCTTCTTACAACCTCAATCCGTACCCCTCATGCTACCTAATCAGGTCTCTCTGACTCTGCCTGCTGGGCATCTGTATTTTGATTTGTGCTGCATTGTCTTTTCCTCTGCTTGTACCTTCTTTACTGCCTGCATTTTCAGTTTCATTTTACTGCCTTTAATTTAGTTCATGGTTCACTGTTGTTTCTTTTATGTTGTTAATTTAGCTTTATTGGTGTTTGTCTACCCACTGTTGTCTTTCACTTATTGTACCTGCTGCTTTTGCCCAGGAGTTGGCTCACCTCTTTTTCACATTGCTTCTCGCCACCCAGCATCCTGTGCCCAGGGCCTGGAGGATGCAACACAGTCGTACCATAGGCAAGCCGGTCCATGTCCGTCTGCGGCTGGACCACACCCAGCACCAGGAACCATAACCCTCCTGCCACTACAGATACTCCACTGCAGAGCTCCAAGCCCTGGCCCACTGATGCCACAACAACTGCTGCATCACATCTCCGTCGATCAATGGTAGGAACTTTAACCTGTCACCGCTGCCTCTTTGCCTGCAACTCAGAACCTCTCGCACTCATGGAAACCCTGACCACACCCATCTCACCAACCACAACTGCCCAGAACCACGTCTCTGCCTCCTGCCTAATGCCAGATCACTTTGCAAACACACCACCAAAATCTGGGACACCACTACCCTCACCCATTATATTGTCTTCATCACAAAAACCTGGCTCAACTCCTCCTCCAACCTCAACATCGCCACCTCGATATCCATTGGCTAAAAGATGAGACACTGGGACCACATCAACAAACACGGAGGCAGCATTGCTATCAGCCACCACCGAAGAGGCCACCACACCAACCATGGAACATCTACATTTTCCAATCCAAACCAATGGCAGAACTACCATAAGAGGCACCCTTACATTCAGACCACCAAGAACACGCCCTGTTATCTGCAATATCATCCACGAATTTATCACCTCAACAGCGAGGAACTCTTCAGCATTATCAGAGAGTTTTCCTGTCCATCAGCCACCAAGAATATGATCTCCCTTTCCCAGGAACTCTCTGACACCCTGGCAGGCTACTACCACAAGAAGATATCCACCATCTACAGAAACTTTGAACCCCAACCCACCAACCTCTATAACCTCCTTACACCTACTGATGCCTCCCACAACCACCTGCTCACCACACGGGAACAGCTCACCATACAGAGCATCACAGCCATCATGAACTTCATCCACTCTGGAGTACCCACTGATCCCTGCCCCCACCACTTCTTCAACCTCTGGAGCAAGGAAATCAGCTGCAAACTCACCTCCATTCTCAATGCATCCATTTCAATGGCCACCTTCCCAAATGGATGAAAATATGCAGAGGTAAAACCACTCTACACAAAACCCTCCACTGACCCCAACTCAAGAACTGCCTCATCGCTCTGCTTCCCTTTGCCACCAAAGTCCTCAAGATGGCAATCAACCACCAACTCACCAAACACCTAGAGAGAAAGAATCTGCTGCACACTTCCCAATCTGGCTTTCATATCAGTCACAGCACTGAGACTGCCTCAATCACTGCCACCAACGGCATCAGAACCATCCTTAATTGGGGAGAAACAGTAGACTTGATCCTCCTTGACCTTTCAGTAGCAATCGATACTGTATCCCACCACACACTCATCAAGAGAGTACATTACATCAGGATCCAGGGGGATGCCTCCAAATAGAATGAACCCAGAGAATCTGTCTACCATCCTTCACTTGAGCACCAAAGAGCATCATCTGCAGCATCCCTCAAGGTTCATCCCTCAGGCCCCCCCTATTCAATACTTACAAAACTCCCCTGGCCAACATTGTCAGAATCTCTGGCCTCAACATCAAATCATACACAGACAACACCCAGCTCATCCTCCTGCTGTCAGAAGACCCCTCCACCCTTAGGACCAATTTTCCCAACTGCTTGATGAATGTCACCAACCAGATGAAGACCAACTGCCTAAAGCTCAACACAGATGAAAAGGAACTGCTGATTTTTGGGAACAACACTACCATGTGGAATGACACCAGGTAGCCCCGCAGAAACTCAGACCCACACTCTCTCCAACAGACCATGTAAGTAACCTTGGCATCATCCTAGATAAGCATGATGTACCAGATCAATGCAGTCACCTCAACCTGCTTCCATACCCTCCGCATGCTCTGAAAGATCTCCAGATGGCTCCCCATCAACACCAGGAAAACCATCATTCATTCATTAGCCATCTTTAGTACTACAATTCATGCTATGCAGGAATCACCACCCAACTCTTGAAGAGACTCTAGATGATACAGTACTCAACTTCCAGACTCATCCTCAAGCTCCCTAAAAGGACCCACATCAACCTCCACCTCACCCCCCACATCAGGAACTTCCACTGGCTCCCCATCCCAAAAAGATGCCAATTCAAGATGCTGATACACACCTCCAAGGCCCTCCATGACCAAGGACCAAGGACCAGAATACATCAATCACCACCAACCCTCCAGACACCTGTGCTCTGCCCCGTTTACCCCTGCACACACTCCCCACATCCAATGATCCTTCTCCCACCTCACCGCCATGTCGTGGAATGACATACTCCTTTACCTCCAAACACCATCCTCACTTCTGAAATTCAGAAAGGGGCTCAAGACCTGGCTTTTCGACTGATCCCAGCAAGATCCTAGTGCCTAGATACCCTCATGGGTGATTACTGCACTCTACAAATCTGAGTTGCTTTATTGATTTATTGACATGCTTGCCATTCCTAATGGTCAATCCAGATGAAGTCTTGAAACCCCTTTGTGGCAATAACTGCCAAAATCATTGACCACTCCAAAGCCATGCAGACCATCTGGAAATATAGTCACTCTCATTTGAGCTGTTAAACTGCAAGCTCTGGTATGGGCAATCAGTTCTGTAAATTGTGCTGTGGTAAAATCTCAAAGCCATGAAGCTGCTACAACTTCTTGAATTGTACAGTGTAAGCTGCATTTGAGGAAAAAAAGGAAAATTGTTTGTAAATGCTGAAAGATCTCTCCAACTCCAGGGCACGTGAACATACCCTCCTTCTAGTACCTCTCTCAAGGGATAGGCTCAAGATTGTCCTTCATCCTGGGTACCTGGAGGTGGATCTCCTTTAACTTCAGCTACCTCAGATTGTTTCCTTTTCATTTCATGTTTCTTTGCCCATTCTTTAATTTCGCAAATTCACACCACTTATGAATACATGTTACTAATTCATTAAAGTGTAATCACATACCTGAAGATCACATTGTCTCAATTGTTTCATCATCTAATTGTACTTAGAAACTCTTCTGCAATGGGGCACTTTTTGAAAGATCAACTTCGTATTTATGGCCAATTCAGTCAATTTATGATGTATAATTTCCGCTCTTCTAATAATTGATTTGCACACATAGATCAATACTTTTGGTGTTGATTCACATGATCAAGATCTAAACTTCCTCTAATTATTTCCTCACGTTCTATTTTTAATCTTGAGACATTTAATGGTCCTTCTTTCCCTGCACTCTGACTAAGGTCTGGGCTTCCTGTGTTCTCTGTCTTTGCACTGTTTTTGGGAAGCTCCTCGGACCCTAGGAGTAAAATTCCATCTTCAAATAAATTCATCTTTCCTTGTGTGGTTTGTGTCCTAAAGACAATACTTTTCCTTTCCCCTAATGACTGAATATGTTTTAGTACATACAACAATCTGTGAATTCTGCAAAGTTGGGTTAAACCCTGTTGCTGGTGCTCCTCCAACAGTCCTTTGAGCTAAAATATTTGGGCCATAATTAGTCAGAACATTTGCTTTGGAAACATCAACTGGCTGTGCTGGTACAGTCACAATGGAAGCAGTAACACCTGGGGTCATCATTGGAAGGGCAGTCTCAACTTGGAAAGGCACCTGATTAGGGATAACAGGTTGTACAACAGGCTATGTAATGATAGACTGAGTCATTGGTAATTGACTCCAAATCTGAATTGAAATGTAGCCACTGTTACATTATTAGTTGGAATACCTTCAGTACTTGTCACAGGACCCACATACGTTGGTAGACATGCAACCAATAATTCATCCAATATTTTGTCTCCTGAACCAATATCAGTGTTGAATTTCTTTTCATCTTCTTTCTCATGTTTGTTTCTCTTAACTTTTGACATTTTTGGTTTCTCTGGTTTCTTAGATTTCTCATTGGTATTTCTTTTGTTGCCCATCCCGTATTGCATCTGTATAATGTTTTGCGTCTCTTTTTGTTCATCTCTGATATTTCTCTTTTCCTCTAGTATGAGCTCACTTCTCCCAAGCATCTAGAACTTAAAATTGTTTAGGTCTAAGAGGTGGCATCATGTCACAAAGGTCTTCTCTCAGTTTCTCAATAATTTTTTATTTGAATGTACCCATTTAGGAAAGATCAATGGACCCCCTTTCTCAATGATCTGCACCGCTGTAGAAGCCATATACATGTATGTGATCTTTCCTCTACCATTATATGATAAGCAAGCGTACCATCCGGAAGTGTCTCTTCACCATCCTGTACTGCAAGTGTTCCTTCACCTATCACTAAATCTCTAATCACTTTGAAAAATCTCATGTTTTTGTAATTAATCAACAAACAAACACCATAATTCATTTACTCAATGTTTTGATTTTGTTCTTTGTACCTCAATTTTGCAGTAAGCCCATCTCCCAATCTGTGTGCTGCTCTGCACACCAACCAACCAATCACCATGCAGCTCTTCACACCAACTGATCAACGCACAATATGACACACCAACTTCTTCCTTGTAGCAGCCTTCTTTACATTTTCTTCATACACACACAATGTTATAATTATACGATTCTATGCAAAATCAAGTCGCAGTCTTTTTCTGCTCCTCTAAAGAAAAGAAAAAGAACACTTCACAAGTGGTATCCAGGTTTTACCACCTCCCAACTGTTTGCAATCAAAAAGAATTTCACAGATGCCAATGAAATCTTGACAAGTGGGAAAACTGATCAATGCAGCTTCACCTTTGTGCATTACGTTCATGCAACATTGATCAATATTAATACAATCACAACAAATAGTTACAGTCCATATCTCAATTGTGGAGAAGATAGTAGCACCACACATCTTCAGCAGACAAGAAAACTACCAACTAACTCTTATTTATCTATCCTGGGATCTTCAACTACTTCTTTTATCCAATATCTCATCAACGTATTTGACAATAAGTGCATAGGCATCAGCAACTCATCCAACATGCATACACCAATACTTGAATAAAACCGTGGTAACCAAAACAATTGTGAAGCATAGCCCTATTTATACTCACACCTCCAAATCAGCAAACACCTTAAAAACCCCAGTCCATCAATCTTCAAGTGCTGGCTTTGGACAATGGGACATGGATAGCTCTCTGTCTGAGGGCAATTAATCACAGCTCTTTGAATTACAGCTTATTTTTCCTATGATGTAAACCATCCTATCACTACCAATTTTGCTGAAACTGGGAATTTGGCTAAATTTTGTTTTACCGATTTTGGCTTACCAAATCGACAGTGTAGAAATCCCCACTGAGTCACAGGCCAAGGGACCCCGGACACAGATGTGAGAAACCAGTAGCTGCACATCAATCAGTTAGTCATCACAGTTTCATTCATTAGTCTTTCAGTCAATAATGAGAGTTGGTGTGAGTTCAAAAGCTTTACGTATAAATTATGTTAGTTGCTTAATCCTTTTTGATTAAAAATCAAAGCAAATGCATCAAGCATGTTCCATAAAGGAAAATTCCCTATTCTAAATATCAGGATGAAAAAAGTGTCAGTCAGAACACATATAGAGCTCCAAATGGGTAGGTTTAAGATTAAAGCTTCAGAATTAGAATCTTAATTATCAATCAAAGCAGAACAAACCGTCTATGAAGAAATGTTCAAGAAACTCAATAGAGTCTGAGAGAAGCAATTATTGGGATAGTAAAGTAAATGAGGGCAATGAGCATACCCCGTAGACAGTCTGGGAATAAAAGTCCTAACCCCCTTTAGGAGCACACACTAATATCAAATATCATGTGTAGGCTTTTGCAACATGTTTTATCCTCTTCCTTTCTGTCAACCAATCAGCAATTGAAGTTTTCATGGGAACATATCCTCATGGTTTCACCTCATAAATAATGGTTCACAGACAACAATGTTTAACTGAATCATTCTCATCAAAGTTTTGTATGCTTTTACATAATTTTATTAAGTCACAAGCTACCTATTGATTTCTTACACTAAGCTATTGTGTGCTTTGAAATATTTTGTGGAGTTAAGCAAAACAATTTATGACATCATTATATTTTATGATCGGTATGCCAATGGCACCGTTAAACTAACTTCTTTTGCATTAAATCATCATGTTTACAGCATATCAGCTTGTTAAAAGTTTAACATTTCCCATTCTTAACCCAGGTCAGCTCTGCATAAAGTGCAATTTTAGTTATTCATGAGTAAATGAAACAACCTACTGTTTTTACTTGAAATAAAAGACATGTTTTTTTCATCAAAGGCACAGATGTCAATTCTATACTTTACTGCATTAATTTACATTATTTTGACAAAGGCTCCTTCTGGTTCATGGTGGTTTGAGGAGACTTTAATTTCTCTAGGAAATCAGCTGACAGTGCCATCACAATCCTCTCAATGGTCAGTATCATAATACCAACAGCACACTCACATCACTCACAGTGTAGCAGTCTCATACCTTTGAGAGCACTCTCACATTCCTCTGAAACTAACAGTCTCTCACTAACAGACATTGCACTCTCACACTCTTCACAGACTAGCAGCCATAGACTGCTGAACACCCTCTCAATCCCCTCAAAAAGGACAAAGAAAACCAGCAGATCTGGCTGATATGCGAATGTAGGTCTTCATTGATTGGGATGCTTGTATGAGTGGTATGGTAGATGGGTAAGTCGATAGGTAATATGAGTCAATGGGTAGATGAACAGGGGTACAATAGCACAGATAAGTGACTGCGTGGAAGGCCAATGAGTGACTGAGTACACAGATAGCTGGAAAAGTGAGTGTGTGTATGTCAGACCTATTACTAATGCTGTTTGTAAGGTACTCTTGAATTTGCAATGCTCAATTATTTTTATTCTTGCAGGAATACAATTCATATATAAAATTCCATATTGTCATGAATTTCCATATGTCCTGGAAATACAATTAGATATATCGCACTAGCCCTAGTAGAAATGTTTGGCATAAACACTCGCCATGCAGCAAGGGAGAATGGGCAGGCATCTCTCACTCTTATCTGTGATGAGTTAGGCTCATCTAGGTTTTAAGTGATAGGCACCAGGAAATCCTGCCAGAGGAACTCTTACTTGCAGTTAGAATGTATGTCCACATGTACATTTATGTGTGTGGTCCCATTCCCAAACTCCTGGAAGCAGTAAACTCACACAGTAGTTAGTATTATGCCAGAAAACATTACAAATAGGAGTGATCAGTGAAGCAGGGGTAAACAAAAGAGGGGTCCCAAAATGCTTTTTCCCTACATATTTTTCCATAGGAAATCTAGACACAGCTAGAGCCCAAATGACTGAACAGATTTGCACAAAATTTGGCATAAAGCTAGACCTTGGCCCAGAAAGTAAGTTGTTTGCAATTTGGTGAAAATGCGTTCAGTAGTGTTTTAAAATGGAGGTGCAAAAACATTGCATACTTCATGCTAGGGAGGATCTACACTGACAGATCTCCAGAGAAGATCTTATTGGCTTCCACCACATCAACAAGGATGAGGTGGCAACCATATTAAGAATCAGGACTCAGTTCTGAGTCCTCCAAAAACTGTAAACAATACATTTGAAGGGTCAGGGTAGGGATACCCTGCCCCACTTGCCCTTGTGATGGCTGTCCAAGAGGGACTGCCCCTGGGGCAAAAAATGATTTTTTTCTAATTCTGCAGCAAAAATGTGGAAGATCTGCAACTTTGTTGCAAAACACAAAAAAAGGTCCTGCACTACAAAAATAAATACCTACCGGGGTGGGCCCAGGAGGACAGTGGAATTTGGTATTTATGGGGAGGGGGTGTTTAGTCCCCCCTCCCTGGGCCACTGAAAGTCCCCATGGAACCCAATCTCTAGGGCAAACATCATAATAATGGGGAGGTGGACACATGATCCTTCCCTCCTGTGGGCCTCAAAAGGTCATGAGGACCCTGTTCCCTGGAACGGACATAATAATAAGAGGAATAACAAGAGGTAGTGGGGCAGAGACCCCCCACCAAACCCCAAAAGAATTCTTGTCCATTCCATCCTGATGAAAGCTTGAAAAATGTTCCCGCTGGGTGGGAGCAGGCAGAGGAAGGCAAATTCCTATTACTCCTGCCCAGCGGGAGCATTACAAAATAGCCACTCTCTCCAGGTGGGAGCAATAGGGGCCCTGGAGCGCTCCCAGAACCCTCAATAAAGTGTTTGTTGGTGTCCCAGGTCAGGACCAGAGCATCCACCTAAGACCTTAAACAATGAGGCCCCCTTAGTCACTATTGGCTCTGAGTGGGGTTATAAAACAGGGGCCCAGGTGGTTGGGGTCCCTGGGCTTATAGTAGCTGAGGCAGGGGGGCTGTGCTCCCCACCTCCTTATGAAAAAATGAAAGGTCTATGGTTAGGGTCCTTGAGGCCCTAAAGGCTTGGGATACGGTGTAGCTTGCCCCTCTCCTTAATTAAAATGAAGGGCATGGGGGATGTGGTTTACGTGCCTTAAAAGCTCGGGGTTGGGGGCATGTGCCATGCCCTCTACATTAAAAAGAAAGGGCCAAGGAGATGGGGTTCTAGGGTCCTAAAGGCTCATGGAAGGTGTCTGAGTGACCTCTCCTCATTTAAAAAACATTTCCCAAGGGATCGGGTCCCCAGGGCCCTTAAGGCTCAGGGAGGGGAACTTTGTGCTCCCTCTCCTTAAAAAGGAAAAGGCCTTGGGGGATGGGGTCCCTAGTGACTGTAAGAGCTTGGGGAGAAGAACCACATACCATCCCTCCCAAAATTAAAATGAATAAATAATTGTCTGCTTCTGCTGGCATCCAATATGGGTCCTTCAATCAATCAATCAATCAGTCTCATTTATAAAGCGCGCTACTCACCCGTAAGGGTCTCAAGGCGCTGTGGGGGGGGGGGTTCAATGCTCGAAGAGCCAGGTCATGAGCTGCCGTCTGAAGTGAAGGTGGTCTTGTATGGCGCGAAGGTGGCTGGGAAGGGAGTTCCAGGTCTTCGCTGCTAGGTAAGAGAAGGACCTGCCTCCGGCAGTGGCTTTGCGAATGCGTGGTACGGCTGCCAGGGCTTGTCCGGTCGAGCGTAGGGTGCGAGGAGGAGTGTAGAAGGAGATGCAGTGGTTGATGAGTTCTGGTCCGCGGTTGTGCAGGGCTTTATGTGCGTGGGTGAGGAGTCTGAAGGTTATCCTCTTGTTGACTGGGAGCCAGTGGAGTTTCCTCAGGTGTCCGGAGATGTGGTTGTGGCGGGGTATGTTCAGGATAAGTCGTGCAGCAGCGTTCTGGATTCGTTGTAGTTTCCTCTGTAGCTTGATGGTGATGCCGGCGTACAGAGCGTTCCCATAGTCCAAGCGACTGGTGACGAGGGCGTGGGTGACGGTCTTCCTGGTGTCGGTGGGGATCCAGCGGAAGATCTTGCGGAGCATGCGGAGGGTGTTGAAGCATGCTGAGGTCACCGAGTTGACCTGTCTGGTCATGGAGAGGGAAGAGTCCAGGATGAAACCGAGGTTGCGTGCGTGGTCGGTGGGTTGGGGAGTGCTGCCTAGGGCAGGAGGCCACCAGGAGTCGTCCCAGGCGG
Source organism: Pleurodeles waltl (assembly GCF_031143425.1). Lineage (NCBI taxonomy): Eukaryota > Metazoa > Chordata > Amphibia > Caudata > Salamandridae > Pleurodeles > Pleurodeles waltl. Next base: position 753,526,782 of record NC_090437.1, read on the forward strand.
TAGGTGTAGGGCCGAGGATGAGGACCTCCGTTTTCTCTGTATTCAGTTTAAGCCGGCTGTCTGTCATCCAGTTCGCTACTTCCTTCATGCCTTCGTGTAGTCTGGTTCTTGCTGAGGTGGGGTCGTTGGTGAGGGATAGGATGAGCTGGGTGTCGTCTGCGTAGGATATGAGGTTGAGTCCGTGTTTGCGTGCGATGTTCGCCAGGGGGGTCATGTAGATGTTGAAGAGGGTGGGGCTGAGGGAGGATCCCTGGGGGACGCCGCAGATGATCTCCGTAGCCGTGGATCTGAAGGGGGGGAGGCGGACTCTCTGAGTTCTTCCGGAGAGGAAGGAGGTGATCCATTCCAGGGCCTTGCCTCTGATGCCGGCGTTGCTTAGGCGACGTATCAGGGTGCGGTGGCAGACCGTGTCGAATGCTGCAGAGAGGTCCAGGAGTATGAGGGCCACGGTTTCTCCTTTGTCGGTCAGGGATCTGATGTCGTCTGTGGCTGCGATGAGGGCGGTCTCGGTGCTGTGGTTAGCTCTGAAGCCGAACTGTGAGGGGTCGAGTGAGTCGTTGGTTTCCAGGGCGGTGGTGAGTTGAGCGTTGACGATTTTCTCGATCACTTTGGCGGGGAACGGTAGGAGCGAGATGGGCCGGAAGTTTTTGAGTTCGGTGGGGTCTGCTGTTGGTTTCTTTAGGAGGGCGTTCAGTTCAGCGTGCTTCCAGTTCTCCGGGAAGGTGGCGGTGGAAAAGGATGTGTTGATGACGTCTCGGAGGTGGGGTGCGATGATGTTGTCGGCTTTGTTGAAGATGTGGTGCGGACAGGGGTCGGATGGTGATCCTGAGTGGATGGAGTTCATGACGCGGGCGGTTTCCTCAGTGGAGGTTGAGTTCCAGGTGTGGATGGTGGTGTTGTCGGTGGCGGGTTCCGGTGGAGGGTTCGAGTTGGTTGTGGTGAAGCTGTTGTAGATGTCGGTGATCTTGTGGTGGAAGAAAGCTGCGAGGGAGTCGCAGAGGTCCTGTGAGGGAGGGATGGAGTTGTTTTCGGCGTCGGGGTTGGAGAGCTCTTTGACGATGCCAAATAGTTCCTTGCTGTTGTGGGCGTTGCTGTCTAGTCTGTTCTGGAAGGCTGATTTTCGTGCTGCGCGGAGGAGTTGGTGGTGTTTGCGGGTGGCGTTTTTGAGAGCAGACATGTTTTCGTCGGTCTGGTTGAGGCGCCAAGTCTTCTCGAGGGTGCGGCATTCTTTTTTGGAGTCCTTGAGGTCGGGGGTAAACCAGGAATTTTTCTTGTGGCTGTTTCTGTTTGCTTGGGTCTTCAGGGGGGCCAGGAGGTTGGCGCAGTCTGAGATCCAGCTCGTGAGGTTGTTGGCGGCTTCGTTGGGGTCTGTAGTGCTGGTGGGTGGGTTCTGAGAGAGGGTCGATATGAGTTGTTCCGAGGAGATTCGGTTCCACTGTCTTCTTGGTGGTTGTTGGGCGTGGTGGTGTACGTTGGTTTTCTTGAAGCTGAAGTGGACACAGCTGTGGTCTGTCCAGGAGAGTACAGTGGTGTGGCTGAAAGAGATGTGTTTGCTGGAGGAGAAGATGGGGTCCAGCGTGTGTCCGGCGTAGTGGGTGGGGGTGTTGACTAGTTGTTTCAGTCCCAGGTTGGCGAGGTTGTCCAATAAGGCGGTGGTGTTGTTGTCGGTGCGATTCTCCAGGTGGAAGTTGAGGTCCCCTAGGAGGATGTAGTTGGTGGACGGGAGTGCGTGTGGGCTGATGAAGTCTGCGATATCTTCGCTGAACTTTGTGCATGGTCCTGGTGGTCTGTATATCAGGGTGCCTCTGAGGGTGGTCTTGGGGTCGCTGTTGATTGAGAAGTGGAGGTGCTCGGCGTCGGGCAGTGAGTTGTCGGTGTAGGTTGAGATGCGGATGGAGCTCTTGTGGGCGATGGCGATGCCTCCTCCGGTGCGGTTGGTGCGGTCTTTCCTGATGATTTTGTAGCCGTCGGGGATGGCTATGGCGATGTCGGGTGCCGAGGAGGGGTTCATCCAGGTCTCGGTGAGGAAGGCGATGTCCGGGTTTGTAGAGTCGATGAGGTTCCACAGTTCGATGGCGTGCCTGTGGACTGATCTGGTGTTGACCAGGATGCAGTTGAGGTTGTTTCTGGGCGAGTCGTTCCTGTTGGGTGTGGTGTGAGTTCGTAGGCAGGTGAAATGGCAGTTGCGGCAGGTGAAGGGTCCGTGGGTCCGCTTCGGGGTGGCGCGGCAGCAGGCCGGCGTGCGGCCGGGGTTGAGAGCAGTGAGGAAGGCGGAGTTGTGGGTCAGGCGGGGGAGGTGGGGGTCGCGGGGGCCAGGGGTTGTGGCGCTAGGCGCGGTCCAGGCGCGGACGGGCGCGGACGGGCTTGCCTTAGGCGCGCCTTTGGCGCGCCAGTGGCGCGCCCGCTGCGCGCCTCGCAGCGGCCGCCATTTAAGGGTAGCCGGGGAGGAGGGGTCAGCTGGGAGGCGGGAGGCGGGCGGGCGGGGGAATCTGGAGGCGGGAAAAAGAAAAAGCAGCGAAAAAGGCGGCAAAAAGAACGGCGGCAAAAAACGGCGAGAGGCCAGGTAAAACTCTAAAGGGAGGGGCTGAAAATGAGGGAGAACGGCAGGAGGGGGCACACGGCACTCAGGGGGACACGCACGAGATACACGGGAAGAAAGGAGGATTCCGGTCAGTCAGTCAGCACAAGCACTCGGGGTACACGGGTAAAGAGGGGGCACACTCGCACACACTCACAGGATGAGAACGGTGAGGAGGGCAGTCAGGGACTGGTGGCGCTGCGTGAGCAGGGGAGCGACCTACCCGAGGGTCAGTGGTCGCTACCTCTGCCTCGCAGCGGCCGCCATTTAAGGGTAGCCGGGGAGGAGGGGTCAGCTGGGAGGCGGGAGGCGGGCGGGCGGGGGAATCTGGAGGCGGGAAAAAGAAAAAGCAGCGAAAAAGGCGGCAAAAAGAACGGCGGCAAAAAACGGCGAGAGGCCAGGTAAAACTCTAAAGGGAGGGGCTGAAAATGAGGGAGAACGGCAGGAGGGGGCACACGGCACTCAGGGGGACACGCACGGGATACACGGGAAGAAAGGAGGATTCCGGTCAGTCAGTCAGCACAAGCACTCGGGGTACACGGGTAAAGAGGGGGCACACTCGCACACACTCACAGGATGAGAACGGTGAGGAGGGCAGTCAGGGACTGGTGGCGCTGCGTGAGCAGGGGAGCGACCTACCCGAGGGTCAGTGGTCGCTACCTCTGCCTCGCAGCGGCCGCCATTTAAGGGTAGCCGGGGAGGAGGGGTCAGCTGGGAGGCGGGAGGCGGGCGGGCGGGGGAATCTGGAGGCGGGAAAAAGAAAAAGCAGCGAAAAAGGCGGCAAAAAGAACGGCGGCAAAAAACGGCGAGAGGCCAGGTAAAACTCTAAAGGGAGGGGCTGAAAATGAGGGAGAACGGCAGGAGGGGGCACACGGCACTCAGGGGGACATGCACGGGATACACGGGAAGAAAGGAGGATTCCGGTCAGTCAGTCAGCACAAGCACTCGGGGTACACGGGTAAAGAGGGGGCACACTCGCACACACTCACAGGATGAGAACGGTGAGGAGGGCAGTCAGGGACTGGTGGCGCTGCGTGAACAGGGGAGCGACCTACCCGAGGGTCAGTGGTCGCTACCTCTGCCTCGCAGCGGCCGCCATTTAAGGGTAGCCGGGGAGGAGGGGTCAGCTGGGAGGCGGGAGGCGGGCGGGCGGGGGAATCTGGAGGCGGGAAAAAGAAAAAGCAGCGAAAAAGGCGGCAAAAAGAACGGCGGCAAAAAACGGCGAGAGGCCAGGTAAAACTCTAAAGGGAGGGGCTGAAAATGAGGGAGAACGGCAGGAGGGGGCACACAGCACTCAGGGGGACACGCACGGGATACACGGGAAGAAAGGAGGATTCCGGTCAGTCAGTCAGCACAAGCACTCGGGGTACACGGGTAAAGAAGGGGCACACTCGCACACACTCACAGGATGAGAACGGTGAGGAGGGCAGTCAGGGACTGGTGGCGCTGCGTGAGCAGGGGAGCGACCTACCCGAGGGTCAGTGGTCGCTACCTCTGCCTCGCAGCGGCCGCCATTTAAGGGTAGCCGGGGAGGAGGGGTCAGCTGGGAGGCGGGAGGCGGGCGGGCGGGGGAATCTGGAGGCGGGAAAAAGAAAAAGCAGCGAAAAAGGCGGCAAAAAGAACGGCGGCAAAAAACGGCGAGAGGCCAGGTAAAACTCTAAAGGGAGGGGCTGAAAATGAGGGAGAACGGCAGGAGGGGGCACACGGCACTCAGGGGGACACGCACGGGATACACGGGAAGAAAGGAGGATTCCGGTCAGTCAGTCAGCACAAGCACTCGGGGTACACGGGTAAAGAGGGGGCACACTCGCACACACTCACAGGATGAGAACGGTGAGGAGGGCAGTCAGGGACTGGTGGCGCTGCGTGAGCAGGGGAGCGACCTACCCAAGGGTCAGTGGTCGCTACCTCTGCCTCGCAGCGGCCGCCATTTAAGGGTAGCCGGGGAGGAGGGGTCAGCTGGGAGGCGGGAGTCGGGCGGGCGGGGGAATCTGGAGGCGGGAAAAAGAAAAGCAGCGAAAAAGGCGGCAAAAAGAACGGCGGCATAAAACGGCGAGAGGCCAGGTAAAACTCTAAAGGGAGGGGCTGAAAATGAGGGAGAACGGCAGGAGGGGGCACACGGCACTCAGGGGGACACGCACGGGATACACGGGAAGAAAGGAGGATTCCGGTCAGTCAGTCAGCACAAGCACTCGGGGTACACGGGTAAAGAGGGGGCACACTCGCACACACTCACAGGATGAGAACGGTGAGGAGGGCAGTCAGGGACTGGTGGCGCTGCGTGAGCAGGGGAGCGACCTACCCGAGGGTCAGTGGTCGCTACCTCTGCCTCGCAGCGGCCGCCATTTAAGGGTAGCCGGGGAGGAGGGGTCAGCTGGGAGGCGGGAGGCGGGCGGGCGGGGGAATCTGGAGGCGGGAAAAAGAAAAAGCAGCGAAAAAGGCGGCAAAAAGAACGGCGGCAAAAAACGGCGAGAGGCCAGGTAAAACTCTAAAGGGAGGGGCTGAAAATGAGGGAGAACGGCAGGAGGGGGCACACGGCACTCAGGGGGACACGCACGGGATACACGGGAAGAAAGGAGGATTCCGGTCAGTCAGTCAGCACAAGCACTCGGGGTACACGGGTAAAGAGGGGGCACACTCGCACACACTCACAGGATGAGAACGGTGAGGAGGGCAGTCAGGGACTGGTGGCGCTGCGTGAGCAGGGGAGCGACCTACCCGAGGGTCAGTGGTCGCTACCTCTGCCTCGCAGCGGCCGCCATTTAAGGGTAGCCGGGGAGGAGGGGTCAGCTGGGAGGCGGGAGGCGGGCGGGCGGGGGAATCTGGAGGCGGGAAAAAGAAAAAGCAGCGAAAAAGGCGGCAAAAAGAACGGCGGCAAAAAACGGCGAGAGGCCAGGTAAAACTCTAAAGGGAGGGGCTGAAAATGAGGGAGAACGGCAGGAGGGGGCACACGGCACTCAGGGGGACACGCACAGGATACACGGGAAGAAAGGAGGATTCCGGTCAGTCAGTCAGCACAAGCACTCGGGGTACACGGGTAAAGAGGGGGCACACTCGCACACACTCACAGGATGAGAACGGTGAGGAGGGCAGTCAGGGACTGGTGGCGCTGCGTGAGCAGGGGAGTGACCTACCCGAGGGTCAGTGGTCGCTACCTCTGCCTCGCAGCGGCCGCCATTTAAGTAGCCGGGGAGGAGGGGTCAGCTGGGAGGCGGGAGGCGGGCGGGCGGGGGAATCTGGAGGCGGGAAAAAGAAAAAGCAGCGAAAAAGGCGGCAAAAAGAACGGCGGCAAAAAACGGCGAGAGGCCAGGTAAAACTCTAAAGGGAGGGGCTGAAAATGAGGGAGAACGGCAGGAGGGGGCACACGGCACTCAGGGGGACACGCACGGGATACACGGGAAGAAAGGAGCATTCCGGTCAGTCAGTCAGCACAAGCACTCGGGGTACACGGGTAAAGAGGGGGCACACTCGCACACACTCACAGGATGAGAACGGTGAGGAGGGCAGTCAGGGACTGGTGGCGCTGCGTGAGCAGGGGAGCGACCTACCCAGGGTCAGTGGAGCTCTTGGGGCTGCAGGTGCCTTGGAACTCAACCAGAAGCCCCTTCTACACTATAGACATTATCCATGGCAGATTATTCACTCAGCTCGGAAACGGGCGCATAATAATCATACGGAGACTCTATTGACAGATACTTGATTGACATATTTTTCAACTTACACTCCTTTGTCCGACACCATCAAAAAGATCATAAATAAATGATGGTCTATACTTAGAAGTGGTGGTGAAGCAATATCTAAACCCTTGTTTGCTTGAAAACGTACAAGAAATATAAAGGACTTAGTGGTGCATACTCGCCCTAAGATTGTTTGTTCCGAATTTAGACAGACAACACTATGGCAACTTCCACCAGTGATAGACCACCATCCCTGTGGGAATTGCAATGTATGTACATTGACTAGATGGGTTGATTCCCTAGATTTGGAACCCATAGGCATATGGCGCTTCACAAAACATACTAACTGCAACACCCGCAATTGTATCTACATGATTACATGCTCCTGCCACTTACGCTACATAGGAATGACCACAAGACCAGTTAAGACTAGGATTAATGCACACAATCCCCAATAAAACTGAGCGTTCACTATCTTGACACACAATATACTACAAACGACATGTGGTGGGTAGTTCTCGAGGCACCCACTCACTTGACAAATGGTCCAAAAAGTCTATTAGAAAAGGAACAACGCTGGGTTTTCAAACATGTGACCCACATCAGTGGATTAAATAATGACATACACTGGATGAGCTTCTTTTCTTATACATGAGTGCCCCTCTTAAGGCAGCACATTAAGTATTTTGGCCAGAAATGCAGTGTTTTCCTTATCTGCCTTGTTAATATACAGCTTTGTTGATATCTTGCCTACAGCATGCCATCCATTATGTGACGTAACAGCACAAGTGCAAGTGTCTGCCTTTAACATTTTGAAAACTCTTTTTACAATGTCAAGACGCACTTTAAGTGCTGTTTATTGCATTCAGGACTTCTGCTGCCCTTTATAACTGAACATTTTTTTTTATTCTGTTATACAAGGTTGAAAAAGATTTTTTTTCTGAATCTTGTTGATATTTTATGCTCCATTAGATATATCCCACACCGCGCCACACGTCTCATTTGGGAAGTATTTGTGAGACCCATTTCTATTGTGACTATTGGGCGGGTCTGCTTGAGACATGCCTCGTTCCTCCATGCAGATTTCCCTCATTCTGATTGGTCCCTTTTCCGTGACCTGTAAGTATTACCCGACGACCATCTGAATCCCGACACTTCCGGGGGTGCGGCAGCTGGGTAGGTCACAGAGAGGGGACTTCTTTGCAAATTGTGAGTAAGCATTGTTACTTTGTCATTTTTATTTCCTTCTTAGCAGCAGTATTGTCACTAACATGCTAAGATGGTCAGTCATACTTCTGCTAGCTTAAACAAATGGTTTTCTTGACCCAGAATCGTTTTGTGCCACTTTTCGTTGCTAGACCCTGCTGCCATGTATTTACATGTATTTCTCCTTTAAAGATACAATGGTAGCGATTTTGACTTCCCACAAGTCCTTAGGCAGCCTCAGAAATTCCTTGTTGTTGCTGCCTCATTTATATTGCACGCACATAACCATGTCTGAACCTTTACTTGTTATGGTCTATATTTTTTATGTTCAGGACCATGTGCGGCTATGACTACCAGCATTATCAAAGAGTGAGTAACTGAGGATTCTGATTCATTTAATGGGGGTACATACATGTGTCTTATGTTCAGTCTACCAAGGCCTCCCTGGACATGGCATTTCCCTTTACTTTCACCAAAAAAAATTCAGAGGGTTACTTACATCTATCTGGTTTGCTTCAGTCTGATCCTACAATCAAACTAATTGCTTCCTGTTAAATCATATTTTGTCATATGGTTGTTTTTTCTTCTAGCTTTAGAGACTCTCCAGCTGGACTTTGCCTGACAATTGTGTCAATTACTACATATGTATCTATTACTACTGATTCAATTTAGGGCTTTGACAGTCCCCCAGCTCTCATTTTTCCCAAGGAGCCCTGTCCTTACTATTGGAGGGTAAGCAATGCAACCTTGAAATTATTTCTGCTTCTTGTTGGTGATGAAGGTTGATATGCTTACTAATAGCTTTATATTTGTTACTCAAAGCATGGTAGCATGTCATCACCAAGTGCCACCACTCCAAGGTGAGCTTAATTATTTTTGTTTGTGATTTTTTGATTTTAATATGTATTTGTTGGTTAGTTTTTTCCTATCCACAGGTCCACACCTATTTAGGGTCTTTGTTGCATAGCACCATATGTAAATTACATTTTTTCCATATTTTCCACTCTCACCAGGGTTATTCAGTGTATCTGTTTTTGGTCCTAATGAAACGCTACCCGTTCCGTAGGGACAAATAAGACATGAAACATGTTGACCTCTAGTGAGGGCTGAAGGAAGATTTTTCCTTTGCCCTACTTTCTTGTTGGTAGAGTGAAGGAACATTTTTCCATTCCAGTCCCTACTGTTTTTAACCTCGACCGAGACCCTTCACGTATAATAAACATACTGCTGTGAGGTTTTATCTTTTTGTCTCCAGCTCCTCTTTTCTTGTAGGCTTGAATCTATTCCTACACGTTACTGCTGCACACACTCCAAAAGATCTCTGGCAAAGAGCCCTCTTGTGGGGCCCGTCGGACATTGCAATGCCAAGGAGGAGCAAGCCCTATGATGAAGCATGACATCCAGTGGATGTGTCAGGGCTCTAGCTTCTATATATAGAAGGGCCATTTGGACCCATGGTCTTTTTTGTGGAACAGTGTACCTCTTTGATTTGTACTCATTCTTTGACATCTGGCTGTGAAATATAATAAAATTATAAGTCACATGAAATTATTTGGATAATAGCATAGACGTATAAAACATATGCAGTTATTTAAGGAAATATAATGTGTTTTTAGACTCTACATGATCTCAATCTATACAACTGTTGGCTGGGGATTCATGAACAACAATAAGGAAAGTCACTTAGAAGATGCTCAAATTTCTGTATTTTTCCACTTTTAAAAATATATATAGACTGGAACGTTGGTTTCTGTCCGTATTATCCTGTAAACATCAGTAAAATTGGGAAAATGGAAGCCTTAGTTATATTTATGTAAAGTAACTGTAACTCATGCCATATAGGAAATATAACTCATGCCATCGCCATGCACTGATAATTACCCCATCTATTGCATTCACTCATGACATGATCTATAACATCACTGATAACATCACTGACGCATGCCATAATTGGTAATAAAACTGTGCCTGGCATGATTTGTAACTTAGGACATGAGTTACAATTACTTGACATTACACCACCCTACCACACACACACACACACACACAATTAGCTCCATAATTGTTATGGAGCAGTTTCTAATCTTGATATTATAAATAAAGGAATATGCAAAGGTGTTCATTAGTCCGAATACCTAAGAGAACTATCTGCATTAAGTTGGATACTGGCTCTCCGGCAAGTTCCCTCTCAGTAACTAAAGTCTATGCATGTCAATCCACCAAAAAACATTAACTCCTTTTATATTCTTCTCTACAATGAGTCTCTATGAAGGAAGGATAGGCTGTTCATCCCTGCATAGGAGGAGAAGGGAAATTATTGGAACTGGTCAAATCTAGGTGGAACCTTCTCCCACCTTTGTGAATCTACAATCTTTTTAAGTTTTCTATAAGCTGGGCATTTTGAGTATACATAGAGGGGCTGTAAGCCCATTCTTTTAGAGCACTCATGGAACAGGTACTAAAACTCTGCCAGAAGACGAATGGATTGCCCAAAGGAATCATCTGTACTGCTCTCCTGTGGTTGACCTGCTACTTGCTGCTGGGTGGCATAAAGGACTCCCTGGACTGTTTCTGTGCTTGTTGCCTTGCTGCCAGCTGGTCTCTGATTGGAACTCCATTTTACATGAATTGCTTTGTTAGGCTGACCTGCTATGAGCTACACTGCTGAAGGAACTGCCACTCTAACAAGTGAGTGTATGTGCTGTCCTGCTTGTCTACTACCCTAAGGGGCATATTTATACCTGCTTTGCGCTGAAATAGCATCATTTATTTTGATGCTAATTCAGCGCACACCAAACACCATATTTATATTTTGACGCTAGACCTGTCCAGCGTCACAATTTTTGTGTTAACGTAATTTTTTGGATGCATGAAACCTTACGTCAAGAAGATACAAGGTAGGTGTTCCTGTCCAAAAAATGACTCAAGCACCCTAGCACCGTATTTAACCACCTGGGCAAATGTGATGCACGGGTGGGAGGCGGACCCAAAAAATGATGTTAACTCTGATTTGCACCAAAATGTAATGCCTGGGTCAGGACAGGTATTAAAATGAGTCAGACACACCACTACTAAAGGAGCACACACAGAAGCAACATTACAACCCACAGGAGAAGATGGAGGTGATATTGATACAGCTTGCTAGACGGCGCAGAGGACAGGAACAACTCCTGCACACAACACCAAGACAACGCAGCCACCAAAGGCAACAGAGAAGGCAGGAGAGAATCTTCAGAACCAGGACAATCCTCCTTGGCCTCAGGAACCTGGACATTATTAGGACCTACAGACTCAACCAGCAAGCCATACTACACTGCTGCACCACACTGAGAAACAAATTACCCCACACAATATACCACCTATGACAAAGCTGCTAGCTGTCCTGCACATTCAGGCAAGTGGCTCATTCCAATCTATAGGTGCCCTGGTTGTTGGTGACTCACAGCTGTCATTCTCTGCATTCCTGCCAAAGATGTTAAAAGCTATCATCTCCCTGACACCCTACCACATCAGCTTCCCCACAGCAGGAGAACAAACAGGGTTCTATTAAATCCATGGCTTTCTGCATGTGCTAGGTGCAATTGACTGCACCAATGTCTGGCTCATACCACCTGCAGCAACAGAGGACTTATGCCAGAATCACAAGCACATGGATTCCGTTAAGGTACAGGGCATAGTGGACCACTACAGAATATTCATAAACAGTTTGGCCAAGTATCCTGGGAGTGTCCATGACGCCTTCAAATTCTGGAAAAGCAGGATCAATGAACAATTTCAGGATGGACAATTTAGAAATGGCCTACTTGTGGGTAAGTCAACAAACCTAGTAAATGTACACACAACATACCAACCCTGTTGGACACACAAGACTTACTCCACTACAGTAACATATGGCCAAGTTAACACACATGTGCAGGTGATAACACATATGGACCGTGCTGCAGTACAGCACAATCAGTGCACAACACTAATACATATAGCCACATGTACGTAACACACCCACAACTTGACAGGCACACCACAGGAAGACAGATGCAGACATGTACCCTTAGACAACAGCATAACTACACCGACCACTACAAGTGGCCTCAGGTTGACCACTATGTACACATCACACACATTATACAAACACACAATAGCACAGACACATCAAGGGCATACACCATGTCCATGTCATGTAACTTCCAAATAGGCACAGATGTCTGAAGTCATGTTGTGCTAACCACTGCCAGAACAAATATCAAACACTACACAACTTGCACCAATACCTTCTGCATCTCATCAATATATATCTGACTTACCTGTAGTGTGCAGAGACAACTGCCTGACGCAGTGGCTCTCACAAATCAGAATACAAGATCAATCACCAACACATTCCTTTGTGCCAGATGTGTTAGAAGTGGAACCACAGTCCCTGTCGTGCAACCTCACATGCAACACTCACTGACTCACAACACCATCATGTCTCTACCAGATACAAGAAATGGCCTAACAGGGGGCAGAGATACAGTCAGACAGTGCAGATCATGGATGTCATAGTGGGACCCAGTAGGAGAAAAGAGGACATCACTGACCTCACATGCACTGTGCCAAGGGACACATTTCCCAAGTAGCTGAGCTCCATCCCAGAGCCTGCACTGTGCATGTGTCAACAGAATAAATGCACATTAATGTTTAGGAAGATAGGAGAGACACTGCTAGTTAAGTTGATCATCCTGTGACAATGGGATACACACCCTTGACACCTCAAGGCTGACACAAATATTAGCTGCCACTCAGGAACCCCAAGGGAACAATGTAATAGCCAACAGTTCCATATTCATGGCCTGCACTGTATGTACATCTTGGCAGATAACCATTTCATAAAAGCTTCAAGCCACATTGTAAATTGGCCACCCTCCCATGCTGTATGTAGCGTGGAAGTGGTGTGCAATGTTTTTCGCTGCAGGTCTGTCAACACAAGATACATAGCATGATGATGCAGACTCACATGTAGCTGTCCCCTAAAACCTGAGGAAGTGTCTACAACATATACCACCCCAGGGATGCTGTATGCAGGTAGCAAAAAGGAAGTAGTCTGTGCTAAGAACTCAGATGAATGTGGCACAAATTCATGCTGCACACTGCTGCACACACAGAAAGAGCCAATTGGCCTTTCAAAAAGTATATGTACAGGGCGGTGTACCATCCTGCACAGATACATCCACCTCCACAAGGCACCTAGCCAAGTACCCTGGTGCAGGGTAGGAAGTGTTGGTGCATGGCTATACATGAGCAACTGGAGCAGGGGACAACAAAGGTTTGCCAAGAACCTATCACACATGGGGCATTCTTGAATAGTTGAAATGTTGCAGGACAGTGCAGCCAATTTTGGAGACATGTAGTTCATTCTCACTAACCAATTTCAAAGGGCCATAGTGTCACACCTCATCTTCAATGACACATGTAAAAATGGATGGGATGTCCAGGCTCTGTAGTGCTACCATGTTGCCACCACATCTGACCACATTCTAGTGATAGCACACTGATACAAAGGTGCACTACACAACGTATGGTACATACATAATGACTATCAGTGTGGAATCCAAATCATATGTTCCATGTCTTTGAGCCAAACACAAGATTGTCATGTCCAACAACCTAGTGCTATAAAAACATTACACAAGGATAGGAACTCACACAAAACCAGAAATAGGAATGAGCCACAATCAACTCAATATCAACTTCCATGCTACATGACATACCTGTTGCAAGACCTAACAACAAATTACTCCTTTGACCTTTTCCAGCGGATCAGGGTTATGGCATACAGCCTTGGATAATTACCCCATTTCCCAACCCAAGCACAGCAGCAGAGCATGCATATAATGAGAGAGAGACATCGGAGGACACAGACTATTGTGGAGAGGACATTTGACATCCTGAGGTCCAGATTCAGGTGCCTGGATATCACAGGAGGCAGCCACCTATATGGCCCACACATGGTCTGAAAGATAATAATGAAATGTCCCATCCTGAACAACATATGTGTGTGGATGAACGTCCCCTTATATGAGCAGGTAGATGACCTGCCTGAGGAAGAGAAGGAGGTAGGTGGAGAAGACAATGAGGGCGAACAGCACAACACAGGTGCTGGAATACGCCACAGTCTGCACTTTGTTGATAACTTCTTCACTCAATAATCACATACCTCACCTTGTAGATTTAGTCAATTACCACCTCACTTATTCACACGATCTGTCTTTGGTGTCTTCAATCTCTTAAACATATACCTTAGGATTATGATTAACACAATGTGAGGCCCCCCTCGCTCAAAGTTTTCCATTCACAAATCCAGTAAGTCAAAACTCAAGTGAGTAAAGTTCAAAAGAACGCAGTCTGAAATATCACGCCAATCTTTATAAAGTCCAATCCAATCCAGAAGTTTATTGGATCACATCTTCAAATTTACAGCATCCTTCAAGGAAAAACACTCCGAGCCAACACGTGTTTCGTCATGGGGAAGTCCTTTAGTCCCCAGCGACTTCTTCAGGGCTCTTATATATTCTGGCTTGCGCTGCGCTTCCTGTTACAGCCACTTCCTGACGGACCCCGAGTGGAGCCAGCATCCCTGGCCGCCTGTCCCTTACCCCGAGGGGAGCACCGTACGATCACCGCAGCACAAGCCAGGGGCGTGTGGCACCATGCTGAAGAAAGGGGACAAGAAGGACGAGGAGTCCGATATGTTGGTGTACTGAGCAGTAATAATAAGAACATTACCTACCTTTGAAGTAACTTTAAAGTTTTGGGAATTGGGAATATATAAGAGCCCTGAAGAAGTCGCTGGGGACTAAAGGACTTCCCCATGACGAAACACGTCTTGGCTCGGAGAGTTTTTCCTTGAAGGATGCTGTAAATTTGAAGATGTGATCCAATAAACTTCTGGATTAGATTGGACTTTATAAAGATTGGCGTGATATTTCAGACTGCGTTCTTTTGAACTTTACTCACTTGAGTTTTGACTTACTGGATTTGTGAATAGAAAACTTTGGGCGAGGGGGGCCTCACATTGTGTTAAGTATTGTTGGGTTCATTTTGAACCTCGAAGGGATGGGTGTTTTCCCTTGTGTAGACAACCCTTACTGTTATAATTGGCCAATTAGTGTCCTGAGCGCCAGTAGTCCCCTGTTATTACACCCCATTTCACTTATTTACCTTAGGATTATGAGTCTAACCTCAGGGAGCAAGTCACAAACACTAATCTGAAGAGTACTGTAACAACATCATATGTGAAGTGAAAGAGTAAACTGCTACCATCACACACATTACAATTAGCCTCATCACTTGAATGTAACAACTGATGGACACAGTCTATGGACCACTACATATTCATAACATCCACGTTGCCAACTTGAACAACAATAGATCATCACACACAACAACAACATGTCCAAATAGAAGGTAAACAAGAGGGACACACATGAGGCAGTGGATATCAAAATACGGTAAGACTCTAAGGGGCATATTTATACTCCGTTTGCACCGGATTTGCGTCGTTTTTATTGATGCAAATTCGACGCAAAACGAAGTCCATATTTATTCTCTGGCGTTAGACGCGTCTAGCGCCAAAGTTCATGGAGTTTGCGTCATTTTTTTGCGTGGACACCTACTTTGCGTTAATGATATGCAAGGTAGGCGTTCCCGTCTAAAAAATGACTCCGAGGCATGTGCGCCGTATTTACACTCCTGGGCAAAAATGACGCCCGGGAGTGGGCGGGTCAAAAAAAATGACATCCAGCCGCTTTTGCGTCGTTTTTTAGCGCCTGGTCAGGGCAGGCGTTAAGGGACCTGTGGGCTCGGAAGGAGCCCAGAGGTGCCCTCCCATGCCCCCAGGGACACCCCCTGTCACCCTTGCCCACCCCAGGAGGACGCCCAAGGATGGAGGGACCCATCCCAGGGAACTTAAGGTAAGTTCAGGTAAGTATTTTTTTTTTTTTGTGGCATAGGGGGGCCTGATTTGTGCCCCCCTACATGCCACTATGCCCAATGACCATGCCAAGGGGACAAGTCCCCTGGGCATGGCCATTGGGCAAGGGGGCATGACTCCTGTCTTTGCTAAGACAGGAGTCATTTTAATGGGGGTTGGGAGTAAAAAAAAATGGCGCAAATCGGGTTGAGGCGAAAATTTTGCCTCAGCCTGACTTGACCCATTTTTTTACGCCCAAGCTCCATATTCCCCTACGCCGGCGCTGCCTGGTGTACGTCATTTTTTTTGACGCACACCAGGCAGCTCCGCCGGCTAACGTCATTGAATAAATACGGCGCCCGCATGGCGCGTCAGAATGGCGTTAGATTTTTTGACGCACAACTGCGTTGGCGCAGTTGTGCGTCGAAAATTATAAATATGGCCCTAATTTGTTAACAGGGCACTAACACAACTCACTGTGAGAGTTGCAATGGCTGCATGAAGCATGTGTGACAAGGGGTGGACATCACTGGTGACAATGCCCAACATGATTAGGCCAGGTATGACAAGCAATGGGAGAAATGGATCCTGTGCAATACATCCATGGAAATCACTCCTGCCACTGCCATGGGGCCCTTCCCTGTCACAGGGTACACATGACCTCACACTTTTGACGGACACATCTGTGGAATGCAAATCAGAATGGATGAGAACATTTGCAGCTAGGGCTGCAGGTCCACCACAAAATAATTTTTAATGCAATGCAAAATGTCATGAATTTCAACTGAAGACCGCCAACACACCGCCACGGCCGCGGAATCCCGCCACAGCTATTACGACCCACAGCTCAGAATCCGCCAAAATCCAGACACCCACACAAGTCCGCCACACCAAAGGTCAGTGATAAACTGGCAATAACAAAACCTCCACCATCACGCCAACAGGAATACGCCCACACTATCACGACACACAAATCCACACAGCGGTCCTTCAACCACGGTATTCCTTTGGCGGTACACATCGCCGCGCTCAAAATACACACACACCTACAAAACACAACCACATTGGACAAATCGAAATACACACACCTGATACTCATACACACACCACTCCCACACACCCAATCCAATATAAAACACACACCCACATCACCCACAAACCCTTATGACCAGAATTGCGACAGAAGGCCAGAGAGAGACACCACCATCAACAAACTAGCATCCACAGGCACTCAACACCATCACTCACACAACATCCATGCACCTCACACAACACACACAAACACATCCCCTCACATATCACAGCACACACTACCTCACACATCACCCACACCACCCCCTGGCACCGCAAAGACACCCCAAGTTTTCTGAGGAGGAGCTCAGGGTCATGGTGGACGAAATCATCGGGGTAGAGCCACAGCTATTCGGATCACAGGTGCAGCACACCTCCATAGCTAGGAAGATGGAGCTATGACGCAGAATCGTGGACAGGGTCAACGCAGTGGGACAGCATCCAAGAACACGGGACGACATCAGGAAGAGGTGGAACGACGTACGGGGAAAGGGGCGTTCCGTGGTCTCAAGACATCAGATTGCAGTTCAGAGGACTGGCGGCAGACCCCCACTTCCTCCCCACAACTAACAACACGGGAGGAGCAGGTCTTGACTAAACTGCATCCTGAGGGCCTCGCAGGAGTAGCTGGAGCAATGGGCTTTGGTAAGTCAATTCTTAAATACCATATCCCCCACCCTACCTGCATGCTATCACATACCCCCACCCTTACCCCCATCACTCCAACACCTCACATATGTCCCACTATCACAAACCACCCCTCCCAACACCAAGCCCTGCATGCAACAACAAAGCATGGACACCCATCACCAAAGCATGTCCACTACGGATACCCAGAGAGACCCAAAACAATTATCACACAATGTCCTACACAATAATGTATGACTGGGGTACAGGGTCACCCACCCATTGCACACGATGGCACACACAGATGCAATAATCATGCCTTCACTCCCCTGCAGGACCCCTACCCAACGTCACCGGATGGGAGGTTCCAGAGATGTCCACCCCCCACAGAAGAGGCCCACAGTGATGACAGCAGCTCTGTCCAACTGGATCTAGATGACCAGCCCGGCCCATCTGGGACCTCAGACAGTCGGTTCCCCTGACACAGTCACAAGCCACCACAGAGCCTCCCCCCTCAGGAAACACCAGCACAGCACCCACCCAGCGGGCCCATACCTCTGTCCCTAGGACACGTCAAGCAGCAGTGTGTCCCCCACTACAGGGAACCCAGGCCAACCCACCAACCCAAGAACAGCAGGGACCTGGGGGCAGTGGCAGTGGGCACACGCTTCAGGGGACAGAGGCACAGGAAAACCGGGGAACTGGGAGGTCTGCTGTGCGATAGAGGGAGGACAGGCCCAGGGAACCCACTCTCCAAGAGGCCCTCTCCAACATCATGGGAGCGTACCATCTTTCCCAGGAGACAATGGCAACGGTACTGGGCAGGTTTCATGAGACCCAGCGGCTGCAGGAGGAACAGTATTTGGGGATCAGGGAGGAACTCAAGTCCATCAACACCACCCTGGTCACCATTGTAGGGGTGCTGAAGGACCTTGTGAACACCAGGAGGGACACTGTGGCACAACAAGGGGCCCCTGACACTAGCCTGGGCGATGAACTGCCCACCACCTTCACCGGCGCTAGAGGACAGGAGGCACCGCCACAGGACCACAACACCAGCACCCCACCCCCTGCAGATGGAGAACCACCCCGCAAATTGTCCCTGAGATCCAGCACAAAGACGGAGAGCAATGCCAAGACCCCCGCCAAGAAATGAGACCACCCTAAATGTCCTCCTTCTGTCCCACTTTGTCACCCTGTCCATTCTTAAACTGCCCTAGCTCCACTTCCTATGCCCCTTTGAACAATGCACCTTTGAGACTAATAACTGGACAATGCCAAGGACATTCCTCCACCATCACCGCTGACCATTTTACAACCCCCTCCACTATTTTGCACTTAAATAAACACCCTTGAATCACAAAACAATCTGGAGTCAGTCTGTACTTTCACAAATGTGTATTTGCAATAACTGAGGAAAATAGCAATGTCCATTGTATTATCAACATACCTATGTCACACAGCTCTAGTCCATGAGGTATCATAGCAGAGGTCACACAGTGGGACCCACATCTGTGAAATGGAAAGGCAAAGTGACAGGTCAGGGTCCATACACTGGGTGAAAGTGACAGACATATGATAGGTCTAACAATTTTATCAGATGTAGGAGGCACTGATGTCTTCTTACGTGTGTCTCAGTGGAAGTATTGCTGGATCATGTTGTTCCTGTTGTCGATATCCTCTTCTTCTGCCTCCTCTTCTTCACTGTCCACAGTCTCCACAGCTCCCACAAGACCTCCTTCTGGACCATCCTCCTGCAGAAAAGGCACCTGTCGTCGCAAAGCCAAGTTGTGCAGCATACAGCAGGCCACGATGATCTGGCACACCTTCTTTGGTGAGTAGTAGAGAGAACCACCTGTCATATGGAGGCACTGGAACCTGGCCTTCAGGAGGCCGAAGGTCCTTTCTGTCACTCTCCTAGTTCGCCCATGTGCCTCATTTTAGCGTTCCTCTGCCCTTGTCCTGGGATTTCTCACTGGGGTCTTTAGCCATGACAAGTTTGGGTAACCAGAGTCACCTGCAAATATCGAGGGACAACTGTTAGACACACACTAACCCTTAGGGACAAACCCAGACAACTATTCACAGGGTATAGGGTCCTTGTACTCACCTATTCGCCACACACGGTGCCTCTCGAGTTGCCCCATCACATAAGGGATGCTGCTATTCCTCAGAATGTAAGCGTCATGCACTGAGCCTGCAAACTTTGCTTTCACATGGGAGATGTACTGGTCGGCCAAACACACCATCTGCACATTCATTGAATGATAGCTCTTCCGGTTTCTGTACACCTGTTCACTCCTGCGGGGGGACCAAGGCCACATGTGTCCCGTCAATGGCACCTATGATGTTGGTGATATGTCCCAGGGCATAGAAGTCACCTTTTACTGTAGGCAAATCCTCCACCTGAGGGAAAATGATGAAGTTCTGCATGTGTTTCAGCAGGGCAGACAACACTCTGGACAACACGTTTGAGAACATAGGCTCAGACATCCCTGATGCTGTGGCCACTGTTGTTTGAAAATACCCACTTGCCAGGAAATGGAGTACTGACAGGACCTGCACTAGAGGGGGGATTCCTGTGGGATGGGGGATAGCTGACATCAGGTCTGGCTCCAACTGGGCACACAGATCCTGGATTGTGGCACGATCAAGTCTGTAGGTGACTATTACATGTCTCTCTTCCATTGTCGACAGGTCCACCAGCGGTCTGTACACCTGAGGATGCCGCCATCTCCTCACCTGCCCCAGCGGACATGCCCTATGGAGGAGAACAGCGAGCACAGAGTCAGCCAACACTGAGGTAGTAAAATAACAATTTTATTGCACACATTTTTCAATCCGCTATGTGCCTGTCTTTGTGTGTATGCAAGGCCTAAATATGTGTGATGCATTTAAAATTAATGCCAGGTGGCCCCCTGAAATGGCGGCTGCCTGACCTGTAATGTGGGACAAGGGGATATGAGGTAACTGCGCTGGCGTTGTACACCGTCGCAGTAGGCGGTTGAAGACCACGGTGCAATCCTGCATTGGTTACCATTGGGCCCTATGGATCCCAGGAGCCAATGACGATGTACGCCGGTGGTGATGGTACGCAGCGCCGTGGACGGGACCGCCATTTTCTGTCTGTTCACTCACTTGATACCTGATCTTTGACAGGAGAGGACCTACACTGCAAGTGTTGCTGTGACCACAGTCTGGAAGTGACGATGGCACATGTGTCTGGGGAAAGGGCCCCTGCCTTCACATCGGAGGAGTTGGATAAACTAGTGGATGGGGTCCTCCCCCAGTACACGCTACTCTACGGTCCTCCAAACAAACAGGTGAGTACACTGTGAGCATGCTGTATGGGCAATGCCTGTTTGGAGTGGTGTGGATGGAAGATATGGGGGGGGATGAGGCCTGCATGATCGGACGGTGAGTGTATGTACGTCAGGCAAAGGTGGGAACGTAGGACAATGACTGTGCCGGTCTGGACGGTTAAAGTGTTTCCTTTACCCCTGTACTATTCCTCTAGGTCAGCACCCACCAGAAGAAGGATATTTGGCGTGCCATCGCCAAGGACGTCCGGACCCTGGGGTCCACCACAGACGGAGCACCCACTGCCGTAAAAGATGGGAGGACATTCGCCGCTGGAGCAAGAAGACAGTGGAGGCCCAACTGGGGATGGCCTCCCAACGTGGGAGGGGTGCCCGTCGCACCATGACCCCCCTGATGTTCTGGATCCTGGCGGTGGTGTAATCCGGAGTTGGATGGGCGCTTGAGGGCATCACAGCAGCCACAAGGCGGTGAGTACCGTCACATCCATCTGACTCTGCGCGCATTGGAGGTGTCTGGGTGGGGGAGGTGGGCAGTGGGTTCCCAAAGGCTAGGGCGAGCTTTGTAGGCAAGGACCCTTTGTGAGGCAGGCTAAGTGGCACCCCAAACCCACCAGTGGTGCGAGCCATCTACACCTAGCCAGGCTCTTGTGACTTCCATGTGTGTAGCAATCGGGCATAGGCCATGTATCCCATGTCCCTGTGATGAATTAGGGAACTCTAAGTGCATGGTGTAGTGCAGAGGGCTGCTGTGTCTGTGATGTTCGCCAACGGTATTGCATGCACTGAACATGTCTTTCTTCTTTCTTCCCCCCCCCTTTTTGTGGCCTCCCTGTTTCTTGTGTGCATTAGCATCATCAGGCGGAGGAGCAGTGCCACCGGAGCAGGAGGGAGCTGCATCCCACATGGCCCTGGAGGGCGAGACAATGGAGTCTGAAGTCACCAGTGGGACGGAGGACGAGGGATGCTCCACGGCGGGGACAGGAGTAGAGACCAGCGACACCGACTCCTCCTCTGATGGGAGATCCCTTGCGGTGGTGGGCCCCTCTGTGCCCCCGCATCTACAGGTACAGCCGCCACCCCCCTACCAGCACTGCCCTCCCAGCAGCCCCTCAGCGTGTATCCCGTGGCCGCTCACCCAGGAGGGTGTGCATTTCCTTCGCCCCAGGCACCTCAGGCCCTGCCCCAGTCAGCCCTGCTGCCCTCAGTGAGGAGGCCATTGACCTCCTGAGATCCCTCACTGTTGGGTAGTCTACCATTCTGAATGCCATCCAGGGTGGAGAGAGGCAGTTGCAACAGACAAATACATACCTGGAGGGCATTCATTCTGGTCAGGCAGCCCAACAGCGAGCATTTCAGGCTCTGGCCTCAGCACTGATGACAGCCATTGTCCCTGTGTCCAGCCTCCCCCCTCCAACTTCCTCCACCCAGACCCAATACCCAGTACCTCAGCCTATCCCAAGCATACCATCAGACCAACATGCACACACCTCAACACACAAGCGTGGCTCTGGCAAACATAAGCACCACACATCCCACAGGCACTCACACAAGCATCATACCCATACATCCACTGCCTCCACTGTGTTACCCTCCTCCACGTCTCACTCCTCCCTCCCTGTCACGTCTCCACTCACACCTGCACTACATCTTCAGCCACTACCTCCATCACTAGCACGCCCATCACCACACACCGCTCACGTGCACTCACCACCCCACTACCATTCACACATCCCCTGTGTCCTCTCCCTGTGTGTCTGTGAGCCCTCCTCCCAAAGTAAACAAACGCAGGCACACACCCGCCCAGCAGCCATCCACCTCACGACAACCTCCAGCCCATGCACCTTCACCCAAAGTCAGCAAATGAACACCTCCTACAACCACTACCTCTTCCTTCACTCCCAAACCCCCTACATCTACCCGTCTCAGTGTGTCTAAAAAACTTTTCCTGTCAAACCTTGACCTCTTCCCGTCACCTCCCCCACCCCGTCCGTCCCCTAGGGCCCGCCTTTCCAGGCCCCAACCCAGCACCTCAGCCACCACATCACCGGGCACAGTGGTGCCAGCAATAGCCGGATTTTGGAGTTCGCCAAGCAACAGGGCTGCCAGTTTCCCAAGGAGCGAGGCCAAGGACATTCTCCCACCTCCAAAACAGAAAAAGTTGCCCACATCCCGGAGGGAGAAGGCCAAAACACCTGCCACCAAGGGCTCAGGCAAGACAATTGTTGGAAGTGTTGGAAGTGGCAAGACAGCTGCGCCACCAACCAAGGTGGGGAAGGGCCTGAAAAAGAAAGGCAAGTCAACGTCGCCGCCAACCTGCACGGCGGACAAGACCGCATATGGCACCGCCACATGCACTGCCGCCACGGACACCGCCGCCAGCACCCAAGATACTAAGCCCTTCACCAGCACCGCAGTCAGTGAGCCCGCCACCAGCACCACCGCTACTGACACCGCCGCCAGCACTGCAGTCAGTGAGCCTGCCACCAGCACCTCCGCTACTGACACCGCCGCCAGCACCACGGTCAGTGAGCCCGCCAACAGCACCGCCGCTACTGACACCGCCGCCAGCACGGCAGTCAGTACGGCCGCCACCAGTACCGCCGTCACAATGACTGCCGCAAGCACCGCCGCTACTGACCCCGCCGCCAGCACCACCAGCGGCCCGCAACATCCTGAGCCAATGGCACCACCGCAGACATGGCTGCCATCCCCAGTGGTCATTCGTACGAGGCTGGTGGTCAGTTCCAGGGGCCTGGGCAACTTGCATAGTGCACCACCATCAGTGGAGTGTCACATCCACTACCTCAGTCCTTGGCAGGATGAAGCACTCTGGGCACAAAGTCCCCTCCAGAACCAGTGGAGATTTGCATCCACTACCTCAGTCCTTGGCAGGATGAAGCACTCTGGGCACAATGCCCCCTCCAGAACCAGTGGAGACGGTTATCCACTTGAGAGACTGTGGCTTTGCACTCCCCAGGATAAAGCAGTGGGCAAACCACCCACTGGAGAGACTTGAGAGACTGTGGCTTTGCACTCCCCAGGATAAAGCAGTGGGCAAACCACCCACTGGAGAGACTTGAGAGACTGGGCTTTGCACTCCCCAGGATACAGCAGTGGGCAACACACCCACTGGAGAGACTTGAGAGACAGTGGGTTTGCACTCCCCAGGATACATCAATGGGCATGGTGCCCCCCTCATGGAGCTGGCGTCTTACACTCATCTGGCTGAGGTGCCCCCCCTTCCCTTCCCACTGAGGTACCTGTTTTATTTCGATCTGATGCCCCTGCAGTGTTCTCTCCGTTTCCATCGGGTATCGATTGTGGACCTCGCCCATGCATTTTGGGCCCAGTGGTCCACGGACTATATAGGTGCAATACCTGGATTTGAATTCTTGGTGTACATAATTGTTTATAGTGTATATATATTTTTGGCTAATGGATTTTTCTTGATTACAATAGTTACACTCATTTCATTTTGTCCTTGCGTTCTTCCAGGTGTGTGGGGGGGGGGGGTTATGTAATGTTGCTGCATGTATATGTGTGTATGTTGTTGTGGGTGGGGGTGGAGGTGTTGCATGTTGCTTGTGTGTGTCACTCTCTTTTCCCTCCCCCCTCCTCTGTGTTATAGGTGCAGTACTCACCGTGGTCGTCGCCGCCATCGGTCGTGCTCCTGGTAGAGGAGGGGTGTGCAGGGGTGTGTAGAGGTGAGTGTTTTCCCTTCCAAGTCCTGTTTCCGCTCTGTTTTTGTTCACATTGAATCCGCCCTGGAAAAGGTGGCGGATTGGCCTGTCATAATAGTGTGGGCGGTACATTGTCTTCCGCCTGTCTGTTGGCGGTGACCGCCATGCTGTTTGTTTGTATCACTGTGGCAGTCGGAGTGTTAAAGTGGCTGTCTATGTTGGCGGTTTCCACCACGGTCATAATTCAATTCAGTTTTACCGCCGCTTTAACACCGACCGCCAGGGTTGTAATGAGGGCCTATATGTTTGGAATGTAGGCAGAATGTGTCAATCACATTCACAGTAAGTAACAAATATGTACACATATCCAGCATATGTGTAGTCCATACACATGTCATCCATATACTCAAGAGCCACATATGGAGACATTTGTCGACTAACAGTTGCCAGATTGCATTTATCAGCCATCATCAACATTGCCTGAGTTGTGCATGTTGTCTCAAATGTGATGCTCTATAACACACAGCACAGAAGTTAACACAATTCACAATCACATACCATGGCTCTTGCATAGTACTGACTGCCATACATATATGGATACACTGTTGTCACACATACATACAAATGCATGACGTGTACACATTTGCAAGTTGTTGATTCTGTAACACACACATTGGTGTAACAGACCAATCACACACAAATCACATTGTTAAATGGACTACCACATGTGGCCATACACAGAATGCCAAACTACAGCCCTGCCCATTCAACTATTATGTTGATACAGGGTGCATCCATTAACAATTGACAAAATCACGCAATCAGGAACTGAGTCAAAACAAATTACGCAAATACATCGAAAACATCCGCAAATGCAAAGTACATGGCCCATGGGCCCTTAGCGTGATTTACTCCTCCTACACTTTTCAATGCTAATTACTGTAAAATATATGCATAAAAGTAATGCATCATTATAAAAAGACGCACAAAATTAATGCGTCTGAAAAAAAATCACCAAATATCAGATGCGCCAAAAAATTCACGCATAACAGAAAACGTGACGTAAGTGCACAGGAAGTGATGTAATAGGATATCCTGTTTACAGGCATGGTATAGTGAGTGTACTTTCAATTTCGATGTACAGTCTGTGCCTCTTTTGACTGTGTGGTTGTCTTGGAGTTGGTGGTGTCTTCTTGCTCTTTTTTGTATCTTGTGGTGTCCCTGCTCTTTTGCTTTCTGTTGTATTTGATTGTTATTTGTCCCAGTGTCTGTGAATTTGTGCGTCAACTATATTTTACTTTGGACCTGTGTTGTGATGTGTCTGTGGTTAGTTATTTTTTGGGTGTTAAGTTTCCTTTCCTTATTTCTGTTTATTACTATGACATTTTACTTTTCATCTGTACCCTAGTGCAACGTCTGTTAGGGGGAGGCAGGCCAGAATGGGGGAGGAGGAGCTGGGAGGCTTTGTGTGGCTGGTAGCCTACTACCTCCCATTGATGATGAAAATCAGTGGCCGTGTGATCCAGGGCTACCATACGGAAGTAAGGCGGCTGTGGTAGGACAAGGTGCTCCACCACCTGAAAAGAAGGTGTACCACAGCAGTCACAACGACCTCCAGCTCAACCATCGCTGGGCTGATCTGGCGGTCAGGGAGCAGGATCTTCTGGACCATCTTGGTGTGGTGATTGGTGGTCCTGTTGGTGAGTCTGCCAATGGCAAACTAATTACTGTTCACCGCACTTGAATGGCAGTAGCAGATGTGTTGGCGTGCTGCATGCAGTGCTTGTGGACAGGTTGCATTCAACCAGAATGAAGTGTCACTGTGCCTGTATAGACATGGGCTTCACATATCCTACCATTTTACCAATGCAAGTCAGATGTTAGGTGAGTCATGCACATCCATCACTAAGTCACACATTTCAGGGGCCATGGCAAGATCTGTGCCCCAGCATTGTGTCATGTATGATAAGCCAAGATACCGCTAGCATACTATATGTAAGTGGATTGTGATAACAAAGTATGACAATCCATGTATGGTGCAACATTGTCATATTTTCACGTACATCATTCCTGCCATTATGTTTACAAAGGGGGCATACCCGCCTTAGGGGGCACTGGCAATGGAGCATTTGTTGCCATCACCCACCTGTGACACATCAGACATGGATTACTCAATGCTTGAAAATTGCAGACTAAAATTTAGCCGCTTGTCCTCCACAAAGTGCCTCTGTGTGCCTTGCAGGACAAGCCAGAATAAGTGAGTCAGTTGTCTTGCAGAGCACAAGGATAGTGTCAGTTATCTGTCACCCAACTCTCCCTCATTCCATGGAGTTCTACCTTCTACAGTTTGGCCACAAATGGTTGTTGCAGGGTGTAGCAATACATGAGTCTCAGGTGCAGTGTAAGAGTGCAGAAGTATGTCTCTCACTCACCTGAGTGTCAGTCTCATTGTGAGTTTGCAGTGGTGTATCTGTTGCACTGTCCACAACCTGGCTAATTACCTCACTCCTCTGAAATGGAACATACTGCCATATGTTGTCCACTAGTAGTGACAGTGATGTGATACTAACCATGGTTTTCCAGCCATATCTTTCAGGTGGACCTGCCCCCTACACCATAGGTGAAGTGGCAAGATTTGAGGACCCAGATGTATCCAGTAAGTGTGATTTTGTCTGTCCTGTGTGCATGGTGCAACTTATTATTTACTCCACTTACGTGACACTTATATGGAATGTAATATGCATGCATGCAGGTCAAGTCCCATCATGTGCTGGCGTGGTAATGGGTGTGTGAGGAATGGTATTGGCTGATCAGGTACTGATGGGTATCTACACCTGGAAACATTAATGTAGAAATGATAGACCTATGGATACTAGCTTCATTTTTGTCATCACCTAACATATGGTCCACTCCCTGACTCCATGTATGAGTGGGCATACATTGGTGGATGGCCTGAACAGTTGAGATGTTGATCTGCATGGCCATACCACTTGAGGCACAGGGGGTGGGAACAACAAATTTGTAGATAGATGTGATGGTCACAGTGTAGGTGACAGTCATTTTGATCAGGCTTGCATGTGTACCTGAACCCTTATGGTTACGAACTGCATCCCATACTCCGAATAACAGTTGCGAGTTTCTGGTGATGTATGTTAGAAAATGTGACTCAGATGATGAAGAATAATGGCCCTGATACTGATGGTTGCCTGTCTCATTTTAACAGCTTTCAACATGAATAACGAACAACTCTGTGCCTTTCAAAAGAGGGCAGTGCGCTTTAGGCACATATTGTCAGTGGAATCAGGGATCCACTGGTGAGTGCCGGGCATTCAGCCATTGGAACCCACACTGCCCACACAGGCTGGACCAAGCATGACAGCTTTGCAGGAGTCTACAGCTGCCAACGTAATTATTGCTCCAGCTGCTGCACCCTCTACTACCATCCCACAGCCAACCACACCTGCTGCCATGGACATGAGTGCCACCACAGATTTACAGAGGGATGTACAACAAGTCCTCAAAAAGTTGGACTCCATTAAAAAGGAGGTGGCAAAAAATACTAATGTCCTCAAGAACATTAAGAGAAGACTGAAAATGGCCAACCTCTGAATGGCATGATGTCACTCCTCCCAAGTTCACTCCCCTCCCTTCTCTTTTTTACAAGGATTTTTGTGGGTATTAAGGGGTTCGTTGTAGCTTAGAATAGGTTAGTGGGTAAATTAGGATAAGTAGAGTTAGGGGTGGTTTTTCTACTTTTCATGTTTTACTATGTGGGTGTGTAGGGGGGTATGATGTTGGGGCTTTTATGTGTTTATTAAAAAAAAACTAAAATACCAAAAAAACTATAGATTTTTAGTCGTAGTTAGTAAATGTGTAGTTTAGTGTATTTAGGGTAGTAGTTAGGGTCCGTTGTGAGTTATGTATAGTTAGGATAGGTTAGGTTAGGATCGGTGTTAATAATATTTTTTACTCATTACCATAATAAATAATATTGGGTACCCTATTACTTCATGTGTCATATGCTTGGGTCTCAGGGTCTACCCATGGATGTACAATGAAAATTGTGTGTTGTCCTAGGGACTCCGTCCTGCATCCAAAAGCCTCTCTTGACATGTTCAACACCTCCTTATGACTGATCTGTCATATTGACTGCACCAACACATCTACTTACCTATGTACCTGCCAACCAGTGTATCCACCACTCAAGTTGACTATGTTGACAATGTGTAGGACAGGGAGGGGTGGGAATTCAGCTGACATTGTATGGGTTGTGTTTTGGAAATTTGGGCCCTGTGGGACATTTGACAACATCCCACATTTCATTCCTATCCTGCTAAACTGACCAGTGGCAATAGTAGATGAGGTTGAGTCCCTCTGTTTCACACCAATGTGTTCTACTGGTACTCCCAGCTGATGATATTGCCAGATTACTGTTTCACACCCATTCCTGTAGTATGTAGTGGGTGTAGCATACATGCGTTCAACATGTTTCACATATTCAGTGAATTGCTTGTAAGCATGAGACCGACATCAACGTACAACATGTAGGTACCATGTGCATAGATATGTACCCACATATTCATGCACTCTTGCACTGACACTCTGTGACTTGAGACATGTTACACACATCACAAATCCTAGGC
The DNA here is from genome assembly GCF_031143425.1 of Pleurodeles waltl. Classification (NCBI taxonomy): domain Eukaryota; kingdom Metazoa; phylum Chordata; class Amphibia; order Caudata; family Salamandridae; genus Pleurodeles; species Pleurodeles waltl. The sequence goes on from NC_090437.1 coordinate 753,555,529, forward strand.
ATACAGCCAGCATGTTTATGTGTGTTTATGTGTTTCTGTGTGTCACAACACATATAAACATGCTGGCTGTGTAGGTGGTGTTTATTAACAATTGTAATAGTAATAAATGTACACAATGCCCTGGTCTGTGACCCCATTAGCAGAATCCACCCAATTGTGACACAACACAAGTCCAGGGTTGAGGGACATGTCATGGGACATGTTTGGGTAAAGTGTCTTTCAGTGCAGGGGAACATAAATTGCCAATTGAAAAGTTAGAGACAATTGCAGTCCATAGCAGAAAGGTCAACAGTGTGTTGAGGAAGTGTATATCTGTAACAGTGCTAACACTAGCATGATATCAAGCACAAGACAAAGGAAAACACTGCCCATGTGGCATGGGCTGGTGTTACCAGGAACTCCTATGGGTGAAGATGATCTGTTCCGCATCTTCATCCTCTGATGTGTGTGGTGTCTCCTCTACTCTTGATGGTGGTAGTGGGAAGGTAGAGGGGCCACATACTCTTCAGTGGTTGCAGATGTGGATTCCCAATTCCCAGCAGATGTCATCTGTGGCACTACATATGGCATCACTGCAGCAAAGAGGAGCTGCTGTTTTTTAAGTACAGATGCACCATACCTGTGGTAGGCAGCCATGTCTGTCCTGTGGGAAACCATTTCCCGGTGCATGGAGTCCATTTTGTCCTCAAGCACGCTATTGCCAGTTTGGGAGGGCAGTTGTTGTGGCCTCTCCCTCATGGCAGAAGCTATGTCCCTGAGACACTCCTGGACTCCAATCATTGAGGAGTGTGTGCGTTAGTTGGCTGCAGTCTGTTCTGACCATGCACGTCCGCATCCTCTCAAGGCTGTCTGCCATAATTTGCATCTCCACCCACATCTTCTTAGCCAGATCCCGCTGGACTCCTACCACTGTTCTCTCACAGCTGGTGCCTGGGTCCTCAGAGTCCTCTGCTGGGTCGGTGCTGGCAGGTAGCACTATTGGAGTGCTAAGTGGGACATGTGGGATGTCTGCTACTTCAATACTTCTCCTTGCGACTGTCGGTGGTGCCTGCAGGTTTCAAAGGACTTCTTGGAGGGTCTCTAGGCTGATATCTGCCAGTTGGTCATCCAGGTCATTAGGGTATTCCAGGACAGGCAGATCCGCAGGCGAGCCATCATCTTCTGCAACGAGATGGTGTAAAATCAGTCTATCTGTGTTGTGGCATTTGACACGTCACGTCACTGACTTGATTGTTGAGGATCATTGTCATATTAGGCCCATGTTTATGTAAATGTGGTGTAGCACAGTGGTGTGCAACAATAATCAGCACTGCGCTGCGCCGCTTTGGTAAAACAAGGATGCACCATATGTAAGTGAATTTGGGGCACCCCTGTGTTGTCCCCCGTGCTGGTGCAAGAACCGTCTGCCAGCATCAACGCAGGCATCCTTGCACCATCGTGCAAGGATGTATGCGTTGAGGGGATTCACTATTTATGCGCATGAAGGTGTCCCTTCCTGCACATCAACAATCACTAATGGCGCTTTGGCACTTATGTGTGAGCTGTAGAATGAAGCACACACAGAAGAGCCAAATTATCATTTACATATGATTGTTTATGTGCATGAAGGAACACCTTTATGCTCGTAAACAATCATTTCTGGCATTTTGCTCTTCCTATGCATGCTGCAGAATGCAGCACACATTATAAAAGCAGAAAAGGGGTAGGTATAAATGTATTTCTCCCCGTTGCACCATGCTAATACAACCCTCGGGGCTGGTGTTACAGTTTTGGCCCTACCGCAAGTTGACAATATTCTATTTATCTGAGGCAGCATCAAAATGTAATGGTTGTTGCTGTGGCATGCCCACAACAACACCCATTGCAATACCTTCCACGCACAGTCATGATCAGGAGGGTACGTATTTACAAGGTGACATAAAGCCAAAGAAAGTGGTTTAACGCTACCTTGTCATTACGGTGCAGTGCTTAGTGCCACAGGAGCATCACTGAAAGTGACGCTCCTCTGGTGCTAGGGCCCATGATGCACCTCTTAGTTCCAAAGGATTGTTCCAGTACATCATAGCTGCAGTCTAGAGCCCTGTGCCCCACCTGCATGTCACATGAATGGAAGCCCAGTTGTCAAAATTGGCTGCGTCATATCTTCTATGTGTGTTGTCTATCCTTAGTGTGGCTTGACACCCTCTTATCTTGCTCATGCCACAGCACCACACATAGCTATTTTCACTTGTCACAGTCTTACATGTTTCACATACACCCATGATGTGCTGAGACCTTGCACCACCCCAGGGATGGCATAACCGAGACACTGTGCTCTTGTTGCCATTGATGGCTCCCCATGTTGTCATTTGTGTTTGTGTGCTACATTGCATCGCACTAATGGACCTGCCAGAGTTCAATTTCAACTCATGGCTGTGTAGGTTGTTTGCCTCACTAAACACCTATGTCCTCCCCATCCTTGCAATATGATACATGAGGGCAGCATGGTGACAGTACAGCTCAAGTGACAAAAGCACAGGGTTGAACCCAGGGATGGGCAATATGGATATGAAATTTCTGCTGTGTACACCATTCTGTATGAGACAGTGCCTGATGGTAAATGTGTCTATGGACATAGCCAATTCACAGGAATTGTACTTAGGTCAGGGCCAGAGTCAAGTTCATATTTAGTTTAGTAAGTGCCCCCACAGAGCTACCATGTGCAGACAGATTTCCAGCTGCCATCCCAACGTGTGACTCATACTGCCAAGTGCAAAGGGTACACTGCACTGGCAGTCTTACCAGCACTGGGCTTGCCCATGCACTTTCCCACGCTTGTTGATGTAGAATTATCCGCCAATATGTACTCAGCCATACCCAATGTGTTGTATGTGTGTGTTCATTTCCCCATTCCCATGTGTCTGACATGGTTGTGTCCAAATAGTTGTTGGCTCAGCCTGTAACTGTTGTGACCTACTGTTTGCTAGCTGTGGTACATATTTTCCATATTGGCACATTTCAGTTCAGCATCAATATGTGTGGTTGAACACAACTTCAGTTTAGTTGGTCTGGGTTGTGACATGTTACCATTGATACCGGTCCAGTCTGCTATTCCCCCAGCACCTGTTGAGTTAATTTTTCCATGCACCCCGGGGACACCCTGACTGTGTGATGTAGGGATGGCTGCCTCATGTGGAAGTGTTGTCTCATTGTGGTGGTTCTCCAGGGAGCATTAGTTTAGCTCACTGCCTGTGCCAATAGTGTGTGAAGAGCTCTTACTGGCCTAATTTCTTGTGTAGCCAGTTAGTGCCTGGCAAGAGCTTTATCTTTTTGTTTGGTGTGTAGTAAATAGAAAGTGTTTACCTCGCCCAGCTTTGCCTTGGATGAAACTGGCCGTTGTTACCATAACAGGACAGACCCAAAGGATCAGCCATTTCCTTGTGCCTGGTTTGGGCCATCCAGACCATTTACGCCAAGTTTCCTTCTTGGGGCGTTAGCAGGACAGTGGGGGCTTTTGGCCATCTCGGCATGTGGAATGCCTCACTCCTGGTATCAAACAGAGCTCTGTGCCAGCTGAGACTTCATTTTTTTTAGGACGGTCCCTCCCGGCTGAGGGGGAGTGCAACAGACTACCTGGTTGGGAGCAGTGCATCCAGTGGCACCAACTCTCCCACGGAGATACCCAAGTCGACTGTCTGGAAACCACCAGTAGGACCCCCTTCCAGCTGGAAGCCATGGGCTGGAAGGAAAACTCTTCCATGGCTGACCCTTAGGAGAACAGGTCTCCAGGGAAGCGGGGACTGCTCGAAGTACAGCTGGTGTCTGCAGGGAGGGCCTATCCCCACCGGGAGGATAAAGGGTGAGGCAGGCCGCAGGGGAGTCACCCAGCTGCCCTGCCCTCACTGCCAAAGCTGGTGTGGCCCTGGGGGAGCACTGGCAACTGCTTTACTGGTGCCAGTGAAACTGCACCAAAATCACCACAAAAGATTTCCGGCAGACTTATCCCAAGACTGGCTGTATTTCTATATCACCCTGACAGTGGGATGACCGAGCAATGCGTCCTCGCAGGACTTCTTCTGTGTGCACACCCCTCCCCCATGTTTGCGCCTTCATGGGGAGGGCACTCAAATCTTTGGCTGCCGTATGTGTTTTTCTTTTTTTACTGCTGCACTCTTACGAAGGTTCTCTGATTTATATATATCCTTAATGTGGAGTCCGACAACGAGTGAGGTTGCCACACTGGCATAAGGCATCCATTCATCTTGCTTAATATGTTTATTATGTCATTTTTGCATATGTAATTATTACTATCTCCATTGAGGTATTATATACTGAGCTCGTTTGGGAGGTATCTAGAGGCAAAATACATAATAAGGCTTAGATAGTGTATAGTCACTATACTTATTATGAAGTTATTTGTTGATGTGATGTGTGAAGTGTTGTTACTTGCAACCTAATTGTGAAATCTGTAATACATGGTATTCATAGGATTACTGCATTGACCTTTCTCATTTGCCTGATGCCCTGATGTTGTGTTGTATGACCTTTGTATTCTGGACAAACTAAGCTAACGACCACTCACTCAGGAATTGCAAAATGTGCAGGTGCATTATCGTTCTGGTTTATGTTTTACACAATATAGTATACTTTTATATATGGTATGTTGTGTTCTTTTTTTGTGGTGTATTGTATTATGTCACTGGTGTGAGTGTGCTGCACAAATGTTTTACACATGACCTAGAGTGGTGTGTCCTACCTGGCTGAAGTACATACCATAGCTAACCAGAAACCCCACGCCTAACATCCAGTAATCCTTTTCCCAAGTGTAAGAAAGTAGCCTCTTTCTAGCTTGGTCAGTCCCACTTTTGGCCTGCTTGTCAGTGTGTTTGACTATGTCTACTGGGATCCTTCTAACCAGCACCTCAGTAGTTATGCTTCCTCCCTTAAATGTGGTTGCTGGTTGCTGGTTACTGTTAACACAGTATTTCACTCACAATTGGCATGCTGTTGCCCCCTTATAAGTCCCTAGTATATGGTACCTAGGTACCCAGGGCATTGGAGTTGCAGGGGATCCCTTATGGGCTACAGCATATATTTTGCCACCCATAGAGAGCCCATGCAAAGGCTTCTGCAGTACTGCCATTGCAGCCTGCATTAAAAGGTGTAAGCACCCTTTCACTGCCATTTTCACTGCATCAGGTCACTTATGAGTCACCCTTATAGCAGGCCCTCCAGCCCTGAGGGCAGGGTGCAAAGTACCTGTGTGTGAGGGCACCCCTGCACTACACAGAGGTGCCTCCACAAACTCCAGGACCATTTTCCCAGACGTTTTGAGTGTGAGGATGCCATTTTACACACGTACTGGACAAAGGTCACTACCTATGCCCAGCTACATAATGGTAACTCCGAACATAGGCATTTTTGGTATCAAACATGTTGGAATCATACCCCAAGGCTTTTGCAAGCATTGGTTGTATGATTCCATGCACTCTGGGGGCTCTCTAGAGGACCCCTAGTATTGCTGTTTCAGCCTTCTGAGGTTTTCCAGGCAGCCCCAGCTGCTGCAACCTCACAGACAGGCTCTGCCCTCCTGTTGCTTGAAAACCTCGAGCCCAGGAAGGCAAAACAAAGGATTTCCTTTGGGAGAGGGGTGTTACTCCCTCTGCCTTTAGAGATAGGTGTTACAGGCTTTGGAGGGTAACCTCCCAAGCCACTGGAAATGCTTTGAAGGGCACATTTGGTGCCCTCCTTGCATAAACCAGTCTATACCAGTTCTGGGACTTCCCAATCCCTGCTCTGGCATGAAACTGGACAAAGGAAAGAGGGGTGTCCACTCCTCTGTCCATCACCACCCCAGGGATGGTGCTCAGAACTCCTCCAGAGGGTCCCTGGGTTTTTCCATCTTGGATTCAAGGTTGTCAGGGAACTCTGGGAGCATCTGAGTGGCCAGTGCCAGCAGGTGATGTCAGAGCTCTCCCTGATAGGTGCTTACCTGGTTAGGTGACCAATCACCCTTTCAGGGCTATTTAGGGTCTCTCCTTTGGGTGATTCCTCAGCTTTGGATTGCAAGACTCCAGCAGGAATCCTCTGTATCCTCAACTTCGACTTCTCACTGAAGAAACTGCACCTGGACCCTCCAGGAACTCTACAAGCTGCAACAAACAATCAAGACACCTTCCGCAAAATTGTATCTGCAGCTCCTGCCAGCAACTGCAACTGTTTCCCGGTACTGCATCCTCTGAAGACAGCCCATCTTCAGCCTGCATCAAGGAATCTCCCTTGGAGTGAAGGAGTCACTCCCCTGCTTCTACAGGCACCAACTACAACAACGACTGGCTGCATGGATCCCCTCTCCTGCTGAGCTGCATGGATGCTGCATCACAGGTGGTAGACTGAAGTGGTGGTGACGGTCCTCTCTTCCAACTGTCCAACTTTGGTGGAGGTAAGAGCTTACCTCCCCACGCAAGACAGTACCCCCATGCACTGCGTGTTTTGCAGCTGCCACGGCTTGTTGGCATACTTCCTCCAAGTCCTTCATGCATCTTGTAGCTTCGGCCCCCAGAAATCTATCTTGTGATGCAGAGCTTTCTGAGTGGTTCTCCAGCGGCGTGGCAGCCTTTGTCATAGTGCTGCATGGGCCTCTTATGCAACTTTTTTGCCCCCATGCTGTGGGACTCTTTGTGTGCTGCTTGGTCTTCTGTGGGCTCTCTGAGTTGCTGAGGGCCCCCTCAAATTCCCCCTCCTTTTTAGAGCCCACATGGTCCTTCCTGGGTCCGGGCAGCAACATTTTCTGCTAACAGCGAGCTTTGCCTGTGCCAAGGCTTGTTGGCGGACTCTGACGACGCAAACCCAAATGCAATCCTCTATCCAGCATGGGACATCAGTTGCATCCTCCAGGAACCCGACTTCGGGGGTCATTCTGACCCCCGCGGGCAGCGGGAGCCGCCCGCCTGGAGGGAGCCGCCATATGGCCGCTCCGCGTTCAAAAGACCGTGGAGGCCATTCTGGCTTTCCCGCTGGGCTGGCGGGCGACCGCCAGAAGGCCGCCAGCCCAGCGGGAAACCCCTCCCCACGAGGAAGCCGGCTCCGAATGGAGCCGGCGGAGTGGGTATGTGCGACGGATGCAGTGGCACCCGTCGCGTATTTCAGTGTCTGCAAAGCAGACACTGAAATACAAAGTGGGGCCCTCTTACGGGGGCCCCTGCAGTGCCCATGCCATTGGCATGGGCACTGCAGGGGCCCCCAGGGGCCCCACAACACCCTATACCGCCATCCTGTTCCTTGCAGGCGACCCGCCAGGAACAGGATGTCGGTATGGAGGATTCTGCAGGACAGCGGAAAACCGTCGGGAGACCGCCGGTTTTCCTGTTCTGACCGCGGCTGAACCGCCGCGGTCAGAATGTCCTGAGGAGCACCGCCAGCCTGTTGGCGGTGCTCCCGCATCCCCGGCCCCGGCGGTCCTTGACTGCCGGGGTCGGAATGACCCCCTTCATCTTCTTGGGTGCAGTGCTGACTTTTCTTCTTCACCGGTGGTTCTCAGTTTGCACCTTGATCAAGGTTAGCAGGGGCTCCTGCTCTTCCTGGACTCTTCTGTGCTTCTTGGACTTGGTCCCCTTCTTCCACAGGTCTTCTTGTCCAGGAATCCACTGTTGGTGTCTTGCAGTCTCCTCTGGGATTGGCATATTTCTTCTTCTCATTTCTGTGACTGTTCTGGGAAAGTTATTGTGATTTACTCCTGCTTTCCTGGTCACTGGGGTGGGTTCTGGTACTTACCTTTGGGTCTTTCTAGTACTCCCAGCTCCCCTCTACACACTGCACTTGCGTAGGTGGAGGACCGACTTTCGCATTCCACTTTCTTAGTATATGATTTATGCTCCCCCAGGCCAATTTCTAACTATTGTGATTTTCACTAATTGCATTGTTTTTTAACAGTTTCTATGCCTATTTCTGCATACCAATGTATATAATGTATGTATTATTGACCTCCTAATGGAGTATAGTCTCTGTGGTATTTTGGGAATTTGTGTCATCAAAATAAAGTACCTTTATTTTTGTAGCAATAAGTATTTTTTTCATGTGTGTGAGTACTGTGTGACTACAGTGGTATTGCATGAGCTTTGCTTGTCTCCTAGATAAGCCTTGGCTGCTTATCCACAGCTACCTCTAGAGAGTCTGGCTTCTAGACACTGCCTACACTATACTAATAAGGGATTACTGGACTGTGTAAGTATCATAGGTACCTACTACACACCAGGCCAGCCTCCTACACCAAGCCTTTCCAATTCCTATTCTACTGTATAATCCATGTCAGCCCTGGTATCATCCCGCTTTGGGATTTATAATCTGACACTGTCTGACAAATTCACATGAGACTCTAGGGCCCATATTTATACTTTTTTAGCACCACATTTGTGTACATTTTTGACGCAAAAGCAGAGGAAACATACAAAATATAATTGTATTTTGTACGTTTGCGCCGCTTTTGCGTAAAAGAATTACACAAATACGGCCTAAATTTGACAGTTCTTTTACAGCTTAATGTAGACTTATTTTCTAACCCAACTCAATTTTCCACTAATGCTGCTAAGGTTGTTTTATTTTGTCATATTTTTCTGATGGCACTTTGAATTTGGGGTGCACTTTTAATCCTCAGTAAGAGTCCTTCACTAAAACAATACACAGTTTTTGTAGACCAAATTAAATCAGCATTTGGTCAGACACAATTTACACAACCAGTAGGTTCTGGCTCATTAACCCTCCAAGTTTACTCGATTGCAATCAGACTGGATGGAAGAGGCTTCATCCACTGCTTTTTACCATGGGTTAATAGAGGAACCTAAATATGTTCTTTCCTTGGTAGCCAATAGACCAACTATCTCAAATCCATCAATTGAGTTAATGCTTCAGATCTGTCACCAACAAAGGGAACAGAATGCCGAAAGACACAGATACTGGCATTGAGGGGTTTTACCAGTTCTAGCTGACCTAGTACAGACTGCTTCACGGAAGAACATCTGCAGATTGGGAACATACATAAATCAATGCCCTTTGGGGAAAAAGATCAAAAAAAGAATAAAGGTTTAAGCATATATTGTGGATAAATAAGACACTTGGGGGGTCATTCCGACCCCGGCGGTCCTCCGCCAACAGGCTGGCGGTGCTCCTCAGGACATTCTGACCGCGGCGGTTCAGCCGCGGTCAGAACATGAAAACCGGCAGTCTCCCGCCGGTTTTCCGCTGGGATTCTGACACCCCATACCGCCATCCTGTTCCTGGCGGGTCGCCCGCCAGGAACAGGATGGCGGTATGGGGTGTTGTGGGGCCCCTGGGGGGCCCTGCAGTGCCCATGCCAATGGCATGGGCACTGCAGGGGCCCCCATAAGAGGGCCCCACTTTGTATTTCAGTGTCTGCTTTGCAGACACTGAAATACGTGACAGGTGCCACTGCACCCGTCGCACATACCCACTCCGCCGGCTCCATTCGGAGCCGGCTTCCTCGTGGGGAGGGGTTTCCCGCTGGGCTGGCGGGCGGCCGTCTGGCGGTCGCCCGCCAGCCCAGCGGGAAAGCCAGAATGGCCTCCGCGGTCTTTCGACCGCGGAGCGGCCATATGGTGGCTCCCTCCAGGCGGGCGGCTCCCGACGCCCGCGGGGGTCAGAATGACCCCCTTGGTGAGTAAACGCCCTCAGTTGCAGGGAAACAAGAATACTTGGGTTTAGTAGTAGACCAAGGTCAAGTGATTCCCAGTTACAAGTATCTACTTAAACTAGAACACACTGTATTGATTAAAGTGTCTTTAGCTGCTCCTTCTAGTCCAAAAGAGTGTTGCGCTTTAATGGATTTGGGAGTGGTAGTCTGTATTATGAATCTTCAAGTGGCTAATTGGTATGATATTTCTACAAGAAGAAAATAAATCCCTGAACCAACTAAAGAAATTAAAGAAAGAGGTGTCACACAATTGAATTCAAGAGAAGTGTGTGAATACATTTTGGAAATCGTAATGGCTACTATTTTAGGAAGTGTGAGCAGATATGCTTCTATTTGATGGATATCCCCAAATTGCATTTTATTTTGGGAACCTGCACAATCCAGCAGTTAATTGGAAATCTTCCAAAGTATAGTTAACTTTTGCTTTTTTGAAAAGAGCATTTATTTTCTAAATATTGGAATCCACCATGCCATCCCTTATCAGGATGTTCTATTTTGTTCACCCTTAGAGAATAAAATAAGATTCTTGAAGCCTATGCTGTATTTCAAGATGTATGCAGTAACAAGGGTGTGGATTTCTTACCCCCTCATAGAGAATACTAATGTGTCATAGAACTAATTCAAATGCTAAGATCCTGCTCGTTCAGATATGTCTTTGACCACTATAACAAGATTAACTGTTAAAGAAATATTTTGAGGAAAACCTAGCAAAATGATTCACTAGCCATTCTGCATTGTCTACACCGGATCCTATGTTTTTCATTCCAAAATCCAATGAAGAGCTGAGACTGTGGCCCTCATTATGATCTTGGTGGTTTTAACCACCGTGATCCGCGCTGGGGGTCAATAGAAGACCGCCAGCACGACTACCCCCCGCCAGCAGCATAATGTTTTCCCCGCTGGGCTGGTGGGCAGAAACAGTGTTTCTGTCTGCCGGCCCAGCGGGGAAAAGGCCCATAACATTGACAGCGGCTCCAAATGGAGCAACCGCCAATGTTGGTGTGCCGCGGGTGCAGCTGCACCTGTCGCTCAGCAGTGACCTGTGCAATGGGGCACTGCAAGGGGCCCCAGAGACCCCTTCCACCAGCCTTTCCCACCAGAGAAAGGCTGGTGCAGAAGGGATCATTATCGGAAAATGATTCCCTCCACCGCCAGGCTGCCTGTCGGCAGCAGCCTGGCAGTGGAGGAGGGCCGCCATAGGCGGCCCTCACTGTGTCCATAATATGGCGGTTCAGACCGCCATGTCGGTGGTGGTCTTTGCCCCCGCCGCCGGCATGGCGATCTGATCCGCCGGGGGTTCATAATGACCCTCTGTGTGTGGTTAGGGGTGGGCATAACTCACATAACTCCATGCAGCATGCGCAAGAAGAATTACTTAAGAATTCCACAAGAATATGCTGGAATTACGTGAGGAGAGTAATTTGCATATAGTGCTACTTCATAGTGCATAAATGCCCCCTTGCATTCCAAATGGAAGCAAGAATGAATTTCGGGCTAGCAAATAGTGCTAAATGCAACCAAACAAGATTATTGGGCAAGGGCAGCCACCAGCGATCACTAAATGTGCTCTGGCAGCATGATTTTGTCATCCAAAAATAATTATGGGAGGATGAGTCCGCTTTGCAAGGATTTTTGGCTTTGTTAAAAGTAGAACTCTCCTCTTGTGATCTACAATATTGGGTTCAGAAAGATTCTAATGATCGCACCATAGTAGAAGTTATTCTTTAAGAAAAAGAAACTGTTCCTTAATACGAATTACAGAAAAGATTTTCATCTTGGTGTACCGATGGCTCCTTTGCGGGACATCCAGGAGAAAGAAAGGCATGATTTGGTGATTAGACATTTCTGATGATCTACCATGAGATCAGATGTGAGTAACTATCAAACAACGTTCTGTTTGTGTACAGTTGAAGTCATCCCATCAAACACCTGTGGGACCATTAGTAACCACTTCTGAACAACCTTGGAAAAAGATTCTAAGGAAAACGATTCATCAGCCATGACCACAATAGTGGTCTCGTTTTTTGGTTCTAAAGTTGTTGAGATTGATGTTGAGAAAAGGGGAATTTTGTAAAGCACACAGCTACCCACACCTGGCTTCTCGACACTGACAGAACAAGTGAGGACATACAGGGTTTTATACAAAAAGATAAGTTTTTAATTGTTTCCTGAAGCTGAACAGGTTTTTGGTTTGATCTTAGGTGGATAGGAAGGGACTTCCAGAAAGGCAAATGAGCTCCCCCGCCAGGAACTATTGTCAAGGAGCTATCCCTCTAAAAGTTTGGAGCATCTTCGTCTCTTCTTCCATTTGTTTCACCAGATCATTACGGGCCAGATGTACGAAGATTATGAATAGCGATTTCCTGTGAAACACAATTAGGAAACTGCTATTCCTAATGTGTGACCAACTTTTGATTTTCATCAGTGATTCCTAGTGAGTTGCAAATAGACCTACCTCATGCATAGAAATGAGGTAAATCACAATCTGTAACTGTTTGAAATGGGGTCTTTGGTTGGCAGTCAGGTTACCCTCTGTCCAAGCAAGGACCCTCACTCTAGTCAGGGTAAGTCACAAACAATCTAAATTATCCTGTGCCCACCCTCTGGTAGCTTGGCACTGAGCAGTCAGGCTTAACTTAGAAGGCAATGTGTAAAGTATTTGTGCAATAAATCATGCAATAACACATTAGAACACCAAACAAATACAGCACACTGTGTTTAGAAAAATATACAATATTTATCTGATAAGATGCAAGTCAAAAGGACTAAGATGCAATAAGTATATAATGGAATATCACTGTAAAAATGATATAAAGTGTATTTAGTCTCCTAAAAGCAACAAATGTCACTTGCAAGCACAAAGTACCTGGTTTGCATTCAAATTCTCCACAAGGGACCGCAGAGGAGGAGATGCGTGGAAAAACAGGGAGGTGTGCGTTGATTTTCCCGGTGCACACAGACGATGCGTTGTTGAGTTTTCACGCGGGGCAGACTTTGTGTCGATTTACAGCGCGTAGACAGGGATCCTCTTTGAGTTGTGGGATTTTCAGATGCCCCTGGGATGATGCGTTGAAATCTGGCACTTGCAGGAGGAAGTCACAGCGGCTGCGTCGATCCGGTGGGCGTTGTGTGGGAATTTCTACTGCCCAGCACGCTCTGCGTCGATTCCTCTCAGGAAGTCAGGCTGCGTTATTCCCGCTCGGTTTTGCATCAATCAAAGTGGGCGGTGCGTCCAATTTCTGGTCACTATGCTGGTGGTGCATCGTTCCGGTTTTGCATGCTGTGATTTTCTCACCACGATGCAGACTGTGCATCGTTTCTTGCAGGCTGTGCGTTGATTTTCGCCACACAGGGAGTTCTTCTTGCAGGAATGAAGAACTGCCTGGCTGCCTAAGGGACTCACCTGACTGCTTTCTGAAGAGGACTGCTGCCTTGCTGTTGCCCTAGTGTCTTGCTGCTCTTTTGCTTTCCTGCAGAAGTGCTCTCCAAGGGCTTGGATGGGGCTTACCTCCTGTTCCATGAAGTCTCAGGACCAAAAAGAATTCTCGCCTGCAGCTGAAATCCCCGTGCAGCGAAAATTCGACGAATCGCCTGCCAAGAACGACGCACAGCCTGCTCACGGTAAAAAATTGACCCCATGCCGAGTCCAGAATGACGCAGGCCAACTTCACGATAGAAGATTGACGCAGCGCCAGCAACGCAACCAGAACTTCGACGCACGGCCCTACTGGATCGATGCAAGCTGACTCAGAATGACACCGCCTGACTTCCTGAGAGGAATCGGCGCAGCACCTGCTGTACGGCAGAAAATTCCACACATCGCCTACCGGAATCGACGCAACCCCTTTGACTTTGTTCCACTAGCCCAGGATTCCATGCATCGTCCCCATTCCAAGGATCCAAGTCCACGCGTCAGAAATCGACAATGCAAGTCTGTGCGCGAAGGGGCGAAACAGACGCGCACTCACCTTCCATGCATCTCCTCTTCTGCGGTCCCCTGCAAGGATTTTTCAACGCAAACCAGGTACTTTGCCCTGCAAAAGACACTTGTTGTTTCTAGGAGAACTTAAGACACTTTTTATTGCTTTCACAGTAATGTTTCAACTCTAAGACACTTGATATCACTTTCAGTGATATCCCTACATTTATTTTTTTCATCTGTAATTGTTTTGACCTGCGTTTATCCAGATAAATATTATATAATTTTCTAAACACTGTGTGGTGTATTTTTGTGGTGTTATATTGTGGTATTGTATGATTTATTGCACAAATACTTTACACATTGCCTTCTAAGTTAAGCCTGACTGCTCAGTGCTAAGCTACCACAGGGTTGGCACAGGATAATTTGGATTGTGTGTAACTTACCCTGACTAGAGTGAGAGTCCTTGCTTGGACCAGGGGTAACCTGACTGCCAACCAAGGACCCCATTTCTCACACCTTTGAGGTAGGCTTACTTCAAAGAAAAGTCTCTCTTGTTTGTGAAATCCTGCCTTGCCCAGGCCAGGCCCCCGACACACACTAGGGGGTTGGAGACTGCATTGTGTGAGGGCAGGCAAAGCCCTTTCAGGTGTGAGTGACCACTCCTCTCCTCCCTCCTAGCACAGATGGCTCCTCAGGATAAGCAGGCTATACCCCAGCTCCCTTTGTGTCACTGTAGGAAGGTAGCCTCTTTCTAGCATTGTTACCCCCACTTTTGGCCTGTTTGTGAGTATGTGTCAGGGTCTTTTTAATTTCTCACTGGGATCCTGCTAGCCAGGACCCCAGTGCTCATAGTAAAAACCCTATTCATCAGTATGTTTTATATGTCTCACTGGGACCCTGCTAGCCAGGACCCCAGTGCTCACAGGTTGTGGCCTGTATGTATCCCTGTGTCGTGCCTAACTATGTCACTGAGGCTCTTCTAACCAGAACCTCAGTGCTTATGCTCTCTCTGACTTTAAAATTGTCACTATAGGCTAGTGACGATTTTTACTAATTCTAATTGGCACAGTAGAACACCCTTGTATATTGTATCTAGGTAGCCAGGGTATTGGGGGTTCCAGCAGATCCCTATGGGCTGCAGCATTTCTTTTGCCACCCATAGAGAGCTCAGATAAATCTTACACAGGACTGCTACTGCAGCCTAAGTGAAATAACGCATGTTATTTCACAGCCATTTTACACTGCACTTAAGTAATTCATAAGTCACCTATATGTCTAACCTTCACTTAGTGCAGGTCAGGTGCAAAGTTACTAAGTGTGAGGGCACCCTGGCACTAGCCAAGGTGCCCCCACATATGTCAGGGCAATTTATCCAGACATTGTGAGTGCAGGGACACCATTACACACGTGCACTACACATTGGTCCATACCTATGTGTAGCTTCACAATGGTAACTCCGAATATGGCCATGTAACATGTCTAAGATCATGGAATTGTCCCCCCATGCCAAATCTGTTATTTGGGTGCCAATCCCATGCATCTCCGGGGCTCCACCATGGAACCCAGGTACTGCCAAACCACCTCTCTTGGGTTTTCTCTGCAGCCACCGCTGCTGCCAACTAACAGACAGGGTTCTTCCCTCCTGGGGTCTGAGCAGCTGAGTCCCAGGAAGGCAGAACAAAGAATTTCCTCTGAGAGAGGGTGTTACACCCTCTCCCTTTGGAAATAGGTGTTAAGGGCTGGGGAGGAGTAGCCTCTCCCAGCCTTTGGAAATGCTTTGAAGGGCACAGATGGAGCCCTCCTTGCATAAGCCAGTCTACACCAGTTCAGGGAACCCCCAGCCCCTGCTCTGGCGTAAAACTGGACAAAGGAAAGGGGAGTGACCACTCCCCTGTCCATCACCACCCCAGGGGTGGTGCCCAGAGCTCCTCCAGTGTGTCCCAGAACTCTGCCATCTTGAATCCAGAGGTGTGAGGGCACAATGGAGGCCTCTGAGTGGCCAGTGCCAGCAGGTGAAATCAGAGACCCCTCCTGATAGGTGCTTACCTCACTAGGTGGCCAATCCTCCCCTGAGGACTATTTAGGGTCTCTCCTGTGGGCTTTTCCTCAGATAACGACTTGCAAGAATTCACCAGAGTTCCTCTGCATCTCCCCAATGACTCAGACTGTCCAGTAGTCCAACTGTCCAAATTTGGAGGAGGTAAGTCCCTGCCTCCCCTCGTCAGACAGTAATCCTGTGTACTGCATGAACAGCAGCTGCTAGGGTTTCTGTGCACTTTTGCAAGGAATCCTTCGTGCACAGCACAGCCCAGGTTCCTAGCACTCTGTCCTGCATTGCTCAACTCAGTGAGTTGACCACCAGCTTTGTGGGACTCTCTTTTGTAGTGTTGAGACGACCGCCATGCTCAGTTTTCTTGAACTCATGTTCAAGTACTTCTGTGGGTGCTACCTTCTTGTGTGTGGGCTCTCTGTGTTACTGAGGGCCCCCTCTGTCTCCTCTTCTAAGTGGCAACCTCCTGGTTCTTCCTGGGCCCGGGTAGCCCCCTTTTTCTTCAACCATGTCCTTTGCAGCTAGCAAGGCTTGTTTGCAGTCTTTCTCCAAAGAAATATCTCTACATCCTCAAGCACTTCGTGGGACATCCTCTGCACAAAGGAAAAGTTCCTGGCACCTTTTGGTTGTTGCAGAATCTTCAGCTTCTTCCATCCAGAGGCAGCCATTTTGCACCTCATCCGGGGTTTAGTGGGCACCTGCCCCCCCTGGACACTTTTGTGACTCTTGGATTTAGTCTCCTTCCTTTACAGTTCCGCAGGTCCAGGAATCCATCTTCAGTGCTTTGCAGTCTGTTGTGGTCTTTGCAAAATCTCCTATCACGACTTTAGTGTGTTTCTGGGGAAGTAGTATCACTTTACTCCTACTTTTCAGGGTCTTGGGGTGTGGTATCGTGGACACCCTTAGTATTTTCTTACACTCCCAGTGACCCTCTACATACTACACTAGGCCAGGGGTCCCTATGTGGTTCGCATTCCACTTTTTTAGTATATGGTTTGTCTTGCCCCTAGGCCTATTGCATCCTATTGTATTCTACAGTGTTCGCACTACTTTTCTAACTGAATACTTACCAGATTTTGGTTTGTGTGTATGTTTTGTGTATTTAACTTACCTCCTAAGGGAGTATATCCTCTGAGATATTTTTGGCACATTGTCAATAAAATAAAGTACCTTTATTTTTAGTAACTCTAAGTATTGTGATTCTTATGATACAGTGCTATATTTTATAAGTGGTATAGTAGGCGCTTTGCATGACTCCTAGTTCAGCCTAAGCTGCTCTGCTATAGCCACCTGTACAGCCTAAGCTGCTAGAACACTATTGATCTACTAATAAGGGATAACTGGACCTGGCACAAGGTGTAAGTACCATCAGGTACCCACGATAAGCCAGGCCAGCCTTCTACAGTCACTGTCTAGAGAGAGGTGTAAACAGGCCAACTGTCAAACTGACCCAGACAGGGAATCCACAAACAGGCAGGTTCACAGAATGGTTTAAGCAAGAAAATGCTCACTTTCTAAAAGTGGCATTTTCAAACACACGATCTCCAAATCAACTTTACCAAAATATGTATTTTTATTGTGAGCTCATGGACCCCAAACTCCACATATCTATCCGCTCCCAAAGGGAATCTACACTTTAATCATATTTAAAGGCAGCCCCATTGTTAACCTATGAGAGGGGTAGGCCTTGCAACAGTGAAAAATTAATTTAGCAGTATTTCACTGTTAGGACATATAAAACACCTTAGTATATGTCCTACCTTAAACATACACTGTACCCTAGCCATGGGGCTACCTAGGGCCTAACTTAGGGGTGTCTAGCATGTATTAAAAGGGAAGATTTAGGCCTGGCAAGTGGGTACACTTGGCAAGTCAAATTGGCAGTTTAAAACTGCACACACAGACACTGCAGTGTCAGGTCTGAGCCATGTTTACATAACTACTATTGTGGGTGGCACAACCATGGCAGCAGGCCCACTAGTAGCATTTGATATACAGGCCCAGGGCACTTCTCGTGCACTCTACGAGGGACTTACTAGTAAATCAAATATGTCAATCATGGATAATAAACCAATCAACAATGCAATTTACACAGAGAGCACATGCACTTTAGCACTGGTTAGCGCTGGTAAAGTGTTCAGAGCTCAAAAGCCAAAAGCAACAAGTCAGGAAAAAATAGGAGGCAGGAGGTAAAAAGACTGGGGATGACCCTGCATAAGGGAAAATTCCAACACAAAACATTTGACAAATCAGAATTAGGTAGGGATTCCCTAAATGCTCTCCTTCCAAATACTGAATCGTGGAACACAAATTGGGATTCAGTAACAAGTTACTGAATCACAATTTGGGCTTGCACTTCAGAAAAGCATTATTGCTGTCACTAACGTCCCTATTTGAATAGGGGCATTTACGACTGCAAAAACATTTCGTACATCTGGCCCGATGTTCGGGCCAAACAACTCTGAACCCAGGAATCAAAGTTGTGCAATAAGAGACATTTGATCTGTCTCTAGTATCCATGATTTCACACATCATGAAATGTCAGTCTTTGAAACTGTATCTATTTATTAAAGTCCAACATAATTAGCACCCAAACATTATGTTGTAATTAGCTCCACTGAAACTTACCAGTCGTTTAGTCTTCCTCTTTTTGCACAGCCCCAAATAACATTGGAAATCTCTTAACAAGGTTTGAGCTATGTGTATTGTGTAAGATCCAACATGAAAAGAGAAGTTCGAGACTAAATAAAATTGCTTTAATGTAGACTCTACTTTAGGATTCCTTGGCAATTGAAGAACTACCAGCCACACTTGGCAATAAAGAATTTACTTTTGCAATTCGTGTTTAATTCCGCATACAAAATAAACGGTACCTAAATTGGCTGTTTAAGCAGCTTGATAATGCGGGCAAGGTACTCTGATTACAACACTCAAAGATGACTTCTGGTGTGATTTTTAGGTGAAAAGTTCAAATACAAGCAAACCCATGTGACCCCCTGCATCAAGCATTCTTTTGTCATTGAAAGATGTACCATTACATTGAAAGAAAGTCATACGGTGGGTGTGAATATCACGTAAAACACGAAACTAGTCCAATTATTCCTATAAAATGTAAAAAATATCATCAAAACCTATGTCGCAACCTGCAAAAACGTAGGCATTATAACGAGTATTTTCCAAAATGGTTATATTCAAGGTGCTAACGACACAGATAATAACAAAAGAGGCCCTCATTCGTTTACAAACAATGGCCAGTGGCCAGATATGATTTTAGCTATAGTTGTCCTAAAGGACATAACAATATTTACTCTATAAGAGCCACGTAAACTGAATGAAAAACTAAAAACCAAGAAGTCACTCCACCGTTACTGGTTTAATAAATTTTGAAAATCCTTTTCCATCTCTATTAAAACATGTCTCATTTGCACACTGAATTAAATATCGGACAGTAGGATTTCGAGAGTTTGAAATTTATAGTTTCATTAAACTGAAAAATTAAATCTAAAAAAGTGTAACAATTCACATTCATCATTTACTTTCCACACATAAAGGTAAATGGCTTGGAACTAAGGGTCCCCTATTGTAAGTAACGATTACACCATAGTTTAGCTGCGGGTTTTATTAGAATTTGAGTTTAAAGAGCACATTCTACTCATGCTCGCCACTTCATTATCTGTGTGTAACCCCAATGAAATTCACTGGTTAATACATTATGTAAAAAGGCATTGTTTTACAATTCTGTCACTGCAGATATGGCGGTTGCTTCGGCTCTGCTTCTGTCTGTTGCTCTGTGTGACTCTAGCGGACGACCCCCTCCATCTATTCTCAATGTGGAATGTTTTTTTAATCATTTTTCAGTTTTTACATAGGTAATACATGCACGACATGTCATTATGTTTTAAAGGTGTGCCTGGCTCCGGAACAATACTACTTATTGCATTGATTTAATATGATTTGTAGCCAAAGGTAAACAAATAGTGATGCTTCAATAGAAAGAATAAAACATTTCTCCAACAGTAGAAAGTCAGCTACCAGGAGGAAGTGCATTCGCTGTGGAGAGATAGATCCTTCTTGCCAAGCACATTGGAACAATTGTGGACATGAATTAATTTCTGTACTGAAAAGGCTGATGAAACAGAGGTGACATCTGGCCGACGTAAAACAGGGGGTATTTTCTTCACTTAACTCCGGGATCCACATGTAAAGAAGGTACGGCATACACATTCCCATTACCAAGATACTAAGGGCCATATTTATACTTTTTGATGCAAAACTGCGCTAACGCAGTTTTGCGTAAAAAAAATTAGCGCCGGCTAACGCCATTCTGAAGCGCCATGCGGGCGCCGTATTTATTCAATGACGTTAGCCGGCGTTAGCCGCCGGCGCTGCCTGGTGTGCGTGAAAAAAAACGACGTACACCAGGCAGCGCCGGCGTAGGGGGATATGGAGCTTGGGCGCCAAAAAATGGGGCAAGTCAGGCTGAGGCAAATTTTTCGCCTCAACCCGATTTGCGCCATTTTTTCCGACTCCCAACCCCCATTGAAATGACTCCTGTCTTAGCAAAGACAGGAGTCATGCCCCCTTGCCCAATGGCCATGCCCAGGGGACTTATGTCCCCTGGGCATGGCCATTGGGCATAGTGGCATGTAGGGGTGCACAAATCAGTCCCCCCTATGCCACAAAAAAATTAAAAATAAAAACTTACCTGAACTTACCTTAATGTCCCTGGGATGGGTCCCTCCATCCTTGGGTGTCCTCCTGGGGTGGGCAAGGGTGGCAGGGGTTGTCCCTGGGGGCTTGGGAGGGCACCTCTGGGCTCCTTCCGAGCCCACAGGTCCCTTAACGCCTGCCCTGACCAGGCGCAAAAAAACGGCGCAAAAGCGGCCGGACGTCATTTTTTTTGACCCGCCCACTCCCGGGCGTGAATTTTGCCCGGGAGTGTAAATACGGTGCACATACTTCGGAGTCAATTTTTTAGACGGCAACGCCTACCTTGCATATCATTAACGCAAAGTAGGTGGCCACGCTAAAAAATGACGCAAACTCCATGGACTTTGGCGCTAGACGCGTCTAACGCCAAAGTATAAATATGGAGTTAGTTTTGCTTCGGAATTGCGTAAAAAAAAACGACGCAATTCCGGCGCAAACAGAGTATAAATATGCCCCTAAGTCCCAAATTTAAGGATGGCCTTGCACCATCTAATGCCACATGAGCGTAATTTTTGTTACGCTAATGTGGCATTAGATTGCCAAAAACACTGTGCCACATCTACAAAGTGGCACAATGCATGCTACCCTCTGCGCCACATTATGCACGCGCAATGCATAATGTATGCAAAGGGGGCGTTCTGGCGCAAGGAGACCTGCAAAAATGGCGCAATGAAATCTACAAGAGTTCATGGCGCCATTTGTAACATCCTTTTCAGTGCCTGCTGAAAGCTGGCGTTAAACGGACACACCTGTTGGAATCAATCGGCATCCTTGCACTGTAATCCACTAGCGTCAGAATATTTGACGCTAGTGGAGCAAAGACCAACAACAGCTTCAAAAAATTTGAAATATTGTTACTTATACCACCATGGAGCACACACATGGTGGCATTAGGGGGGAGCAGAGGGGGCAAGAAAGTGGTGCTTTACTCTGTAAAGCATCACTTTTCTTAAATCTGGGCCTAACTTCCTCTTAAACGTGAGTTTCAACTACCAAAAGCACACTGTTGGTAAAAGCCCATTATACGGCACTCTTGACAATGCTAAAACAACGCACTTCCAAAACCTTATCACGTCAATTTAGCCTCATCCTGAATGACTTTCAAGTATTTTGCCTCTCCTTCTTGCTCTAATGTTTTCAACTAGTCCTTATTGTCCAATGACATTGCCTTAAACTACTAGTAAAAACTCACTGCCAAAACACAGTTCCTGAAAACACTACCTACTTATCTACCACCACTATCTTACATCACCGCCTCACACAAGCCCCTTTCACTCACACTCTCACTTCACCAAAACGTCCGGAGAAATGCCAATCAATAAAACTACCAATGCCTGCTGTGCACCATCAAATACCTATAGCTCCCAGACCAGCAAATTCTTTGCCGTGCATTTGATTTTTGCAAGGAATCTGTTTCTAACAATAAATCCTGCCTCAAAATCCAATGCTTAATTTGAGCTGGTGGTTTCCGTTGTGGGGCACAGGCACTTATTTTTGAGGGCACGCATTTAGGCCCTGATTTAATAAAATTGATGCACAACAGCACAGTTGTCCGGCAAAAAAATTACCGCCGGGTAACACCATTCCTTAGCACCATCTGTGCATTATATTTAGAAAACAACGCACCATGGCGCTAAGAGAAGGTTAGCATAAACAACAATTGCACTAACCATTGCGACACGCTGGAAAGAAAAATTGCCCTAATGCTGGAAAAGTGGTGTTAGAAGGTTCTGTGGCATGTTTATTTAAGCAAATCTGGTTCGCGCCATAATTAGCAGCATTAGAGTAAAAAAGCGTGCAAGCAAGAAAAAAACTAGGGAGACAAAATGGAGAATGCATGCCAGGAGGGCCCGAGAGAGATCCCAATGAGCCAGCATGAGCCAGAATAGACCAGCAAAGTCCAAGGAGAAGAAGAAAGGGAAGCTGAAGTGTTGCTTTAGTGAGGAGGAGAATTACATCTTGGTCAGAGAGGTGACGGAGCACCAACACCAGCTCTTCATCACCTCCAAATTGCAATAGGTAGGAGAGAGGCTATATTGCAGGAAATAGTAAAGTCAACAGTTTGGCAGAGGTGAACAGGACTGTCACTGGCAAGATCGCAAGCACAGAAATAAAGAGAAACTGGCCAGGAACCGAAAGGCAGCACTGCAGTCTAGAGGAGAAGTCCTGAACCCCAGGAGGACCTGGAAGAGCTGGAGGTTATGGTGGCAGCGGTCATCTCGGAGGAGCTGATCACCAGAATCGCAGGACAGCACAGACTACCAAGACCTACTACAAATGCACGGTAAGTTGCAGTGGGGGACTATCTCAAAATGTAAAAATGGCAGAAGGGGGTGGCACATAGGACACACTGAATGCATGCAAAAGGGTCACATCAGGACACATGGTGCAAGAATCAAAAGGCCCTATCACAACCGGAGCCTCACATTTAGTGATACTCTGGTGGCGCTATGTACTCCGCCATATTCACAACTTGGCTTTAAGCCATTTTTTGTGGCTTAACACCACCTTGTAAATATGGCCCCTTCACATGCAGGACTTTGCCTGGAAGGTGCATGCAATCGATGTTGCTGGGGCGGTGTGTCAGCAACAACCATTGCATGTTGTTGTTTTCCCAGATCTAAGACTGCATGTAGACCTGAGGCTGTGACTAAATTCAGCTCCACCCCAGGGGTGGTGTTAGAATGGCACAACAAGGAGAAATGCTTTCCTTCCTCAACATGTTATTGCTCTTCCTATGTGTGCTGCATCGTGCGGCACACATAGAAAATGCAAATGGCCAGAGAAGATTGTATTTTCTGCCGGAAGGTGTCCCTTCCTGCCCAAAAACAATCTTCCCCCGCAGCGCAGCCGTCCTTGCTCCATGGCGCAAGGTTGTGTGCGTTTGTGCTCTGCAGCAAATATTGCAGTGATGTAGGGGCCAACACAGGGCTGTGCCATGTACGCTTTAAAATGGTGCATCCAAGCATTTTGAAAATGATGTAGTGTGGCACTGCCAAATGTGGCACAATGTTGTGCCCCATTCTTTTGCCTGACACCTGGACAATAATGGCCCAACACTTCAGATTCGCCCACACCTTCCCTACCATATGCATCAAGCATTTCTCAACCATCCCAGCAATCACTTCACTGTTGCCACTGATCCACCTGCCCATGTGTAACACTCAGTGTGCAACATGTCCTACGCTAGTTGCACAGGATGGCCCAACAACAGCTGTCACGCACCTCCATGCACCATATGGTAATAGGCAACAAAGTGGACAACATATGGGACATGCCTGTGATTATCATTTGTGCTGCTGTACAAGTAGCTCCCAATTCATCATGTAACAAGGTTGCCTGTCTTGTGGGAATGGTTGGTGTTGTGCACAAAGGGACACCTTCATGCGCATGAACAGCCACAAGTAGCACCAACGTCCACTATGGGCCCAATGTTACAAGCCTGTAATGCAACATTAATATCATACAAATTGTTGCCAATGTGGATCCAAACTGACCTTTCCCCTTGTGCCACATTAACAAAGCCACACAATGCATACATCGATCCACTTTGTATACTCCAAGGAGGATCCAGCACTCTCTTTCTAGATGCCCTAGATCAAGTTTAAAGTAACATATCCAGCCAAGTCGGTAAATCCAATGGAAATTTATTTTGAAGTATGTAGAAGGTGAAGAGTTATTACAACGTGCATAAGACATGAACAAACGCCAAAATGTGTTTCTCCCCCAGTGGTATATATACCTGGGGCTTTCTCAAGGCTGTTAAGAATACAAGAACAAATTGAGAACAAACATTCTTCTTTTCAAGAGGCAAGAGAGAGAGTTACGGAAAATCACCAAAGTGCGGACGACGAAGTAAAGAAGAAGAGAAAACCAATTGCCAGGACTCTGACTAGTGAGAAACACTCTCATAAAAATAGTATAAAAGGTAATCAAGCAACTGAAACACCGCTGTGAATATGAAATCGGGATAGCTCAAAATGATGGTGCTAACAAATAAAATAAACAGACAGAACAGTGAATTGGACAGGCAGGAAATAATCCCAAGAAACAAGAGATGAAGGAGTAGCAGCACCATCCCTTGTGAGTAATAACGTTAACATTATGGGGGTCATTACGACCTTGGCGGGAGGCATCAGCCGCCCACCAAGATCTGACCGCTGTGCGGCCGCCAATGCGCCCGCACCCCTGCCACGGCCATTTGGAGATCCCCGCTGGGCCAGCGGGCGGAAACCTGGTTTCCGCCCGCCGGCCCAGCGGGGATCACTGCCGCAACATAGGAGCCGGCTCCAAATGGAGCCGGCGGTGTTGCGGCCGTGCGACGGGTGCAGTTGCACCCGTCGCACTTTTCACTGTCTGCATAGCAGACAGTGAAAAGCTGCATGGGGCCCCCAGGGGCCCCATGACTCCCCGTTCCACCAGCCTTTTCCTGGCGGTGCAAACCGCCAGAAAAAGGCTGGCGGTCGGGGACTCGTAATCCCCTGGGCAGCGCTGCAAACAGCGCTGCCCTGGCGGATTATCACCGCCGGGGCAAAAGTGGCAGAATACCGCCGGCCCTGGCGGTGCGACCGCGGCGCTTCCGCTGCGGTCGTAATCCGCCTGGAAGCACCGCCAGCCTGTTGGTGGTGCTTCCGTCATTTTAGCCCTGGCGGTTTCGGACCGCCAGGGTCAAAATGAACCCCTATGTCATAAAACAGTAAAATAACCCAAATCTCACAATAAATGTGTAAAATCTCCCATGCAATAGTCCATCCAAGTCAAGTTATCATTAACTGATGCAGTACCAGTTCAAATATTATTAAAATAAATTCTGATAAGACCTCAATATCGTGTTAAGATTGATCAAGGAACACATCTGTATCAATGAAAATAATTTGAGAAGACATATAACTATCAAGGTCTCTATAGTTTCATTCACGGAGCAGCTCACATCTGTAAAAGTAGGTATGAATACAACATTAGTTCTATACATTCTTAACTGAAATATGAAATAGTTCCAAATATAAACATTCATCCCTAGTACATATATGCAAGGAAAGTAAATTAGATCCACTTTGTACATCCTTACACAACTATATGCCTTTGACAGATATGCTGTATGCAAGGAAATATCCCTTACTCAAGGAGGGAAGAAATAATGGGGCTGACGATCAATAAAGGTTGCACTGTGCCATCTAATTAACTCAGGTGTGAGGCCTGCTAAAAGCAGTTGGCAAAGTGACACAAACATTGTAAACAATTCACCTCCCAGTCCTTTGCTGCAATAGTGCCATCATTCATGGTGCCAATGCAGGGAAAGCACCAAAATATTGACAAAACTCATTAGACTACTGTGGGAATGTCCACCCCGGTGAACAGTAGTGTAAATGTTGTGCTTCCATGGTGTCAGTGGCTGGGGCAAGGGGCCTGCAAGGAAAATGGTGGTGTGGAATCAGTGCACCAAATACCTTGAAAGGTTGTCCTATGTGTGATGCACAACACAACACAAAATAAACTGTAAAATTACAAACTTCTCACACACCCACTTGTCAATCCCACACCACCCTGAGTTCTTGGACTACACTAAACCTAATCCAGATGTGCTGACCTTTTCAAAGGCATCAGGAGCTGGGTGGGTCACACATGTGTTGCATTGGAAGGTCACACATATGCACATGGAATGCCTATCACATGGAGTGTCAGGTGTGAGAGGGTGTGGGAGGCTGGCCTGGCTTATAGTGGGTACCTGATGCTACTTACACCTTGTGCCAGGTCCAGTTATCCCTTATTATTAGTAGATTAGTAGTGTTCTAGCAGCGTAGGCTGATAGAGGTAGCTATAGCAGAGCAGCTTAGGCTGAACTAGGAGACATGCAAAGCTCCTACTATACCACTTATATCATATAGCACTATATCATGAGAAACACAATACTCAGAGTTATTAAAAATAAAGGTACTTTATTTTAGTGACTATATGCCAAAAGTATCTCAGGGGTTATACTCCCTTAGGAGGTAAGTAAAATACACAAAATATACACACAAACCAAAATCAGGTAAGTAAACAGTTAGAAAAGTAGTGCAAACACTGTAGAATACTACAGGATGCAATAGGAGACAATAGGCCTAGGGACAACACAAACCGTATACTCCAAAAGTGGAATGTGAACCACAAATGGACCCCAGGCCTAGTGTAGTGTGTAGAGGGTCACTGGGAGTGTACGAAAACACTAAGGGTGTCCAAGATACCCCACCCCAAGACCCTGAAAAGAAGGAGTAAAGTTACCCTGCTACCTCAGAAAGACAGTAATGTCGAGATAGGGGATTCTGCAAAGGCAACAACTGACTGCAAAGCACTGAAGATGGATTCCTGGACCTGAGGACCTGTAAAGGAAGGGGACCAAGTCCAAGAGTCATGCAAGAGTCCAGAGGGAGCAGGAGCCAACTAAACCCCGAATGAAGGTGCAAAAGGGCTGCCTCTGAGTGGAAGAAGCCAAAGATTCTGCAACAACGAAAGATGCCAGGAACTTCTCCTTTGGTCAGAAGATGTCACACGGCATGCTGGAGGATGCAGAGTTGTTTCCACGCAGAAAGACTGCAAAAAGCCTTGCTAGCTGCAAGAGTCGCGGTTGAAGAAAATGGGTGCTGCCCGGGCCCATGAAGGATCAGGAGGTCGCCCCTTGGAAGAGGAGACAGAGAGCCCACGCAGAAGCAGGCAGCCCCTGCAGAAGCACCTGAACAGGCATTCAAGAAATCTGAGCATCACAGTCGTCTCAACACTACAAAAGAGGGTCCCACGAAGCCGGTGGTCAACTCAGCGAGTTGAGCAATGCAGGACGGAGTGCTGGGGACCTGGGCTATGCTGTGCACGAAGCATTCCTTGCAAAAGTGCACAGAAGCCCTAGCAGCTGCAGATCATGCAGTACACAGGATTACTGTCTGGCGTGGGGAGGCAAGGACTTACCTCCACCAAATTTGGACAGAAGGACCACTGGACTGTCGGGGGCACTTGGATCAAGCTCCTGTGTTCCAGGGACCACACTCGTCAAGATGAGAGGGGACCCAGAGGACCTGTGATGCAGAAGTGTGGTGCCTGCGTTAGCAGGGGGAAGATTCCGTTGACCCACGGGAGATTTCTTCTTGGATTCCAGTGCAGGGTGAAGACAGACAGCACTCAGAGCATGCACCACCAGGAAACAGTCGAGAAAGCCGGCAGGATTAGGCGCTACAATGTTGCTGGTAGTCGTCTTGCTACTTTGCTGCGGTTTTGCAGGCGTCTTGGAGCAGTCAGCGGTCAATCCTTGGCAGAAGTTGAAGAGAGAAATGCAGAGGAACTCGGGTGAGCTCTTGCATTCGTTATCTGACGAGAAACCCACAGGAGAGACCTTATATAGCCCTCAGAGGAGGATTGGCCACCTAACCAGGTAAGCACCTATCAGGAGGGGTCTCTGACGTCACCTGCTGGCACTGGCCACTCAGAGGCCTCCATTGTGCCCTCACATCTCTGCATTCAAGATGGCAGAGGTCTGGGACACATTGGAGGAGCTCTGGGCACCACCCCTGGGGTGGTGATGGACAGGAGAGTGGTCACTCCCCTTTCCTTTGTCCAGTTTTGCACCAGAGCAGGGACTGGGGGATCCCTGAACAGGTATAGACTGGTTTATGCAAGGAGGGCACCATCTGTGCCCTTCAAAGCATTCCCAGAGGCCAGGAGAGGCTACTCCCCTCAGGCCCTTAACACCTATTTCCAAAGGGAGAGGGTGTAACACCCTCTCTCAGAGGAAATCCTTTGTTCTGCCTTCCTGGGACTGGGCTGCCCAGAAACCTGTCAGTGGGTTGGCAGCAGTGGTAGCCCCAGACAGCTAGTTTAGCAGTACCCCTGGTTCATGCTGGAGCCCCGGGGATGCATGGAATTAGCACCCCAATACCATATTTGGCTTGGGCGGACAATTCCATGATCTTAGACATGTTACATGGCCATGTTCGGTGTTACCATTGTGAAGCTACATATAGGTATTGACTTATATGTAGTGCACACGTGTAATGGTGTCCCGCACTCACAAAGTCACACAGGGAAATTGCCCTGAACAATGTGGGAGCACCTTGGCTAGTGCCGGGGTGCCCTCAAATTTAGTAACTTTGCACCTAACCTTCACAAGGTGAGGGTTAGACATATAGGTGACTTATATGTTACTTAAGTGCAGTGTGAAATGGCTGTGAAATAACGTGGACGTTATTTCACTCAGGCTGCAGTGGCAGTCCTGTGTAAGAATTGTCTGAGCTCCCTATGGGTGGCAAAAGAAATGCTGCAGCCCATAGAGATCTCCAGGAACCCCAATACCCTGTGTACCTAGGTACCATATACTAGGGAATTATAAGGGTGTTCCAGTGTGCCAATCAGAATTGGTGAAAATGGTCACTAGCCTGCAGTGACAATTTTAAAAGCAGAGAGAGCATAAACACTGAGGTTCTGGTTAGCAGAGCCTCAGTGATACAGTAAAGCACCACACAGGGAACACATATAGGCCACAAACTATGAGCACTGGGGTCCTGACTAGCAGGGTCCCAGTGACACAGGCAAAAACAAACTGATACACAAGTAAAAAATGGGGGTAACATGCCAGGCAAGATGGTACTTTCCTACAGAGGGGCACATTGAACATACGCCAGGATAAGGAATGCAAGGTGCTTCACCTTGGATGTTAAGTATGACCTAGTACTATTCACCACTCAAGTACAAGTCAGAAATTTGAGATGCTTGGGTACAGCACTATGTGTCTGGATATACTGGCACATATACTGTATACCTATTGACGAGGAAACATGCAGTGCAACAGCTCTGCTTGCTCTGCTGTGAAGCATCAATTCAAATGTCCTGCGATGTTTGCTTCTCACAGATAGTCAATGCATCCCTATAATAACCTTGGTAATTCTCAAATATATGAGGGACCTTAGCAACATTGCCACACAACCTGCATGGTGTAGGTGTGTCCCTCTTGTCTGTCCTAATGTGCATCTGCAGGAAGGAACACATCCTGCTGAATCTATTAACAGGACTGCTGTCTGCCACTTACAGTGTTTGACCATCATTGCAACACACATTGAAAGTAGTCCACAATAGGATTCCTACAATGTCTTTTCTCAGTACCACAACTACAATGCCACCCTTGATGTGGTGTCCCAACATGATGCATCCACTGTAGGAAAGTACCATTTTTCTTGGCATGTTACCCTCAATTTTTACCTGATTGTCAGTGTGTTTTGCCTGTCTCACTGGGATCCTGCTAGCTAGGCCCCCAGTGTTCATAGTTTGTGGCCTATGTGTGTTGTCAGTATGCTTAACTGTGTCACTGACGTTCTGCTAACCGCAACTCCAGTGCTTGTGCTCTACACTTTAGTGACTCCATATTCCAATTCTAATTGGAACACTGGACCCCCCCTTATAAGTCCCTAGTATATGTAACCTAGGTACCCAGGGCATTGGGGTTCCAGAATATGCTTATGGGCTGCAGCATTTATTTTGCCACCCATAAGGAGCTCATACAAACCTTTCATCAGGACTGCCACTGCAGCCTGAGTGAAATAGAGAACACACTATTTCACAGCTATTTTCACTATGTTAAGGTAAGTTATAAGTCACCTATATGTCTAACCTTCTTTTACTGAAGGCTAGGTGCAAGGTTAGTGTGTGTGAGGGCAACCTTGCACTAGCAAAGGTGCCCCCACGTTTACAGGGCCAATTCCCTGGACTTTGTGAGCGTGAGGACACCATTACAAGCTGTCAATACATATATGTAGCTTCACAATGGTAACTCCGAATATGGCCATG
Organism: Pleurodeles waltl; assembly: GCF_031143425.1. Lineage (NCBI taxonomy): Eukaryota > Metazoa > Chordata > Amphibia > Caudata > Salamandridae > Pleurodeles > Pleurodeles waltl. The sequence continues at coordinate 753,585,700 of NC_090437.1, forward strand.
TGAGGTGTATAAGATAATGTAATTGTCCCCCCAATCCAAAACTGGTATGGGGGGGTAATCCCATTCATCCTGGGGGCTCCACCATGGACCCCCAGTACTGCCAAACCAGCTCTCTGAAGTTTCCACTGCAGCCCTAGCTGCTGCCACCTCACAGACAGGTTTCTGCCCTCCTGGGGATGGAGCAGCTCAAGCCCAGGAAGGCAGAACAATGCATTTCCTTTGGGAGGAGGGTGTTACTCCCTCTCCCTTTGGAAATAGGTGCTACAGGCATGGGAGGGGTAGTTTCCCAAAGCCCCTAGAAATGCTTTGAAGGGCACAAAAGGGTGCCTTCATTGCATAAGCCAGTCTACACCAGTTCAGGGACCCCCAGTCCCTGCTCTGGCATGAAACTAGCCAAAGGAAAGGGAAGTGACCACTCCCCTGTCTATCACTTCTCCAGGGGTGGTGACCAGAGCTCCTCCAGAGTGTCCCTGGCATTAGCCATCTTGGATTCCAAGGTGTGGGGACCCTCTGGAGACCTCTGAGTGGCCAGTGCCAGCAGATTATGTCAGAGACTCCTCCTTATGGGTGCAGACATGGATAGGTAGCCAATCCCCCTCTCAGGGCTATTTAGGGTCTCTCCTCTGGGTGTTTCCTCAGATTCAGTTTGCAAGATTCCTCCAAGACTCCTCTGCATCCTCTGCTTCAGCTTTTGACCACCAAATCAACAGCAGACTGCTCCAGGAACCTCTTAAACTGCAAATAAGTATCCAGGATGACTCCTGTGACCTGCGACTTCAGCTCCAGCCAGCTTTTGCAACAGTTTCCAAGGTGTGCACACTCTGAGGACTGCCTGTCTTCACCTTGCACCAAAAGAACAGAAGGAATCTCCTGTGGAGTGACAGAGTCACTTCCCTGCTTCCGCAGGCAGCCTTCTGCTACGACAACCGATAATCTGGGACTCCTCTCCTGATGGCGAACATGCTCCCTGGAACACAGATGGTGGTCCAAAGTGAGCCAGACAGTCCAAAGGTCCAGCTGTCCAAATTTGGTGGATGTAAGAGCTTGCCTCCCCGTGTTGCGATAGTACCTGTGTGCGCCATGTCTTTTGCAGCTCTCTGGGCTTCTGTGCACTCCTTCCAAGAATCCAACGTGCACGGTATAGCCCAGGTCCCCAGCACTCCATCCCGCGATGCACAGCTCTCTGAGTTGTTCTCTGGTGGGGTAGGACCTTCCAGTGTAGTGTTGCGATGACCACACTTTGCATCTTCTTTCTTCCTGTGTTCTGGGACTCCTGTGGGCACTGCCTGGTCCTCTGAGGGCTCTCCAAAGTGCAGAGAGCCCCCTCTGTCTCCTCAGTCTGATTTGAGACCCCCAGGTCCCTCCTGGGTCCAGGCAACTCCTTTATGACACAAACCACGTACTTGCTTGAACCAAGGCTTGCTGGCGAAATCCAGCGACGAAAACAGCCAGCATCCAACAACTCGTAGTGGGACATTACCTGCACCAAGCAGGAACCCACAACCATCTTCTTTGGTGCTCTTCTGTACTTTTCTTCTGACCAGGGAATCCACTTTTGCACCTTCTTCCAGGTTGGCAGGAGCTCCTGTCCTTCCTGGACTCTCCTTCGACTTCTGGACTTGGTCTCCTCTCTTCACAGGTCTTCAGGTCCAGAAATTCATCGTTTGATGCTTGCAGTCTTGCTTAGTTCTTGCAAAATCCTTTATCACAACTTGTAGTGTGTCTTGAGGAAACTTGCAGCACTTTACTCCTGCTTTCCTGGGCTCTGGGGTGGAGTACTTAACTTACCTTTGGTGTTTTCTTACACTCCAGCACCCCTCTACACACTACACTTGCTTAGGGGGGAATTCGACATTCACATTCCACTATTTTAGTATATGGTTTGTGTTGCCCCTAGGTCTATTGCAATCTATTGTATTTTCTACTGTTTGCAATATTCTATGACTGTTTACTTACCTGATTTTGGTTACTAATGAATATATTGTGTATAATACTTACCTCCAAGAGGAGTATTGCCTCTAAGATATTTTTGGCCTTGTGTCACTAAAATAAAGTAACTTTATTTTTGGTAACACTGAGTATTGTCTTTTATTGTGTATACGTACTGTGTAACCATACTGGTAATACAGGAACTTTGCATGTCTCCTAGTTCAGCCTAAGCTGCTCTGCTCTAGCTACCTCTAGACAGCCTAAGCTGCTAGAAGGATGCCTACATTTCACTAATAAGGGATAACTGGATCTGCTATAAGGTGTAAGTACCTTAAGTACCTACTACAAACCAGGCCAGCCTCCTAAATTGGTGTTGCAGCGGTGGGATTAGTACTTGCAAATGCTTTACCACTTTGTTACTGGTGCTTATCAAAAGAAAAGTGTGTTCCAATACTTAGAGCTATATACAATTGTACCTAGCAGTCATGTTTTCATTTTCAAAAAGTTCTTTTAAACTTTCTAAAAGTTTTCAAAAGTTCTGAAAAGTTTTTCTTTTCCTCTAAAAAGTTAGGTCAAATTGTTTGCTAACGGCCTATTTGCACATCGGATGGCCGCCATAATACTGGGTTAGCGGTCTAGTTTTTACAAATCGCAGCCCAAGAGCCCTATTTAGACCGCGATGCAGCGGGAGCGCAGCGGACTCGGGCCAGACTAGGCAATGAGAGGCGCCAGTCCTTTTTAGTAATGTTTTTATTACTTTTAATACGTACAGTTCGTAGAATTTTAATGTTATTCAAACCTTTTAACCAAGGTATGTGTTAATTGTTCTGAGTGTTTATGTTATACTTCTGAGTGAACTGACCGAGGCCCGTGTTTAGTGGCCAGTCAGTGTCTGGAGGTCAGCCTTACCTTCTATATATTACTTCTCCATTTCTTCCTCTCTCCTGTTCCCCCTACTATACTCAAGGGCCGGTTCCGGGTGCGGCCGCCATTTTTCCTACGGCTTATTTGCACATCGGACGGTCGCCATAATACTGGGTTAGAGGTCTAGTTTTTACAAATCGCAGCCCAAGAGCCCTATTTAGACTGTGATGCGGCAGGAGCACAGTGGACGTGCGCAGCGGGCGTGCCGCTGGCCCGCCGAAGGCAAGCCCGTCTGTGCCCGTCTGCGCCAGGTCGGGCCTTAGGGCCAGTCCCCCTGGTCCGGTCAAAAATAAAGGGTCTGTTCCATCCCCCATCTCCTATTCCTCGGACTCGTTGCCAGCTCTCAGGCCGCCCCTTCCTTTAGAATGCCAGGCATGCACAGACTTGAATAATAAAACATGGAGTTGCCCCTCTTGTCAGTGGAGGCCTCAACCCATTCAGCTAAGATCGCACATAGCTGCTAAATTCCACACTACCCTCTTATTGATCAACTGTCGTTCAATGCCAGCCCACAAACTGGATATAAACCTTTTATTAAGTGAGATGGCACCCACTGCCTTGTTCCTCACGGAAACTTGGCTGCATGAAGGGTCGGGCCAGATATCAACCTAGCACTGCCTCCAGGATACCTGACAGCCAAGGTGGATAGGACTACCTCTAGAGGGCGAGGAATCGCGATTATTTATAAGGATTCTTTGAAGGTGCACTATCAGCCCCTCCAGCTATCAGAAGGGGAAGGCATGCTCTTCTCCCTGGCGCTTAATCCTCTATTTACATTTTCAGGACTTCTACTTAACTGCCCTCCTGGTTCCCCAGAGAATTTTTTAGTTTCCCTCTCAGATAGTATTGCCGATCAAATATGTAAGAGACCCAATTTTACCATCTTAGGCGATTTTAACATTCATGCTGAGAATTGAGATCTGCCTGTGATGAGACTTCTAATGGGTGACATGGAGGCACTGGGACTAGAGCAACTGGTGAGAGGCCCTACACACGAAAAGGGATATCCATTTACCTAGTGTTTACCAATCTGACATCTATAACTTCTAAATCCCCGACTTTGGCTTGGTCAAACCACTTCCTAGTCACACTGGATTTAGCCACTGATACCAGCGGAAGCAGCCTGAAGCCAGATGCGCAGGCTGGCAGATGCTGGCATAAGCTTAGTATCATGGATTGAATTAGGGTGCTGGAAAACCATAAATCGTTGTTTCCTAACAGCACTAATTATGAAGCAGAGGCATTCAACAATTGGATCATTGACAGTCTGGACTTAGCACTCCCTCTGAGGGTAAAAAATGGTCCCCGTAGGAAAGCTAGTGCTCTGTGGTATACCCCCCACCTGCACCTTCTTAAAAAAAATTGTAGAAGGTTAGAGAGAAGGTGGAGAAAATCATACGACCTGGCCGATAGGGACACTTATAGGAAAGCGATCAGATCTTATCATGCCGAGATAAAATTAGCACAGAGCTCCTACTATGCGGACAGAATTGGAAAAGACTCTGGCTCTCCCAAAGAGGTGTTTCAGGTGTTAAAAGAAATTCTCCAAGTACCATTAGAGGAGAACCCCACTGAAGCTTCTGTAGAACATAGCAATAAGCTAATCACACAATAAATAAGTACACTGTTCCATATATCTAGGGGAACATTAATGTTCAGGAGCAAGAGCCCTCACACATTCAAGTGGATGTCATGATTCATCATCGGGTTGCTCCTCGTCAGACTGGCAGTGCAATATCTGACGGGCTCCCCATTAGGGGGCTCTTTGCCGGAGATCTTTTTGAAAGTGGCTGCCATTGTGATCGTAATGGTCAGACACTAATTGCGGCAGGAGAGTGAACAAATTAAAATTGGTTCTTAACCCCACAGGAGTCTGCTTTATTTATTGTATCAAAAAGAGAAGGTTAAGACCAAGATTAAAAACATAGGGAAAGTGGAGAATGAGGATTCATGCTCAACCACTTTATAACGAAGCCTGGAGATCTGTGAATTTATCACCTGACCCCTAAGGTCTGGTCAACATGTTTCGCGTATTGTGGTCTATAGAGACCCTATAACGCTTCTTCAGGGCCTACAATCAAATAAACTTCTCCTGACTTATAATAAGTGAAGAGAAAACTACTTAGTGTGTGTATGAAAATGTATAGCAGTCACTTACATTTTAGTAAACTGTCTGTCAAAAAAGGTCTCCCATCCCTCTTCATTCGGGGGGCCCCTTGGGAAATAGCATGCCCCAAACAGTCACTATTGAGTGCTGGCGGTAACGGTCCGTTACACCTACCCTCGGCGTGCTCTCCCGGAAATGCCTGTAAAGTTCAGAGGGTCCCTCGGGCACAGTGGGCTGCTATCATGTGGTTGTCTTTCTCTGGCAAGGGGAGAGATAGACTCCTTACTGTTAGAGAAGGTGACTCAGACAACTACAATGTTCTGAAACTGCACTCTTGGATGGATTTGGCTCAACCACTGAACAATATAGAATCAAGTTGAGAGAAACCAGAAAAGAGTCTTCCCAGTATTGGATAGATTTTGTAGACTGTTCAGTGAAGGCCTTAGAAGGTTGGTTGCATGGCCGCAAGGTGTCTGATTATGAAAGCTTATACAATCTGATTTTGAGAGAGCATATTCTTAACAATTGTGTGTCTGATTTGTTGCACCAGTATCTTGTGGACTGAGGTCTCACCTCTGCCCAAGAATTGTGAAAGAAGACAGGCAAATGGGTCAGAACAAGGGTGAGCAGAAAAGCTCATACAGAGGGTGACAAGGACAGCAAGAAGAAGGATGGTAAGTCACATGACAAGGGTGGTGTAGGAGGCTGGACTGGCTTGTAGTGAGTACCAAGGGGTACTTGCACCTTGCACCAGGCCCAGTTATCCCTTATTAGTGTATAGGGTGTCTAGCAGCTTAGGCTGATAGATAATGGTAGCTTAGCAGAGCAGGTTAGGCTGAACTAGGAGACGTGTGAAGCTACTACAGTACCACTTAGTGTCATATGCACAATATCATAAGAAAACACAATACACAGTTATACTAAAAATAAAGGTACTTTATTTTTATGACAATATGCCAAGGTATCTTAGAGTGTACCCTCAGTGAGAGGATAGGAAATATACACAAGATATATATACACAATAGCAAAAATATGCAGTATAGTCTTAGAAAACAGTGCAAACAATGTATCGTTACAATAGGATGCAATGGGGAAACATAGGGATAGGGGCAACACAAACCATATACTCCAAAAGTGGAATGCGAACCATGAATGGACCCCAAACCTATGTGACCTTGTAGAGGGTCGCTGGGACTATTAGAAAATAGTGAGAGTTAGAAAAATAACCCTCCCCAAGACCCTGAAAAGTGAGTGCAAAGTGCACTAAAGTTCCCCTAAGGACAAAGTAGTCGTGTTAGAGGAATAATGCAGGAAAGACACAAACCAGCAATGCAACAACTGTGAATTTCCAATCTAGGGTACCTGTGGAACAAGGGGACCAAGTCCAAAAGTCACAAGCAAGTCGGAGATGGGCAGATGCCCAGGAAATGCCAGCTGCAGGTGCAAAGAAGCTTCTACTGGACAGAAGAAGCTGAGGTTTCTGCCAGAACGAAAAGGGCTAGAGACTTCCCCTTTGGTGGAAAGATCCCGCTCGCCGTGGAGAGTTGTGAAAAAGTATTTTCCCGCCGAAAGAACGCCAACAAGCCTTGCTAGCTGCAAATCGTGCATTTGGGGTTTTTGGACGCTGCTGGGGCCCAGGAGGGACCAGGAGGTCGCAAATTGGACCTGAAGAGAGAGGGGACGTCGAGCAAGACAAAGAGCCCTCACTGAAGCAGGTAGCACCCAGAGAAGTGCCAGAAATAGGCACTACGAGGATGCGTGAAACAGTGCTTGCCGAAGTTGCACAAAGGAGTCCCACGTCGCCGGAGACCAACTTAGAAAGTCGTGCAATGCAGGTTAGAGTGCCGTGGACCCAGGCTTGGCTGTGCACAAAGGATTTCTGCCGGAAGTGCACAGGGGCCGGAGTAGCTGCAAAGTCGCGGTTCCCAACAATGCAGCCCAGCGAGGTGAGGCAAGGACTTACCTCCACCAAACTTGGGCTGAAGAGTCACTGGACTGTGGGGGTCACTTGGACAGAGTCGCTGGATTCAAGGGACCTCGCTCGTCGTGCTGAGAGGAGACCCAAAGGACCGGTAATGCAGCTTTTTGGTGCCTGCGGTTGCAGGGGGAAGATTCCGTCGACCCACGGAAGATTTCTTCGGAGCTTCTGGTGCAGAGAGGAGGCAGGCTACCCCCACAGCATGCACAAGCAGGAAAACAGTCGAGAAGGCAGCAGGATCAGCGTTACAGAGTTGCAGTAGTCGTCTTTGCTACTATGTTGCAGGCTTGCAGGCTTCCACCGCGGTCAGCGGTCGTTTCCTTATCAGAAGGTGAAGAGAGAGATGCAGAGGAACTCGGAGGAGCTCTTGCATTCGTTATCTAAAGTTTCCCCAGAGACAGAGACCCTAAATAGCCAGAAAAGAGGGTTTGGCTACCTAGGAGAGAGGATAGGCTACTAACACCTGAAGGAGCCTATCAGCAGGAGTCTCTGACGTCACCTGGTGGCACTGGCCACTCAGAGCAGTCCAGTGTGCCAGCAGCACCTCTGTTTCCAAGATGGCAGAGGTCTGGAGCACACTGGAGGAGCTCTGGACACCTCCCAGGGGAGGTGCAGGTCAGGGGAGTGGTCACTCCCCTTTCCTTTGTCCAGTTTCGCGCCAGAGCAGGGGCTAAGGGGTCCCTGAACCGGTGTAGACTGGCTTATGCAGAATTGGGCACCTCTGTGCCCAACAAAGCATTTCCAGAGGCTGGGGGAGGCTACTCCTCCCCTGCCTTCACACCATTTTCCAAAGGGAGAGGGTGTCACACCCTCTCTCAGAGGAAGTTCTTTGTTCTGCCATCCTGGGCCAGGCCTGGCTGGACCCCAGGAGGGCAGCTGCCTGTCTGAGGGTTTGGCAGCAGCAGCAGCTGCAGTGAAACCCCGGGAAGGGCAGTTTGGCAGTACCAGGGTCTGTGCTACAGACCACTGGGATCATGGGATTGTGCCAACTATGCCAGGATGGCATAGAGGGGGCAATTCCATGATCATAGACATGTTACATGGCCATATTCGGAGTTACCATTGTGAAGCTACATATAGGTAGTGACCTATATGTAGTGCACGCGTGTAATGGTGTCCCCACACTCACAAAGTTCAGGGAATTGGCTCTGAACAATGTGGGGGCACCTTGGCTAGTGCCAGGGTGCCCTCACACTAAGTAACTTTGCACCTAACCTTTACCAGGTAAAGGTTAGACATGTAGGTGACTTATAAGTTACTTAAGTGCAGTGTAAAATGGCTGTGAAACAACGTGGACGTTATTTCACTCAGGCTGCAGTGGCAGGCCTGTGTAAGAATTGTCAGAGCTCCCTATGGGTGGCAAAAGAAATGCTGAAGTCCATAGGGATCTCCTGGAACCCCAATACCCTGGGTACCTCAGTACCATATACTAGGGAATTATAAGGGTGTTCCAGTAAGCCAATGTAAATTGGTAAAAATGGTCACTAGCCTGTTAGTGACAATTTGGAAAGAAATGAGAGAGCATAACCACTGAGGTTCTGATTAGCAGAGCCTCAGTGAGACAGTTAGTCACTACACAGGTAACACATTCAGGCACACTTATGAGCACTGGGGCCCTGGGTTACCAGGGTCCCAGTGACACATACAACTAAAACAACATATATACAGTGAAAAATGGGGGTAACATGCCAGGCAAGATGGTACTTTCCTACACAACCCCCCCCCAAACGAAGGACAATAAGACTAGCCATGACCTGATGAGTCTTCATTGTCTAAGTGGAAATATCTGGAGAGTCCATCTGCATTGGAGTGGCTACTCCCAGGTCTATGTTCCACTGTATAGTCCATTCCCTGTAGGGATATGGATCACCTCAACAATTTAGGATTTTCAACTTTCATTTGTTTTAGCCAAAGTAGAGGTTTGTGGTCTGTCTGAACAATGAAGTGAGTGCCAAACAGGTATGGCCTCAACTTCTTCAGAGCCCAGACCACAGCAAAGGCCTCCCTCTCAATGGCAGACCAACGCTTTTCTCTAGGGGTCAACCTTCTACTAATAAAAGCAACAGGTTGATCCTGGCCCTCAGAATTAAGTTGTGATAGGACTGCCCCTACTCCTAATTCAGATGCATCAGTTTGGACATAGAATTTTTTAGAGTAACAAGGGCTTTTCAGGACAGGTGCAGAGCACATGGCCTGCTTCAGCTCCTCAAAAGCTTTCTGACAGTTTGCTGTCCATACCTTTTTAGGCATTTTCTTGGATGTGAGGTCATTAAGAGGGGCTGCAATGGAGCCATAGTTCTTAATGAACCTCCTGTAATACCCAGTGAGGCCTAGGAAGGCTCTCACCTGAGTCTGAGTGGTAGGGGGAACCCGATCAATAATAGTTTGGATTTTCCCCTGAAGTGGTGCAATCTGTTCCCCACCAACAAGGTGTCCCAGATAAACCACCTTACCCTGCCCTATCTGGCACTTTGAAGCCTTGATAGTGAGGCCTGCCTTTTGCAGGGCCTCCAAAACTTTCCATAGGTGGACCAGGTGATCATCCCAGCTGGAGCTAAAGACAGCTATATCGTCCAAATATGCTGCACTGAAAGCTTCCAGCCCTTGCAGGACTGTGTTCACCAACCTCTGAAAAGTGGCAGGTGCATTTTTCAAACCAAAAGGCATTACAGTAAACTGGTAATGTCCTCCAATGGTAGAAAATGCAGTCTTAGGTTTAGCATCTTCTGATAATTTGATCTGCCAATACCCTGCAGTCAAATCAAAAGTGCTTAGATACTTGGCAGATGCCAGTGTATCTATAAGCTCATCTGCCCTGGGTATAGGGTGAGCATCAGTTTTGGTTACCAAGTTGAGACCTCTATAGTCTACACAAAACCGCATTTCCTTCTTTCCATCTTTAGAATTGGGTTTTGGTACCAGTACCACAGGAGAAGCCCATGGACTGTCAGAGTGCTCAACCACTCCTAGTTCCAACATTTTCTGAACTTCTTGCTTTATGCAGTCCCTGACATGGTCAGGCTGCCTATAGATCTTACTTTTGACAGGTAAACTGTCTCCAGTATCTATAGTGTGCTCACACCAAGAAGTGGTGCCTGGCACAGTAGAGAAGAGTTCTGAAAATTGTCCTAGGAGATTTATGCAATTGTCTTTCTGCTCAGCAGTAAGACAATCAGCCAAAACTACACCTTCCACAAGAGCATCTTGATCTGTGGAAGAGAAGAGATCAGGTAGAGGATCACTGTCTTCTTCCTGTCCCTCATCTGTTGCCATGAGCAGGGTGAGATCAGCCCTGTCATAGTAGGGTTTCAGGCGGTTGACATGGAGCACCCTAAGGGGACTCCTGGCAGTGCCTAAGTCAACCAAGTAGGTGACTTCACCCTTCTTTTCAACAATTGTGTGGGGTCCACTCCATTTATCTTGGAGTGCTCTTGGGGCCACAGGCTCCAAGACCCACACTTTCTGTCCTGGTTGGTACTGAACCAAAACAGCCTTCTGATCATGCCATTGCTTCTGGAGCTCTTGGCTGGCCTGAAGGTTTTTACTGGCCTTTTTCATGTACTCAGCCATCCTTGATCTGAGGCCAAGTACATAATCCACAATATCCTGCTTAGGAGCTTTTAAAGGTTGTTCCCAACCCTCCTTTACAAGTGTGAGTGGACCCCTAACAGGGTGTCCAAAAAGAAGTTCAAAGGGGCTGAAGCCCACTCCTTTCTGGGGTACCTCCCTGTAGGCAAAAAGGAGGCATGGTAGAAGGATATCCCATCTCCTGCTGAGTTTTTCAGTGAGACCCATAATCATGCCTTTGAGAGTTTATTAAATCTCTCCACCAGTCCATTTGTTTGTGGATGATAGGGTGTTGTGAACTTGTACGTTACACCACACTCCTTCCACATGGCCTTTAAGTATGCAGACATGAAATTGCTTCCCCTGTCTGATACTACTTCCTTTGGGAAGCCCACCCTGGAAAATATTCCCAGGAGGGCCTTTGCCACTGCAGGTGCTGTAGTGGTCCTTAAAGGAATAGCTTCAGGATATCTTGTGGCATGGTCCACTACCACCAAGATAAATCTATTGCCTGAAGCAGTAGGAGGGTCAAGGGGGCCAACTATGTCAACCCCAACCACAGGCAGTGGAATAAGGGGTGCCTTTGGTGTGCCACCTGTCTTGCCACTGGCTTGACAGGTTTCACAGGACTTACAAAATTCCTTTGTGTCCTCAGACATCCTAGGCCAATGAAACAGGGGAACAAGCCTGTCCCAAGTTTTCATTTGTCCTAGGTGCCCAGCTAAGGGAATGTCATGTGCCAGTGTTAGGAGGAACTTTCTGTACTCCTGAGGAATCACTAATCTCCTGGCAGCTCCAGGTTTAGGATCCCTATGCTCAGTGTACAAGAGGTTGTCCTCCCAGTAAACTCTGTGAGAGTCACTGACATCCCCATTAGCCTGTTTGACAGCTTGCTGTCTGAGACCCTCTAATGTGGGACAGGTTTGCTGTGCCACACTCAGCTCCTCTCTGGCAGGCCCCCCTTCACCCAAAAGCTCAGCAGTGTCTGCTTCCAGCTCCTCTGGTGTAGGTTCTGCACAGGGAGGGAATTCTTCTTCCTCAGAAGTAGAATCTACTGTAGAGGGAGGGATAGTAGGAAGTGGTTTGCTTCTACTAGCCCTAGCTTTAGGGAGCACTTGGTCCATTGTTCCAGGATCCAAGCTTCCCTGTCCTTTTTGCTTTTTGGCCTGAGCCCTTGTAAAAGCAAAAATATGCCCTGGGATGCCCAGCATTGCTGCATGGGCCTCCAACTCCACATCTGACCAAGCTGATGTCTCCAAATCATTCCCTAATAGACAGTCTACAGGTAAATCTGAAGCTACCACAACTTTCTTTGGACCAGTTACCCCCCCCCCAGTTGAGATTTACAACAGCCATGGGGTGGCTTTGTGTTATGTTGTGAGCATCGGTTACTTGGTACTGGTGTCCAAGTATGTGTTGTTCAGGGTGCACCAGTTTCTCAATCACCATTGTGACACTGGCACCTGTGTCCCTGTAGGCCTGGACCTCAACACCATTTATTAGGGTTAGTTGCTTGTACTTCTCCAAGTTATGGGGGCAAGCAACCAAAGTGGCTAAATCAATAGCCCCTTCAGAGACTAAAGTAGCCTCTGTGGTCTCCCTAATCAGACCAACCCCAACTAAGTTACCAAAAGTGAGCCCAGCTACTCCCTTGGATTGGCTATTAGTAGGTTTGCTCCCACCACCACTGCTATTAGTAGGGACACTAGGTGTAGCAGTAGGGGTTGTAGTGGTAGGAGCAGTGGTGCCTTTCTTTGGACAACTGGGATCTGTTGTCCAATGGCCTTTTATTTTACATAAATAGCACCATGGTTTCTTTTCCTTGTTCTGATTAAAGGAGGATTTGGACCCACCACCCCCACCAGAGTGTTTTTGTGGGCCTGATGAAGACTCATTTTTAGATTTGTCCCCACCCTTGTCAGAAGACTTACCATCCTTCTTTTTGTTGCCATCTTTGTCACCCCCTGTATGAACTTTTCTGTTCACTCTTGTTCTGACCCATTTGTCTGCCTTCTTTCCCAATTCTTGGGGAGAGGTCAGATCAGAGTCTACCAAGTACTGGTGCAACAAATCAGACACACAATTATTAAGAATATGCTCTCTCAGGATTAAGTTATACAGGCTGTCATAATCAGTAACTTTACTGCCATGTAATCACCCCTCCAAGGCCTTCACTGAATGGTCAATGAAATCAACCCAGTCTTGTGAAGACTCCTTTTTGGTCTCTCTGAACTTTATCCTGTACTGTTCAGTGGTTAAGCCATAACCATCCAGGAGTGCATTCTTAAGAACTTGGAAATTATTAGCATCATTTTCTTTCACAGTAAGGAGCCTATCCCTACCTTTTCCACTAAATGATAGCCATAGGATAGCAGCCCACTGCCTTTGAGGGACATCCTGTACAACACAGGCCCTCTCAAGTGCAGCAAACCACTTGTTAATGTCATCCCCCTCCTTATAAGGGGGAACTATCTTGTGCAGATTCCTGGAATCATGCTCTTTTGCAGGATGACTATGGGGAATACTGCTGCTGCCACCATGGGTATCTAAACCCAACTTCTGTCTTTCCTTCTCTAATTCAAAAGACTGTCTATCCAAATCCAGCTGTTGCTTTTTAAGCTTCAGTCTGGTTTGTTCTACCCTCAACTTATTGAGTTCCCTATCTAACATTCTGTCATCAGGGTTGGTGGGAGGGACATTTCTAGAAACAGAGCTATGATGGGAATGAACAGAAGGAGACCTGTCCCTTACAGAAGCCACCCTAACAGCTTGGTTTACAGAAACATTACTACCAGTATGGTGAGAATAAATGCTTTTGCTATGATGTGAGACAACACTATTTATATGGTGTGGCTCATCATCATTACCATCTATGCTAGATTGTCTAGTAATGGGCAAGCTAGGAAGTTTCTTTCCTGAATCTTTTCCTGGGGGAGTCCCTGAATCAGATTGGGAACTATTAGGTACTTTTTCAACAGATGAGGCACCTATGGCCTTATCCTGTTCTCTAAGCATGTTAAGTAACAGTTCCAAGGAAGGATTCTTCCCTACACTCAAACCTCTCTCTATACAGAGACTCCTTGCTCTTTTCCAGCTAAGGTTGTCATATGCAAGTTTGGACAGATCAACATTTTGGCCTGTGCCAGACATTTTTTAGAGAGAGTTAAAGTGATAGAAAAAGAGAAAAAAGTTTTCAGAACTTTTTGGAAAGACAGAACAAAAACTTTTTAACTTTTTAAGAACTTTTTGAAAGTTTAGAAGTACTTTTCAGCACTTAGAAAAGAGTGAAAAGAGGAAATGCAAAACTTTTTGGCTATGTGTATATACACTGACCTTGTTTTGTATATTTTTCTCTTATGAAAAGTACAATGACAAGAGTGGTAAGTAGTCTCAAAGCACTTATCCCACCACTGCACAACCAATGTAGGAGGCTGGACTGGCTTGTAGTGAGTACCAAGGGGTACTTGCACCTTGCACCAGGCCCAGTTATCCCTTATTAGTGTATAGGGTGTCTAGCAGCTTAGGCTGATAGATAATGGTAGCTTAGCAGAGCAGCTTAGGCTGAACTAGGAGACGTGTGAAGCTACTACAGTACCACTTAGTGTCATATGCACAATATCATAAGAAAACACAATACACAGTTATACTAAAAATAAAGGTACTTTATTTTTATGACAATATGCCAAGGTATCTTAGAGTGTACCCTCAGTGAGAGGATAGGAAATATACACAAGATATATATACACAATAGCAAAAATATGCAGTATAGTCTTAGAAAACAGTGCAAACAATGTATAGTTACAATAGGATGCAATGGGGAAACATAGGGATAGGGGCAACACAAACCATATACTCCAAAAGTGGAATGCGAACCATGAATGGACCCCAAACCTATGTGACCTTGTAGAGGGTCGCTGGGACTATTAGAAAATAGTGAGAGTTAGAAAAATAACCCTCCCCAAGACCCTGAAAAGTGAGTGCAAAGTGCACTAAAGTTCCCCTAAGGACAAAGTAGTCGTGTTAGAGGAATAATGCAGGAAAGACACAAACCAGCAATGCAACAACTGTGGATTTCCAATCTAGGGTACCTGTGGAACAAGGGGACCAAGTCCAAAAGTCACAAGCAAGTCGGAGATGGGCAGATGCCCAGGAAATGCCAGCTGCGGGTGCAAAGAAGCTTCTACTGGACAGAAGAAGCTGAGGTTTCTGCCGGAACGAAAAAGGCTAGAGACTTCCCCTTTGGTGGACGTATTCCACTCGCCGTGGAAAGTCGTGCAGAAGTGTTTTCCCGCCGATAGAACGCCAAAAAGCCTTGCTAGCTGCAAATCGTGCGTTTGGCGTTTTTGGACGCTGCTGGGGCCCAGGAGGGACCAGGAGGTCGCAAATTGGACCTGAAGAGAGAAGGGACGTCGAGCAAGACAAAGAGCCCTCACTGAAGCAGGTAGCACCTAGAGAAGTGCCAGAAACAGGCACTACAAGGATGCGTGAAACGGTGCTCGCCGAAGTTGCACAAAGGAGTCCCACGTCGCCGGAGACCAACTTAGAAAGTCGTGCAATGCAGGTTAGAGTGCCGTGGAACCAGGCTTGGCTGTGCACAAAGGATTTCCGCCGGAAGTGCACAGGGGCCAGAGTAGCTGCAAAGTCGCGGTTCCCAACAATGCAGCCCAGCGAGGTGAGGCAAGGACTTACCTCCACCAAACTTGGGCTGAAGAGTCACTGGACTGTGGGGGTCACTTGGACAGAGTTGCTGGATTCGAGGGACCTCGCTCGTCGTGCTGAGAGGAGACCCAAGGGACCGGTAATGCAGCTTTTTGGTGCCTGCGGTTGCAGGGGGAAGATTCCGTCGACCCACGGGAGATTTCTTCGGAGCTTCTGGTGCAGAGAGGAGGCAGGCTACCCCCACAGCATGCACAAGCAGGAAAACAGTCGAGAAGGCAGCAGGATCAGTGTTACAGAGTTGCAGTAGTCGTCTTTGCTACTATGTTGCAGGTTTGCAGGCTTCCACCGCGGTCAGCGGTCGTTTCCTTATCAGAAGGTGAAGAGAGAGATGCAGAGGAACTCGGATGAGCTCTTGCATTCGTTATCTAAAGTTTCCCCAGAGACAGAGACCCTAAATAGCCAGAAAAGAGGGTTTGGCTACCTAGGAGAGAGGATAGGCTACTAACACCTGAAGGAGCCTATCAGCAGGAGTCTCTGACGTCACCTGGTGGCACTGGCCACTCAGAGCAGTCCAGTGTGCCAGCAGCACCTCTGTTTCCAAGATGGCAGAGGTCTGGAGCACACTGGAGGAGCTCTGGACACCTCCCAGGGGAGGTGCAGGTCAGGGGAGTGGTCACTCCCCTTTCCTTTGTCCAGTTTCGCGCCAGAGCAGGGGCTAAGGGGTCCCTGAACCGGTGTAGACTGGCTTATGCAGAATTGGGCACCTCTGTGCCCAACAAAGCATTTCCAGAGGCTGGGGGAGGCTACTCCTCCCCTGCCTTCACACCATTTTCCAAAGGGAGAGGGTGTCACACCCTCTCTCAGAGGAAGTTCTTTGTTCTGCCATCCTGGGCCAGGCCTGGCTGGACCCCAGGAGGGCAGCTGCCTGTCTGAGGGTTTGGCAGCAGCAGCAGCTGCAGTGAAACCCCGGGAAGGGCAGTTTGGCAGTACCAGGGTCTGTGCTACAGACCACTGGGATCATGGGATTGTGCCAACTATGCCAGGATGGCATAGAGGGGGCAATTCCATGATCATAGACATGTTACATGGCCATATTCGGAGTTACCATTGTGAAGCTACATATAGGTAGTGACCTATATGTAGTGCACGCGTGTAATGGTGTCCCCACACTCACAAAGTTCAGGGAATTGGCTCTGAACAATGTGGGGGCACCTTGGCTAGTGCCAGGGTGCCCTCACACTAAGTAACTTTGCACCTAACCTTTACCAGGTAAAGGTTAGACATGTAGGTGACTTATAAGTTACTTAAGTGCAGTGTAAAATGGCTGTGAAACAACGTGGACGTTATTTCACTCAGGCTGCAGTGGCAGGCCTGTGTAAGAATTGTCAGAGCTCCCTATGGGTGGCAAAAGAAATGCTGAAGTCCATAGGGATCTCCTGGAACCCCAATACCCTGGGTACCTCAGTACCATATACTAGGGAATTATAAGGGTGTTCCAGTAAGCCAATGTAAATTGGTAAAAATGGTCACTAGCCTGTTAGTGACAATTTGGAAAGAAATGAGAGAGCATAACCACTGAGGTTCTGATTAGCAGAGCCTCAGTGAGACAGTTAGTCACTACACAGGTAACACATTCAGGCACACTTATGAGCACTGGGGCCCTGGGTTACCAGGGTCCCAGTGACACATACAACTAAAACAACATATATACAGTGAAAAATGGGGGTAACATGCCAGGCAAGATGGTACTTTCCTACACAACCCCCCCCCCAAACGAAGGACAATAAGACTAGCCATGACCTGATGAGTCTTCATTGTCTAAGTGGAAATATCTGGAGAGTCCATCTGCATTGGAGTGGCTACTCCCAGGTCTATGTTCCACTGTATAGTCCATTCCCTGTAGGGATATGGATCACCTCAACAATTTAGGATTTTCAACTTTCATTTGTTTTAGCCAAAGTAGAGGTTTGTGGTCTGTCTGAACAATGAAGTGAGTGCCAAACAGGTATGGCCTCAACTTCTTCAGAGCCCAGACCACAGCAAAGGCCTCCCTCTCAATGGCAGACCAACGCTTTTCTCTAGGGGTCAACCTTCTACTAATAAAAGCAACAGGTTGATCCTGGCCCTCAGAATTAAGTTGTGATAGGACTGCCCCTACTCCTAATTCAGATGCATCAGTTTGGACATAGAATTTTTTAGAGTAACAAGGGCTTTTCAGGACAGGTGCAGAGCACATGGCCTGCTTCAGCTCCTCAAAAGCTTTCTGACAGTTTTCTGTCCATAATACCTTTTTAGGCATTTTCTTGGATGTGAGGTCATTAAGAGGGGCTGCAATGGAGCCATAGTTCTTAATGAACCTCCTGTAATACCCAGTGAGGCCTAGGAAGGCTCTCACCTGAGTCTGAGTGGTAGGGGGAACCCAATCAATAATAGTTTGGATTTTCCCCTGAAGTGGTGCAATCTGTTCCCCACCAACAAGGTGTCCCAGATAAACCACCTTACCCTGCCCTATCTGGCACTTTGAAGCCTTGATAGTGAGGCCTGCCTTTTGCAGGGCCTCCAAAACTTTCCATAGGTGGACCAGGTGATCATCCCAGCTGGAGCTAAAGACAGCTATATCGTCCAAATATTCTGCACTGAAAGCTTCCAGCCCTTGCAGGACTGTGTTCACCAACCTCTGAAAAGTGGCAGGTGCATTTTTCAAACCAAAAGGCATTACAGTAAACTGGTAATGTCCTCCAATGGTAGAAAATGCAGTCTTAGGTTTAGCATCTTCTGATAATTTGATCTGCCAATACCCTGCAGTCAAATCAAAAGTGCTTAGATACTTGGCAGATGCCAGTGTATCTATAAGCTCATCTGCCCTGGGTATAGGGTGAGCATCAGTTTTGGTTACCAAGTTGAGACCTCTATAGTCTACACAAAACCGCATTTCCTTCTTTCCATCTTTAGAATTGGGTTTTGGTACCAGTACCACAGGAGAAGCCCATGGACTGTCAGAGTGCTCAACCACTCCTAGTTCCAACATTTTCTGAACTTCTTGCTTTATGCAGTCCCTGACATGGTCAGGCTGCCTATAGATCTTACTTTTGACAGGTAAACTGTCTCCAGTATCTATAGTGTGCTCACACCAAGAAGTGGTGCCTGGCACAGTAGAGAAGAGTTCTGAAAATTGTCCTAGGAGATTTATGCAATTGTCTTTCTGCTCAGCAGTAAGACAATCAGCCAAAACTACACCTTCCACAAGAGCATCTTGATCTGTGGAAGAGAAGAGATCAGGTAGAGGATCACTGTCTTCTTCCTGTCCCTCATCTGTTGCCATGAGCAGGGTGAGATCAGCCCTGTCATAGTAGGGTTTCAGGCGGTTGACATGGAGCACCCTAAGGGGACTCCTGGCAGTGCCTAAGTCAACCAAGTAGGTGACTTCACCCTTCTTTTCAACAATTGTGTGGGGTCCACTCCATTTATCTTGGAGTGCTCTTGGGGCCACAGGCTCCAAGACCCACACTTTCTGCCCTGGTTGGTACTGAACCAAAACAGCCTTCTGATCATGCCATTGCTTCTGGAGCTCTTGGCTGGCCTGAAGGTTTTTACTGGCCTTTTTCATGTACTCAGCCATCCTTGATCTGAGGCCAAGTACATAATCCACAATATCCTGCTTAGGAGCTTTTAAAGGTTGTTCCCAACCCTCCTTTACAAGTGTGAGTGGACCCCTAACAGGGTGTCCAAAAAGAAGTTCAAAGGGGCTGAAGCCCACTCCTTTCTGGGGTACCTCCCTGTAGGCAAAAAGGAGGCATGGTAGAAGGATATCCCATCTCCTGCTGAGTTTTTCAGTGAGACCCATAATCATGCCTTTGAGAGTTTATTAAATCTCTCCACCAGTCCATTTGTTTGTGGATGATAGGGTGTTGTGAACTTGTACGTTACACCACACTCCTTCCACATGGCCTTTAAGTATGCAGACATGAAATTGCTTCCCCTGTCTGATACTACTTCCTTTGGGAAGCCCACCCTGGAAAATATTCCCAGGAGGGCCTTTGCCACTGCAGGTGCTGTAGTGGTCCTTAAAGGAATAGCTTCAGGATATCTTGTGGCATGGTCCACTACCACCAAGATAAATCTATTGCCTGAAGCAGTAGGAGGGTCAAGGGGGCCAACTATGTCAACCCCAACCACAGGCAGTGGAATAAGGGGTGCCTTTGGTGTGCCACCTGTCTTGCCACTGGCTTGACAGGTTTCACAGGACTTACAAAATTCCTTTGTGTCCTCAGACATCCTAGGCCAATGAAACAGGGGAACAAGCCTGTCCCAAGTTTTCATTTGTCCTAGGTGCCCAGCTAAGGGAATGTCATGTGCCAGTGTTAGGAGGAACTTTCTGTACTCCTGAGGAATCACTAATCTCCTGGCAGCTCCAAGTTTAGGATCCCTATGCTCAGTGTACAAGAGGTTGTCCTCCCAGTAAACTCTGTGAGTGTCACTGACATCCCCATTAGCCTGTTTGACAGCTTGCTGTCTGAGACCCTCTAATGTGGGACAGGTTTGCTGTGCCACACTCAGCTCCTCTCTGGCAGGCCCCCCTTCACCCAAAAGCTCAGCAGTGTCTGCTTCCAGCTCCTCTGGTGTAGGTTCTGCACAGGGAGGGAATTCTTCTTCCTCAGAAGTAGAATCTACTGTAGAGGGAGGGATAGTAGGAAGTGGTTTGCTTCTACTAGCCCTAGCTTTAGGGAGCACTTGGTCCATTGTTCCAGGATCCAAGCTTCCCTGTCCTTTTTGCTTTTTGGCCTGAGCCCTTGTAAAAGCAAAAATATGCCCTGGGATGCCCAGCATTGCTGCATGGGCCTCCAACTCCACATCTGACCAAGCTGATGTCTCCAAATCATTCCCTAATAGACAGTCTACAGGTAAATCTGAAGCTACCACAACTTTCTTTGGACCAGTTACCCCCCCCCCCAGTTGAGATTTACAACAGCCATGGGGTGGCTTTGTGTTATGTTGTGAGCATCGGTTACTTGGTACTGGTGTCCAAGTATGTGTTGTTCAGGGTGCACCAGTTTCTCAATCACCATTGTGACACTGGCACCTGTGTCCCTGTAGGCCTGGACCTCAACACCATTTATTAGGGTTAGTTGCTTGTACTTCTCCAAGTTATGGGGGCAAGCAACCAAAGTGGCTAAATCAATAGCCCCTTCAGAGACTAAAGTAGCCTCTGTGGTCTCCCTAATCAGACCAACCCCAACTAAGTTACCAAAAGTGAGCCCAGCTACTCCCTTGGATTGGCTATTAGTAGGTTTGCTCCCACCACCACTGCTATTAGTAGGGACACTAGGTGTAGCAGTAGGGGTTGTAGTGGTAGGAGCAGTGGTGCCTTTCTTTGGACAACTGGGATCTGTTGTCCAATGGCCTTTTATTTTACATAAATAGCACCATGGTTTCTTTTCCTTGTTCTGATTAAAGGAGGATTTGGACCCACCACCCCCACCAGAGTGTTTTTGTGGGCCTGATGAAGACTCATTTTTAGATTTGTCCCCACCCTTGTCAGAAGACTTACCATCCTTCTTTTTGTTGCCATCTTTGTCACCCCCTGTATGAACTTTTCTGTTCACTCTTGTTCTGACCCATTTGTCTGCCTTCTTTCCCAATTCTTGGGGAGAGGTCAGATCAGAGTCTACCAAGTACTGGTGCAACAAATCAGACACACAATTATTAAGAATATGCTCTCTCAGGATTAAGTTATACAGGCTGTCATAATCAGTAACTTTACTGCCATGTAACCACCCCTCCAAGGCCTTCACTGAATGGTCAATGAAATCAACCCAGTCTTGTGAAGACTCCTTTTTGGTCTCTCTGAACTTTATCCTGTACTGTTCAGTGGTTAAGCCATAACCATCCAGGAGTGCATTCTTAAGAACTTGGAAATTATTAGCATCATTTTCTTTCACAGTAAGGAGCCTATCCCTACCTTTTCCACTAAATGATAGCCATAGGATAGCAGCCCACTGCCTTTGAGGGACATCCTGTACAACACAGGCCCTCTCAAGTGCAGCAAACCACTTGTTAATGTCATCCCCCTCCTTATAAGGGGGAACTATCTTGTGCAGATTCCTGGAATCATGCTCTTTTGCAGGATGACTATGGGGAATACTGCTGCTGCCACCATGGGTATCTAAACCCAACTTCTGTCTTTCCTTCTCTAATTCAAAAGACTGTCTATCCAAATCCAGCTGTTGCTTTTTAAGCTTCAGTCTGGTTTGTTCTACCCTCAACTTATTGAGTTCCCTATCTAACATTCTGTCATCAGGGTTGGTGGGAGGGACATTTCTAGAAACAGAGCTATGATGGGAATGAACAGAAGGAGACCTGTCCCTTACAGAAGCCACCCTAACAGCTTGGTTTACAGAAACATTACTACCAGTATGGTGAGAATAAATGCTTTTGCTATGATGTGAGACAACACTATTTATATGGTGTGGCTCATCATCATTACCATCTATGCTAGATTGTCTAGTAATGGGCAAGCTAGGAAGTTTCTTTCCTGAATCTTTTCCTGGGGGAGTCCCTGAATCAGATTGGGAACTATTAGGTACTTTTTCAACAGATGAGGCACCTATGGCCTTATCCTGTTCTCTAAGCATGTTAAGTAACAGTTCCAAGGAAGGATTCTTCCCTACACTCAAACCTCTCTCTATACAGAGACTCCTTGCTCTTTTCCAGCTAAGGTTGTCATATGCAAGTTTGGACAGATCAACATTTTGGCCTGTGCCAGACATTTTTTAGAGAGAGTTAAAGTGATAGAAAAAGAGAAAAAAGTTTTCAGAACTTTTTGGAAAGACAGAACAAAAACTTTTTAACTTTTTAAGAACTTTTTGAAAGTTTAGAAGTACTTTTCAGCACTTAGAA
Organism: Pleurodeles waltl; assembly: GCF_031143425.1. Classification (NCBI taxonomy): domain Eukaryota; kingdom Metazoa; phylum Chordata; class Amphibia; order Caudata; family Salamandridae; genus Pleurodeles; species Pleurodeles waltl. Next base: position 753,607,761 of record NC_090437.1, read on the forward strand.
AAGAGTGAAAAGAGGAAATGCAAAACTTTTTGGCTATGTGTATATACACTGACCTTGTTTTGTATATTTTTCTCTTATGAAAAGTACAATGACAAGAGTGGTAAGTAGTCTCAAAGCACTTATCCCACCACTGCACAACCAATGTAGGAGGCTGGACTGGCTTGTAGTGAGTACCAAGGGGTACTTGCACCTTGCACCAGGCCCAGTTATCCCTTATTAGTGTATAGGGTGTCTAGCAGCTTAGGCTGATAGATAATGGTAGCTTAGCAGAGCAGCTTAGGCTGAACTAGGAGACGTGTGAAGCTACTACAGTAGCACTTAGTGTCATATGCACAATATCATAAGAAAACACAATACACAGTTATACTAAAAATAAAGGTACTTTATTTTTATGACAATATGCCAAGGTATCTTAGAGTGTACCCTCAGTGAGAGGATAGGAAATATACACAAGATATATATACACAATAGCAAAAATATGCAGTATAGTCTTAGAAAACAGTGCAAACAATGTATAGTTACAATAGGATGCAATGGGGAAACATAGGGATAGGGGCAACACAAACCATATACTCCAAAAGTGGAATGCAAACCATGAATGGACCCCAAACCTATGTGACCTTGTAGAGGGTCGCTGGGACTATTAGAAAATAGTGAGAGTTAGAAAAATAACCCTCCCCAAGACCCTGAAAAGTGAGTGCAAAGTGCACTAAAGTTCCCCTAAGGACAAAGTAGTCGTGTTAGAGGAATAATGCAGGAAAGACACAAACCAGCAATGCAACAACTGTGGATTTCCAATCTAGGGTACCTGTGGAACAAGAGGACCAAGTCCAAAAGTCACAAGCAAGTCGGAGATGGGCAGATGCCCAGGAAATGCCAGCTGCAGGTGCAAAGAAGCTTCTACTGGACAGAAGAAGCTGAGGTTTCTGCCGGAACGAAAAAGGCTAGAGACTTCCCCTTTGGTGGACGGATTCCACTCGCCGTGGAAAGTCGTGCAGAAGTGTTTTCCCGCCGATAGAACACCAAAAAGCCTTGCTAGCTGCAAATCGTGCGTTTGGCGTTTTTGGACGCTGCTGGGGCCCAGGAGGGACCAGGAGGTGGCAAATTGGACCTGAAGAGAGAAGGGACGTCGAGCAAGACAAAGAGCCCTCACTGAAGCAGGTAGCACCTAGAGAAGTGCCAGAAACAGGCACTACGAGGATGCGTGAAACGGTGCTCGCCGAAGTTGCACAAAGGAGTCCCACGTCGCCGGAGACCAACTTAGAAAGTCGTGCAATGCAGGTTAGAGTGCCGTGGACCCAGGCTTGGCTGTGCACAAAGGATTTCCGCCGGAAGTGCACAGGGGCCAGAGTAGCTGCAAAGTCGCAGTTCCCAACAATGCAGCCCAGCGAGGTGAGGCAAGGACTTACCTCCACCAAACTTGGGCTGAAGAGTCACTGGACTGTGGGGGTCACTTGGACAGAGTCGCTGGATTCGAGGGACCTCGCTCGTCGTGCTGAGAGGAGACCCAAGGGACCGGTAATGCAGCTTTTTGGTGCCTGCGGTTGCAGGGGGAAGATTCCGTCGACCCACGGGAGATTTCTTCGGAGCTTCTGGTGCAGAGAGGAGGCAGGCTACCCCCACAGCATGCACAAGCAGGAAAACAGTCGAGAAGGCAGCAGGATCAGCGTTACAGAGTTGCAGTAGTCGTCTTTGCTACTATGTTGCAGGTTTGCAGGCTTCCACCGCGGTCAGCGGTCGTTTCCTTATCAGAAGGTGAAGAGAGAGATGCAGAGGAACTCGGATGAGCTCTTGCATTCGTTATCTAAAGTTTCCCCAGAGACAGAGACCCTAAATAGCCAGAAAAGAGGGTTTGGCTACCTAGGAGAGAGGATAGGCTACTAACACCTGAAGGAGCCTATCAGCAGGAGTCTCTGACGTCACCTGGTGGCACTGGCCACTCAGAGCAGTCCAGTGTGCCAGCAGCACCTCTGTTTCCAAGATGGCAGAGGTCTGGAGCACACTGGAGGAGCTCTGGACACCTCCCAGGGGAGGTGCAGGTCAGGGGAGTGGTCACTCCCCTTTCCTTTGTCCAGTTTCGCGCCAGAGCAGGGGCTAAGGGGTCCCTGAACCGGTGTAGACTGGCTTATGCAGAATTGGGCACCTCTGTGCCCAACAAAGCATTTCCAGAGGCTGGGGGAGGCTACTCCTCCCCTGCCTTCACACCATTTTCCAAAGGGAGAGGGTGTCACACCCTCTCTCAGAGGAAGTTCTTTGTTCTGCCATCCTGGGCCAGGCCTGGCTGGACCCCAGGAGGGCAGCTGCCTGTCTGAGGGTTTGGCAGCAGCAGCAGCTGCAGTGAAACCCCGGGAAGGGCAGTTTGGCAGTACCAGGGTCTGTGCTACAGACCACTGGGATCATGGGATTGTGCCAACTATGCCAGGATGGCATAGAGGGGGCAATTCCATGATCATAGACATGTTACATGGCCATATTCGGAGTTACCATTGTGAAGCTACATATAGGTAGTGACCTATATGTAGTGCACGCGTGTAATGGTGTCCCCACACTCACAAAGTTCAGGGAATTGGCTCTGAACAATGTGGGGGCACCTTGGCTAGTGCCAGGGTGCCCTCACACTAAGTAACTTTGCACCTAACCTTTACCAGGTAAAGGTTAGACATGTAGGTGACTTATAAGTTACTTAAGTGCAGTGTAAAATGGCTGTGAAACAACGTGGACGTTATTTCACTCAGGCTGCAGTGGCAGGCCTGTGTAAGAATTGTCAGAGCTCCCTATGGGTGGCAAAAGAAATGCTGAAGTCCATAGGGATCTCCTGGAACCCCAATACCCTGGGTACCTCAGTACCATATACTAGGGAATTATAAGGGTGTTCCAGTAAGCCAATGTAAATTGGTAAAAATGGTCACTAGCCTGTTAGTGACAATTTGGAAAGAAATGAGAGAGCATAACCACTGAGGTTCTGATTAGCAGAGCCTCAGTGAGACAGTTAGTCACTACACAGGTAACACATTCAGGCACACTTATGAGCACTGGGGCCCTGGGTTACCAGGGTCCCAGTGACACATACAACTAAAACAACATATATACAGTGAAAAATGGGGGTAACATGCCAGGCAAGATGGTACTTTCCTACACAACCCCCCCCCAAACGAAGGACAATAAGACTAGCCATGACCTGATGAGTCTTCATTGTCTAAGTGGAAATATCTGGAGAGTCCATCTGCATTGGAGTGGCTACTCCCAGGTCTATGTTCCACTGTATAGTCCATTCCCTGTAGGGATATGGATCACCTCAACAATTTAGGATTTTCAACTTTCATTTGTTTTAGCCAAAGTAGAGGTTTGTGGTCTGTCTGAACAATGAAGTGAGTGCCAAACAGGTATGGCCTCAACTTCTTCAGAGCCCAGACCACAGCAAAGGCCTCCCTCTCAATGGCAGACCAACGCTTTTCTCTAGGGGTCAACCATCTACTAATAAAAGCAACAGGTTGATCCTGGCCCTCAGAATTAAGTTGTGATAGGACTGCCCCTACTCCTAATTCAGATGCATCAGTTTGGACATAGAATTTTTTAGAGTAACAAGGGCTTTTCAGGAAAGGTGCAGAGCACATGGCCTGCTTCAGCTCCTCAAAAGCTTTCTGACAGTTTTCTGTCCATAATACCTTTTTAGGCATTTTCTTGGATGTGAGGTCATTAAGAGGGGCTGCAATGGAGCCATAGTTCTTAATGAACCTCCTGTAATACCCAGTGAGGCCTAGGAAGGCTCTCACCTGAGTCTGAGTGGTAGGGGGAACCCAATCAATAATAGTTTGGATTTTCCCCTGAAGTGGTGCAATCTGTTCCCCACCAACAAGGTGTCCCAGATAAACCACCTTACCCTGCCCTATCTGGCACTTTGAAGCCTTGATAGTGAGGCCTGCCTTTTGCAGGGCCTCCAAAACTTTCCATAGGTGGACCAGGTGATCATCCCAGCTGGAGCTAAAGACAGCTATATCGTCCAAATATGCTGCACTGAAAGCTTCCAGCCCTTGCAGGACTGTGTTCACCAACCTCTGAAAAGTGGCAGGTGCATTTTTCAAACCAAAAGGCATTACAGTAAACTGGTAATGTCCTCCAATGGTAGAAAATGCAGTCTTAGGTTTAGCATCTTCTGATAATTTGATCTGCCAATACCCTGCAGTCAAATCAAAAGTGCTTAGATACTTGGCAGATGCCAGTGTATCTATAAGCTCATCTGCCCTGGGTATAGGGTGAGCATCAGTTTTGGTTACCAAGTTGAGACCTCTATAGTCTACACAAAACCGCATTTCCTTCTTTCCATCTTTAGAATTGGGTTTTGGTACCAGTACCACAGGAGAAGCCCATGGACTGTCAGAGTGCTCAACCACTCCTAGTTCCAACATTTTCTGAACTTCTTGCTTTATGCAGTCCCTGACATGGTCAGGCTGCCTATAGATCTTACTTTTGACAGGTAAACTGTCTCCAGTATCTATAGTGTGCTCACACCAAGAAGTGGTGCCTGGCACAGTAGAGAAGAGTTCTGAAAATTGTCCTAGGAGATTTATGCAATTGTCTTTCTGCTCAGCAGTAAGACAATCAGCCAAAACTACACCTTCCACAAGAGCATCTTGATCTGTGGAAGAGAAGAGATCAGGTAGAGGATCACTGTCTTCTTCCTGTCCCTCATCTGTTGCCATGAGCAGGGTGAGATCAGCCCTGTCATAGTAGGGTTTCAGGCGGTTGACATGGAGCACCCTAAGGGGACTCCTGGCAGTGCCTAAGTCAACCAAGTAGGTGACTTCACCCTTCTTTTCAACAATTGTGTGGGGTCCACTCCATTTATCTTGGAGTGCTCTTGGGGCCACAGGCTCCAAGACCCACACTTTCTGCCCTGGTTGGTACTGAACCAAAACAGCCTTCTGATCATGCCATTGCTTCTGGAGCTCTTGGCTGGCCTGAAGGTTTTTACTGGCCTTTTTCATGTACTCAGCCATCCTTGATCTGAGGCCAAGTACATAATCCACAATATCCTGCATAGGAGCTTTTAAAGGTTGTTCCCAACCCTCCTTTACAAGTGTGAGTGGACCCCTAACAGGGTGTCCAAAAAGAAGTTCAAAGGGGCTGAAGCCCACTCCTTTCTGGGGTACCTCCCTGTAGGCAAAAAGGAGGCATGGTAGAAGGATATCCCATCTCCTGCTGAGTTTTTCAGTGAGACCCATAATCATGCCTTTGAGAGTTTATTAAATCTCTCCACCAGTCCATTTGTTTGTGGATGATAGGGTGTTGTGAACTTGTACGTTACACCACACTCCTTCCACATGGCCTTTAAGTATGCAGACATGAAATTGCTTCCCCTGTCTGATACTACTTCCTTTGGGAAGCCCACCCTGGAAAATATTCCCAGGAGGGCCTTTGCCACTGCAGGTGCTGTAGTGGTCCTTAAAGGAATAGCTTCAGGATATCTTGTGGCATGGTCCACTACCACCAAGATAAATCTATTGCCTGAAGCAGTAGGAGGGTCAAGGGGGCCAACTATGTCAACCCCAACCACAGGCAGTGGAATAAGGGGTGCCTTTGGTGTGCCACCTGTCTTGCCACTGGCTTGACAGGTTTCACAGGACTTACAAAATTCCTTTGTGTCCTCAGACATCCTAGGCCAATGAAACAGGGGAACAAGCCTGTCCCAAGTTTTCATTTGTCCTAGGTGCCCAGCTAAGGGAATGTCATGTGCCAGTGTTAGGAGGAACTTTCTGTACTCCTGAGGAATCACTAATCTCCTGGCAGCTCCAGGTTTAGGATCCCTATGCTCAGTGTACAAGAGGTTGTCCTCCCAGTAAACTCTGTGAGAGTCACTGACATCCCCATTAGCCTGTTTGACAGCTTGCTGTCTGAGACCCTCTAATGTGGGACAGGTTTGCTGTGCCACACTCAGCTCCTCTCTGGCAGGCCCCCCTTCACCCAAAAGCTCAGCAGTGTCTGCTTCCAGCTCCTCTGGTGTAGGTTCTGCACAGGGAGGGAATTCTTCTTCCTCAGAAGTAGAATCTACTGTAGAGGGAGGGATAGTAGGAAGTGGTTTGCTTCTACTAGCCCTAGCTTTAGGGAGCACTTGGTCCATTGTTCCAGGATCCAAGCTTCCCTGTCCTTTTTGCTTTTTGGCCTGAGCCCTTGTAAAAGCAAAAATATGCCCTGGGATGCCCAGCATTGCTGCATGGGCCTCCAACTCCACATCTGACCAAGCTGATGTCTCCAAATCATTCCCTAATAGACAGTCTACAGGTAAATCTGAAGCTACCACAACTTTCTTTGGACCAGTTACCCCCCCCCCAGTTGAGATTTACAACAGCCATGGGGTGGCTTTGTGTTATGTTGTGAGCATCGGTTACTTGGTACTGGTGTCCAAGTATGTGTTGTTCAGGGTGCACCAGTTTCTCAATCACCATTGTGACACTGGCACCTGTGTCCCTGTAGGCCTGGACCTCAACACCATTTATTAGGGTTAGTTGCTTGTACTTCTCCAAGTTATGGGGGCAAGCAACCAAAGTGGCTAAATCAATAGCCCCTTCAGAGACTAAAGTAGCCTCTGTGGTCTCCCTAATCAGACCAACCCCAACTAAGTTACCAAAAGTGAGCCCAGCTACTCCCTTGGATTGGCTATTAGTAGGTTTGCTCCCACCACCACTGCTATTAGTAGGGACACTAGGTGTAGCAGTAGGGGTTGTAGTGGTAGGAGCAGTGGTGCCTTTCTTTGGACAACTGGGATCTGTTGTCCAATGGCCTTTTATTTTACATAAATAGCACCATGGTTTCTTTTCCTTGTTCTGATTAAAGGAGGATTTGGACCCACCACCCCCACCAGAGTGTTTTTGTGGGCCTGATGAAGACTCATTTTTAGATTTGTCCCCACCCTTGTCAGAAGACTTACCATCCTTCTTTTTGTTGCCATCTTTGTCACCCCCTGTATGAACTTTTCTGTTCACTCTTGTTCTGACCCATTTGTCTGCCTTCTTTCCCAATTCTTGGGGAGAGGTCAGATCAGAGTCTACCAAGTACTGGTGCAACAAATCAGACACACAATTATTAAGAATATGCTCTCTCAGGATTAAGTTATACAGGCTGTCATAATCAGTAACTTTACTGCCATGTAACCACCCCTCCAAGGCCTTCACTGAATGGTCAATGAAATCAACCCAGTCTTGTGAAGACTCCTTTTTGGTCTCTCTGAACTTTATCCTGTACTGTTCAGTGGTTAAGCCATAACCATCCAGGAGTGCATTCTTAAGAACTTGGAAATTATTAGCATCATTTTCTTTCACAGTAAGGAGCCTATCCCTACCTTTTCCACTAAATGATAGCCATAGGATAGCAGCCCACTGCCTTTGAGGGACATCCTGTACAACACAGGCCCTCTCAAGTGCAGCAAACCACTTGTTAATGTCATCCCCCTCCTTATAAGGGGGAACTATCTTGTGCAGATTCCTGGAATCATGCTCTTTTGCAGGATGACTATGGGGAATACTGCTGCTGCCACCATGGGTATCTAAACCCAACTTCTGTCTTTCCTTCTCTAATTCAAAAGACTGTCTATCCAAATCCAGCTGTTGCTTTTTAAGCTTCAGTCTGGTTTGTTCTACCCTCAACTTATTGAGTTCCCTATCTAACATTCTGTCATCAGGGTTGGTGGGAGGGACATTTCTAGAAACAGAGCTATGATGGGAATGAACAGAAGGAGACCTGTCCCTTACAGAAGCCACCCTAACAGCTTGGTTTACAGAAACATTACTACCAGTATGGTGAGAATAAATGCTTTTGCTATGATGTGAGACAACACTATTTATATGGTGTGGCTCATCATCATTACCATCTATGCTAGATTGTCTAGTAATGGGCAAGCTAGGAAGTTTCTTTCCTGAATCTTTTCCTGGGGGAGTCCCTGAATCAGATTGGGAACTATTAGGTACTTTTTCAACAGATGAGGCACCTATGGCCTTATCCTGTTCTCTAAGCATGTTAAGTAACAGTTCCAAGGAAGGATTCTTCCCTACACTCAAACCTCTCTCTATACAGAGACTCCTTGCTCTTTTCCAGCTAAGGTTGTCATATGCAAGTTTGGACAGATCAACATTTTGGCCTGTGCCAGACATTTTTTAGAGAGAGTTAAAGTGATAGAAAAAGAGAAAAAAGTTTTCAGAACTTTTTGGAAAGACAGAACAAAAACTTTTTAACTTTTTAAGAACTTTTTGAAAGTTTAGAAGTACTTTTCAGCACTTAGAAAAGAGTGAAAAGAGGAAATGCAAAACTTTTTGGCTATGTGTATATACACTGACCTTGTTTTGTATATTTTTCTCTTATGAAAAGTACAATGACAAGAGTGGTAAGTAGTCTCAAAGCACTTATCCCACCACTGCACAACCAATGTAGGAGGCTGGACTGGCTTGTAGTGAGTACCAAGGGGTACTTGCACCTTGCACCAGGCCCAGTTATCCCTTATTAGTGTATAGGGTGTCTAGCAGCTTAGGCTGATAGATAATGGTAGCTTAGCAGAGCAGCTTAGGCTGAACTAGGAGACGTGTGAAGCTACTACAGTACCACTTAGTGTCATATGCACAATATCATAAGAAAACACAATACACAGTTATACTAAAAATAAAGGTACTTTATTTTTATGACAATATGCCAAGGTATCTTAGAGTGTACCCTCAGTGAGAGGATAGGAAATATACACAAGATATATATACACAATAGCAAAAATATGCAGTATAGTCTTAGAAAACAGTGCAAACAATGTATAGTTACAATAGGATGCAATGGGGAAACATAGGGATAGGGGCAACACAAACCATATACTCCAAAAGTGGAATGCAAACCATGAATGGACCCCAAACCTATGTGACCTTGTAGAGGGTCGCTGGGACTATTAGAAAATAGTGAGAGTTAGAAAAATAACCCTCCCCAAGACCCTGAAAAGTGAGTGCAAAGTGCACTAAAGTTCCCCTAAGGACAAAGTAGTCGTGTTAGAGGAATAATGCAGGAAAGACACAAACCAGCAATGCAACAACTGTGGATTTCCAATCTAGGGTACCTGTGGAACAAGGGGACCAAGTCCAAAAGTCACAAGCAAGTCGGAGATGGGCAGATGCCCAGGAAATGCCAGCTGCGGGTGCAAAGAAGCTTCTACTGGACAGAAGAAGCTGAGGTTTCTGCCGGAACGAAAAAGGCTAGAGACTTCCCCTTTGGTGGACGGATTCCACTCGCCGTGGAAAGTCGTGCAGAAGTGTTTTCCCGCCGATAGAATACCAAAAAGCCTTGCTAGCTGCAAATCGTGCGTTTGGCGTTTTTGGACGCTGCTGGGGCCCAGGAGGGACCAGGAGGTCGCAAATTGGACCTGAAGAGAGAAGGGACGTCGAGCAAGACAAAGAGCCCTCACTGAAGCAGGTAGCACCTAGAGAAGTGCCAGAAACAGGCACTACAAGGATGCGTGAAACGGTGCTCGCCGAAGTTGCACAAAGGAGTCCCACGTCGCCGGAGACCAACTTAGAAAGTCGTGCAATGCAGGTTAGAGTGCCGTGGACCCAGGCTTGGCTGTGCACAAAGGATTTCCGCCGGAAGTGCACAGGGGCCAGAGTAGCTGCAAAGTCGCGGTTCCCAACAATGCAGCCCAGCGAGGTGAGGCAAGGACTTACCTCCACCAAACTTGGGCTGAAGAGTCACTGGACTGTGGTGGTCACTTGGACAGAGTCGCTGGATTCGAGGGACCTCGCTCGTCGTGCTGAGAGGAGACCCAAGGGACCGGTAATGCAGCTTTTTGGTGCCTGCGGTTGCAGGGGGAAGATTCCGTCGACCCACGGGAGATTTCTTCGGAGCTTCTGGTGCAGAGAGGAGGCAGGCTACCCCCACAGCATGCACAAGCAGGAAAACAGTCGAGAAGGCAGCAGGATCAGCGTTACAGAGTTGCAGTAGTCGTCTTTGCTACTATGTTGCAGGTTTGCAGGCTTCCACCGCGGTCAGCGGTCGTTTCCTTATCAGAAGGTGAAGAGAGAGATGCAGAGGAACTCGGATGAGCTCTTGCATTCGTTATCTAAAGTTTCCCCAGAGACAGAGACCCTAAATAGCCAGAAAAGAGGGTTTGGCTACCTAGGAGAGAGGATAGGCTACTAACACCTGAAGGAGCCTATCAGCAGGAGTCTCTGACGTCACCTGGTGGCACTGGCCACTCAGAGCAGTCCAGTGTGCCAGCAGCACCTCTGTTTCCAAGATGGCAGAGGTCTGGAGCACACTGGAGGAGCTCTGGACACCTCCCAGGGGAGGTGCAGGTCAGGGGAGTGGTCACTCCCCTTTCCTTTGTCCAGTTTCGCGCCAGAGCAGGGGCTAAGGGGTCCCTGAACCGGTGTAGACTGGCTTATGCAGAATTGGGCACCTCTGTGCCCAACAAAGCATTTCCAGAGGCTGGGGGAGGCTACTCCTCCCCTGCCTTCACACCATTTTCCAAAGGGAGAGGGTGTCACACCCTCTCTCAGAGGAAGTTCTTTGTTCTGCCATCCTGGGCCAGGCCTGGCTGGACCCCAGGAGGGCAGCTGCCTGTCTGAGGGTTTGGCAGCAGCAGCAGCTGCAGTGAAACCCCGGGAAGGGCAGTTTGGCAGTACCAGGGTCTGTGCTACAGACCACTGGGATCATGGGATTGTGCCAACTATGCCAGGATGGCATAGAGGGGGCAATTCCATGATCATAGACATGTTACATGGCCATATTCGGAGTTACCATTGTGAAGCTACATATAGGTAGTGACCTATATGTAGTGCACGCGTGTAATGGTGTCCCCACACTCACAAAGTTCAGGGAATTGGCTCTGAACAATGTGGGGGCACCTTGGCTAGTGCCAGGGTGCCCTCACACTAAGTAACTTTGCACCTAACCTTTACCAGGTAAAGGTTAGACATGTAGGTGACTTATAAGTTACTTAAGTGCAGTGTAAAATGGCTGTGAAACAACGTGGACGTTATTTCACTCAGGCTGCAGTGGCAGGCCTGTGTAAGAATTGTCAGAGCTCCCTATGGGTGGCAAAAGAAATGCTGAAGTCCATAGGGATCTCCTGGAACCCCAATACCCTGGGTACCTCAGTACCATATACTAGGGAATTATAAGGGTGTTCCAGTAAGCCAATGTAAATTGGTAAAAATGGTCACTAGCCTGTTAGTGACAATTTGGAAAGAAATGAGAGAGCATAACCACTGAGGTTCTGATTAGCAGAGCCTCAGTGAGACAGTTAGTCACTACACAGGTAACACATTCAGGCACACTTATGAGCACTGGGGCCCTGGGTTACCAGGGTCCCAGTGACACATACAACTAAAACAACATATATACAGTGAAAAATGGGGGTAACATGCCAGGCAAGATGGTACTTTCCTACACAACCCCCCCCCCCCAAACGAAGGACAATAAGACTAGCCATGACCTGATGAGTCTTCATTGTCTAAGTGGAAATATCTGGAGAGTCCATCTGCATTGGAGTGGCTACTCCCAGGTCTATGTTCCACTGTATAGTCCATTCCCTGTAGGGATATGGATCACCTCAACAATTTAGGATTTTCAACTTTCATTTGTTTTAGCCAAAGTAGAGGTTTGTGGTCTGTCTGAACAATGAAGTGAGTGCCAAACAGGTATGGCCTCAACTTCTTCAGAGCCCAGACCACAGCAAAGGCCTCCCTCTCAATGGCAGACCAACACTTTTCTCTAGGGGTCAACCTTCTACTAATAAAAGCAACAGGTTGATCCTGGCCCTCAGAATTAAGTTGTGATAGGACTGCCCCTACTCCTAATTCAGATGCATCAGTTTGGACATAGAATTTTTTAGAGTAACAAGGGCTTTTCAGGACAGGTGCAGAGCACATGGCCTGCTTCAGCTCCTCAAAAGCTTTCTGACAGTTTTCTGTCCATAATACCTTTTTAGGCATTTTCTTGGATGTGAGGTCATTAAGAGGGGCTGCAATGGAGCCATAGTTCTTAATGAACCTCCTGTAATACCCAGTGAGGCCTAGGAAGGCTCTCACCTGAGTCTGAGTGGTAGGGGGAACCCAATCAATAATAGTTTGGATTTTCCCCTGAAGTGGTGCAATCTGTTCCCCATCAACAAGGTGTCCCAGATAAACCACCTTACCCTGCCCTATCTGGCACTTTGAAGCCTTGATAGTGAGGCCTGCCTTTTGCAGGGCCTCCAAAACTTTCCATAGGTGGACCAGGTGATCATCCCAGCTGGAGCTAAAGACAGCTATATCGTCCAAATATGCTGCACTGAAAGCTTCCAGCCCTTGCAGGACTGTGTTCACCAACCTCTGAAAAGTGGCAGGTGCATTTTTCAAACCAAAAGGCATTACAGTAAACTGGTAATGTCCTCCAATGGTAGAAAATGCAGTCTTAGGTTTAGCATCTTCTGATAATTTGATCTGCCAATACCCTGCAGTCAAATCAAAAGTGCTTAGATACTTGGCAGATGCCAGTGTATCTATAAGCTCATCTGCCCTGGGTATAGGGTGAGCATCAGTTTTGGTTACCAAGTTGAGACCTCTATAGTCTACACAAAACCGCATTTCCTTCTTTCCATCTTTAGAATTGGGTTTTGGTACCAGTACCACAGGAGAAGCCCATGGACTGTCAGAGTGCTCAACCACTCCTAGTTCCAACATTTTCTGAACTTCTTGCTTTATGCAGTCCCTGACATGGTCAGGCTGCCTATAGATCTTACTTTTGACAGGTAAACTGTCTCCAGTATCTATAGTGTGCTCACACCAAGAAGTGGTGCCTGGCACAGTAGAGAAGAGTTCTGAAAATTGTCCTAGGAGATTTATGCAATTGTCTTTCTGCTCAGCAGTAAGACAATCAGCCAAAACTACACCTTCCACAAGAGCATCTTGATCTGTGGAAGAGAAGAGATCAGGTAGAGGATCACTGTCTTCTTCCTGTCCCTCATCTGTTGCCATGAGCAGGGTGAGATCAGCCCTGTCATAGTAGGGTTTCAGGCGGTTGACATGGAGCACCCTAAGGGGACTCCTGGCAGTGCCTAAGTCAACCAAGTAGGTGACTTCACCCTTCTTTTCAACAATTGTGTGGGGTCCACTCCATTTATCTTGGAGTGCTCTTGGGGCCACAGGCTCCAAGACCCACACTTTCTGCCCTGGTTGGTACTGAACCAAAACAGCCTTCTGATCATGCCATTGCTTCTGGAGCTCTTGGCTGGCCTGAAGGTTTTTACTGGCCTTTTTCATGTACTCAGCCATCCTTGATCTGAGGCCAAGTACATAATCCACAATATCCTGCTTAGGAGCTTTTAAAGGTTGTTCCCAACCCTCCTTTACAAGTGTGAGTGGACCCCTAACAGGGTGTCCAAAAAGAAGTTCAAAGGGGCTGAAGCCCACTCCTTTCTGGGGTACCTCCCTGTAGGCAAAAAGGAGGCATGGTAGAAGGATATCCCATCTCCTGCTGAGTTTTTCAGTGAGACCCATAATCATGCCTTTGAGAGTTTATTAAATCTCTCCACCAGTCCATTTGTTTGTGGATGATAGGGTGTTGTGAACTTGTACGTTACACCACACTCCTTCCACATGGCCTTTAAGTATGCAGACATGAAATTGCTTCCCCTGTCTGATACTACTTCCTTTGGGAAGCCCACCCTGGAAAATATTCCCAGGGGGGCCTTTGCCACTGCAGGTGCTGTAGTGGTCCTTAAAGGAATAGCTTCAGGATATCTTGTGGCATGGTCCACTACCACCAAGATAAATCTATTGCCTGAAGCAGTAGGAGGGTCAAGGGGGCCAACTATGTCAACCCCAACCACAGGCAGTGGAATAAGGGGTGCCTTTGGTGTGCCACCTGTCTTGCCACTGGCTTGACAGGTTTCACAGGACTTACAAAATTCCTTTGTGTCCTCAGACATCCTAGGCCAATGAAACAGGGGAACAAGCCTGTCCCAAGTTTTCATTTGTCCTAGGTGCCCAGCTAAGGGAATGTCATGTGCCAGTGTTAGGAGGAACTTTCTGTACTCCTGAGGAATCACTAATCTCCTGGCAGCTCCAGGTTTAGGATCCCTATGCTCAGTGTACAAGAGGTTGTCCTCCCAGTAAACTCTGTGAGAGTCACTGACATCCCCATTAGCCTGTTTGACAGCTTGCTGTCTGAGACCCTCTAATGTGGGACAGGTTTGCTGTGCCACACTCAGCTCCTCTCTGGCAGGCCCCCCTTCACCCAAAAGCTCAGCAGTGTCTGCTTCCAGCTCCTCTGGTGTAGGTTCTGCACAGGGAGGGAATTCTTCTTCCTCAGAAGTAGAATCTACTGTAGAGGGAGGGATAGTAGGAAGTGGTTTGCTTCTACTAGCCCTAGCTTTAGGGAGCACTTGGTCCATTGTTCCAGGATCCAAGCTTCCCTGTCCTTTTTGCTTTTTGGCCTGAGCCCTTGTAAAAGCAAAAATATGCCCTGGGATGCCCAGCATTGCTGCATGGGCCTCCAACTCCACATCTGACCAAGCTGATGTCTCCAAATCATTCCCTAATAGACAGTCTACAGGTAAATCTGAAGCTACCACAACTTTCTTTGGACCAGTTACCCCCCCCCAGTTGAGATTTACAACAGCCATGGGGTGGCTTTGTGTTATGTTGTGAGCATCGGTTACTTGGTACTGGTGTCCAAGTATGTGTTGTTCAGGGTGCACCAGTTTCTCAATCACCATTGTGACACTGGCACCTGTGTCCCTGTAGGCCTGGACCTCAACACCATTTATTAGGGTTAGTTGCTTGTACTTCTCCAAGTTATGGGGGCAAGCAACCAAAGTGGCTAAATCAATAGCCCCTTCAGAGACTAAAGTAGCCTCTGTGGTCTCCCTAATCAGACCAACCCCAACTAAGTTACCAAAAGTGAGCCCAGCTACTCCCTTGGATTGGCTATTAGTAGGTTTGCTCCCACCACCACTGCTATTAGTAGGGACACTAGGTGTAGCAGTAGGGGTTGTAGTGGTAGGAGCAGTGGTGCCTTTCTTTGGACAACTGGGATCTGTTGTCCAATGGCCTTTTATTTTACATAAATAGCACCATGGTTTCTTTTCCTTGTTCTGATTAAAGGAGGATTTGGACCCACCACCCCCACCAGAGTGTTTTTGTGGGCCTGATGAAGACTCATTTTTAGATTTGTCCCCACCCTTGTCAGAAGACTTACCATCCTTCTTTTTGTTGCCATCTTTGTCACCCCCTGTATGAACTTTTCTGTTCACTCTTGTTCTGACCCATTTGTCTGCCTTCTTTCCCAATTCTTGGGGAGAGGTCAGATCAGAGTCTACCAAGTACTGGTGCAACAAATCAGACACACAATTATTAAGAATATGCTCTCTCAGGATTAAGTTATACAGGCTGTCATAATCAGTAACTTTACTGCCATGTAACCACCCCTCCAAGGCCTTCACTGAATGGTCAATGAAATCAACCCAGTCTTGTGAAGACTCCTTTTTGGTCTCTCTGAACTTTATCCTGTACTGTTCAGTGGTTAAGCCATAACCATCCAGGAGTGCATTCTTAAGAACTTGGAAATTATTAGCATCATTTTCTTTCACAGTAAGGAGCCTATCCCTACCTTTTCCACTAAATGATAGCCATAGGATAGCAGCCCACTGCCTTTGAGGGACATCCTGTACAACACAGGCCCTCTCAAGTGCAGCAAACCACTTGTTAATGTCATCCCCCTCCTTATAAGGGGGAACTATCTTGTGCAGATTCCTGGAATCATGCTCTTTTGCAGGATGACTATGGGGAATACTGCTGCTGCCACCATGGGTATCTAAACCCAACTTCTGTCTTTCCTTCTCTAATTCAAAAGACTGTCTATCCAAATCCAGCTGTTGCTTTTTAAGCTTCAGTCTGGTTTGTTCTACCCTCAACTTATTGAGTTCCCTATCTAACATTCTGTCATCAGGGTTGGTGGGAGGGACATTTCTAGAAACAGAGCTATGATGGGAATGAACAGAAGGAGACCTGTCCCTTACAGAAGCCACCCTAACAGCTTGGTTTACAGAAACATTACTACCAGTATGGTGAGAATAAATGCTTTTGCTATGATGTGAGACAACACTATTTATATGGTGTGGCTCATCATCATTACCATCTATGCTAGATTGTCTAGTAATGGGCAAGCTAGGAAGTTTCTTTCCTGAATCTTTTCCTGGGGGAGTCCCTGAATCAGATTGGGAACTATTAGGTACTTTTTCAACAGATGAGGCACCTATGGCCTTATCCTGTTCTCTAAGCATGTTAAGTAACAGTTCCAAGGAAGGATTCTTCCCTACACTCAAACCTCTCTCTATACAGAGACTCCTTGCTCTTTTCCAGCTAAGGTTGTCATATGCAAGTTTGGACAGATTAACATTTTGGCCTGTGCCAGACATTTTTTAGAGAGAGTTAAAGTGATAGAAAAAGAGAAAAAAGTTTTCAGAACTTTTTGGAAAGACAGAACAAAAACTTTTTAACTTTTTAAGAACTTTTTGAAAGTTTAGAAGTACTTTTCAGCACTTAGAAAAGAGTGAAAAGAGGAAATGCAAAACTTTTTGGCTATGTGTATATACACTGACCTTGTTTTGTATATTTTTCTCTTATGAAAAGTACAATGACAAGAGTGGTAAGTAGTCTCAAAGCACTTATCCCACCACTGCACAACCAATGTAGGAGGCTGGACTGGCTTGTAGTGAGTACCAAGGGGTACTTGCACCTTGCACCAGGCCCAGTTATCCCTTATTAGTGTATAGGGTGTCTAGCAGCTTAGGCTGATAGATAATGGTAGCTTAGCAGAGCAGCTTAGGCTGAACTAGGAGACGTGTGAAGCTACTACAGTACCACTTAGTGTCATATGCACAATATCATAAGAAAACACAATACACAGTTATACTAAAAATAAAGGTACTTTATTTTTATGACAATATGCCAAGGTATCTTAGAGTGTACCCTCAGTGAGAGGATAGGAAATATACACAAGATATATATACACAATAGCAAAAATATGCAGTATAGTCTTAGAAAACAGTGCAAACAATGTATAGTTACAATAGGATGCAATGGGGAAACATAGGGATAGGGGCAACACAAACCATATACTCCAAAAGTGGAATGCAAACCATGAATGGACCCCAAACCTATGTGACCTTGTAGAGGGTCGCTGGGACTATTAGAAAATAGTGAGAGTTAGAAAAATAACCCTCCCCAAGACCCTGAAAAGTGAGTGCAAAGTGCACTAAAGTTCCCCTAAGGACAAAGTAGTCGTGTTAGAGGAATAATGCCGGAAAGACACAAACCAGCAATGCAACAACTGTGGATTTCCAATCTAGGGTACCTGTGGAACAAGGGGACCAAGTCCAAAAGTCACAAGCAAGTCGGAGATGGGCAGATGCCCAGGAAATGCCAGCTGCGGGTGCAAAGAAGCTTCTACTGGACAGAAGAAGCTGAGGTTTCTGCCGGAACGAAAAAGGCTAGAGACTTCCCCTTTGGTGGACGGATTCCACTCGCCGTGGAAAGTCGTGCAGAAGTGTTTTCCCGCCGATAGAACACCAAAAAGCCTTGCTAGCTGCAAATCGTGCGTTTGGCGTTTTTGGACGCTGCTGGGGCCCAGGAGGGACCAGGAGGTCGCAAATTGGACCTGAAGAGAGAAGGGACGTCGAGCAAGACAAAGAGCCCTCACTGAAGCAGGTAGCACCTAGAGAAGTGCCAGAAACAGGCACTACAAGGATGCGTGAAACGGTGCTCGCCGAAGTTGCACAAAGGAGTCCCACGTCGCCGGAGACCAACTTAGAAAGTCGTGCAATGCAGGTTAGAGTGCCGTGGACCCAGGCTTGGCTGTGCACAAAGGATTTCTGCCGGAAGTGCACAGGGGCCAGAGTAGCTGCAAAGTCGCGGTTCCCAACAATGCAGCCCAGCGAGGTGAGGCAAGGACTTACCTCCACCAAACTTGGGCTGAAGAGTCACTGGACTGTGGGGGTCACTTGGACAGAGTCGCTGGATTCGAGGGACCTCGCTCGTCGTGCTGAGAGGAGACCCAAGGGACCGGTAATGCAGCTTTTTGGTGCCTGCGGTTGCAGGGGGAAGATTCCGTCGACCCACGGGAGATTTCTTCGGAGCTTCTGGTGCAGAGAGGAGGCAGGCTACCCCCACAGCATGCACAAGCAGGAAAACAGTCGAGAAGGCAGCAGGATCAGCGTTACAGAGTTGCAGTAGTCGTCTTTGCTACTATGTTGCAGGTTTGCAGGCTTCCACCGCGGTCAGCGGTCGTTTCCTTATCAGAAGGTGAAGAGAGAGATGCAGAGGAACTCGGATGAGCTCTTGCATTCGTTATCTAAAGTTTCCCCAGAGACAGAGACCCTAAATAGCCAGAAAAGAGGGTTTGGCTACCTAGGAGAGAGGATAGGCTACTAACACCTGAAGGAGCCTATCAGCAGGAGTCTCTGACGTCACCTGGTGGCACTGGCCACTCAGAGCAGTCCAGTGTGCCAGCAGCACCTCTGTTTCCAAGATGGCAGAGGTCTGGAGCACACTGGAGGAGCTCTGGACACCTCCCAGGGGAGGTGCAGGTCAGGGGAGTGGTCACTCCCCTTTCCTTTGTCCAGTTTCGCGCCAGAGCAGGGGCTAAGGGGTCCCTGAACCGGTGTAGACTGGCTTATGCAGAATTGGGCACCTCTGTGCCCAACAAAGCATTTCCAGAGGCTGGGGGAGGCTACTCCTCCCCTGCCTTCACACCATTTTCCAAAGGGAGAGGGTGTCACACCCTCTCTCAGAGGAAGTTCTTTGTTCTGCCATCCTGGGCCAGGCCTGGCTGGACCCCAGGAGGGCAGCTGCCTGTCTGAGGGTTTGGCAGCAGCAGCAGCTGCAGTGAAACCCCGGGAAGGGCAGTTTGGCAGTACCAGGGTCTGTGCTACAGACCACTGGGATCATGGGATTGTGCCAACTATGCCAGGATGGCATAGAGGGGGCAATTCCATGATCATAGACATGTTACATGGCCATATTCGGAGTTACCATTGTGAAGCTACATATAGGTAGTGACCTATATGTAGTGCACGCGTGTAATGGTGTCCCCACACTCACAAAGTTCAGGGAATTGGCTCTGAACAATGTGGGGGCACCTTGGCTAGTGCCAGGGTGCCCTCACACTAAGTAACTTTGCACCTAACCTTTACCAGGTAAAGGTTAGACATGTAGGTGACTTATAAGTTACTTAAGTGCAGTGTAAAATGGCTGTGAAACAACGTGGACGTTATTTCACTCAGGCTGCAGTGGCAGGCCTGTGTAAGAATTGTCAGAGCTCCCTATGGGTGGCAAAAGAAATGCTGAAGTCCATAGGGATCTCCTGGAACCCCAATACCCTGGGTACCTCAGTACCATATACTAGGGAATTATAAGGGTGTTCCAGTAAGCCAATGTAAATTGGTAAAAATGGTCACTAGCCTGTTAGTGACAATTTGGAAAGAAATGAGAGAGCATAACCACTGAGGTTCTGATTAGCAGAGCCTCAGTGAGACAGTTAGTCACTACACAGGTAACACATTCAGGCACACTTATGATCACTGGGGCCCTGGGTTACCAGGGTCCCAGTGACACATACAACTAAAACAACATATATACAGTGAAAAATGGGGGTAACATGCCAGGCAAGATGGTACTTTCCTACACAACCCCCCCCCCCCCCAAACGAAGGACAATAAGACTAGCCATGACCTGATGAGTCTTCATTGTCTAAGTGGAAATATCTGGAGAGTCCATCTGCATTGGAGTGGCTACTCCCAGGTCTATGTTCCACTGTATAGTCCATTCCCTGTAGGGATATGGATCACCTCAACAATTTAGGATTTTCAACTTTCATTTGTTTTAGCCAAAGTAGAGGTTTGTGGTCTGTCTGAACAATGAAGTGAGTGCCAAACAGGTATGGCCTCAACTTCTTCAGAGCCCAGACCACAGCAAAGGCCTCCCTCTCAATGGCAGACCAACACTTTTCTCTAGGGGTCAACCTTCTACTAATAAAAGCAACAGGTTGATCCTGGCCCTCAGAATTAAGTTGTGATAGGACTGCCCCTACTCCTAATTCAGATGCATCAGTTTGGACATAGAATTTTTTAGAGTAACAAGGGCTTTTCAGGACAGGTGCAGAGCACATGGCCTGCTTCAGCTCCTCAAAAGCTTTCTGACAGTTTTCTGTCCATAATACCTTTTTAGGCATTTTCTTGGATGTGAGGTCATTAAGAGGGGCTGCAATGGAGCCATAGTTCTTAATGAACCTCCTGTAATACCCAGTGAGGCCTAGGAAGGCTCTCACCTGAGTCTGAGTGGTAGGGGGAACCCAATCAATAATAGTTTGGATTTTCCCCTGAAGTGGTGCAATCTGTTCCCCATCAACAAGGTGTCCCAGATAAACCACCTTACCCTGCCCTATCTGGCACTTTGAAGCCTTGATAGTGAGGCCTGCCTTTTGCAGGGCCTCCAAAACTTTCCATAGGTGGACCAGGTGATCATCCCAGCTGGAGCTAAAGACAGCTATATCGTCCAAATATGCTGCACTGAAAGCTTCCAGCCCTTGCAGGACTGTGTTCACCAACCTCTGAAAAGTGGCAGGTGCATTTTTCAAACCAAAAGGCATTACAGTAAACTGGTAATGTCCTCCAATGGTAGAAAATGCAGTCTTAGGTTTAGCATCTTCTGATAATTTGATCTGCCAATACCCTGCAGTCAAATCAAAAGTGCTTAGATACTTGGCAGATGCCAGTGTATCTATAAGCTCATCTGCCCTGGGTATAGGGTGAGCATCAGTTTTGGTTACCAAGTTGAGACCTCTATAGTCTACACAAAACCGCATTTCCTTCTTTCCATCTTTAGAATTGGGTTTTGGTACCAGTACCACAGGAGAAGCCCATGGACTGTCAGAGTGCTCAACCACTCCTAGTTCCAACATTTTCTGAACTTCTTGCTTTATGCAGTCCCTGACATGGTCAGGCTGCCTATAGATCTTACTTTTGACAGGTAAACTGTCTCCAGTATCTATAGTGTGCTCACACCAAGAAGTGGTGCCTGGCACAGTAGAGAAGAGTTCTGAAAATTGTCCTAGGAGATTTATGCAATTGTCTTTCTGCTCAGCAGTAAGACAATCAGCCAAAACTACACCTTCCACAAGAGCATCTTGATCTGTGGAAGAGAAGAGATCAGGTAGAGGATCACTGTCTTCTTCCTGTCCCTCATCTGTTGCCATGAGCAGGGTGAGATCAGCCCTGTCATAGTAGGGTTTCAGGCGGTTGACATGGAGCACCCTAAGGGGACTCCTTGCAGTGCCTAAGTCAACCAAGTAGGTGACTTCACCCTTCTTTTCAACAATTGTGTGGGGTCCACTCCATTTATCTTGGAGTGCTCTTGGGGCCACAGGCTCCAAGACCCACACTTTCTGCCCTGGTTGGTACTGAACCAAAACAGCCTTCTGATCATGCCATTGCTTCTGGAGCTCTTGGCTGGCCTGAAGGTTTTTACTGGCCTTTTTCATGTACTCAGCCATCCTTGATCTGAGGCCAAGTACATAATCCACAATATCCTGCTTAGGAGCTTTTAAAGGTTGTTCCCAACCCTCCTTTACAAGTGTGAGTGGACCCCTAACAGGGTGTCCAAAAAGAAGTTCAAAGGGGCTGAAGCCCACTCCTTTCTGGGGTACCTCCCTGTAGGCAAAAAGGAGGCATGGTAGAAGGATATCCCATCTCCTGCTGAGTTTTTCAGTGAGACCCATAATCATGCCTTTGAGAGTTTATTAAATCTCTCCACCAGTCCATTTGTTTGTGGATGATAGGGTGTTGTGAACTTGTACGTTACACCACACTCCTTCCACATGGCCTTTAAGTATGCAGACATGAAATTGCTTCCCCTGTCTGATACTACTTCCTTTGGGAAGCCCACCCTGGAAAATATTCCCAGGGGGGCCTTTGCCACTGCAGGTGCTGTAGTGGTCCTTAAAGGAATAGCTTCAGGATATCTTGTGGCATGGTCCACTACCACCAAGATAAATCTATTGCCTGAAGCAGTAGGAGGGTCAAGGGGGCCAACTATGTCAACCCCAACCACAGGCAGTGGAATAAGGGGTGCCTTTGGTGTGCCACCTGTCTTGCCACTGGCTTGACAGGTTTCACAGGACTTACAAAATTCCTTTGTGTCCTCAGACATCCTAGGCCAATGAAACAGGGGAACAAGCCTGTCCCAAGTTTTCATTTGTCCTAGGTGCCCAGCTAAGGGAATGTCATGTGCCAGTGTTAGGAGGAACTTTCTGTACTCCTGAGGAATCACTAATCTCCTGGCAGCTCCAGGTTTAGGATCCCTATGCTCAGTGTACAAGAGGTTGTCCTCCCAGTAAACTCTGTGAGAGTCACTGACATCCCCATTAGCCTGTTTGACAGCTTGCTGTCTGAGACCCTCTAATGTGGGACAGGTTTGCTGTGCCACACTCAGCTCCTCTCTGGCAGGCCCCCCTTCACCCAAAAGCTCAGCAGTGTCTGCTTCCAGCTCCTCTGGTGTAGGTTCTGCACAGGGAGGGAATTCTTCTTCCTCAGAAGTAGAATCTACTGTAGAGGGAGGGATAGTAGGAAGTGGTTTGCTTCTACTAGCCCTAGCTTTAGGGAGCACTTGGTCCATTGTTCCAGGATCCAAGCTTCCCTGTCCTTTTTGCTTTTTGGCCTGAGCCCTTGTAAAAGCAAAAATATGCCCTGGGATGCCCAGCATTGCTGCATGGGCCTCCAACTCCACATCTGACCAAGCTGATGTCTCCAAATCATTCCCTAATAGACAGTCTACAGGTAAATCTGAAGCTACCACAACTTTCTTTGGACCAGTTACCCCCCCCCAGTTGAGATTTACAACAGCCATGGGGTGGCTTTGTGTTATGTTGTGAGCATCGGTTACTTGGTACTGGTGTCCAAGTATGTGTTGTTCAGGGTGCACCAGTTTCTCAATCACCATTGTGACACTGGCACCTGTGTCCCTGTAGGCCTGGACCTCAACACCATTTATTAGGGTTAGTTGCTTGTACTTCTCCAAGTTATGGGGGCAAGCAACCAAAGTGGCTAAATCAATAGCCCCTTCAGAGACTAAAGTAGCCTCTGTGGTCTCCCTAATCAGACCAACCCCAACTAAGTTACCAAAAGTGAGCCCAGCTACTCCCTTGGATTGGCTATTAGTAGGTTTGCTCCCACCACCACTGCTATTAGTAGGGACACTAGGTGTAGCAGTAGGGGTTGTAGTGGTAGGAGCAGTGGTGCCTTTCTTTGGACAACTGGGATCTGTTGTCCAATGGCCTTTTATTTTACATAAATAGCACCATGGTTTCTTTTCCTTGTTCTGATTAAAGGAGGATTTGGACCCACCACCCCCACCAGAGTGTTTTTGTGGGCCTGATGAAGACTCATTTTTAGATTTGTCCCCACCCTTGTCAGAAGACTTACCATCCTTCTTTTTGTTGCCATCTTTGTCACCCCCTGTATGAACTTTTCTGTTCACTCTTGTTCTGACCCATTTGTCTGCCTTCTTTCCCAATTCTTGGGGAGAGGTCAGATCAGAGTCTACCAAGTACTGGTGCAACAAATCAGACACACAATTATTAAGAATATGCTCTCTCAGGATTAAGTTATACAGGCTGTCATAATCAGTAACTTTACTGCCATGTAACCACCCCTCCAAGGCCTTCACTGAATGGTCAATGAAATCAACCCAATCTTGTGAAGACTCCTTTTTGGTCTCTCTGAACTTTATCCTGTACTGTTCAGTGGTTAAGCCATAACCATCCAGGAGTGCATTCTTAAGAACTTGGAAATTATTAGCATCATTTTCTTTCACAGTAAGGAGCCTATCCCTACCTTTTCCACTAAATGATAGCCATAGGATAGCAGCCCACTGCCTTTGAGGGACATCCTGTACAACACAGGCCCTCTCAAGTGCAGCAAACCACTTGTTAATGTCATCCCCCTCCTTATAAGGGGGAACTATCTTGTGCAGATTCCTGGAATCATGCTCTTTTGCAGGATGACTATGGGGAATACTGCTGCTGCCACCATGGGTATCTAAACCCAACTTCTGTCTTTCCTTCTCTAATTCAAAAGACTGTCTATCCAAATCCAGCTGTTGCTTTTTAAGCTTCAGTCTGGTTTGTTCTACCCTCAACTTATTGAGTTCCCTATCTAACATTCTGTCATCAGGGTTGGTGGGAGGGACATTTCTAGAAACAGAGCTATGATGGGAATGAACAGAAGGAGACCTGTCCCTTACAGAAGCCACCCTAACAGCTTGGTTTACAGAAACATTACTACCAGTATGGTGAGAATAAATGCTTTTGCTATGATGTGAGACAACACTATTTATATGGTGTGGCTCATCATCATTACCATCTATGCTAGATTGTCTAGTAATGGGCAAGCTAGGAAGTTTCTTTCCTGAATCTTTTCCTTGGGGAGTCCCTGAATCAGATTGGGAACTATTAGGTACTTTTTCAACAGATGAGGCACCTATGGCCTTATCCTGTTCTCTAAGCATGTTAAGTAACAGTTCCAAGGAAGGATTCTTCCCTACACTCAAACCTCTCTCTATACAGAGACTCCTTGCTCTTTTCCAGCTAAGGTTGTCATATGCAAGTTTGGACAGATCAACATTTTGGCCTGTGCCAGACATTTTTTAGAGAGAGTTAAAGTGATAGAAAAAGAGAAAAAAGTTTTCAGAACTTTTTGGAAAGACAGAACAAAAACTTTTTAACTTTTTAAGAACTTTTTGAAAGTTTAGAAGTACTTTTCAGCACTTAGAAAAGAGTGAAAAGAGGAAATGCAAAACTTTTTGGCTATGTGTATATACACTGACCTTGTTTTGTATATTTTTCTCTTATGAAAAGTACAATGACAAGAGTGGTAAGTAGTCTCAAAGCACTTATCCCACCACTGCACAACCAATGTAGGAGGCTGGACTGGCTTGTAGTGAGTACCAAGGGGTACTTGCACCTTGCACCAGGCCCAGTTATCCCTTATTAGTGTATAGGGTGTCTAGCAGCTTAGGCTGATAGATAATGGTAGCTTAGCAGAGCAGCTTAGGCTGAACTAGGAGACGTGTGAAGCTACTACAGTACCACTTAGTGTCATATGCACAATATCATAAGAAAACACAATACACAGTTATACTAAAAATAAAGGTACTTTATTTTTATGACAATATGCCAAGGTATCTTAGAGTGTACCCTCAGTGAGAGGATAGGAAATATACACAAGATATATATACACAATAGCAAAAATATGCAGTATAGTCTTAGAAAACAGTGCAAACAATGTATAGTTACAATAGGATGCAATGGGGAAACATAGGGATAGGGGCAACACAAACCATATACTCCAAAAGTGGAATGCAAACCATGAATGGACCCCAAACCTATGTGACCTTGTAGAGGGTCGCTGGGACTATTAGAAAATAGTGAGAGTTAGAAAAATAACCCTCCCCAAGACCCTGAAAAGTGAGTGCAAAGTGCACTAAAGTTCCCCTAAGGACAAAGTAGTCGTGTTAGAGGAATAATGCAGGAAAGACACAAACCAGCAATGCAACAACTGTGGATTTCCAATCTAGGGTACCTGTGGAACAAGGGGACCAAGTCCAAAAGTCACAAGCAAGTCGGAGATGGGCAGATGCCCAGGAAATGCCAGCTGCGGGTGCAAAGAAGCTTCTACTGGACAGAAGAAGCTGAGGTTTCTGCCGGAACGAAAAAGGCTAGAGACTTCCCCTTTGGTGGACGGATTCCACTCGCCGTGGAAAGTCGTGCAGAAGTGTTTTCCCGCCGATAGAACACCAAAAAGCCTTGCTAGCTGCAAATCGTGCGTTTGGCGTTTTTGGACGCTGCTGGGGCCCAGGAGGGACCAGGAGGTCGCAAATTGGACCTGAAGAGAGAAGGGACGTCGCGCAAGACAAAGAGCCCTCACTGAAGCAGGTAGCACCTAGAGAAGTGCCAGAAACAGGCACTACAAGGATGCGTGAAACGGTGCTCGCCGAAGTTGCACAAAGGAGTCCCACGTCGCCGGAGACCAACTTAGAAAGTCGTGCAATGCAGGTTAGAGTGCCGTGGACCCAGGCTTGGCTGTGCACAAAGGATTTCCGCCGGAAGTGCACAGGGGCCAGAGTAGCTGCAAAGTCGCGGTTCCCAACAATGCAGCCCAGCGAGGTGAGGCAAGGACTTACCTCCACCAAACTTGGGCTGAAGAGTCACTGGACTGTGGGGGTCACTTGGACAGAGTCGCTGGATTCGAGGGACCTCGCTCGTCGTGCTGAGAGGAGACCCAAGGGACCGGTAATGCAGCTTTTTGGTGCCTGCGGTTGCAGGAGGAAGATTCCGTCGACCCACGGGAGATTTCTTCGGAGCTTCTGGTGCAGAGAGGAGGCAGGCTACCCCCACAGCATGCACAAGCAGGAAAACAGTCGAGAAGGCAGCAGGATCAGCGTTACAGAGTTGCAGTAGTCGTCTTTGCTACTATGTTGCAGGTTTGCAGGCTTCCACCGCGGTCAGCGGTCGTTTCCTTATCAGAAGGTGAAGAGAGAGATGCAGAGGAACTCGGATGAGCTCTTGCATTCGTTATCTAAAGTTTCCCCAGAGACAGAGACCCTAAATAGCCAGAAAAGAGGGTTTGGCTACCTAGGAGAGAGGATAGGCTACTAACACCTGAAGGAGCCTATCAGCAGGAGTCTCTGACGTCACCTGGTGGCACTGGCCACTCAGAGCAGTCCAGTGTGCCAGCAGCACCTCTGTTTCCAAGATGGCAGAGGTCTGGAGCACACTGGAGGAGCTCTGGACACCTCCCAGGGGAGGTGCAGGTCAGGGGAGTGGTCACTCCCCTTTCCTTTGTCCAGTTTCGCGCCAGAGCAGGGGCTAAGGGGTCCCTGAACCGGTGTAGACTGGCTTATGCAGAATTGGGCACCTCTGTGCCCAACAAAGCATTTCCAGAGGCTGGGGGAGGCTACTCCTCCCCTGCCTTCACACCATTTTCCAAAGGGAGAGGGTGTCACACCCTCTCTCAGAGGAAGTTCTTTGTTCTGCAATCCTGGGCCAGGCCTGGCTGGACCCCAGGAGGGCAGCTGCCTGTCTGAGGGTTTGGCAGCAGCAGCAGCTGCAGTGAAACCCCGGGAAGGGCAGTTTGGCAGTACCAGGGTCTGTGCTACAGACCACTGGGATCATGGGATTGTGCCAACTATGCCAGGATGGCATAGAGGGGGCAATTCCATGATCATAGACATGTTACATGGCCATATTCGGAGTTACCATTGTGAAGCTACATATAGGTAGTGACCTATATGTAGTGCACGCGTGTAATGGTGTCCCCACACTCACAAAGTTCAGGGAATTGGCTCTGAACAATGTGGGGGCACCTTGGCTAGTGCCAGGGTGCCCTCACACTAAGTAACTTTGCACCTAACCTTTACCAGGTAAAGGTTAGACATGTAGGTGACTTATAAGTTACTTAAGTGCAGTGTAAAATGGCTGTGAAACAACGTGGACGTTATTTCACTCAGGCTGCAGTGGCAGGCCTGTGTAAGAATTGTCAGAGCTCCCTATGGGTGGCAAAAGAAATGCTGAAGTCCATAGGGATCTCCTGGAACCCCAATACCCTGGGTACCTCAGTACCATATACTAGGGAATTATAAGGGTGTTCCAGTAAGCCAATGTAAATTGGTAAAAATGGTCACTAGCCTGTTAGTGACAATTTGGAAAGAAATGAGAGAGCATAACCACTGAGGTTCTGATTAGCAGAGCCTCAGTGAGACAGTTAGTCACTACACAGGTAACACATTCAGGCACACTTATGAGCACTGGGGCCCTGGGTTACCAGGGTCCCAGTGACACATACAACTAAAACAACATATATACAGTGAAAAATGGGGGTAACATGCCAGGCAAGATGGTACTTTCCTACACAACCCCCCCCCCCAAACGAAGGACAATAAGACTAGCCATGACCTGATGAGTCTTCATTGTCTAAGTGGAAATATCTGGAGAGTCCATCTGCATTGGAGTGGCTACTCCCAGGTCTATGTTCCACTGTATAGTCCATTCCCTGTAGGGATATGGATCACCTCAACAATTTAGGATTTTCAACTTTCATTTGTTTTAGCCAAAGTAGAGGTTTGTGGTCTGTCTGAACAATGAAGTGAGTGCCAAACAGGTATGGCCTCAACTTCTTCAGAGCCCAGACCACAGCAAAGGCCTCCCTCTCAATGGCAGACCAACACTTTTCTCTAGGGGTCAACCTTCTACTAATAAAAGCAACAGGTTGATCCTGGCCCTCAGAATTAAGTTGTGATAGGACTGCCCCTACTCCTAATTCAGATGCATCAGTTTGGACATAGAATTTTTTAGAGTAACAAGGGCTTTTCAGGACAGGTGCAGAGCACATGGCCTGCTTCAGCTCCTCAAAAGCTTTCTGACAGTTTTCTGTCCATAATACCTTTTTAGGCATTTTCTTGGATGTGAGGTCATTAAGAGGGGCTGCAATGGAGCCATAGTTCTTAATGAACCTCCTGTAATACCCAGTGAGGCCTAGGAAGGCTCTCACCTGAGTCTGAGTGGTAGGGGGAACCCAATCAATAATAGTTTGGATTTTCCCCTGAAGTGGTGCAATCTGTTCCCCATCAACAAGGTGTCCCAGATAAACCACCTTACCCTGCCCTATCTGGCACTTTGAAGCCTTGATAGTGAGGCCTGCCTTTTGCAGGGCCTCCAAAACTTTCCATAGGTGGACCAGGTGATCATCCCAGCTGGAGCTAAAGACAGCTATATCGTCCAAATATGCTGCACTGAAAGCTTCCAGCCCTTGCAGGACTGTGTTCACCAACCTCTGAAAAGTGGCAGGTGCATTTTTCAAACCAAAAGGCATTACAGTAAACTGGTAATGTCCTCCAATGGTAGAAAATGCAGTCTTAGGTTTAGCATCTTCTGATAATTTGATCTGCCAATACCCTGCAGTCAAATCAAAAGTGCTTAGATACTTGGCAGATGCCAGTGTATCTATAAGCTCATCTGCCCTGGGTATAGGGTGAGCATCAGTTTTGGTTACCAAGATGAGACCTCTATAGTCTACACAAAACCGCATTTCCTTCTTTCCATCTTTAGAATTGGGTTTTGGTACCAGTACCACAGGAGAAGCCCATGGACTGTCAGAGTGCTCAACCACTCCTAGTTCCAACATTTTCTGAACTTCTTGCTTTATGCAGTCCCTGACATGGTCAGGCTGCCTATAGATCTTACTTTTGACAGGTAAACTGTCTCCAGTATCTATAGTGTGCTCACACCAAGAAGTGGTGCCTGGCACAGTAGAGAAGAGTTCTGAAAATTGTCCTAGGAGATTTATGCAATTGTCTTTCTGCTCAACAGTAAGACAATCAGCCAAAACTACACCTTCCACAAGAGCATCTTGATCTGTGGAAGAGAAGAGATCAGGTAGAGGATCACTGTCTTCTTCCTGTCCCTCATCTGTTGCCATGAGCAGGGTGAGATCAGCCCTGTCATAGTAGGGTTTCAGGCGGTTGACATGGAGCACCCTAAGGGGACTCCTGGCAGTGCCTAAGTCAACCAAGTAGGTGACTTCACCCTTCTTTTCAACAATTGTGTGGGGTCCACTCCATTTATCTTGGAGTGCTCTTGGGGCCACAGGCTCCAAGACCCACACTTTCTGCCCTGGTTGGTACTGAACCAAAACAGCCTTCTGATCATGCCATTGCTTCTGGAGCTCTTGGCTGGCCTGAAGGTTTTTACTGGCCTTTTTCATGTACTCAGCCATCCTTGATCTGAGGCCAAGTACATAATCCACAATATCCTGCTTAGGAGCTTTTAAAGGTTGTTCCCAACCCTCCTTTACAAGTGTGAGTGGACCCCTAACAGGGTGTCCAAAAAGAAGTTCAAAGGGGCTGAAGCCCACTCCTTTCTGGGGTACCTCCCTGTAGGCAAAAAGGAGGCATGGTAGAAGGATATCCCATCTCCTGCTGAGTTTTTCAGTGAGACCCATAATCATGCCTTTGAGAGTTTATTAAATCTCTCCACCAGTCCATTTGTTTGTGGATGATAGGGTGTTGTGAACTTGTACGTTACACCACACTCCTTCCACATGGCCTTTAAGTATGCAGACATGAAATTGCTTCCCCTGTCTGATACTACTTCCTTTGGGAAGCCCACCCTGGAAAATATTCCCAGGGGGGCCTTTGCCACTGCAGGTGCTGTAGTGGTCCTTAAAGGAATAGCTTCAGGATATCTTGTGGCATGGTCCACTACCACCAAGATAAATCTATTGCCTGAAGCAGTAGGAGGGTCAAGGGGGCCAACTATGTCAACCCCAACCACAGGCAGTGGAATAAGGGGTGCCTTTGGTGTGCCACCTGTCTTGCCACTGGCTTGACAGGTTTCACAGGACTTACAAAATTCCTTTGTGTCCTCAGACATCCTAGGCCAATGAAACAGGGGAACAAGCCTGTCCCAAGTTTTCATTTGTCCTAGGTGCCCAGCTAAGGGAATGTCATGTGCCAGTGTTAGGAGGAACTTTCTGTACTCCTGAGGAATCACTAATCTCCTGGCAGCTCCAGGTTTAGGATCCCTATGCTCAGTGTACAAGAGGTTGTCCTCCCAGTAAACTCTGTGAGAGTCACTGACATCCCCATTAGCCTGTTTGACAGCTTGCTGTCTGAGACCCTCTAATGTGGGACAGGTTTGCTGTGCCACACTCAGCTCCTCTCTGGCAGGCCCCCCTTCACCCAAAAGCTCAGCAGTGTCTGCTTCCAGCTCCTCTGGTGTAGGTTCTGCACAGGGAGGGAATTCTTCTTCCTCAGAAGTAGAATCTACTGTAGAGGGAGGGATAGTAGGAAGTGGTTTGCTTCTACTAGCCCTAGCTTTAGGGAGCACTTGGTCCATTGTTCCAGGATCCAAGCTTCCCTGTCCTTTTTGCTTTTTGGCCTGAGCCCTTGTAAAAGCAAAAATATGCCCTGGGATGCCCAGCATTGCTGCATGGGCCTCCAACTCCACATCTGACCAAGCTGATGTCTCCAAATCATTCCCTAATAGACAGTCTACAGGTAAATCTGAAGCTACCACAACTTTCTTTGGACCAGTTACCCCCCCCCAGTTGAGATTTACAACAGCCATGGGGTGGCTTTGTGTTATGTTGTGAGCATCGGTTACTTGGTACTGGTGTCCAAGTATGTGTTGTTCAGGGTGCACCAGTTTCTCAATCACCATTGTGACACTGGCACCTGTGTCCCTGTAGGCCTGGACCTCAACACCATTTATTAGGGTTAGTTGCTTGTACTTCTCCAAGTTATGGGGGCAAGCAACCAAAGTGGCTAAATCAATAGCCCCTTCAGAGACTAAAGTAGCCTCTGTGGTCTCCCTAATCAGACCAACCCCAACTAAGTTACCAAAAGTGAGCCCAGCTACTCCCTTGGATTGGCTATTAGTAGGTTTGCTCCCACCACCACTGCTATTAGTAGGGACACTAGGTGTAGCAGTAGGGGTTGTAGTGGTAGGAGCAGTGGTGCCTTTCTTTGGACAACTGGGATCTGTTGTCCAATGGCCTTTTATTTTACATAAATAGCACCATGGTTTCTTTTCCTTGTTCTGATTAAAGGAGGATTTGGACCCACCACCCCCACCAGAGTGTTTTTGTGGGCCTGATGAAGACTCATTTTTAGATTTGTCCCCACCCTTGTCAGAAGACTTACCATCCTTCTTTTTGTTGCCATCTTTGTCACCCCCTGTATGAACTTTTCTGTTCACTCTTGTTCTGACCCATTTGTCTGCCTTCTTTCCCAATTCTTGGGGAGAGGTCAGATCAGAGTCTACCAAGTACTGGTGCAACAAATCAGACACACAATTATTAAGAATATGCTCTCTCAGGATTAAGTTATACAGGCTGTCATAATCAGTAACTTTACTGCCATGTAACCACCCCTCCAAGGCCTTCACTGAATGGTCAATGAAATCAACCCAATCTTGTGAAGACTCCTTTTTGGTCTCTCTGAACTTTATCCTGTACTGTTCAGTGGTTAAGCCATAACCATCCAGGAGTGCATTCTTAAGAACTTGGAAATTATTAGCATCATTTTCTTTCACAGTAAGGAGCCTATCCCTACCTTTTCCACTAAATGATAGCCATAGGATAGCAGCCCACTGCCTTTGAGGGACATCCTGTACAACACAGGCCCTCTCAAGTGCAGCAAACCACTTGTTAATGTCATCCCCCTCCTTATAAGGGGGAACTATCTTGTGCAGATTCCTGGAATCATGCTCTTTTGCAGGATGACTATGGGGAATACTGCTGCTGCCACCATGGGTATCTAAACCCAACTTCTGTCTTTCCTTCTCTAATTCAAAAGACTGTCTATCCAAATCCAGCTGTTGCTTTTTAAGCTTCAGTCTGGTTTGTTCTACCCTCAACTTATTGAGTTCCCTATCTAACATTCTGTCATCAGGGTTGGTGGGAGGGACATTTCTAGAAACAGAGCTATGATGGGAATGAACAGAAGGAGACCTGTCCCTTACAGAAGCCACCCTAACAGCTTGGTTTACAGAAACATTACTACCAGTATGGTGAGAATAAATGCTTTTGCTATGATGTGAGACAACACTATTTATATGGTGTGGCTCATCATCATTACCATCTATGCTAGATTGTCTAGTAATGGGCAAGCTAGGAAGTTTCTTTCCTGAATCTTTTCCTTGGGGAGTCCCTGAATCAGATTGGGAACTATTAGGTACTTTTTCAACAGATGAGGCACCTATGGCCTTATCCTGTTCTCTAAGCATGTTAAGTAACAGTTCCAAGGAAGGATTCTTCCCTACACTCAAACCTCTCTCTATACAGAGACTCCTTGCTCTTTTCCAGCTAAGGTTGTCATATGCAAGTTTGGACAGATCAACATTTTGGCCTGTGCCAGACATTTTTTAGAGAGAGTTAAAGTGATAGAAAAAGAGAAAAAAGTTTTCAGAACTTTTTGGAAAGACAGAACAAAAACTTTTTAACTTTTTAAGAACTTTTTGAAAGTTTAGAAGTACTTTTCAGCACTTAGAAAAGAGTGAAAAGAGGAAATGCAAAACTTTTTGGCTATGTGTATATACACTGACCTTGTTTTGTATATTTTTCTCTTATGAAAAGTACAATGACAAGAGTGGTAAGTAGTCTCAAAGCACTTATCCCACCACTGCACAACCAATGTAGGAGGCTGGACTGGCTTGTAGTGAGTACCAAGGGGTACTTGCACCTTGCACCAGGCCCAGTTATCCCTTATTAGTGTATAGGGTGTCTAGCAGCTTAGGCTGATAGATAATGGTAGCTTAGCAGAGCAGCTTAGGCTGAACTAGGAGACGTGTGAAGCTACTACAGTACCACTTAGTGTCATATGCACAATATCATAAGAAAACACAATACACAGTTATACTAAAAATAAAGGTACTTTATTTTTATGACAATATGCCAAGGTATCTTAGAGTGTACCCTCAGTGAGAGGATAGGAAATATACACAAGATATATATACACAATAGCAAAAATATGCAGTATAGTCTTAGAAAACAGTGCAAACAATGTATAGTTACAATAGGATGCAATGGGGAAACATAGGGATAGGGGCAACACAAACCATATACTCCAAAAGTGGAATGCAAACCATGAATGGACCCCAAACCTATGTGACCTTGTAGAGGGTCGCTGGGACTATTAGAAAATAGTGAGAGTTAGAAAAATAACCCTCCCCAAGACCCTGAAAAGTGAGTGCAAAGTGCACTAAAGTTCCCCTAAGGACAAAGTAGTCGTGTTAGAGGAATAATGCAGGAAAGACACAAACCAGCAATGCAACAACTGTGGATTTCCAATCTAGGGTACCTGTGGAACAAGGGGACCAAGTCCAAAAGTCACAAGCAAGTCGGAGATGGGCAGATGCCCAGGAAATGCCAGCTGCGGGTGCAAAGAAGCTTCTACTGGACAGAAGAAGCTGAGGTTTCTGCCGGAACGAAAAAGGCTAGAGACTTCCCCTTTGGTGGACGGATTCCACTCGCCGTGGAAAGTCGTGCAGAAGTGTTTTCCCGCCGATAGAACACCAAAAAGCCTTGCTAGCTGCAAATCGTGCGTTTGGCGTTTTTGGACGCTGCTGGGGCCCAGGAGGGACCAGGAGGTCGCAAATTGGACCTGAAGAGAGAAGGGACGTCGCGCAAGACAAAGAGCCCTCACTGAAGCAGGTAGCACCTAGAGAAGTGCCAGAAACAGGCACTACAAGGATGCGTGAAACGGTGCTCGCCGAAGTTGCACAAAGGAGTCCCACGTCGCCGGAGACCAACTTAGAAAGTCGTGCAATGCAGGTTAGAGTGCCGTGGACCCAGGCTTGGCTGTGCACAAAGGATTTCCGCCGGAAGTGCACAGGGGCCAGAGTAGCTGCAAAGTCGCGGTTCCCAACAATGCAGCCCAGCGAGGTGAGGCAAGGACTTACCTCCACCAAACTTGGGCTGAAGAGTCACTGGACTGTGGGGGTCACTTGGACAGAGTCGCTGGATTCGAGGGACCTCGCTCGTCGTGCTGAGAGGAGACCCAAGGGACCGGTAATGCAGCTTTTTGGTGCCTGCGGTTGCAGGAGGAAGATTCCGTCGACCCACGGGAGATTTCTTCGGAGCTTCTGGTGCAGAGAGGAGGCAGGCTACCCCCACAGCATGCACAAGCAGGAAAACAGTCGAGAAGGCAGCAGGATCAGCGTTACAGAGTTGCAGTAGTCGTCTTTGCTACTATGTTGCAGGTTTGCAGGCTTCCACCGCGGTCAGCGGTCGTTTCCTTATCAGAAGGTGAAGAGAGAGATGCAGAGGAACTCGGATGAGCTCTTGCATTCGTTATCTAAAGTTTCCCCAGAGACAGAGACCCTAAATAGCCAGAAAAGAGGGTTTGGCTACCTAGGAGAGAGGATAGGCTACTAACACCTGAAGGAGCCTATCAGCAGGAGTCTCTGACGTCACCTGGTGGCACTGGCCACTCAGAGCAGTCCAGTGTGCCAGCAGCACCTCTGTTTCCAAGATGGCAGAGGTCTGGAGCACACTGGAGGAGCTCTGGACACCTCCCAGGGGAGGTGCAGGTCAGGGGAGTGGTCACTCCCCTTTCCTTTGTCCAGTTTCGCGCCAGAGCAGGGGCTAAGGGGTCCCTGAACCGGTGTAGACTGGCTTATGCAGAATTGGGCACCTCTGTGCCCAACAAAGCATTTCCAGAGGCTGGGGGAGGCTACTCCTCCCCTGCCTTCACACCATTTTCCAAAGGGAGAGGGTGTCACACCCTCTCTCAGAGGAAGTTCTTTGTTCTGCAATCCTGGGCCAGGCCTGGCTGGACCCCAGGAGGGCAGCTGCCTGTCTGAGGGTTTGGCAGCAGCAGCAGCTGCAGTGAAACCCCGGGAAGGGCAGTTTGGCAGTACCAGGGTCTGTGCTACAGACCACTGGGATCATGGGATTGTGCCAACTATGCCAGGATGGCATAGAGGGGGCAATTCCATGATCATAGACATGTTACATGGCCATATTCGGAGTTACCATTGTGAAGCTACATATAGGTAGTGACCTATATGTAGTGCACGCGTGTAATGGTGTCCCCACACTCACAAAGTTCAGGGAATTGGCTCTGAACAATGTGGGGGCACCTTGGCTAGTGCCAGGGTGCCCTCACACTAAGTAACTTTGCACCTAACCTTTACCAGGTAAAGGTTAGACATGTAGGTGACTTATAAGTTACTTAAGTGCAGTGTAAAATGGCTGTGAAACAACGTGGACGTTATTTCACTCAGGCTGCAGTGGCAGGCCTGTGTAAGAATTGTCAGAGCTCCCTATGGGTGGCAAAAGAAATGCTGAAGTCCATAGGGATCTCCTGGAACCCCAATACCCTGGGTACCTCAGTACCATATACTAGGGAATTATAAGGGTGTTCCAGTAAGCCAATGTAAATTGGTAAAAATGGTCACTAGCCTGTTAGTGACAATTTGGAAAGAAATGAGAGAGCATAACCACTGAGGTTCTGATTAGCAGAGCCTCAGTGAGACAGTTAGTCACTACACAGGTAACACATTCAGGCACACTTATGAGCACTGGGGCCCTGGGTTACCAGGGTCCCAGTGACACATACAACTAAAACAACATATATACAGTGAAAAATGGGGGTAACATGCCAGGCAAGATGGTACTTTCCTACACAACCCCCCCCCCCAAACGAAGGACAATAAGACTAGCCATGACCTGATGAGTCTTCATTGTCTAAGTGGAAATATCTGGAGAGTCCATCTGCATTGGAGTGGCTACTCCCAGGTCTATGTTCCACTGTATAGTCCATTCCCTGTAGGGATATGGATCACCTCAACAATTTAGGATTTTCAACTTTCATTTGTTTTAGCCAAAGTAGAGGTTTGTGGTCTGTCTGAACAATGAAGTGAGTGCCAAACAGGTATGGCCTCAACTTCTTCAGAGCCCAGACCACAGCAAAGGCCTCCCTCTCAATGGCAGACCAACACTTTTCTCTAGGGGTCAACCTTCTACTAATAAAAGCAACAGGTTGATCCTGGCCCTCAGAATTAAGTTGTGATAGGACTGCCCCTACTCCTAATTCAGATGCATCAGTTTGGACATAGAATTTTTTAGAGTAACAAGGGCTTTTCAGGACAGGTGCAGAGCACATGGCCTGCTTCAGCTCCTCAAAAGCTTTCTGACAGTTTTCTGTCCATAATACCTTTTTAGGCATTTTCTTGGATGTGAGGTCATTAAGAGGGGCTGCAATGGAGCCATAGTTCTTAATGAACCTCCTGTAATACCCAGTGAGGCCTAGGAAGGCTCTCACCTGAGTCTGAGTGGTAGGGGGAACCCAATCAATAATAGTTTGGATTTTCCCCTGAAGTGGTGCAATCTGTTCCCCATCAACAAGGTGTCCCAGATAAACCACCTTACCCTGCCCTATCTGGCACTTTGAAGCCTTGATAGTGAGGCCTGCCTTTTGCAGGGCCTCCAAAACTTTCCATAGGTGGACCAGGTGATCATCCCAGCTGGAGCTAAAGACAGCTATATCGTCCAAATATGCTGCACTGAAAGCTTCCAGCCCTTGCAGGACTGTGTTCACCAACCTCTGAAAAGTGGCAGGTGCATTTTTCAAACCAAAAGGCATTACAGTAAACTGGTAATGTCCTCCAATGGTAGAAAATGCAGTCTTAGGTTTAGCATCTTCTGATAATTTGATCTGCCAATACCCTGCAGTCAAATCAAAAGTGCTTAGATACTTGGCAGATGCCAGTGTATCTATAAGCTCATCTGCCCTGGGTATAGGGTGAGCATCAGTTTTGGTTACCAAGATGAGACCTCTATAGTCTACACAAAACCGCATTTCCTTCTTTCCATCTTTAGAATTGGGTTTTGGTACCAGTACCACAGGAGAAGCCCATGGACTGTCAGAGTGCTCAACCACTCCTAGTTCCAACATTTTCTGAACTTCTTGCTTTATGCAGTCCCTGACATGGTCAGGCTGCCTATAGATCTTACTTTTGACAGGTAAACTGTCTCCAGTATCTATAGTGT
This sequence comes from Pleurodeles waltl, assembly GCF_031143425.1. Taxonomy (NCBI): domain Eukaryota; kingdom Metazoa; phylum Chordata; class Amphibia; order Caudata; family Salamandridae; genus Pleurodeles; species Pleurodeles waltl. Next base: position 753,645,367 of record NC_090437.1, read on the forward strand.
GCTCACACCAAGAAGTGGTGCCTGGCACAGTAGAGAAGAGTTCTGAAAATTGTCCTAGGAGATTTATGCAATTGTCTTTCTGCTCAACAGTAAGACAATCAGCCAAAACTACACCTTCCACAAGAGCATCTTGATCTGTGGAAGAGAAGAGATCAGGTAGAGGATCACTGTCTTCTTCCTGTCCCTCATCTGTTGCCATGAGCAGGGTGAGATCAGCCCTGTCATAGTAGGGTTTCAGGCGGTTGACATGGAGCACCCTAAGGGGACTCCTGGCAGTGCCTAAGTCAACCAAGTAGGTGACTTCACCCTTCTTTTCAACAATTGTGTGGGGTCCACTCCATTTATCTTGGAGTGCTCTTGGGGCCACAGGCTCCAAGACCCACACTTTCTGCCCTGGTTGGTACTGAACCAAAACAGCCTTCTGATCATGCCATTGCTTCTGGAGCTCTTGGCTGGCCTGAAGGTTTTTACTGGCCTTTTTCATGTACTCAGCCATCCTTGATCTGAGGCCAAGTACATAATCCACAATATCCTGCTTAGGAGCTTTTAAAGGTTGTTCCCAACCCTCCTTTACAAGTGTGAGTGGACCCCTAACAGGGTGTCCAAAAAGAAGTTCAAAGGGGCTGAAGCCCACTCCTTTCTGGGGTACCTCCCTGTAGGCAAAAAGGAGGCATGGTAGAAGGATATCCCATCTCCTGCTGAGTTTTTCAGTGAGACCCATAATCATGCCTTTGAGAGTTTATTAAATCTCTCCACCAGTCCATTTGTTTGTGGATGATAGGGTGTTGTGAACTTGTACGTTACACCACACTCCTTCCACATGGCCTTTAAGTATGCAGACATGAAATTGCTTCCCCTGTCTGATACTACTTCCTTTGGGAAGCCCACCCTGGAAAATATTCCCAGGGGGGCCTTTGCCACTGCAGGTGCTGTAGTGGTCCTTAAAGGAATAGCTTCAGGATATCTTGTGGCATGGTCCACTACCACCAAGATAAATCTATTGCCTGAAGCAGTAGGAGGGTCAAGGGGGCCAACTATGTCAACCCCAACCACAGGCAGTGGAATAAGGGGTGCCTTTGGTGTGCCACCTGTCTTGCCACTGGCTTGACAGGTTTCACAGGACTTACAAAATTCCTTTGTGTCCTCAGACATCCTAGGCCAATGAAACAGGGGAACAAGCCTGTCCCAAGTTTTCATTTGTCCTAGGTGCCCAGCTAAGGGAATGTCATGTGCCAGTGTTAGGAGGAACTTTCTGTACTCCTGAGGAATCACTAATCTCCTGGCAGCTCCAGGTTTAGGATCCCTATGCTCAGTGTACAAGAGGTTGTCCTCCCAGTAAACTCTGTGAGAGTCACTGACATCCCCATTAGCCTGTTTGACAGCTTGCTGTCTGAGACCCTCTAATGTGGGACAGGTTTGCTGTGCCACACTCAGCTCCTCTCTGGCAGGCCCCCCTTCACCCAAAAGCTCAGCAGTGTCTGCTTCCAGCTCCTCTGGTGTAGGTTCTGCACAGGGAGGGAATTCTTCTTCCTCAGAAGTAGAATCTACTGTAGAGGGAGGGATAGTAGGAAGTGGTTTGCTTCTACTAGCCCTAGCTTTAGGGAGCACTTGGTCCATTGTTCCAGGATCCAAGCTTCCCTGTCCTTTTTGCTTTTTGGCCTGAGCCCTTGTAAAAGCAAAAATATGCCCTGGGATGCCCAGCATTGCTGCATGGGCCTCCAACTCCACATCTGACCAAGCTGATGTCTCCAAATCATTCCCTAATAGACAGTCTACAGGTAAATCTGAAGCTACCACAACTTTCTTTGGACCAGTTACCCCCCCCCAGTTGAGATTTACAACAGCCATGGGGTGGCTTTGTGTTATGTTGTGAGCATCGGTTACTTGGTACTGGTGTCCAAGTATGTGTTGTTCAGGGTGCACCAGTTTCTCAATCACCATTGTGACACTGGCACCTGTGTCCCTGTAGGCCTGGACCTCAACACCATTTATTAGGGTTAGTTGCTTGTACTTCTCCAAGTTATGGGGGCAAGCAACCAAAGTGGCTAAATCAATAGCCCCTTCAGAGACTAAAGTAGCCTCTGTGGTCTCCCTAATCAGACCAACCCCAACTAAGTTACCAAAAGTGAGCCCAGCTACTCCCTTGGATTGGCTATTAGTAGGTTTGCTCCCACCACCACTGCTATTAGTAGGGACACTAGGTGTAGCAGTAGGGGTTGTAGTGGTAGGAGCAGTGGTGCCTTTCTTTGGACAACTGGGATCTGTTGTCCAATGGCCTTTTATTTTACATAAATAGCACCATGGTTTCTTTTCCTTGTTCTGATTAAAGGAGGATTTGGACCCACCACCCCCACCAGAGTGTTTTTGTGGGCCTGATGAAGACTCATTTTTAGATTTGTCCCCACCCTTGTCAGAAGACTTACCATCCTTCTTTTTGTTGCCATCTTTGTCACCCCCTGTATGAACTTTTCTGTTCACTCTTGTTCTGACCCATTTGTCTGCCTTCTTTCCCAATTCTTGGGGAGAGGTCAGATCAGAGTCTACCAAGTACTGGTGCAACAAATCAGACACACAATTATTAAGAATATGCTCTCTCAGGATTAAGTTATACAGGCTGTCATAATCAGTAACTTTACTGCCATGTAACCACCCCTCCAAGGCCTTCACTGAATGGTCAATGAAATCAACCCAATCTTGTGAAGACTCCTTTTTGGTCTCTCTGAACTTTATCCTGTACTGTTCAGTGGTTAAGCCATAACCATCCAGGAGTGCATTCTTAAGAACTTGGAAATTATTAGCATCATTTTCTTTCACAGTAAGGAGCCTATCCCTACCTTTTCCACTAAATGATAGCCATAGGATAGCAGCCCACTGCCTTTGAGGGACATCCTGTACAACACAGGCCCTCTCAAGTGCAGCAAACCACTTGTTAATGTCATCCCCCTCCTTATAAGGGGGAACTATCTTGTGCAGATTCCTGGAATCATGCTCTTTTGCAGGATGACTATGGGGAATACTGCTGCTGCCACCATGGGTATCTAAACCCAACTTCTGTCTTTCCTTCTCTAATTCAAAAGACTGTCTATCCAAATCCAGCTGTTGCTTTTTAAGCTTCAGTCTGGTTTGTTCTACCCTCAACTTATTGAGTTCCCTATCTAACATTCTGTCATCAGGGTTGGTGGGAGGGACATTTCTAGAAACAGAGCTATGATGGGAATGAACAGAAGGAGACCTGTCCCTTACAGAAGCCACCCTAACAGCTTGGTTTACAGAAACATTACTACCAGTATGGTGAGAATAAATGCTTTTGCTATGATGTGAGACAACACTATTTATATGGTGTGGCTCATCATCATTACCATCTATGCTAGATTGTCTAGTAATGGGCAAGCTAGGAAGTTTCTTTCCTGAATCTTTTCCTTGGGGAGTCCCTGAATCAGATTGGGAACTATTAGGTACTTTTTCAACAGATGAGGCACCTATGGCCTTATCCTGTTCTCTAAGCATGTTAAGTAACAGTTCCAAGGAAGGATTCTTCCCTACACTCAAACCTCTCTCTATACAGAGACTCCTTGCTCTTTTCCAGCTAAGGTTGTCATATGCAAGTTTGGACAGATCAACATTTTGGCCTGTGCCAGACATTTTTTAGAGAGAGTTAAAGTGATAGAAAAAGAGAAAAAAGTTTTCAGAACTTTTTGGAAAGACAGAACAAAAACTTTTTAACTTTTTAAGAACTTTTTGAAAGTTTAGAAGTACTTTTCAGCACTTAGAAAAGAGTGAAAAGAGGAAATGCAAAACTTTTTGGCTATGTGTATATACACTGACCTTGTTTTGTATATTTTTCTCTTATGAAAAGTACAATGACAAGAGTGGTAAGTAGTCTCAAAGCACTTATCCCACCACTGCACAACCAATGTAGGAGGCTGGACTGGCTTGTAGTGAGTACCAAGGGGTACTTGCACCTTGCACCAGGCCCAGTTATCCCTTATTAGTGTATAGGGTGTCTAGCAGCTTAGGCTGATAGATAATGGTAGCTTAGCAGAGCAGCTTAGGCTGAACTAGGAGACGTGTGAAGCTACTACAGTACCACTTAGTGTCATATGCACAATATCATAAGAAAACACAATACACAGTTATACTAAAAATAAAGGTACTTTATTTTTATGACAATATGCCAAGGTATCTTAGAGTGTACCCTCAGTGAGAGGATAGGAAATATACACAAGATATATATACACAATAGCAAAAATATGCAGTATAGTCTTAGAAAACAGTGCAAACAATGTATAGTTACAATAGGATGCAATGGGGAAACATAGGGATAGGGGCAACACAAACCATATACTCCAAAAGTGGAATGCAAACCATGAATGGACCCCAAACCTATGTGACCTTGTAGAGGGTCGCTGGGACTATTAGAAAATAGTGAGAGTTAGAAAAATAACCCTCCCCAAGACCCTGAAAAGTGAGTGCAAAGTGCACTAAAGTTCCCCTAAGGACAAAGTAGTCGTGTTAGAGGAATAATGCAGGAAAGACACAAACCAGCAATGCAACAACTGTGGATTTCCAATCTAGGGTACCTGTGGAACAAGGGGACCAAGTCCAAAAGTCACAAGCAAGTCGGAGATGGGCAGATGCCCAGGAAATGCCAGCTGCGGGTGCAAAGAAGCTTCTACTGGACAGAAGAAGCTGAGGTTTCTGCCGGAACGAAAAAGGCTAGAGACTTCCCCTTTGGTGGACGGATTCCACTCGCCGTGGAAAGTCGTGCAGAAGTGTTTTCCCGCCGATAGAACACCAAAAAGCCTTGCTAGCTGCAAATCGTGCGTTTGGCGTTTTTGGACGCTGCTGGGGCCCAGGAGGGACCAGGAGGTCGCAAATTGGACCTGAAGAGAGAAGGGACGTCGAGCAAGACAAAGAGCCCTCACTGAAGCAAGTAGCACCTAGAGAAGTGCCAGAAACAGGCACTACAAGGATGCGTGAAACGGTGCTCGCCGAAGTTGCACAAAGGAGTCCCACGTCGCCGGAGACCAACTTAGAAAGTCGTGCAATGCAGGTTAGAGTGCCGTGGACCCAGGCTTGGCTGTGCACAAAGGATTTCCGCCGGAAGTGCACAGGGGCCAGAGTAGCTGCAAAGTCGCGGTTCCCAACAATGCAGCCCAGCGAGGTGAGGCAAGGACTTACCTCCACCAAACTTGGGCTGAAGAGTCACTGGACTGTGGGGGTCACTTGGACAGAGTCGCTGGATTCGAGGGACCTCGCTCGTCATGCTGAGAGGAGACCCAAGGGACCGGTAATGCAGCTTTTTGGTGCCTGCGGTTGCAGGGGGAAGATTCCGTCGACCCACGGGAGATTTCTTCGGAGCTTCTGGTGCAGAGAGGAGGCAGGCTACCCCCACAGCATGCACAAGCAGGAAAACAGTCGAGAAGGCAGCAGGATCAGCGTTACAGAGTTGCAGTAGTCGTCTTTGCTACTATGTTGCAGGTTTGCAGGCTTCCACCGCGGTCAGCGGTCGTTTCCTTATCAGAAGGTGAAGAGAGAGATGCAGAGGAACTCGGATGAGCTCTTGCATTCGTTATCTAAAGTTTCCCCAGAGACAGAGACCCTAAATAGCCAGAAAAGAGGGTTTGGCTACCTAGGAGAGAGGATAGGCTACTAACACCTGAAGGAGCCTATCAGCAGGAGTCTCTGACGTCACCTGGTGGCACTGGCCACTCAGAGCAGTCCAGTGTGCCAGCAGCACCTCTGTTTCCAAGATGGCAGAGGTCTGGAGCACACTGGAGGAGCTCTGGACACCTCCCAGGGGAGGTGCAGGTCAGGGGAGTGGTCACTCCCCTTTCCTTTGTCCAGTTTCGCGCCAGAGCAGGGGCTAAGGGGTCCCTGAACCGGTGTAGACTGGCTTATGCAGAATTGGGCACCTCTGTGCCCAACAAAGCATTTCCAGAGGCTGGGGGAGGCTACTCCTCCCCTGCCTTCACACCATTTTCCAAAGGGAGAGGGTGTCACACCCTCTCTCAGAGGAAGTTCTTTGTTCTGCCATCCTGGGCCAGGCCTGGCTGGACCCCAGGAGGGCAGCTGCCTGTCTGAGGGTTTGGCAGCAGCAGCAGCTGCAGTGAAACCCCGGGAAGGGCAGTTTGGCAGTACCAGGGTCTGTGCTACAGACCACTGGGATCATGGGATTGTGCCAACTATGCCAGGATGGCATAGAGGGGGCAATTCCATGATCATAGACATGTTACATGGCCATATTCGGAGTTACCATTGTGAAGCTACATATAGGTAGTGACCTATATGTAGTGCACGCGTGTAATGGTGTCCCCACACTCACAAAGTTCAGGGAATTGGCTCTGAACAATGTGGGGGCACCTTGGCTAGTGCCAGGGTGCCCTCACACTAAGTAACTTTGCACCTAACCTTTACCAGGTAAAGGTTAGACATGTAGGTGACTTATAAGTTACTTAAGTGCAGTGTAACATGGCTGTGAAACAACGTGGACGTTATTTCACTCAGGCTGCAGTGGCAGGCCTGTGTAAGAATTGTCAGAGCTCCCTATGGGTGGCAAAAGAAATGCTGAAGTCCATAGGGATCTCCTGGAACCCCAATACCCTGGGTACCTCAGTACCATATACTAGGGAATTATAAGGGTGTTCCAGTAAGCCAATGTAAATTGGTAAAAATGGTCACTAGCCTGTTAGTGACAATTTGGAAAGAAATGAGAGAGCATAACCACTGAGGTTCTGATTAGCAGAGCCTCAGTGAGACAGTTAGTCACTACACAGGTAACACATTCAGGCACACTTATGAGCACTGGGGCCCTGGGTTACCAGGGTCCCAGTGACACATACAACTAAAACAACATATATACAGTGAAAAATGGGGGTAACATGCCAGGCAAGATGGTACTTTCCTACACAACCCCCCCCCCCAAACGAAGGACAATAAGACTAGCCATGACCTGATGAGTCTTCATTGTCTAAGTGGAAATATCTGGAGAGTCCATCTGCATTGGAGTGGCTACTCCCAGGTCTATGTTCCACTGTATAGTCCATTCCCTGTAGGGATATGGATCACCTCAACAATTTAGGATTTTCAACTTTCATTTGTTTTAGCCAAAGTAGAGGTTTGTGGTCTGTCTGAACAATGAAGTGAGTGCCAAACAGGTATGGCCTCAACTTCTTCAGAGCCCAGACCACAGCAAAGGCCTCCCTCTCAATGGCAGACCAACGCTTTTCTCTAGGGGTCAACCTTCTACTAATAAAAGCAACAGGTTGATCCTGGCCCTCAGAATTAAGTTGTGATAGGACTGCCCCTACTCCTAATTCAGATGCATCAGTTTGGACATAGAATTTTTTAGAGTAACAAGGGCTTTTCAGGACAGGTGCAGAGCACATGGCCTGCTTCAGCTCCTCAAAAGCTTTCTGACAGTTTTCTGTCCATAATACCTTTTTAGGCATTTTCTTGGATGTGAGGTCATTAAGAGGGGCTGCAATGGAGCCATAGTTCTTAATGAACCTCCTGTAATACCCAGTGAGGCCTAGGAAGGCTCTCACCTGAGTCTGAGTGGTAGGGGGAACCCAATCAATAATAGTTTGGATTTTCCCCTGAAGTGGTGCAATCTGTTCCCCACCAACAAGGTGTCCCAGATAAACCACCTTACCCTGCCCTATCTGGCACTTTGAAGCCTTGATAGTGAGGCCTGCCTTTTGCAGGGCCTCCAAAACTTTCCATAGGTGGACCAGGTGATCATCCCAGCTTGAGCTAAAGACAGCTATATCGTCCAAATATGCTGCACTGAAAGCTTCCAGCCCTTGCAGGACTGTGTTCACCAACCTCTGAAAAGTGGCAGGTGCATTTTTCAAACCAAAAGGCATTACAGTAAACTGGTAATGTCCTCCAATGGTAGAAAATGCAGTCTTAGGTTTAGCATCTTCTGATAATTTGATCTGCCAATACCCTGCAGTCAAATCAAAAGTGCTTAGATACTTGGCAGATGCCAGTGTATCTATAAGCTCATCTGCCCTGGGTATAGGGTGAGCATCAGTTTTGGTTACCAAGTTGAGACCTCTATAGTCTACACAAAACCGCATTTCCTTCTTTCCATCTTTAGAATTGGGTTTTGGTACCAGTACCACAGGAGAAGCCCATGGACTGTCAGAGTGCTCAACCACTCCTAGTTCCAACATTTTCTGAACTTCTTGCTTTATGCAGTCCCTGACATGGTCAGGCTGCCTATAGATCTTACTTTTGACAGGTAAACTGTCTCCAGTATCTATAGTGTGCTCACACCAAGAAGTGGTGCCTGGCACAGTAGAGAAGAGTTCTGAAAATTGTCCTAGGAGATTTATGCAATTGTCTTTCTGCTCAGCAGTAAGACAATCAGCCAAAACTACACCTTCCACAAGAGCATCTTGATCTGTGGAAGAGAAGAGATCAGGTAGAGGATCACTGTCTTCTTCCTGTCCCATCCTCTGTTGCCATGAGCAGGGTGAGATCAGCCCTGTCATAGTAGGGTTTCAGGCGGTTGACATGGAGCACCCTAAGGGGACTCCTGGCAGTGCCTAAGTCAACCAAGTAGGTGACTTCACCCTTCTTTTCAACAATTGTGTGGGGTCCACTCCATTTATCTTGGAGTGCTCTTGGGGCCACAGGCTCCAAGACCCACACTTTCTGCCCTGGTTGGTACTGAACCAAAACAGCCTTCTGATCATGCCATTGCTTCTGGAGCTCTTGGCTGGCCTGAAGGTTTTTACTGGCCTTTTTCATGTACTCAGCCATCCTTGATCTGAGGCCAAGTACATAATCCACAATATCCTGCTTAGGAGCTTTTAAAGGTTGTTCCCAACCCTCCTTTACAAGTGTGAGTGGACCCCTAACAGGGTGTCCAAAAAGAAGTTCAAAGGGGCTGAAGCCCACTCCTTTCTGGGGTACCTCCCTGTAGGCAAAAAGGAGGCATGGTAGAAGGATATCCCATCTCCTGCTGAGTTTTTCAGTGAGACCCATAATCATGCCTTTGAGAGTTTATTAAATCTCTCCACCAGTCCATTTGTTTGTGGATGATAGGGTGTTGTGAACTTGTACGTTACACCACACTCCTTCCACATGGCCTTTAAGTATGCAGACATGAAATTGCTTCCCCTGTCTGATACTACTTCCTTTGGGAAGCCCACCCTGGAAAATATTCCCAGGAGGGCCTTTGCCACTGCAGGTGCTGTAGTGGTCCTTAAAGGAATAGCTTCAGGATATCTTGTGGCATGGTCCACTACCACCAAGATAAATCTATTGCCTGAAGCAGTAGGAGGGTCAAGGGGCCAACTATGTCAACCCCAACCACAGGCAGTGGAATAAGGGGTGCCTTTGGTGTGCCACCTGTCTTGCCACTGGCTTGACAGGTTTCACAGGACTTACAAAATTCCTTTGTGTCCTCAGACATCCTAGGCCAATGAAACAGGGGAACAAGCCTGTCCCAAGTTTTCATTTGTCCTAGGTGCCCAGCTAAGGGAATGTCATGTGCCAGTGTTAGGAGGAACTTTCTGTACTCCTGAGGAATCACTAATCTCCTGGCAGCTCCAGGTTTAGGATCCCTATGCTCAGTGTACAAGAGGTTGTCCTCCCAGTAAACTCTGTGAGAGTCACTGACATCCCCATTAGCCTGTTTGACAGCTTGCTGTCTGAGACCCTCTAATGTGGGACAGGTTTGCTGTGCCACACTCAGCTCCTCCCTGGCAGGCCCCCCTTCACCCAAAAGCTCAGCAGTGTCTGCTTCCAGCTCCTCTGGTGTAGGTTCTGCACAGGGAGGGAATTCTTCTTCCTCAGAAGTAGAATCTACTGTAGAGGGAGGGATAGTAGGAAGTGGTTTGCTTCTACTAGCCCTAGCTTTAGGGAGCACTTGGTCCATTGTTCCAGGATCCAAGCTTCCCTGTCCTTTTTGCTTTTTGGCCTGAGCCCTTGTAAAAGCAAAAATATGCCCTGGGATGCCCAGCATTGCTGCATGGGCCTCCAACTCCACATCTGACCAAGCTGATGTCTCCAAATCATTCCCTAATAGACAGTCTACAGGTAAATCTGAAGCTACCACAACTTTCTTTGGACCAGTTACCCCCCCCCAGTTGAGATTTACAACAGCCATGGGGTGGCTTTGTGTTATGTTGTGAGCATCGGTTACTTGGTACTGGTGTCCAAGTATGTGTTGTTCAGGGTGCACCAGTTTCTCAATCACCATTGTGACACTGGCACCTGTGTCCCTGTAGGCCTGGACCTCAACACCATTTATTAGGGTTAGTTGCTTGTACTTCTCCAAGTTATGGGGGCAAGCAACCAAAGTGGCTAAATCAATAGCCCCTTCAGAGACTAAAGTAGCCTCTGTGGTCTCCCTAATCAGACCAACCCCAACTAAGTTACCAAAAGTGAGCCCAGCTACTCCCTTGGATTGGCTATTAGTAGGTTTGCTCCCACCACCACTGCTATTAGTAGGGACACTAGGTGTAGCAGTAGGGGTTGTAGTGGTAGGAGCAGTGGTGCCTTTCTTTGGACAACTGGGATCTGTTGTCCAATGGCCTTTTATTTTACATAAATAGCACCATGGTTTCTTTTCCTTGTTCTGATTAAAGGAGGATTTGGACCCACCACCCCCACCAGAGTGTTTTTGTGGGCCTGATGAAGACTCATTTTTAGATTTGTCCCCACCCTTGTCAGAAGACTTACCATCCTTCTTTTTGTTGCCATCTTTGTCACCCCCTGTATGAACTTTTCTGTTCACTCTTGTTCTGACCCATTTGTCTGCCTTCTTTCCCAATTCTTGGGGAGAGGTCAGATCAGAGTCTACCAAGTACTGGTGCAACAAATCAGACACACAATTATTAAGAATATGCTCTCTCAGGATTAAGTTATACAGGCTGTCATAATCAGTAACTTTACTGCCATGTAACCACCCCTCCAAGGCCTTCACTGAATGGTCAATGAAATCAACCCAATCTTGTGAAGACTCCTTTTTGGTCTCTCTGAACTTTATCCTGTACTGTTCAGTGGTTAAGCCATAACCATCCAGGAGTGCATTCTTAAGAACTTGGAAATTATTAGCATCATTTTCTTTCACAGTAAGGAGCCTATCCCTACCTTTTCCACTAAATGATAGCCATAGGATAGCAGCCCACTGCCTTTGAGGGACATCCTGTACAACACAGGCCCTCTCAAGTGCAGCAAACCACTTGTTAATGTCATCCCCCTCCTTATAAGGGGGAACTATCTTGTGCAGATTCCTGGAATCATGCTCTTTTGCAGGATGACTATGGGGAATACTGCTGCTGCCACCATGGGTATCTAAACCCAACTTCTGTCTTTCCTTCTCTAATTCAAAAGACTGTCTATCCAAATCCAGCTGTTGCTTTTTAAGCTTCAGTCTGGTTTGTTCTACCCTCAACTTATTGAGTTCCCTATCTAACATTCTGTCATCAGGGTTGGTGGGAGGGACATTTCTAGAAACAGAGCTATGATGGGAATGAACAGAAGGAGACCTGTCCCTTACAGAAGCCACCCTAACAGCTTGGTTTACAGAAACATTACTACCAGTATGGTGAGAATAAATGCTTTTGCTATGATGTGAGACAACACTATTTATATGGTGTGGCTCATCATCATTACCATCTATGCTAGATTGTCTAGTAATGGGCAAGCTAGGAAGTTTCTTTCCTGAATCTTTTCCTTGGGGAGTCCCTGAATCAGATTGGGAACTATTAGGTACTTTTTCAACAGATGAGGCACCTATGGCCTTATCCTGTTCTCTAAGCATGTTAAGTAACAGTTCCAAGGAAGGATTCTTCCCTACACTCAAACCTCTCTCTATACAGAGACTCCTTGCTCTTTTCCAGCTAAGGTTGTCATATGCAAGTTTGGACAGATCAACATTTTGGCCTGTGCCAGACATTTTTTAGAGAGAGTTAAAGTGATAGAAAAAGAGAAAAAAGTTTTCAGAACTTTTTGGAAAGACAGAACAAAAACTTTTTAACTTTTTAAGAACTTTTTGAAAGTTTAGAAGTACTTTTCAGCACTTAGAAAAGAGTGAAAAGAGGAAATGCAAAACTTTTTGGCTATGTGTATATACACTGACCTTGTTTTGTATATTTTTCTCTTATAAAAAGTACAATGACAAGAGTGGTAAGTAGTCTCAAAGCACTTATCCCACCACTGCACAACCAATGTAGGAGGCTGGACTGGCTTGTAGTGAGTACCAAGGGGTACTTGCACCTTGCACCAGGCCCAGTTATCCCTTATTAGTGTATAGGGTGTCTAGCAGCTTAGGCTGATAGATAATGGTAGCTTAGCAGAGCAGCTTAGGCTGAACTAGGAGACGTGTGAAGCTACTACAGTACCACTTAGTGTCATATGCACAATATCATAAGAAAACACAATACACAGTTATACTAAAAATAAAGGTACTTTATTTTTATGACAATATGCCAAGGTATCTTAGAGTGTACCCTCAGTGAGAGGATAGGAAATATACACAAGATATATATACACAATAGCAAAAATATGCAGTATAGTCTTAGAAAACAGTGCAAACAATGTATAGTTACAATAGGATGCAATGGGGAAACATAGGGATAGGGGCAACACAAACCATATACTCCAAAAGTGGAATGCGAACCATGAATGGACCCCAAACCTATGTGACCTTGTAGAGGGTCGCTGGGACTATTAGAAAATAGTGAGAGTTAGAAAAATAACCCTCCCCAAGACCCTGAAAAGTGAGTGCAAAGTGCACTAAAGTTCCCCTAAGGACAAAGTAGTCGTGTTAGAGGAATAATGCAGGAAAGACACAAACCAGCAATGCAACAACTGTGGATTTCCAATCTAGGGTACCTGTGGAACAAGGGGACCAAGTCCAAAAGTCACAAGCAAGTCGGAGATGGGCAGATGCCCAGGAAATGCCAGCTGCGGGTGCAAAGAAGCTTCTACTGGACAGAAGAAGCTGAGGTTTCTGCCAGAACGAAAAAGGCTAGAGACTTCCCCTTTGGTGGACGGATTCCTCTCGCCGTGGAAAGTTGTGCAGAAGTGTTTTCCCGCCGAAAGAACGCCAACAAGCCTTGCTAGCTGCAAATCGTGCGTTTGGCGTTTTTGGACGCTGCTGGGGTCCAGGAGGGACCAGGAGGTCGCAAATTGGACCTGAAGAGAGAAGGGACGTCGAGCAAGACAAAGAGCCCTCACTGAAGCAGGTAGCACCTGGAGAAGTGCCAGAAACAGGCACTACGAGGATGCGTGAAACGGTGCTCGCCGAAGTTGCACAAAGGAGTCCCACGTCGCCGGAGACCAACTTAGAAAGTCGTGCAATGCAGGTTAGAGTGCCGTGGACCCAGGCTTGGCTGTGCACAAAGGATTTCCGCCGGAAGTGCACAGGGGCCGGAGTAGCTGCAAAGTCGCGGTTCCCAACAATGCAGCCCAGCGAGGTGAGGCAAGGACTTACCTCCACCAAACTTGGGCTGAAGAGTCACTGGCCTGTGGGGGTCACTTGGACAGAGTCGCTGGATTCGAGGGACCTCGCTCGTCGTGCTGAGAGGAGACCCAAGGGACCGGTAATGCAGCTTTTTGGTGCCTGCGGTTGCAGGGGGAAGATTCCATCGACCCACGGGAGATTTCTTCAGAGCTTCTGGTGCAGAGAGGAGGCAGGCTACCCCCACAGCATGCACAAGCAGGAAAACAGTCGAGAAGGCGGCAGGATCAGCGTTACAGAGTTGCAGTAGTCGTCTTTGCTACTATGTTGCAGGTTTGCAGGCTTCCAGCGCGGTCAGCGGTCGTTTCCTTATCAGAAGGTGAAGAGAGAGATGCAGAGGAACTCGGATGAGCTCTTGCATTCGTTACCTAAAGTTTCCCCAGAGACAGAGACCCTAAATAGCCAGAAAAGAGGGTTTGGCTACCTAGGAGAGAGGATAGGCTACTAACACCTGAAGGAGCCTATCAGCAGGAGTCTCTGACGTCACCTGGTGGCACTGGCCACTCAGAGCAGTCCAGTGTGCCAGCAGCACCTCTGTTTCCAAGATGGCAGAGGTCTGGAGCACACTGGAGGAGCTCTGGACACCTCCCAGGGGAGGTGCAGGTCAGGGGAGTGGTCACTCCCCTTTCCTTTGTCCAGTTTCGCGCCAGAGCAGGGGCTAAGGGGTCCCTGAACCGGTGTAGACTGGCTTATGCAGAATTTGGCACCTCTGTGCCCAACAAAGCATTTCCAGAGGCTTGGGGAGGCTACTCCTCCCCTGCCTTCACACCATTTTCCAAAGGGAGAGGGTGTCACACCCTCTCTCAGAGGAAGTTCTTTGTTCTGCCATCCTGGGCCAGGCCTGGCTGGACCCCAGGAGGGCAGCTGCCTGTCTGAGGGGTTGGCAGCAGCAGCAGCTGCAGTGAAACCCCGGGAAGGGCAGTTTGGCAGTACCAGGGTCTGTGCTACAGACCACTGGGATCATGGGATTGTGCCAACTATGCCAGGATGGCATAGAGGGGGCAATTCCATGATCATAGACATGTTACATGGCCATATTCGGAGTTACCATTGTGAAGCTACATATAGGTAGTGACCTATATGTAGTGCACGCGTGTAATGGTGTCTCCGCACTCACAAAGTTCAGGGAATTGGCTCTGAACAATGTGGGGGCACCTTGGCTAGTGCCAGGGTGCCCTCACACTAAGTAACTTTGCACCTAACCTTTACCAGGTAAAGGTTAGACATATAGGTGACTTATAAGTTACTTAAGTGCAGTGTAAAATGGCTGTGAAACAACGTGGACGTTATTTCACTCAGGCTGCAGTGGCAGGCCTGTGTAAGAATTGTCAGAGCTCCCTATGGGTGGCAAAAGAAATGCTGCAGCCCATAGGGATCTCCTGGAACCCCAATACCCTGGGTACCTCAGTACCATATACTAGGGAATTATAAGGGTGTTCCAGTAAGCCAATGTAAATTGGTAAAAATGGTCACTAGCCTGTTAGTGACAATTTGGAAAGAAATGAGAGAACATAACCACTGAGGTTCTGATTAGCAGAGCCTCAGTGAGACAGTTAGTCACTACACAGGTAACACATTCAGGCACACTTATGAGCACTGGGGCCCTGGGTTACCAGGGTCCCAGTGACACATACAACTAAAACAACATATATACAGTGAAAAATGGGGGTATCATGCCAGGCAAGATGGTACTTTCCTACAAATCAAATCAAATCATTAGCATTTATAAAGCGCGCTACTCACCCGTGCGGGTCTCAAGGCGCTAGGGACAAAGGGGGTGGTTATCGCTGCTCGAACAGCCAGGTCTTTAGGAGTCTCCGGAAAGCGGAGTGGTCCTGGGTGGTCCTGAGGCTGGTGGGGAGGGAGTTCCAGGTCTTGGCCGCCAGGAAGGAGAAAGATCTCCCACCCGCCGTGGAGCGTCGGATGCGAGGGACGGCGGCGAGTGCGAGGCCAGAGGAGCGGAGGGGGCGGGTGGGGACGTAGAAGTTGAGCCGTCTGTTGAGGTATTCCGGTCCCTTGTCGTGGAGGGCTTTGTGTGCGTGGGTGAGAAGTCGGAAGGTGATCCTTTTGCTGACTGGGAGCCAATGCAGGTGTCTCAGGTGTGCGGAGATGTGGCTGTTGCGGGGTACGTCGAGGATGAGGCGGGCTGAGGCGTTTTGAATGCGTTGCAGGCGATTTTGGAGTTTGGCGGTGGTCCCAGCGTAGAGGGTGTTGCCGTAGTCCAGGCGGCTCGTGACGAGGGCGTGGGTCACGGTTTTTCTGGTGTCGGCGGGGATCCAGCGGAAGATCTTGCGGAGCATGCGGAGGGTGAGGAAGCAGGCGGAGGACACGGCGTTGACTTGCTTGGTCATGGTGAGAAGGGGGTCCAAGATGAAGCCGAGGTTGCGGGCGTGGTCTGCGGGGGTCGGTGCGGTGCCGAGGGCCGTGGGCCACCAGGAGTCGTCCCAGGCGGACGGGGTGTTGCCGAGGATGAGGACTTCAGTTTTTTCAGAGTTCAGCTTTAGGCGGCTGAGCCTCATCCAATCTGCGACGTCCTTCATACCCTCTTGTAGGTTGGTCTTGGCGCTGGCGGGGTCCTTGGTGAGGGAGAGTATAAGTTGGGTGTCGTCGGCGTAGGAGGTGATGATGATGTCGTGCTTGCGTACGATGTTAGCGAGGGGGCTCATGTAGACATTGAAGAGTGTCGGGCTGAGTGATGAGCCTTGAGGTACGCCGCAGATGATCTCAGTGGGTTCTGAGCGAAACGGAGGGAGGTAGACTCTTTGAGAGCGGTTTACGAGGAAGGAGGCGATCCAGTCCAGGGCCTGGTCTTGGATCCCGGTGGAGCGGAGGCGGGTGATTAGGGTACGGTGACAGACGGTGTCAAAGGCAGCCGAGAGGTCGAGAAGAATGAGGGCGACTGTTTCACCGTTGTCCATCAGGGTTCTGATGTCGTCTGTGACTGAGATGAGGGCGGTTTCAGTGCTGTGGTTGGTTCGGAATCCGGTCTGTGAGGGGTCGAGCAGGTTGTTGTCTTCCAGGAAGGTGGTCAGCTGTTTGTTGACGGTCTTCTCTAATACTTTGGCTGGGAAAGGCAGAAGGGAGATGGGGCGGAAGTTTTTCAGGTCGCTCGGGTCAGCCGTAGGTTTCTTTAGTAGGGCGTTGACTTCGGCGTGTTTCCAGCATTCGGGGAAGGTAGCAGAAGAAAAAGAAGAGTTGATGACGGTCTGGAGGTGCGGGGCGATGATGTTGTCGGCTTTGTTAAAGATGAAGTGCGGGCAGGGGTCCGAAGGGGCGCCGGAGTGGATAGAGTTCATGATGGATTTGGTTTCTTCCGTGCTGATGTGGGTCCAGTTGTTGAGGGTGATGGTCGGGGATGTGGGTTCGGTGGTGTTAGGTTGGGTCTGGTGTCCGAAGCTGTCGTGGAGGTCGCTGATCTTGCGATGGAAGAAAGTGGCGAGGGATTCGCATAGATCCTGTGAGGGCGTGACGGCGTTGGCGTTGGCGCTGGGGTTGGAGAACTCCTTGACGATGCTGAAGAGTTCTCTGCTGTTGTGGCTGTTTTTGTCCAGTCTGTCGGTGAAAAAATTCCTTTTGGCAGTGCGGATCAGGTGGTGGTGTTTGCGGGTAGCGTTCTTGAGGGCGGTCATGTTGTCAGCGGTGCGGTCCTTGCGCCAGGCTTTCTCAAGTGCGCGACAAGTTTTCTTTGATTCTTTGAGGGTGTCAGAGAACCAGAGGGGTTTCTTGGTGTTGTTCTGTCGCTGCGAGCGTTTGAGGGGAGCAAGGTTGTCTGCGCAGTTGGAGATCCAGTTTGTGAGGTTGAGGGCTGCGACGTTGGGGTCGGTGGTGAGGGTGGGTTGGTTGGCGGCGAGTGCGGCGAAGAGTTGCTCTTCAGGGATCTTGTTCCACTGTCGGCGAGGGATGGGTTGAGTGCGGAGGTGGCGGGTCTCGCATCGGAATGTGAAGTGGACGCAGCTGTGGTCGGTCCAATGAAGGGCGGAGGCGTGGCTGAAGAAGACGTGTTTGCTGGCGGAGAAGATAGGGTCGAGTGTGTGTCCGGCGATGTGGGTGGCAGTGTTCACCAGTTGTTTGAGGCCGAGGTTGGCGAGGTTGTCGAGCAGGGTGGTGGTGTTGGAGTCGTTGTTTTGTTCCAGATGGAAGTTGAGGTCGCCTAGGAGGATGTAGTCCGGTGAGGCGAGGGCGTGCGGGGAGATGAAGTCGGCGATGGTGTCGCTGAAAGGGGCGCGAGGTCCGGGAGGACGGTAGACGAGGGATCCTCTGAGGGTGGTCCTCGGGTCGGTGCGAATCTGAAAATGCAGGTGTTCAGCGGCAAGAGGGGAGTCTTCAGTGGAGGTGGTGACGCTGATGGAGTCTTTGAAGACGATGGCGATGCCTCCTCCTACTTGGTTGGTGCGGTCTTTCCTGGAGATCTTATAGCCTTCGGGGATGGCGGTGGCGATGTCTGGAGCAGAGGAGGCGTTCATCCAGGTCTCCGTGATGAAGGCGACGTCCGGTGCTGTGGAGTCTAGGAGGTCCCAGAGTTCAACGGCGTGTTTGTGAACGGAGCGAGCGTTGACTAGGATGCACTTGAGGTGGTTGATGGCGCGTGGGCTTGTGGTCGTAGTTGTTGCGTGGTGGAAGATGCGTTTGCAGGAGTTGCAGGCGAAGGGTCCATGGGTGCGTTTGGGGTGAGCTTGGAAGCAGGTGTTGGAGCGTCCTGGGTTGAGGGCATGGAGGGTGGTGGGGTCATAGCGGATCATCGGGGCTTGGGAGCGCTGGGGACCAGGGGTCATGGCGCTGGGCGCGGGCCAGGCGCAGACGGGCGCAGGCGGGCTTGCCTCTGGCGCGCCTCCGGCGCGCCAGCGGCGCACCCGCTGCGCGGTCGCGCAGCGGCCGCCATATGAGGTAGGAGGGGGGGAGGGGTCAGCTGGGGGCGAATGGGAGCTGGGGGGCGGGGGTGTGCAGGAGGTCGAAGCGGGAAAGCGCGAGGGAGGGGGGGGGGACAGGTAGAGTGAGAAGAGCTGGAGGAAAAGAAGAACAGAAGAAAAGAAGAACAGAAGAGCAGAAGACCGGAAGGACTGAAGACCGGAAGAGCAGAAGACCGGAAGAGCAGAAGACACACAGAAGAACACAGAAGAACACAGAAGAACAGAGAGGAGTACAGAAGAACAGAGAAGAATACAGAAGAACACAGAAGAATACAGAAGAAGACAGAGGAAGACAGAAGAAGACAGAAGAACAGAGAAGAATACAGAAGAACACAGAGGGAGACAGAAGAACACCGAGGAAGACAGAAAAACACAGAGGAAGACAGAAGAAGACAGAGGAAGACAGAGGAAGACAGAAGAAGACAGAGGAACACAGAAGAACACGGAGGGAGATACAAAAAACGAAGAAACAGGGTGCAGAATACCACAGCAGAAAATGAGGAAGAAGAGAAGAGGAGAGAAGACGGGGAGAAGAGGAGTACAGAAGAAGAATACAGACGAGGAGCGAGGAGGAAGAACAGAGAAGGAAAGAGGAAAAGAAGCAGGAGCAGGAGAGAGGGTGAGTAGCGCGGGGCAGAACGAGGGGCTGGGAGGTGGGGGGTACTTACTGTGGGGTGGGTCTCAGGAACTCAGGAACCTGGAGGAGCTGCAGCGGCAGGGGGAGCGACCTACCCTTGTACAGGTGGGGACAAAGATAAAAAGTAATCAGAGTCTCCATTAGGCTCACAAAAATCCACTGGGGGTGGTGGGTCCAAATCCTCTTCTTATCATCAGAAAAAGCTTTGGTGTTATTTGTGAAAGAACAAAGGCCATTAGGCAAGTAACCACACTTGTCCGAAGAAAAACACCAAGCCTCCCACCACCATATGCCCCACTGCTTCCACTAGTGCCCCTAGTAAAAGCAGTGGTGGTGGGAAAAACTCTACAAATACCCAAACAAATGATGTAGCTTGGCTCACTTTTGGTAATGTAGTGGGGGGGTTGGTCTCGTTAGGGAGACCGCAGGGGCTGCTTTAGTCTCTGATGGTGGAATTGACCTTGCCACCTAGTTGCTTGTCCCCTTAATACGGATAAATACAAGCAACTGCCCCTAATAAATGGTGTTTAGGTTGAGGCCTACAGGGACACAGGTGCCAGTGTCACTATGGTGAAGGAAAAACTGTTTGCCCCTGAGCAACACCTACTTGGTCATCAGTACTAAGTTACGGACACCGATAACAACACTGTTAGCCACCCCATGGTTGTTGTGAATCTCAACTAATGGGGAGGGAGGTTACTGGTCCTAGAAAGGTTGTGGTATCCACTGACTTATCTGTAGAGTGTCTATTGGGCAATGATTTAAAAACTTCAGCTTGGGCAAGAGTGGAGTTGGAGGCCCGTGCACCCATGCTGGGCAGTTCAGGGCATATATTTGCTCTTACCAGGGTTCAGGGCAAGAAGCAAAGAGGACAGGGAAACTTGGAACCTGGAAGTACTCCCAAAAACTAGGGGTAGAAAAGGCAAACCTGTGTCCACTATCCCTCCCTCTCCAGAAGATTCCCCTTTTGATGAGGAGGAGTCAACTCCATGTGCAGAACCTACGCCAGAGGAGCTTCAAGCTGACACAGCTGAGCTCTTGGGTGCAAGGGGGCCTTCCAGGGAGTAACTGAGGCCCTGATTTATACTTTTTTTGCGCCACATTACTGTAATTTTCTGACATAAAAGCGGCACAAGCTTACAAATTACAATAAATGTCGGTAATATGGTGCAAAAATAGTATAAATCATAGCCCTGCCCCACACTAGAAGGTCTAAGGCATCAAGGTGTCAAACAGCAAAATGGGGATATCAGTGACTCACACAGAGTTTTACTGGGAGAACAATCTCCTTTATACTGAGGCAAGTGATCCAAAACCTAGTACTACCAGGAGACTAATCATTCCCTTGCAGTATAGGGAATTCCTCCTAACTCTGGCACATGATATTCCCTTGGCTGGACATCTGGGGCAAAGGAAAACCTGGGAAAGACGTGGCCCTCACTTTCACTGGCCTCATATGTCAGAAGACACAAAATAGTTTTGTTGCTCTTATGTGACTTGCCAAGCCAGTGGCAAGACTTGTGGCACCCCAGAGGCCCCCTTTATCCTACTTCCAGTGGTTGGGTGCCTTTTGAAAGGGTAGGGGATGACATTGTTGGCCCTCTTGACCCTACAACTGCTTCTGGTAATAAGTCCATCTTGATGGTAGTGGACCATGCAACAAGATATCCAGAAGGCATCCTCTTAAGGACCACTACAGCACCAGTGGCAAAAATGGAATATTTTCCAGGGTGGGCCTTCCTAAAGAGATAGGCCCATATTTATACTTTTTGACGCAAAACTGGGCGCTGTATTTAATCAATGACGTTAGCCGGCGTTAGCTGCTGGCGCTGCCTGGGGTGCGTGGAAAAAAACGACGTACACCAGGCAGCGCCGGCGTAGGGGGATATGGGGCTTGGGCGTAAAAAAATGGGGCAAGTCAGGTTGAGGCAAATTTTTCACCTCAACCCGATTTGCGCCATTTTTTTTCACTCCCAACCCCCATAGAAATGACTCCTGTCTTAGCAAAGACAAGAGTCATGCCCCCTTGCCCAATGGCCATGCCCAGGGGACTTATGTCCCCTGGGCATGGTCATTGGGCATAGTGGCATGTAGAGGGGCACAAATCAGGCCCCCCTATGCCACAAAAAAAAATTAAAAAGAATTACTTACCTGAACTTACCTAAATGTCCCTGGGATGGGTCCCTTCAGCCTTGGGTGTCCTCCTGGGGTGGGCAAGGGTGACAGGGGGTGTCCCTGGGGGCATGGGAGGGCACCTCTGGGCTCCTTCAGAGCCCACAGGTCCCTTAACGCCTGCCTTTTGCAGGCGCTAAAAAACAGCGCAAAAGCGGCCGTACGTCATTTTTTTTGACCCGCCCACTCCCGGGCGTGAATTTTGCCCTGGAGTGTAAATACAACGCACATGCCTCGGAGTCAATTTTTTAGACGGGAACGCCTACCTTGCATCTCATTAACGCAAAGTAGGTGTCCACGCTAAAAAATGACGCAAACTCCATGGACTTTGGCGCTAGACGCGTCTAACGCCAAAGTATAAATATGGAGTTAGTTTTGCGTCGGAATTGCGTTAAAAAAACCGACGCAATTCCGGCGCAAACAGAGTATAAATATGCCCCATAGTATCAGAGAGGGGTAGTAACTTAATGTCTGTATACTCAAAGCTATGTGAAAGGAATGTGGTGTAACCTACAAATTGTCCACACCCTATCATCCACAAACAAATGGACTGGTTGTGAGATTTAACAAAATTGTCAAAGGCATGATCATGGGACCCTTTGAAAAATTAAGAAGGAGATGGGATGACCTCCTGCCATGCCTCCTTTATGCCTACAGGGATGTACCCTAGAAAGGAGTGGGCTACAGCCCCTTTGAACTCCTCTTGGGTCACTCTGTTAGGGGTCCCCTTGTTCTTGTGAAAGATGGCTGCGAGCAACCACTGAAGCACCCTAAGCAAGACATTGTGGACTATGTACTTGGCCTAGGATCAAGGATGGCTGAGTATACGAAAAAGGCCACTAAGAACATTCAGGCCAGCCAAGAGCTTCAAAAGCAATGGTATGAATAGAAGGCTGTTCTGACTGAGTACCACCCAGGACAGAATGTGTGGGTTTTGGAGCCTGTGGCACCAAGAGCATTCCAGAACAAATGGAGTGGACCTCATCTTGTTGTGGAGAAAAAGGGTGAGGTCACCTATTTGGCAGACCTTGGCCCTGCCAGATGTACCCTTAGGCTACTTCATGTCAACCACCTTAAACCTTACTATCATAGGGCAGATTTAACCCTACTCATGGCCACAGATGAGGGGCTGGAGGAAGAGAGTGGCCTTCTCCCTGACCTCTTCTCCAACACTGAAGCTGATGGCTTAGTGGAAGGAGTTGTGCTTGCAGCTTGCCTCACAGCAGAGCAGAGAGAGGACTACAAGAATTTACTAGGCCTGTTTTCTGAACTCCTTTTACTCACACCTGATACCACTTCTAGTTGTAAGCATTCCATTGATACTGGAGACAGTTTGCCTGTCAAAAGTAAGATTTATAGACACCCTGACCATGTCAGAGGCTATATTAAGTCTGAGGTTCAGAAAATGCTGGTCCTAGGTGTTATTGAGCACTTAGATTGCCCCTTGCCCAGCCCAGTGGTGCTTGTCCCCAAACCTCATAGCAAGGAAGGAAAGAGATAAATGCAGTTTTGTGTGGACTATAGAGGGCTCAATACTGTAACTAAAACAGATGCTCACGCTATTCCCAGGGCAGAGGAGCTCATAGATACTCTTGTCTCTGCCAAGTATCTAAGCACCTTTGATTTGACTGCAGGGTATTGGCAGATCAAGTTATCAGAGGATGCTAAGCCAAAGACTGCATTTATAACCATCAGAGGGCATTATCAGTTTACAGGTATGCCCTTTGGTTTGAAAAATGCACCTGCAACTTTCCAGAGGCTGATGAACACAGTCCTCCAAGGTCTAGAAGTGTTCAGTGCAGCATACTTAGATGATATTGCTGCATTTAGCTCCACCTGGGATGACCACCTGGTCCATCTGTGGAAAGTTTTGGAGGCCCTGCAAAAGGCAGGCCTCACTATCAAGGTTTCAAAATGCCAGATAGGGCAGGGGATATTGTTTCTTTGGGACACCTGGTAGGTGGAGAACAGATTGAACCACTACAGGGGAAGATCCAGACTATTTTAGACTGGGTTCCCCCTACTACTCAGACCCAGGTCAGAGCCTTTTTTGGTCTCACTGGGTATTACAGGAGGTTCATTAAGAACTATGGCTCCATTGTTTCCCCTCTTAATGACCTCACTTCTAAAAAGATGCCTAAAAAGGTATTGTGGACAGCCAGCTGTCAAAGAGCTTTTGAGGAGCTTAAGCAGGCTATGTGTACTGCACATGTCCTAAAAAGCCCAATTTACTCTAAAAAAGTTAATTGTCCAGACAGATGCATCTGAACTGGGGGTTAGGGCAATGCTATCACAACTGAACTCAGAGGGCCAGGATCAACCTCTTGCTTTTATAAGTAGGAGGTTGACACCTTGAGAAAAGCGTTGATCAGCCATAGAGAGGGAGGCCTTTGCTGTGGTCTGTGCCCTGAAGAAGTTGAGACCATACTTATTTGGGACTCACTTCATTGTTCAGACAGACCACAAACCTCTCTTATGGTTAAACCAGATCAAAGAAGAAAATCCTAAATTGTTGAGGTGCTCAATTTCCCTACAGGGGATGGACTTTACAGTAAAACATAGACCTGGGAGTAACCACTCCAATGCAGGCGGACTCTACAGATATTTCCACAATGAAGACTCATCTGGGCAAGGTTAGCCTTATTGTTCCTTGTTTGGGGGAGGGGGATATGTAGGGAAGCACCATCTTTTTTGGCATTTTACCCTTAATTTCTGCCTGTTTGTCAGTGTGTTTTGCCTGTCTCACTGAGATCCTGCTAGTCAGGACCCCAGTGCTCATAGTTTGTGCCTATGTGTGTTGTCAGTATACTTAACTGTGTCACTGTACTTTTGCTAACCAGAACTTCAGTGCTTATGCTCTCTCTACTTACTAAATTTGTCATTACACCTTAGTGACTCCATATTCCAATTAGAATTGGAACACTGGACCCTCCTTAGAAGTTCGTAGTATGGTACCTAGGTACCCAGGGCATTGGGGTTCCAGAAGATACTTATGGGCTATAGCATTTCTTTTGCCACCCATAAGTAGCTCATACAAACCTTTCACTGCCACTGCAGCCTGAGTGAAATAGTGCACACACTATTTCACAGCCATTTTCACTGCAAGGTAACTTATAAGTCATCTATATGTCTAACCTTCATTTACTGAAGGCTAGGTGCAAAGTAGGTGTGTGTGAGAGCATCCTTGCACTAGCAAAGGTGCCCCCACGTTGTCCAGAGCTAATTCCCCCGACTTCATGAGTGCAGGAACTCCATTATAAGTGTGCACTACATATATGTCAATACATATATGTAGCTTCACAATGGTAACTCTGAATATGGCCATGTGAGGTGTCTAAGATCATGGAAGTGTCCCCCCAATCCAAATTTGGTATTGGGGAGGGCAATCCCATGCACCCTGGGGACTCCACCATGGACCCCCAGTACTGCCAAGCCTGCTCTCTGAGGTTTCCACTACAGCCCTAGCTGCTGCCACCTCACAGACAGGTTTATGCCCTCCTGGGGACAGAGGAGCTCAATCCCAGGAAGGCAGAACAAAGCATTTCCTTTAGGAGTAGGGTGTTACACCCTCTCCCTTTGGAAATAGGTGTTACAAGCTTTGGAGGGGTAGCCTCCCAGAGCCCCTGGAAATGCTTTGAAGGACACTGATGGGGCCCTCCTTGCATAGGCCAGTCTACACCAGTTCAGGGGCCCCCATTCCCTGCTCTGGCATGAAATTGGCCAAAGGAAATGAGTGTGACCACTCCCCTGTCCATCACCAGCCCAGGAGTGGTGCCCAGAGATCTTCGAGAGTGTCCCTGGCAGTAGCCATCTTGGATTACAAGGTGTGGGGACCCTCTGGAGACCTCTGAGTGGCCAGTGCCAGCAGGTGATGTCAGCCACCCTTCCTGATAGGTGCCTACCTGTGTAGGTAGTCAATCCCCCTCTCAGGGCTATTTAGGGTCTCCCCTCTGGGTGTTTCCTCAGATTCGGATTGCAAGATTTCTCCAGGACTCCTCTGCATCCTCTGCTTCAGCTTCTGACCGTCGGATCAACAGCGACTGCTCTAGGAATCACTGTAACTGCAACAAACTATCCAGGACGACTCCTGGGACCTACAACTTCAGCTCCAGCCAGTTTTGCAACAGTTTCCGAAGTGTGCACACTCTGAGGACTGCCTGTCTTCACCCTCCACAAGAGGAGTGATGGAGTCACTTCCCTGCTTCTGCTGGCACCCTCCTGCGACGACAACCAGTACTCTGGGACTCCTCTCCTGATGATGAGAGTGCTCCCTGGAACACAGGTGGTGGACAGAAGTTACCCTGACTGTCCAACGGTCCAGCTGTCCATATTTGGGGGATGTAAGAGGTTGCCTCCCCATGCTGTGACTGTACCCCTGTGCACCGCATCTTCTGCAGCTTCGGTGGGCTTTTGTGCACTCCTTTGCAGAATCCTTCATGCACAGCATAACCCAGGTCCCCAGCACTCCATCCTGCGACGTGCAACTTCCTGAGTTGTTCTCCGGCGGCGTGGGACCTTCCAGTGTAGTGCTGCGATGACTGCACTTTTCATCTTCTTTGTTTTCCCGTGTTCTGGGACTCCCATAGGCACTGCATGGTCTTCTGAGGGCTCTCTGAAGTGCTGAGAACCCCCTCTGTCTCCTCAGTCTGAGTTGAGACCCCCAGGTCCCTCCTGGGTCCAGGCAGCTCCTTTATGATGCAAACCGCGTACTTGCTTGAACCAAGGTTGTTGGTGAAATACAGTGACGCAAACCGCCTGCATTCAACAACTCTGCATGTGAGATCACCTGCACCAAGCAGGAACCTGCAGCCATCTTCTTTGGTGCTCTTCTGTACTTTTCTTCTGGACTTGGTGTCCTCTCTCCACAGGTCTTCAGGTCCAGGAATCCATCATTTTTTGCTTGCAGTCTTGCTTAGTTCTCGCAAAATCCTTTATCATGACTTGTAGTGTGTCCTGAGGAAACTTGCTGTACTTTACTCCTGCTTTCCTGCGCTCTGGGATGGGGTACTTTACTTACCTTTGGTGTGTTCTTACACTCCCAGCACCCCTCTACACAATACACTTGCCTAGGGGGGATTTCAACATTTGCATTCCACTATTGTAGTATATGGTTTGTGTTGCCCCTAGGCCCTTTCCAATCTATTCTGTTGTCTACTGTTTGCACTATTCTATGACCGTTACTTACCTGATTTTGGCAACTACTCTATATATTGTGTATAATACTTACCTGCAGGAGGTGTATTGGCTCTAAGATATTTTCGGCCTTGTGTCATTAAAATAAAGTAACTTTATTTTTGGTAACACTGAGTATTGTCTTTTACTGTATATAAGTACTGTGTTACTATAGTGGTTTTGCAAGAACTTTGCATGTCTCCTAGTTCAGCATAAGCTGCTCTGCCACAGCTACCTCTAGACAGCCTAAGCTGCTAGAACACTGCCTACATTTCACTAATAAGGGATAAATGAACCTGGTAAGGTGTAAGTACCTTAGGTTCTCACTACAAACCAGGCCAGCCTCCTACATCCACATATAAACAAGCCTCAAAATGTTTCAGGTCCGCCTTCCACCACATGTGTGTTCACAGAGTGATGGAAGTGGGTGGGCTTTCCACATAATCCTCACAGCCATTTTCACTGCAAGGTAAGTTATAAGTCATCTATATGTCTAACCTTCATTTACTGAAGGCTAGGTGCAATGTAGGTGTGTGTGAGAGCATCCTTGCACTAGCAAAGGTGCCCCCACGTTGTCCAGAGCTAATTCCCCCGACTTCATGAGTGCAGGAACTCCATTATAAGTGTGCACTACATATATGTCAATACATATATGTAGCTTCACAATGGTAACTCTGAATATGGCCATGTGAGGTGTCAAAGATCATGGAACTGTCCCCCCAATCCAAATTTGGTATTGGGGAGGTCAATCCCATGCACCCTGGGGACTCCACCATGGACCCCCAGTACTGCCAAGCCTGCTCTCTGAGGTTTCCACTACAGCCCTAGCTGCTGCCACCTCACAGACAGGTTTATGCCCTCCTGGGGACAGAGCAGCTCAATCCCAGGAAGGCAGAACAAAGCATTTCCTTTAGGAGTAGGGTGTTACACCCTCTCCCTTTGGAAATAGGTGTTACAGGCTTTGGAGGGGTAGCCTCCCAGAGCCTCTGGAAATGCTTTGAAGGACACCGATGGGGCCCTCCTTGCATAGGCCAGTCTACACCAGTTCAGGGGCCCCCATTCCCTGCTCTGGCGCGAAATTGGCCAAAGGAAAGGAGTGTGACCACTCCCCTGTCCATCACCAGCCCAGGAGTGGTGCCCAGAGCTCTTCCAGAGTGTCCCTGGCAGTAGCCATCTTGGATTACAAGATGTGGGGACCCTCTGGAGACCTCTGAGTGGCCAGTGCCAGCAGGTGATGTCAGCCATCCCTCCTGATAGGTGCCTACCTGTGCAGGTAGTCAATCCCCCTCTCAGGGCTATTTAGGGTCTCTCCTCTGGGTGTTTCCTCAGATTCGGTTTGCAAGATTTCTCCAGGACTCCTCTGCATCCTCATGACAAAGTGATGCCACAGGCTGCTGCACCAAAAATAGCAGTGCTGCACCTCTTTTGTAATACAGGGATGTGCCTTATTTACATCAATACGACTCACCTGTGAGGTTCCCCCTGTGCTGGAAATGAAGTAAGCTGCATGCGCCAAAGCATGTATTCTTGCACCATAGTGCAAGGGTGCCTGCTTTGAGGAGACTGATTGTTTATGTGCAGGAAAGGACACCGTTCTGTACATGAACAAACAGCCATCGCATTGTGCCTCTCCTATGTGTGCTGCAGAATGCTGAACACATGGAATAAACGAACAACAAGGATGAATAAAAGCATATCTCCTCATTTTGCCATGTTAAAGCTAACCCTGGGTTGGTGTCAATAATTGCCACTGCTGCAAATTTTGGATTTGCAGCATAAGTTATGGAGGTTTTGTTGGAATGACCACTGCAACACCCAACGCACGCCCCTCTGACACAGAAAAGTGCATTGGATAATGCAACAAACAGTGGCAATACACCTCCTTCTAAAAATGAGGCACTGAAATGCGAAGCTCCGGTGGTGATAGGGCCTTGTAAATCTGTCCCCCAGAGTCATGTATTCTGTATCCTGCACCACACAACATAAGAATGAACCATTTTGTGTGTATGTGTTCAAACAGGAAGGTCTACCTTCCACCAGAACAACACTCAGTCCAGCAATGCAGCCATCCAACAAGGAAACCTGAGATGCACGGATGGCTGGTGTCTTGCAGGAAGGGAGAAAATCATGTTTGCTCACATACACACAATGTGGTTTAATCTCACAATGAGTGGTGCAGGATGCTGAACACATCACTCAACATGTCTAAGAGGATGCATGTGGACAGCTCAGTCCAACAACACACATAGAGTGGAAGATAAGTCACTTAATAACACAAATATCTGTACAAACAAATTCCAAGTATATCTGAACATCTCCACTTGTGGAGTGAGTACAAATGTGGAACGGTGCCCATGTCTTGCAAAGTTTACACAGTCAAGTCAATGAAAGGGGTGCATATGTTGTAGACCATGATTTAAAAATCAAGGTGGGTGTAACACTGGGAACTGTGGACTGGGAGATTGTGCAAATGATGACTACACACAAATGATGTTCAGGAGGCATAATGTGCCATTTTGGGTCCACAAATGTGTGCTTTGATGTAGGGGTCTGTAACATGTCACTGAGCCACCAGTAGCAAGTAAAAAATGAGCCATGTCAACAGCCACTACAGTCAAAGATTGACCTTTCACTATCCTATTGCAGATGATGATGCCTTACCTCCTTTGGACCTGCCTGTCCTGGATGACCAGCTGCCAACCATCAAAGAAGATACTGTCCAGGATGTCTTGCGTTCCTTCCAGACACCACCTCCAGTTACAACAAGGACACAAAGCATTGTGGGTTCTCCACATGAACCACCCAACTACCAACACAAAGCACAAACCAGTCCTGCCAAAGCCCTGGACTCTAAGGCACATATTTATACTTTTTTAATGCAACAATTGCGTAATTTTTTGATGCAAAACCGTAAGTTTGCGCCGCTTTTTCGACAAAAGGTGGGGCAAATCCGGTGCTAAAAAAGTATAAATATGAGCCTAAGGACCTACACATCGCCTTTCAGAGGAAGTGGTAAGAGTCCAGTGGGAGCTGGCACAGCAGGTGGGGGTGGAGATTGTGAGAAAGTAGCTTCTTTCTAGCATGTTTACCCCCATTTCTGGCCTGTTTGTCAGTGTTTGTCAGTGTGTTTTAACGTGTCACTGGGATCCTGCTAGCCAGGACCCCAATGCTCATGATTTGTGGCCTACTTGTCAGTCTGTTTCACTGTTTTTGTCAGTATGCTTAAATGTGTCACTTCAATCCTGCTAACCAGAACTCCAGTGCTTATGCTCTCTCTGGTTCCAAATATGTACTTACATACCCGTAACCCAGTATTTCAATCCAAATTGTCATACTGGACCCCCCCTTTATACGTCCCTAGCATATGGTACATAGGTACACAGCGCATTGGGGTTCCATGGGATCCTTATGGGCTGTAGCATTTTTTTTGCCACCCATAGGGAGCTCATACAAATACTTCTTCCGGACTGCCATTGAAGCCTGAGTGAAATAGTGCAAACACTATTTCGCAGCCATTTTCACTGGACCAGGTCAATTATAAGTCATCTATATGTCTAACATTAAAACCCTGAAGGCTAGATGCATAGTACCTGTGTGTGAGGGCACCCCTGCACTAGCAGAGATGCTCCGACATCACCCAGGCCCATTTTCCCAGACTTCATGAGTACGGGGATGCCATTATAAATGTGCACTGTACATAGGTCAATACCTATGTATAGCTTTACAATGGCAACCCCGATTATAGCCATGTGAGGTGTCTAACAACTGGGAATTGTACCCCAATACTGATTCCAGTATTGGTTGCACAATCCCATGCACAATCCCAAGCACTCTGGGGGCTCTACCATGCCCCCTCCAGCACCTCCATACTAGTTTTCTGAGGTTTTCACTGCAGCCCCAGGTGCTTCCATCTCACAGAGAGGCTTCTGCCCTCCTGGGGCATGAGCAGCTCAATACCAGGAAGACAGAACAATGCATTTACTTTAGGAGAGGGGTGTTACACCCTCTCCCTTTGGAAATAGGCGTTGCAGGCATGGGAGTGGTATCCTCGAGAGCCTCAGGAAATGCTTTGAAGGGCACAGATGGTGGCCTCCTTGCATAATCCAGCCCACACAGGTTAAGGGACGCCCAGACCCTGCTCTGGTGTGAAACTGGACAAAGGAAAGGGGAGTGACCACTTCCCTGTCCATCACCACCCTTGGGGTGGTGCCCAGAGCTCCTTCAGAGTGTCCGTGGGTTTTGCCATCTTGGATTCCAAGTTTGGGGGGCATTCTGGGAGCATCTGAGAGGCCAGTGCAAGCAGGTGACGTCTGAGACCCCTCCTGACAGGTGCTTACCTGGTCAGGTGACCAATCCCCCTCTCAGGGCTATTTAGGGTCTCTCCTCTGGGTGTTTCTTCACATTACAATACTCCAGCAGGAATCCTCTGCATTCTTTATTTCATCTTCTACCAATGGAACAACCACTGACTGCTTCAGGAACTCTACAAAACTGCAACAAAGAAGCTAAGATGACTTCTGCAACATTGTATCTTCAGCTCCTGCCAGCAACTGCAACAGTTTCCAGGTTGTGCATCCTCTGAGGACTGCCTGTCTTCAGTCTGCCTTTGTAAAGAATACCCCTCTCCTATATATTTTACAAACAAACACTAATTACAAATAAAAAATAATAGAACAAATATAAATGTTATTCCTAATAAACAATCTTGAATCATTTTCTTTGATTCCTGTTATATAATATAATTGCGGTTATTCTTTCCACAGTTCATAAAAAATGTACCATCACTCTGTTTGTGGGAGTCTTTATATGATCACTTTGTATATCCACAAAGATAGGAATGTAATCAATCCGTAGCAGATACACTATAGGCATTCCTTGCCCAAATTCCAGCGTACTTTCGATGTAGCTTACTCGGTCAGCCTTAATGTTGGTTTTCGCGGGTGTCCCAGGCTTAACTTTCCCAGATGCCAATGCAGCTGGGATGAAGAATCGCTAAGCCAGCCTTAGTATTAACTGCAAAAGTCTCTAAGCCAGCCTTAGTAATAATTGCCAACGCGCATTTCGGTGGATCCCGTAGTATATTGATACTTTAAACCACCTTCCTCAGGGCCACATATAGGATTGCACCAACAAACTGGAAATATCTCTACATAAACAGATGAAACACATAAATATTAAATTCTCTCATCTTGTCATTCATGTCCATGCACCGCTTCAACTTAATTCACACCACTAAGTGGTCAAAGCTGTGATGCAATAGGGGTGCGACACTGCGTCCAAAAGCAAATAAATCCCATCACCTTATTAAGATGTATAAAACAACAAAGAAGGCTAACACCGAATCGATTGAACTGAACAAAAAAAACTAAAATATTTCATGCATAACATAAATGAATCATGAACGTGAATAAAACACCCTGAAACCCCAAAAATGAAGTATACATATACAAAATCATCACCTTTTCCTTTAGCTACACACCAGATCTGGAGGCGTAAATCTTATCCACATTTAAAATCGTGAATGACTTCCTCGATAGAGCTGAAACACAGAAGGAGTCGCAGATGAAATAGAACTATCCATGACAACGCAAATTCTTACTCGCTTGTAACAAAATGGACCAAATCACAAAAGTAAAGGGGCACTCAGACCAAAAACAACCCTACACCCATCACTGGCTCGGTCTGCACCAGAAGAACCGAAGGAATATCCTGTGGAGTGACAAAGTCACTTCCCTGCTTCAGCAGGCACCTCTCTGAAGCGACGCCCGGTGGCTTGGGACCCCTCTCTAGACAGCAGGCGTGGATCCAGCAACACAGGGGGTAGACTAAAGAGACTTTGACAGTCCCAGTGTCCAGATGTCCAACTTTGGTAGAGGTAAGAGCTTTGCCTCCCCACGCAAAACAGTATGTATTGCATGACTTGCAGTTGCCAAGGCTTGTGTGTGACCTTCCAAGCAGTTCTTCGTGCACAGTGCAGCTTAGGCCCCCAGCACTCCATCCTGCGACACACAGCTTCTTGAGTGATTATCTGTCGCCCGTGGGAGCCTTTGTGTCATGCTGCACGATCCTTCATTTGCACTGGTCTTCTGAGGGCTCTCTAAGTTGCTGAGAGCCCCCTATGCATCCCCCTCTTGGGTAGAGTCCACCAGGTCCCTCCTGGTCATGGGAAGCACCATTTTCTGCTAACCACAAGCTTTGCATGTTCCAAGGCTTCTTGGCAGAATCCAGTGACACAAACCAGACTGCATTCCTCCATCCGGCATGGGACATCTTCTGCACCAACCAGAAACCCGCATCTGTCTTTTTTGGTACAATACTGACTTTGTCTTCTCACCGGTGGTTCTTCTTTTGCACCTTCATTCGGGTTAGCAGAGGCTCCTGTTCTCCCTGGACTCTTCAGTTCTTCTTGGACTTGGTCCCCTTCTTCCACAGGTCTGCAGGTCCAGGAATCCATCATTGGTGTCTTGCGGTCTCTTCTAGTTCGTGCATTATCTTTTATCATGACTCTAGTGTGTTTTAGGAAACTTGGTGTGTTTCACTCCTGCTTTCCTGGACTCTGGGTTGGGGTATTTTACTTACCTTTGGTGTTTTCTTATACTCCCAGGGTCCCTCTACAAACTACACTTGCCTAGGTGGGAAACCGACTTTCACATTCTACTATTTTAGTATATGGTTTGTGTTCCCCTTAGGCCCATTGCAACCTATTGTGTTTTTCACTAGTTGCATGTTTTCCTACTGTGAACTTGACTGTTTCTGGTTACTAGTGTATATATTGTGTGATGTACTTACCTCTTACGGGAGTATAGCCTACAAAGTATTTTTGGCATTGTGTGACTAAAATAAAGTACCTTTATTTTTATAACACTAAATATTGTCTTTCATGTGTGTAAGTACTGTGTGACTACAGTGGTATTGCAAGAGCTTTGCATGCCTCCTAGTTCAGCCTTGGCTGCTCTGCCTACAGCTACCTCTAGACAGCCTGGCTTCTAGACACTGGCTACAATTTACTAATAAGGGATAACTGGACTTGGTATAGGGTATAAATGACTTTGATACCCACTACAAACCAGGCTAGCCTTCTAAAGGGATGGATACCATGACAGGCAGCCTAGAGGGAGTGCAGAGGTGCCTCAGTCTGAATAAGGACAGCTCAGCTGCCATTAGAGGCACCCACTACCTGCTACGTGAACTCCAGCAGTCCCAGGCAAACGTAGCTGCTGTCATGAGTCAGAGCCTTAATCAATTGCCCTCCCAAGGTAGCAGCAGCATGATAGGCAACAGGCTGGGGCTATACAAAATACCCTGGGATTCATACAGTCGGACGTGGCCTCCCTTAGGGAAAACATGGCTGCCTACCACTTTGATGTAGCAGCTGTGTTGCAAAATCAGCAGTTCCTCCTTGAAGCAGTGATGACTTATGTATTCCCACAAATGGCAGCTGCTGGGACCTTTGATTCCATATCTCCATCCACTGATGTTTGTGCCCCCCTTAACTTCAACAAAAACACCACCCATGGCATAGGAGGCACCACACACATCAGAGGATGAAGATGTGGAACAACATTCACACGTAAAACCACCCCGTAGCTCCAGTCGGTGCAACATGGACAGCATCTCTTCAGTTCTGTGCTTAAGATCATGCCAATGTTGTGGCAGCTGGCAATGTGCCCTCTTCACTCTACCACTATTGACTTAGCTTGTATGGACTGTCATTGTCTCAATTCCTACCTATTGTCAATTTGGACACCTCCTCACTAATGCAAACGTCTATTACCTATGTCTCATGACATGTCCCTTGGACTCTGAATGAACATCAAATGGCTCAGGATCTCTCATGGGGTCAGTGAACTGGACATTGTACTGCATTGGAAACAAAACTTGTATATGTAAATAAATCATCATATTCATATGTATCATGCTCGTTTTTTTCAACTCATATAAATGTCTGCATTGTGTGAAGCGATGTCAATCAGAACAGAACCAAATGACGTGTGCCTTAGTGTCAGACACAAAGTCACACACTATGACTCAGACATGACAATGGTGGCCGATAATATTGTGGACTACAACCAAAATTCTGAGTCTTCCAAGCATGTATTGAACAGATATCCATGCAAGATGACATATGGCATGAATGGTTCAGAACTCAAGTGCCTGGAAATTTCCCTGATATGTGAGGAACAGAAGAGGCATATTTAAGACTGTGATGGGCAGCTATTAGTGTGCCAGTATCCATACCCCAAATAAGGTGGAGTTTAATGTGCTAAACATTTCAAGAATGATTCTGACAGACCTTCTCAATGACAATTGATGTTGCATTATTACTTGTCAAAGATTTTGTATCCATACACAATCTGAGTGTCGGGAACTGCACAGAAAACTGGTTTGAGTAGTTGATGTCATACCACTGCCAATCAGACAGATCCTTGGTCATAGGGGATACATGCAGTCATACATTTAAAGCAATGATGAATGCATACCCTTAGGCATTTCTCTAACTTGGCCAGTATAGACATGAGAACACCTAGACAGTCAATCATCATGGACACCTAATGGTTTAAAAGTAACAGGATTTATTGGTATTCAGAAAAACACAACCTATTAAAAACCTAAACTACTCACTAACCTACACTAAGCTGACCTTCACTAACTTATCTTAACTTAACCCTACAGCTATCTATCCTAATATAAACTTATCGTATACATTTAACGCCCCTCAATACAAAAGGACTATGTGAACTAAAGCTACACATATGCCAACTATTCCTATGTCCTAAAAAAATATATATCTATAGCTATATATATATATATATATATATATATACCTATACACCGATATATAACCCCCGCCCAACCCCCAAACAAAAAAAAAGCCTAAATTCCACCCCCCCAAAGTAGACTATCTATATCCCACAACTAACCTACTCTTTGCTACCTAAACTATGTCTACCCACTAAAACTATACACAATGCAGAATGGGGAAGGAAATGTCCTGGGAAGCTGTTAGTGGCCACATCTACAGCTTCGGAGTTTGTAGTTCCTGGCATTGTCCGCCTCAAGTTTAGCCAACTTAGTCTTGACCTCGGTCAGGTCCTGTCACATTTCCACCTCAAAGAGGGAGCCAGTGGCAGATGATGGTGGCTGTTGCGGTACTGCTAGTGTCAGATGTGCAGTGGATGTTGAAGGTGTTGGATCTGATGGAGCACCATGGACTCTGGGTGCAGAGGACATTCCTTTTTTCATGAGGTGGTTGCAGGCTGTTGAACTGGTCCACCATGTGGGAAACATTTCCATGACCCCAATGACTTCTCAGTGTGGTACCTCATAGACATCTTCCACTAACCAGCCTGGACCTTGCAGATGTGTCTGAAACACTCAACACATTTTTCAAATTGGTGTTTCTGGGCTGGAGTCATGGTGGCAGCTAAAACATGAGGAGAACATGTCATCAGTAACTGTGTTTTGTAGAGGAAGAACACGCATGCAATGTAATCAGCATTTTCTGATGACACATTGTCTACCTGTAAGCCAACAACAAGAGGAAGACCCAAGTCTATAACAATCTGCCTAGCAAGCACCTATGGTTTTTAGTACATATCACAGAGATAATGGCTCTCCAAAACTGCACACTAGGGCCAAGATTTGAGAAGGTCTAGGGCCTCCTTGCACCACATTAATGTCATAATCAATATGATGATAATATGGCACAATAAGGCCAAATGGTCTGCAGAATGTCAACAAAGTGGTGCAATTCCTGCATTGTGCCATGTTGTCACCCATTGCGCCACATTAAGCCTGTGCCAAGCATGATGTAAGCAAGCATGGCGTTCCCCCGGTAGGGTGACTGGCAAAATGGCGCACTGCAATCTACGATATTCAGCTGCATCATTTTGTTTTTGCTATGTTGAATGGCAGCTCAGAGCTGGCAATAAAAGGGGGCACACTATTGGTTACAATGGATCCCTATGTACAGTCCAGGGTTAGAATGAAATTGTCTTGCACTAACCATGAACAGTACATCATTTTCGTCAAGAAGTTAACCACAGTTGGCCCATATCCTACACCATGGTGCCTCTTATATCATATATGGCACACACATGGTGGCGGATGGGGGGTGCTAAAAGCCGCAAGAAAAGTGCTGCAGCACTGGGTGCAGCGCATATTTTAATATATCTGCCCCTATCTGTGCAAAAAGTTGATACACCTCCTAACTATCAGGAAAACACTCTCCATGCACATTTCCTAAACATGGGATATGTTCATGCTTGCTCGCAACTGTCATGATGGCTAAAAACTGTTGTTTCATCTGCACACATCTTATTTGCTATAATCAATTGACTTGTCCCGCATCTATCTGGAGAAGAGTGCAAATCTGTATGTGTACTCAACTGACTGTTGTCCTTCCCAAAAAGCTCCTTGCACATCAGGTGCCTCAATTCATTATTGAAGAGCAGTGAAAAACCCGGGGTGCAAGTGTCTCCTTGCAAAAGGCCCTTGGAGAGCTCTACACAGGCACATATATTGTACCATGTCCTGACTAAATTTGTGCAGTGTGTGGCACAGAGTGCAAGAACAGGTGCTGTGACAAATATGTTGGAAACATCCATGTATTGCAGAATGTCAGCACCTCTGACACACTGACATCACTGTGTTTGTGGGAATACATAAAATTTCCCGAGACCCACTAATCCATGGCAGCACAGCTTGGCACCTGTGCATCATTCAAATGATTACATATCCTCAGCATACCATCAGACATGATGTTGATACCCAAGGATAGATGACGGTGTGTAAACTGACACACGTGCCATTTGTTCCTGGCTTAATACACATCAAACCCTCTCACACACAATAATGTATGTACACATGTGACATACAAGGTGACACTTACTGGCTGCATCAGGGTCTTCAAAAGTGGAAACCTCGCCGATGGTGTAGCATGGAGGTCCGCCTGGATAATATGAAGGGAAAACATAGCTTTGTGATTTGTGAACAAAGATTAGCCTGGACAACTGTTATATATTACAATTGTTTAGCTGAGTGACCTAGTCAACTTGGTGTCAGGAATGACCCACTGCCATCAACAACATGTCAGTCAGACAGACATAGGTAGCACACAAAAACATATATAGCAATGTGACTCACCCATACATACATATCTCAGATTCATACGTTATACTTATTGGGGGACAGGACACTGTTATTTGTCAGAAGCATAGGGGCAGATAATTGCAAAGTGGTGCTGCACCCTATGCAGCACAACTTTCCTTGCACCCCCTAGGATCCCCCTACCGCCACCATGTTTGCACTGTATCCAAGATACAGCGCACCATGGTGCAGGGTAGGGACAATGGTGTCATATTTTTTATGCCACTGATATACTGTTCAGGGTTATTACAAAAAATGTGGAGCTAACCCTGACCAGTACATAGTGGGTCAACAAAATATAATTGGGTGCCCCCTTTTAACGCCTGCTCTGAGCAGGCGTTAAAATGTGCAGAAAAAAATGATGCAAAACAATCCTTTGGATTTCGATTTGCCATTTCTTCGGCCTCCCTAATGGGAAAACGCCCACTTTGCATACATTATGGCTGGTGCAGGCAGAATGTATCGGAGAGGGTGATAAAATGGCGCAATGCGTACATTGCGCCACTTTGTGACCCTATGGGCAACATTATGCCTACGGCATGCATGATTCATGCAAAGGGCCCATTCCCCGTTAAAGGAGTTTGGGGGGGAAATAAGAAGGCACAAAGGAAACTAATAGATTTCTTTGTGTAAATCATTCTGGCATTTTCTTCGCCTGCGCAGACCAGACATGGAAAGGAGCCACACCATTATTTATGATGGGCCCCTATATACTGTTCAGGGTTGGGCCAAAATCTTGGCATTAACTCTGAACAGTATATCAATGGCATAAAATATTATGATGCCATTGCATCCTACCCTGTGCCATGGGTCTCCCCTTCAAGGGTTTCACAATTCTCCTTTGCCATGCCGCCACCCCTGCACCTCTTAGGGCGGTTGCAGTGTCTTGATCCTCCTGCCACATGACATTTGTTCCAGCCAATCATGACCAGTTTCTGGGCTTGATAAAAAGTGAGTTTTGCATGCTGTGACAAATCAAAGCTGTGCCAGATAAGTTATTGTATACTTGAGGTCCTGTTCTCTCAGAGCCTTCTTCACCTAGAGAAAATGGCAGCACACCTCTGTACCCAAAGACTTAAATTGGGGAAAAGGGTAACCCGAGCTTTACCTATATGCAATGGAGGGGCACTGTGAGCTGCTTGGAGAATCACATCCTAGTTTCAGTGGTTTATGAGTCGTGCTATGATGCAACAGGGGTGTGCTCCAGGCTTTCATGGTGCACCTGGGATGTGGTGGGCTCCCTCTACCTAAAAGATTTTTGAAAGTCCACATGTTTGTAGCTGCTGCAGTATGAGATAGTCCACAAAGAGGTCCATGGCCGGACTCTTGGTATTTAGAGGTTCCACTAGTATCCATACATTATTTCAGCAGGACCAGCCCTCCAAGCTTCCAACTTCTCTCACAGCTGTTCTACTGTAGCTTCACATCATTTGTTATATATAGCCACATGCTCACATTTGCATTCCACTACCTATGTCAAATTCCCAATGAGTGTATTTTGGTACTGTGATTACTCATGTCAGCTACGAGGAGAGGGACTGACAAAATCAACCATTCTATGTCATTCTTCACACATACAATTTGCCAAGGGTCTTTGACTTGTTAGTACATTGCTTGACTTACATGAATATTCCTAGATGATTGGGTATGATACACCTAGATATTTATGAATATTGGACCCTGTATGTCACTCTCTTGCCAATACAAGTGAATGACATTGAGAAGTATGTAATCAGTACTCATGTGTGATATTGTCATTCAGACTTAGCTAGGTTACCTAGCAGACACAAACGTACCATTGTAAGTACTTGCTAGCCTTTTCCTGCCTAGCCCATACATCTGTACAGCAGTCTTCACATACATTTCCAGGATTGCCTCAGGCATAGGTCTAGCCAACACACTTGTGTGATATGCGTGTGACAATGTAAAATATATTAGCTACAGACAATGCCTACATTACACCAACACATTCATGTGGTAGTGAATTATTTTAAAGATGTTTTTTGTTCCTGACTATGGGACAGATCAAAGTAAAGTAACGCAGCAACCCTGCAGGGCCACTTTTCTTTCCCCCTTTAGCATTTCTCTTCTGCCACCATGCGTGCACTGTATTTTAAAGGCTATGTACCATGGCACAGGCTAGGAGGCAATAGCATTTAAGGTACGTGACGCAATTGATGTACTATTCAGGGTCACAGATTACTTTTTATCCCGATCCCTGAATAGCACTTAGAGTCCCATTGGTCCTAAAGCTGTGCCCCCTTTAAATAACTTCTCTGAGCAAGTGTTAAAAGTAACAACTATATATGGCACAGTTGTCCACGACACCATTTTGGCTCTCCCCCACTGGCTGTACACCCCCTTCACAGGCATTTTGTGTCTCAAGGTTTTACAAAGTGGCACAATGCATGTGTTGCACCACTATGAGTTTCTGCTGCTTAGATATTTGCATCATTGGGCCACATTGGCGTAAGATGCATGACGCTAGGGTGGAACAAGTATGCACTAGGCACTCCTAAATCAGGTCCTATGTTCTAAAGCTGTTTACAACTGTTGTAGTGTAGTCATACTCTCTGAGATATGGGCAAGTTAAAATTGGTATGTGATGGTATAAAAGAGTGTGTCATGTACATTCTGAGTTTAGGATTTTATTGAATATTTTACATGGTGATTCTTGGAGTACAGTTCTATGTGAAAACTTTTTGCACAATTAGTACTCTTCTGCTTTCTCCAGCAGCAGTGTTTTGTTGTTCCCCCTCCTCCAATTGTACACCATTGTTGTCATGCCTTCTTATTGGGGACATTTACTTGTTCATCCTAGGGAACATGTGTGCATTAACAAACCTTATGCAAAATGGCACTCTCAAGGATAATTTTGCAGACAAGGAGTGGTGCATATGACTGTCTTCATCCTGTAAGATGTAGGCACCTGAATCTTGATTTAAGGAGGCCAAATGTCAGCTTCACTACATTTATGGTGCTTATGTGTCCTTCATTGTAGGTTTACTCTGCATCCATTCTGTCATGACCGATGGCTGTATGCCGTGACCTTGGCCAGCTGCAAAGGAATGTGACAATATGTGTCAATCATGCACATTAGTTAATTGCTAGGTACCATGGCCCTATTTGTTTTGAGTGGATTGGTATATCAAACTTACATCTGGTATTGTGTGTATTCCTGTTTGGATGGATGGTTGCATTTGTCTGTGGTGGTGCACTTTCTGATCATGGGTTGTACCTTAGGTACATGGTGACTGTAATTGGAATTTTTGTCTGACAGCTCACCCATGTCAAATATGTGCGGTGGTCTCTACATTTGAGCCAGGAGCCCAAATTTACAAGGCCCTAGCATCTCCCTGCACTACATTAGGCTCATTGTTGGAGACAAAATTGTGGGCCAACTAGGCAAAAAAATCACAGCACCATGTTTACAAAGGGCCACTGCTCGTGCAGTGCATCACTTAGTGACCCTTTGAGACACATTATACCTGTGCAAAGCATCATGTATGCAAGGGATGTGTTCCCCCATTGGGCAAAAGCAAAAATTGTACAGAGGAATATAAGAGGTTCCAATGCATAATTTTTATCTGGTACTTTTGATGCCTGCACAGAGCAGGCGTGAGTATGGGGCACACCATTGATTTAAATGTGCCCCTGTGTAGTGTGCAGGATTTGCTCCATACGTTTGGCAATAACCCTACACAGTCCATCTATTGCATCCATCATGTTGACACTATTGTACCTACTCTGCGCCACAGTGTGCCATATATTGAAAACAGAACACACATGTTGGGCGAAGGGTGTGCTAAGGTGGGCACTACTTTAGATGCTGCCCAACTTTTCTGACATGTGGCCCTTAGTGCCTTCACTTTAGACCTGCAGAAGAGTAATGTAGTGGACATGTGTACCTATAATGTGTGTTGTGTGCCATGCAACAGGCTTAGGGCCCTGTGTGTTGTATGTGAATCTCACCCCTTTGCCCTTGAAATACCTTCCTTGCACAAAGTATTGTTTTTGGCAATTGCTGGCTGGCATACGTATGTGAGGTTCATATGCCCAGTGTGGGACAGTTATGTGGGATATATTGTGATGTATGAAAGATTTTTCAGACAGCTGTGGGACAGGAGAAGGCATGCTGTGACTGTAGGAGGCTGGCCTGATTTGTAGTTGGTACCTTGGGTACTTACACCTTACACCAGGTCCAGTTATCCCTTGTTAGTGAATGTAGTAGTGTTCTAGCAGCTTAGGCTGATAGAGGTGGCTATTGCAGAGCAGCTTAGGCTGAACTAGGAGACATGCAAAGCTCATGCAATACCATTTATAGTTACACAGTACTTATGCACAAGTAAAGACAATACCCTGTGTTACCAAAAATAAAGGTATTTTTTTGGGTGACACAGTACCAAAAATATCTTAGAGACAATACTCCTTCTGTAGGTAAATATTATACACAATACATACACTAGACACAAAAATTAGACAACTAAATAGTCATAGAACAATGCAAACAGTAGGAAATCCTATAGAATGCAATGGGAGGAAATAGGTGTAAGGGCAACACAAACCATATACTAATAATGTGGAATGTGAATCACAAATTCCCCCCTAGACAAGTGTAGTGTGTGCAGAATCGCTGGGAGAGTAATAATACAGTAAAGGTAAGTAAATTACCCTACCCCAGAGCCCAGAAAAGCAGGAGTAAATTACTGCAAATTTCCTTAGGACACACTACACCTTGCTTTTGGGATTTTGCAGCAGCCAACCAAGTCTGCAAAGAACAACTGCTGGATTATTGGACCTGAAGACCTGCAAAGGAAGGGGACCAAGTCCAGAAGTCGAAAGAAGTTCCAGGTAGGACAGGAGCCCCTGCCAACCCAGAAGAGGGTGCAAAAGAAGTCCCTGGTTAGTAGAAGACTGCAGAAATGCACCCTCGGAAGATGCCAGCAGATTTCTGCATGATGCAAAAGTTGTTCCACGGCGTGAAGATCGTTGCAGATGAGATTTAGTGTTGGAAGGCAACGACAAGCCCTGGTGTAGGAAAGTAGCCTCTTTCTAGCCTTGTTACCCCCACTTTTGGCCTTTTTGTGAGTATATGTCAGGGTGTTTTTACTGTCTCACTGGGATCCTGCTAGCCAGGGCCCAGTGCTCATAGTGAAAACCCTATATTGTAAGTGTGTTTGTTATGTGTCACTGGGATCCTGCTAGCCAGGACCCCAGGGCTCATAAGTTTGTGGCCTATATGTGTTCCCTGTGTGGTGCCTAACTGTCTCACTGAGGCTCTGCTAACCAGAACCTCAGTGGTTATGCTCTCTCTGCTTTCCAAATTTGTCACTAACAGGCGAGTGACTAAAGTTACCAATTCACATTGGCACCCTGGTACACCCATAAAATTCCCTTGTATATGGTACTGAGGTACCCAGGGTATTGGGGTTCCAGGAGATCC
This sequence comes from Pleurodeles waltl, assembly GCF_031143425.1. Lineage (NCBI taxonomy): Eukaryota > Metazoa > Chordata > Amphibia > Caudata > Salamandridae > Pleurodeles > Pleurodeles waltl. Next base: position 753,688,329 of record NC_090437.1, read on the forward strand.
CTATGGGCTGCAGCATTTCTTTTGCCACACATAGGGAGCTCTGACAATTCTTACACAGGCCTGCCACTGCAGCCTGAGTGAAATAACGTCCACGTTGTTTCACAGCCATTTACCACTACACTTAAGCAACTTATACATCACCTATATGTCTAACCTTCACCTGGTGAAGGTTGGGTGCAAAGTTACTTAGTGTGTGGGCACCCTGGCACTAGCCAAAGTGCCCCCACATCGTTAAGGGCAAATTCCCCAGACTTTGTGAGTGTGGGGACACCATTACACACGTGCACTATACATAGGTCACTACCTATGTATAGCGTCACAACGGTAACTCCGAACATGGCCATGTGACATGTCTAGGATCATGGAATTGTCACCCCAATACCATTCTGGTATTGGGGTGACAATTCCATGATCCCCCGGGTCTCTAACACAGTACCCGGGCACTGCCAAACTACCTTTCCGGGGTCTCCAGTGCAGCTGCTGCTGCTGCCAACCCCTCAGACAGGTTTCTGCCCTCCTGGGGTCCAGGCAGCTCTGGACCAGGAAGGCAGAACAAAGGATTTCCTCTGAGAGAGGGTGTTACACCCTCTCCCTCTGGAAATAGGCGTGAAGGGCTGGGGAGGAGTAGCCTCCCCCAGCCTCTGGAAATGCTTTGATGGGCACAGATGGTGCCCATCTCTGCATAAGCCAGTCTACACCAGTTCAGGGATCCCCCAGCCCTGCTCTGGCGCAAAACTGGACAAAGGAAAGGGGAGTGACCACTCCCCTGACCTGCACCTCCCAGGGGAGGTGCCCAGAGCTCCTCCAGTGTGTCCCAGACCTCTGCCACCTTGGAAACAGAGGTGTTGGGGACACACTGGACTGCTCTGAGTGGCTAATGCCAGCAGGTGACGTCAGAGGCTCCTTCTGATAGGCTCTTACCTCTCCTGGTAGCCAATCCTCCTAACCTGGTAGCCAAACCTCCTTTTTTGGCTATTTAGGGTCTCTGCTTTGGGGAATTTGTCAGATAACGAATGCAAGAGCTCACCAGAGTTCCTCTGCATCTCCTGCTTCACCTTCTACCAAAGGATCGACCGCTGATCCTGCCGGCTTTCTCAACTGTTTCCAGGTGGTGCATGCTCTGGGGGTAGCCTGCCTTCACCCTGAACCAGAAGCTCAGAAGAAATCTTCTGTGGGTCCACGGAATCTTTCCCCTGCTAACGCAGGCACAAAAAGACTGCAACACTGGTCCTCTGGGTCCCCTCTCATCCTGCCGAGCGTGGTCCCTGGAACTCAGCAACTCTGTCCAAGTGACTCCCACAGTCCAGTGACTCTTAAGTCCAAGTTTGGTGGAGGTAAGTCCTTGCCTCCCCACGCTAGACTGCATTGCTGGGTACTGCGTGATTTGCAGCTGCTCCGGCTCCTGTGCACTCTTCCAGGATTTCCTTCATGCACAGCCAAGCCCGGGTCCCCGGCACTCCTTCCTGCAGGGCATAACCTTCTGAGTTGTCCTCCGGCGTCGTGGGACTCCCTTTTGTGACTTCGAGTGGACTCCGGGTCACTTTCTTTCCAAGTGCCTATTCAGGTACTTTGCAGGTGCTGCCTGCTTCTGTGAGGGCTCCCTGAGTTGTTGGGACCCCCTTCTGTCTTCTCCTCCAAGTGGTGACATCCTGGTCCCTCCTGGGCCACAGCAGTACCGAAAAACCTCTACCGCAACCCTTGCAGCTAGCAAGGCTTGTTTGTGGTCTTTCCGTGTGGGAATACCTCTGCAAGCTTCATCATGACGTGGGACATCCATCCTCCAAAGGAGTAGTTCCTAGTCCTCTTTTTTCTTGCAGAACTCCAAGCTTCTTCCAACATGTGGCAGCTTCCTTGCACCCTCAGCTGGCATTTCCTGGACTCTTGACACTGTCGCGACTATTGGACTTGGTCCCCTTGTCTTACAGGTACTCAGGTCCGCAAATCCACTGCTGTTGCCCTGCTGGTGTTTGTTCTTCCTGTAGAATTCCCCTATCACGACTTCTGTGCTCTCTGGGGGTAGTAGGTGCACTTTATACCTACCTTTCAGGGTCTTAGGGTGGGCTATTTTTCTAACCCTCACTGTTTTCTTACAGTCCCAGCGACCCTCAACAAGCTCACATAGGTTTGGGGTCCATTCATGGTTCGCATTCCACTTTTGGAGTATATGGTTTGTGTTGCCCCTATAACTATGTGCTCCTGTTGCAATCTATTGTAATTCTACACTTTTTGCATTACTTTTCTTGCTATTACTTTCCTAATTTTGGTTTGTGTACATATATCTTGTGTATATATCTTACCGTCATACTGAGGGTACTCACTGAGATACTTTTGGCATATTGTCATAAAAATAAAGTACCTTTATTTTTAGTAACTCTGTGTATTGTGTTTTCTTATGATATTGTGCATATGACACCAGTGGTATAGTAGCGGCTTTACATGTCTCCTAGTTCAGCCTAAGCTGTTTTCCATAGCTACCTTCTATCAATCTAAGCTGCTAGAAACACCTCTTCTACACTAATAAGGGATAACTGGACCTGGCACAAGGTGTAATTACCTCTGGTACCCACTACAAGCCAGGCCAGCCTCCTACACCTGGCTACGGCAAAAGTGTTTTTTCAGTAAAATGGCACTGGATGGACCCAGGAGGGACCTGGTGGCCTTAACTCTGTGTGAGGAGGAAGAGGGGGCTCTCAGCATTTTAGAGAAACCCTCAGGATGCCAGCCAGCAACCCCAGAAGCCACAGGATCTGGGTTCAAAGGAGGTGCAAAATGCAGTTGATACAACACAACAAAAGAAGGTCCCACACCACTGGAGAACAACTCAGCGAGTTTAGCATCACAGGGTGGAGTGCTGGGGACCTGGGCCAGGCTTTGCATGAAGGAATTTTTCAAAGAGTGCTCAGAGTCCTCAGGAGGCGAAGAAGACACAATACACAGGGGTACCGTTGTTCTCGGGAAAGGCAAGGTCTTACCTCCTCCAAATTGCGTCAGCAGGACCTCAGAACTGTCTATGTCAATAATGTTCAACCTCTGTGCCCTTAGGAGCATGCTTAATGCCGTTAGAGGAGTACGAGGGTACCGGTCGTTGCCTTGGAAGGTGCCTGTTTGGGGCAGGGGAGTGATTCCATCACTCCAGGGAAGAGTTCTTCAGTTCTTCTGGTGCAGGATTAAGACAGGGAGTCCCCAGAGTGTGCACACTGTGGAAACTGTTGCAGTTGCTGACTTGGAGCTGAGGTTGCTGAAGAAAAGTGCCTCTTGTAGACACTTTGTTGCAGTTACAGTGTTTCTTGGCGCAGGCTACGGTTGATCCGAGGTCAGAGGAAGCTGAAGTTGTTGCAGTGGATTCCTGAAGGAAACTTGCAAGCAGAATCTGAAGAGAAACCCACAGGAGAGGCCCTAAATAGCCCTGAGAGGGGGATTGGCTACCTAATCAGATATGGACCTATCAGGAGGGGTCTCTGATGTCACCTGCTTGCACTGGCCACTTAGAGGCCTCCAGAGTGTCCCCACACCTTGGAAAACAAGTTGGCTTAAGTCTGGGACACACTGGAGGAGCTCTGGGCACCACCCCTGGGGTGGTGATGTACATGGGAGTGGTCACTCCCCTTTCCTTTGTCCAGTTTTGCACCAGAGCAGGGACTGGGGGTCCCTTAACCGGTGTAGACTGTCTTATGCAAGGAGGGCACCAAGTGTGCCATTCAAAGGTTTTGAGTGGCTTGGGGAGGCTACCCCTCCCAAGTCTGCAACACCTATTTCCAAAGGGAGAGGGTGCAAAACCCCTCGCCCAAAGGAAATCCTTTGTTCTGCCTTCCTGGGCTTGAGCTGCTCAGCCAACAGGAGGGCAGAAACCTGTCTGAGAGGTGGCACCGCTGGGGCTGCCTGGAAAACCTCAGAAGACTGTATTGGCAGTACTGGGGGTCCTCTAAGGAGCCCCCAAAGTGCATGGAATCATACAACCAATGCTTGCAAAAGCATGGGGGTTTGATTCCTACATGTTTGATACCAAACATGCCTATGTTCGGAGTTACCATTCTGTAGCTGGACATAGGTAGTAAACCTATATCCAGTACACACGTAAAATGGCGTCCCTACACTCACAAAGTTGGGGAAAATGGTCCTGGAGGTTGTGAGGGCACCTCTGCTAGTGCAGTGGTGCACTCACACATAGGTACTCTGCACCCTGCCCTCAGGGCTGGAGGGCCTCCTATAGGTTTGACGTATAAGTGACCTGGTGCAGTGTAAATGACAGTGAAAGGGTTCAGGCACCTTTTCACGCATGATGCAATGGCAGTCCTGCAGAAGCCTTTGCATGGGCTCCATATGGGTAGCAAATGAAATGCTACAGCTAATAGGGATCCCCTGGAACCCCAAAGCCCTGGGTTCCTCAGTACCATATACTAGGGACTCATAAGGGGGAACCAGTATGCCAATTGTGGGTGAAATACTGGGTCACCAGTATGAAACAACCATAATTTAAGGTAGAGAGTATAACTAGTAGAGTCCTTATTAGCAGGATCCCAGTATACACAGTCAAGCACACTGACAAACAGGCCAAAAGTGGGGGTAACCAAGCTAGAAAGTGGCTACTTTCCTACAGTCACATACAATTGAACCTGGTCAGCTGAGCTCAGCAGATATTTGGCCTTCTTTCTGTTTTTGTGTTCTGAAAACTTACCAGAAGACTAGACAACTAGCCCTTGCAGCCCAGTCTTCTGTCCTGGGTTCAAGAAGAAAGCAGGTCCAACACTTTGGATTTCTGTCATAGGTGCAGTCCTTTGTCTGTCTCCCACAGGTCTGTACATGTTCTGAATAGGGTATTGATGGTGCCCCCTTTTATGTTCAGCCCCAGTCGGTGGATGCGCAAAACTCCTGGCCACTCCCTAACCAATAGGTAAAAGTTCTCAAGGGTTCCCCTACTTACTTTTACAGCACATCCTGCGCTCTTTACTCTAAACTATCCCACAGTGGTTCTCTCTACTTAACATCTATATTTCACAACATTTCTTCCATTGCGCAGAGCTTCAAAGGCCACCCAGAGGTATGGCTAGGCAAACCCATCCTATGTGATCACTCAAACCATTTCTGGGGCTTCCCCTTTCCCAAGGGGATTGATGCCTAGTTGGGTATCAGCACAATGAAGTGGCAGACCTAGGTATAAGCTACATTTTCTTTTGACAAGGGTAGCAACGTTTGAAGTTTAATTAAGTTCCTGTGCACAGCCCAGATGGCCATCTTGTCAGGGGGAAAACATCTACAGACACCCAAGTTTTTAGTCCACTTTCTGGGAGCAATACATTAAGTTAATTGTTAATTATCAGGTTAGATTGAACAGTGGCAGAAAGGCACATCTGGCTTAGGTAGGAAAATGCCAACTGTCTAAAAGTGGCATTTTCAAAATAATAATTTAAAATCTGACTTGACCAGTAGATTAGGTTTTAAAAATGACTATTATTTTGAGTCCTTGAATCATAATTCCAGTTAGTCAGAAGCTAATGTTATTCATTGTACTGTGTTACATTGTAACCCAAGGCTTTTCCACAGGAGAAGCAACCTTGTTGCAATAAAAAATTACTTTGGAGATTGTTCACTGTAAGGACATGTAAAACTTAAATACACATGTCCTACTTTTTAAATACCATGCACCCTAACCTATGGACATTTATGACCTAATTTAGGGGTGACTTAAACGTATTGAAAAGGAAGGTTTAGGCCTGACAAAAGGTTTATTTTGTCAGGTCGCATTTCTAGTTTTAAATCTTTAAATCTGCACATTGAGGTAGCCTTGTCATTTCAATGGTGCCACAATATGTGCTGCAGTTCACTAGTGGCATTTAGTGGGTACACTGGTTACTATATACAGGTCAATTAAATGTGCAAACTAGATTTTTTACCCAATTCAACATGTTTATAGGGGCCAGAGCACATGAACTGCAGCTTGCTGATCAGGGTCCCAATGTACAGAATCCAAAACCCAACACCACCAATTAATAAAAACAGGGGTGAGCATGCAAAATGATTGATTTTATTACAAACATGCTATCATTAAAGGGAGGTTATGTTAAGGGAACTTGCCTAAATTCTAAAAATAAAAAAATGGGTGAATTACAATCTAGTGGTTTAAATGTGAATAAAGATGAAATGTCAATTCAGAGTGATATCAGTGAACTACCCTGGCCATATTATCTGAGATGAAGGCATTTATCTAAGCTAGATTTGATTGAGTGAGTGTTGGAAAGCTCCTATACCCTAAACAAAAGATACAGTCTGATCCCTTTTAGGCATTGCTCAGTACTCTGCTAAATGTGTGAAGAAGTTTGCTAAGATTGCATGTCATTGTGAGATATGATAAAAAGGAGCTGTTTTTTATAGTCAGATGAGCGTGATGGAGCCTTTCAAAACATTAAGTGAGAAACAGGAGAAGGAATTATTTTGAGTCATTTTGATACACAGAATAGAACTGTTCTGATTACCAAAGTGAGCACAGAAGATTTAGGCCCTCATTATGAACACATCGGTAAACACCACACTGGCGGCGGTGGCGGTAACAACCACCAACAGATGTGTTGTCTGGACCACCAAATTATGAACCACCTGAAAAACAGGCAGCCAGAAAAACACTCACCGCCAGCAGAGGAGTGCCACCAACAACGGCAGAGCCTGCCCACAGCCCGACGGAAAGGCCCTACACGCCCATCAAATAATGAAGCACTCGACCATCCTCAGTTCCGTGGCTGGAAGCACCGTCATGCAGAGCCAGGTGGAAACAAACCAAATAAAAGGAAACACTCACCGGAGGCACACACAACACGCCGAAGCAGACATGGATAAAGAGTTGCAGATTATACCAGCCCTTGTCCTTGCCATATTCCTCCACGACCGAGACCGCCGACGAAGACAACAACGGTAAGTAACGCAACCTACTAAACAAGGGAAGAAAGGCCACAGCTACATACCCACCCACTCCACCCACCGCAACGCACCCACAACCCCTTACAACAGCACAAGCCATGCACCCCACAGCAAGAGGTACTTACCCGACACAAGGCAAATCCAAGCTGCCCAAAGTACACACATGTGCCCAACACCCCCAAACAAAGAAACGATGAACCACAGATACTGAGTGAGCCATAAATAACACTGGCCACACATGATTTTTATTTAAGCTCAATGAGCAACATAGGTGCAGCATAAGGCCAATGGCCAGTCCAGAGTACGTTGTCTGATGGGCCAAATTGGCCCCAACTTGACTCCCACAAGTGCAAAGTTACTCCACCTCATAGCGGCAACAATGGGGAATCCAGGCACCTCAGGGAACAGGGGCAGGGGGTGGTGGGGTTGGGGACTTATGACTGGGAGGGGGGCTTGTCCTTATGTTTGGAAGGTGGATCTGGACCTTGAGGCAGGTGGGGCGGACTTGGCCTGGGGTGTGGCAGATGTTCCAGGGCCAGCACAGGGTCTCCTGCTCACACAGGAGGTAGCACGGGAATGGGAAGGGCGGACAGGGGCGGGCTGTGACGTGGGAAGAGTGGACAGGGCAAGGAGGTGGGCACGTTTAGGGACAAGACGGGGTGGGCCAGTGGGTTCGAATAGGTCAACACGGGATAGGAAAGGTTTTTTAGAAGCAATTGAGGTGGACCTGGAGGAAGGCGTGGGAGTGGAGGTAGAGGGAGTGGTCGTGACAGGTGTAGGTGTGTGTGACGTGGGTGCAGTTGACTGGACAGAATGCTGAGGTGTGGTGGATGTGTGATGGGTGGGTGTTTTGGTGTGTTTGAGTGTCTTGAGAGGAGGGGGTGGACACAGTGGGACAAACAGGTAGGCAGTATAAATGTATGTTGTCTGTGTCTGCAAGTTTTGTGAGTGTGCTGCACGTGTCAACTAAAGTCATTGTGGTGAGTAAAGGTGTGGTGTCTGGGGTGCATGAATGGATGTCAGATTTTGTGGTGACTGCAAGAATAGGGTGAAGGGAGTTGGGTGCTGGAAGGGGTAGAGGTGGTTGGAAGGGGGCCGGAATGACCAGGGGGCACTGGCTGCCATCAAAGAGGAGGCCAGAGCCTGAAAAGATATCTGTAGGCCACACATGGCACCATGAATGCCATCCAGATAGGCATTGGTCTGCTGAACCTCTGATGCTAGTCCCTGGATGGCATTGACGATGGTTGACTGCCCTACAGAGATGGTTTTCAGGAAGTCAATAGCCTCCTTGGTGGGGGCAGCAGGGCTGACTGGGGCAGGGGAGGAGGTGCCTGGGGCGAAGGAGACGCCCACCCTTCTGGGTGAGCGGGCACGGGCATCTCAGTAGGGAGCAAATGGGAAGGCGGTGATGGTATGGGGATGGCGAAAGATGACACAGAATGGGTGGGCCCACAAGGGTTCGCCACTGCCAGGGAGCTCCCATCGGAGGAGGTAGCAGAGTCACTACCTCCAGTGGTAGTTGCCTCCCAAATGGTGCTCCACTCGCCCTCCAACCCATTGGTCCCTTTGGCGTTGGACGACTCTGCCTCCGTGGAACAGGTGGTCGCTGCATACCCACTCGCCGGTGCCTCAGGTCCCTCGCCAGATGATGCTGATGTACACAGATAACACAAGAGAACAGGGATGGGGAGACCAAACAGGAGAGACAATTGTAAATAGCTGAATGGAGGTACAGAAGAGCTTCACACATACACCCACCCTGCAACTCTTAGACCATGCATGGTCTATACACATGCCAATGCCCCTGACTAGTGGCCACCACCCTGCTCTACAGCCATCCCCCACAGCACTGAAGGGCCTGAAGTACTGCAGACCTGACCCTTATAACCCTACACCCCACGGGGGCTATTATGTAGATGGACATCAGTCAGAGTCCCTGCCACTAGACAGCATACATACCACCGCACACTCACACATCCATCAAGGAGCCATACTATGGTTTCTGTACTCACCCCTTTGTGACTGCTGTGCAGCCTTCAAGCGCCCATCCAAGTCCGGGTAGGCCACCGCCAGAATGTGTCGCATAAGGGGGGATCAGTGCCCAATGGGCATCCCTTCCCCATTGGAAGCATGTCAGGAACCGTGGACTATACAGTGTCAAACATGCACACATGTTTACAGCCATCTATCACCATTACACACATCCATGCCCCCATTCCTCCTACTCACCTGTACCTCTAGTCGACCGTAGAGCTTGGCATACAGGTGCAGGACCCTGTCCACGAGCTTCTCCAATTCCTCGTTGGTGAAGGCCAGGGCCCTTTCCCCTGCCACACATGCCATTTCCATAACCAGAGGCAGGACACAGCAGCACACTCAGTGGAGTACCTGCATGCACGAGTCTGGGAGTCAAGTGAAGTTGAGGTGACGAGTTAGCGTACGCACTGTGGCGGTGTGCACTGTCACCACCCGGGGCAATTATGATACACTAATAATCCCCATTGACAACTATGTTAACCAATGAATTGGCACACCACCATACACTATTACGTCAACCGCTAGCGGTACAAGGTCACTTCCACCACAACATTTCTGGATTACGGGGGAAGACATTTTGGCCCTAACTGCACAGTTGTTAAATCCTCATCTGCCCCATGCAGGCCCAATTGTCCCCAAACACCCATAGGGATGTACAAATATACATTTACTCGCCTGAACAGTCCTGATGAATCATTGAGGAAATGTTACTGCAGTGTCACACCTACTATGCATATGTGTCATCAACAATCATGACAGCTGTGCTGAATAGGAAACATTGTGGCAGATGTATGTGTGTTCCTCACATGTGTTCTATACTCCTCCTAGGTACAGACCCTTGTGGCGAGGGAGGGCCCCATCGGTGTACAGACCACTTGTTGATTTGTGGAGCGTGACATCATTATCAATTACAGACTCACTCATGCTACTATTCATGAACTTTGTGGATTACTGGACCCAGCACTTAGACCGGCTAATCATAACCAGCATGCCATCCCTACTGAAGTGCATGTGCTCTCTGCGCTCCATTTCCTGGCCACAGCCTCATTTCAAATGACAGTGGGCATGGGTGCAGGTTTTTCACAGCCAGTGTAGCATTATACTGTCCAGATTCCTGAATGCATTTGTACGACACCTGCAGTCCAATGTGAGGTTTCCCCAAAGTGCTGACCTCCCTGCCATCAAGTCAGACTTCTATGCCTTTGCCAACATATCCCAGGTGATAGGTGCCATCGATGGAACCCACATTGCTCTCATCCCCCCAAGAGTCAGTGAACCGGTGTACAGAAATAGGAAGAACTTTCACTCCATGATCATTCAATTGGTGTGCACTGCAGACCAGTACATCTCACATGTGAATGCTATGTTCCCTGGATCAGTCCATGATTCCCTTGTGCTGAGGAACAGTAGTGTGCCACACAAGACGGAACAACTACAAGGGGACAGAGGATGGATCATAGGTAGGTGTGTTTGACACTTTTTGGCACATAGCAGACAGCCAGGCTGTTTGCCACTGAGGGTTGTCATTGACAGTCCTGTTTTCCCCCCTTTCCCACGTGATTCTGGCTACCCCAACATGTGTTGGCTCGTGACACCAGTGAGGAATCCTAGGACACATGCAGAGAGGAATTACAATGATGCCCATGGACGGGCTAGGAGGGTGATAGAGTGCACAATGGGCCTCCTGAAGGCTAGATTACATTGCCTACATATCTCTGGTGGATCCCTGGCCTATGAGCCTGAAAAGGTGTGTAGAAAAGTGGTGGCCTGCTGCATGCTGCACAACGTGGCTGTGAGGAATTCTATCCCCCACTTGGAGGAGGAGGGTGCTGTATATCCAGACCAGCTTCCTCAGAGAGGAGATGAGAGTGATGGTGATGATGAGGAGGGGGAAGATGTACATTCCAGGAACCAACTGATACAACTCTACTTCCAGTAACTATGTGGGACTATTTGATTAGATTGCTGTCTGTGCAGCATACTGTCAGTGTGCCTTTTCATCTAGGCGGGTGTTGGGTCTATAGACATTATCAATGTGACCAGGTTTGCATTGGACATGTAACATTATGTTATAATTGTTTGACAAATCTGTTGGCACAACCACATGTTATGCATGGGGTGCAATTCCTGCCACTCAGATAAGAATACATGATCTATAAGACGATTGCATCCATACTTCCATTTGTTTCAACATAATGACAGGGGACATTGTAATTGGTAAATTGGTGTTTTATTTGGTGCAGGGATTACATTGTGCAGTTTAAAGTGATGGGAGTGGACTACTGGTGGTTGTCCAATATGGCTACATGGTTGCAGCATTTGTTGACAGTAGTGGTTTGTCCATCTATCATTTCCACTTTTTGGGGTTGTTTTTACACGGTGTGGACGTTGGTTCAGTGGCACACTTGGAGGACAGTTTTTGTCAGAGTCCCTTCTTTGAGGGGGCCTTGGTCTTGTCTGGTTTTCCTGTCCCATATTTGGGCCTGAGGGACCGTTTGGGGGCCTGGTGTTGGCCTGTGCAGTTTGAGATGCAGGTCTCCTGTGTGTCCTGAGATGGTGGCACAAGTTCAGTTGGTGCTGCTGGTGTTGTTGCTCGGTCTGTATCTTGGCCTTTAGCTAGGGCTTCCTGGTCTGTGGGGGCCTCAGGCTGTGTTGGGACAATGTGTAGCAGCACACCTGCTATGGTGGCCATGGTGGCATTGTGCAGTTTCCACTGCTCCATGTCCTCTTGGTGGTGTGCTAGCTGCATCCTTTGACTCTGCTCCAGGGTGGAAACTATCTGGGCCAATCTGTCCTGGGTATGGTGGTATGCTCCCAGGACCTCAGAGATCATGTCCTGGGCTGCAGCATCTCTCCTGCGGCCTCCCCTCTAGGCAACTTATGCCCTTCTGCTGGGCCTAGCCCCCTGTGCCTATGTCTCCTGCACAGGTCTTGCGGTACCACTTGCACTGGGGCCATCGTCTTCCTGCCTGTTGGTAGGGGGTGACAGTGGCCTCTGTCCATTTGTTCCACCAGTCTGTGGCCTGGATACACAGGTGTTGAGATGGTTGTCCTGGGCTGATGTTGTTTGCTGGGTGGTAGGGTTGTCAGTGGTGTTCTGGGTGGGGCTGCTGGATGGTGACAGTCCAGGACTGTGTGAAGGGCCAGGGTGTTCGTCAATGTCCATGGTTCCCTCTCCAGTGTCCTGGGTGGTGCCTCTTTCTCCCTGTGGGGCACTGCCACTCCTTGTCCTGTCCATCAGGGTGGCATGGGTGGTAGTGCCTGTTGGGTTGAATTGACATGTCTGTTACAATTGCATAATCAGATGGGGTGCACAGGGCTGAGCTGTTTTGTGCAGGTTTTCCACTTTTGGGCCATGCAGGTTGCTATTGCATTTTGCTTAGGATGTGGAGGTGCATTGTGGGTGGTGTAGTGCCTGTTAGTGGGTTTGTGGGCATGCAGGGTGACTGGATGTTGTGAATGTGGGCTGGGGGGGTACTGGACCTGGTGGCTGTTGGAGGGGTGGGGTGGTGCATGCATTACAGGTGTGATGGATATGGGGTAATTGTAGATGACTTACCCATGTCCATTCCTGCAGTGAGTCCAGTGAGACCCTTAGGGTGCAGGATGGCCAGGACCTTTTCCTCTCAGTCAGTGTAGTCGGGTGGTGTTTGTGGAGGACTGCAATGTTGTGCCAGGATGCCTTGGATCTCACCTTCCCACACAGGTCATTCCATCTCTTGTGGATGTCGTCCCTCGTGCGTGGATGGTGGCCCACTGCATTGACCTTATTCACTATTGTCTGCCATAGCTCCATCTTCCCGGCGATGGGTGTGTGCTGGACCTTTGCCCCGAATAATTGTGGCTCGACCTTTAGTATCTCTTCCACCATTGTACTTAGCTCCCTTTCTGAGAAGCGTGGGTGTTTGGGGCGTGCCATGGTGTGTGTTGTGTGTGGTGTGTTGTGTGGATCTAGGTGAGGGTGCTCTTGTGTGGTTGGGTGTATGTATCGTGTATTGTGGCGTTCAGTGTCTGCTTCTGGGGTTCTCTGTATCTGTTGTCCTAATATCATTGCAAAGGATTGTGGGGTATGTCTGTGTGTGTTTTATAGTGTTGTGGATGTGTGTCAGGTGTGTGGGTTTCAGATTTGCCAATGTGTGCATTTCTTACTGTTGGGTCCACTTACTGGCCGTGGCGGTCTGTACCACGAATGGTCGTTCGGTTTCCACTGACCGCTGCAGTGATTTGTGCATCATTATTTGGAGGGTGGGGAGTTTGAGTACTCGGCGGTGGCGGGTGGGAGGTCCTGCATTTCTGCCGACAAGGTCCTGGCGGTGATTGGTGACTGGGATTTTTTGGGCGGATTCAGATTGTTGCGTCTTTATATGGTGGGTTTCTCTTCACCGCCAATGGTGGTCTTCTGGTCACCGTCGCCCCAGCGGTTGGCGGTGCTTCCTACTGTGTTCATAATGGCCCCCTTAGTCTTCATTATTTTGCAAGATGAAAATACCAAATAAATCCCACTTGAGTTTGTATTTGCATCTAGGGTCTTAACCGTCCATAGTGTAATTTTTCAGTGATCAAGTGGGAAGAACTCTGTATTTGGTGGCCAATGCAACGTTATGTACTTTTCCTGCCAGGTTTACCATTCAGTAAATCACTGAAAGCTATTTCGCTGATTTCGAGATGATTGGCATCTATAAGAGAGTACAACATTAAAGTGGGATACATTCCAGAGAAATAGAATATAGTTGTGTTAGACATGATACCCTCCGGTTGCTCTTCCCCCACAACTTTTGCCTTTGCCCTCAACTTTGTGCTGAGACTCATTTTGGTGGAGTCGAGTATTCTTCTGCACTGCTAACTGGGGCTAAATTGCTTATGCTCTTTCCCCTAAGAATGTTTAAAGTGGCTTACACCTGATTTGCATATTTTATTAATTTATTATTTATGAATAAAATATACCCAGGGCCTGGTAATTAAATGCTCTAAGTGGGCCTGTAGCACTTATGGTGCCACTCACTTAAGTAGCCCCTTGAAACATGTCCCAGGCCGGCAATTGTAGCCTGACTGCAGTTTTAAATTGCCAGTTCCACTTGGCAATATAAAACCCCTGCCAAGCCTTAATTTTCCTTTTTATTGCCCCTAAATGTAGGCCCTAGATAGCACATAGGGCAGGGTGCATTGCAGTTAAAAGGTAGGGAATCTAATATTAGGTTTTACATCCTGGTGGTGAAATCTCCCAAATTTGTCATTCACTACTGTGAGGCCTACCTCTGTCATTGGATAACTTTGGGTTGCCTTTATTCATTTAATTAGTGCTACATTTTGATTGGGAACAGGTAAACATTTTTTCTTTGGTATTCAAAAAATTGTAATTGAATATTCTCATTAATGGTAAAGTCAGATTTTAAGTTACAATTTTGGAAACACCACTTTTTGAAGGCCGGCATTTTCCTTAGCATTTGGTACCTGTAACAAGTTCCCGGGTGATATGACTGGGTATAGCTGACAATTTGACTTTTTTTTATTCCTCCCAGACAGCCACAAAAGAGAGCGATTAGGTGTGCCCGAATGGGCCATCAACGAGCAGGATAAGGGCAGAGCTGGGCACAGCCCCACTTGCAACTGAATAGGCTGTGCTCTGCTTTCACACAAAGGACTTGTCACACCTTCATTGCTCATGCAGCCTGTCTGTAGCCAGGATAGGTGAGTCAGGAAACTTCAAGCACTTCAATGGTAATTTTCTAAAAACCTCTCTCACTTCAAAGGAAGTACCATATATAAAAATAGGATCCTCAGATCCACTTTGGAGTTCACTTTCTGGACCTGTGGAGGGACTCTCAAAGGACCGCCTGCAGCTGTGGGCTGCTGTGTACTCCACAAGACTGCTTTGATAATTACTAGAGGATTGTGTTGCTGCCTGGAGCATCCCTTAAGCCCTTATGGGCATATTTACAGAGAACTGGTGCAGCACAGTGCTGCGCCAAAATTGGCATTGCTGAGCTGCAGTAGTTATGAAACACCAGGATGCACCGTATTTACAAAAATATGACACATTCCTGTGTTTCCCCTGCACTGGCACAAATTAGTTGCCTAGCACCAACACAGCCACCCTTGCGCCATGGTGCAAGGATGGCTGCGTTGTGGGTAAGATTGTTTTTGTGCAGAAAGGGACACCATCCTGCACAAAAACAGTGTTCAATGGCGATTTGCTTTTTCTATGTGTGGTGCAGAAAGAGCAAAAAAACGAGGAGAAATTAAATCATTTCTCCTCGTTGATTCACGCTAATGCCACACCTGGGGTGGCATTAGTTTTTGCGCTGCCACAGATTTACGATTTCTTGTCAATCTGAGGCAGCATCAAAATGCAATGAGTCTTGCTGTGGAACGCCCACATCAATACCCATTCCATACCCCATCCACACAAAGTGCTGCTTGTGAAGGGACAGAATTTATGAGGTGGTGTTAAGCCACAGTAAAAGCTTAACGCCACTTTGTAAATACGGCGCAGTACACAGCGCAACTGTATTATCACAAAAGTGGTGCTAGGGGCTTCTAAATATGCCCCTTAAAGTTCTGCCCTGTGGGCTGAGCCTTGTTCATCAATTTAACCCAGGACTACCATAGTGACTTCAAAGGCAAGTTGGCTGACTCCTAACCAGACACTCAGAGACAGAAAAGGCTCTAACCATCTTGAACCCGCAACCTGGACCCAGTCTTGGGCACTTTGTGGCTGTATCAAAGGTGCCCAGACAGCCAAAATCTTGTCTAGAAAGTGCTCTGAAAACAGAGAGAAGACCAGGACCAACCTGCTTGTCTATCCACCCAAGGTTCATCGACAGTCGACTCGACTTCACAGCAGCTCTCACTTCATTCTTCTGTGCAGCAGTAAATCTCTTCAGTGATCCTTTGCCAAGAGAGGTTCAGGCTTTGTGAAATTTTCATCAGTTACAGCTTCCAATCTTGTCCAGCTGGAGCTTTTTGAGTTCCAAAAAAGAGACTAAGGGGCTCATTACAAGTTTGGAGGTCATAGAACTGCCATGTTGGTGGGGGTGGTCGTACCGCCAATAGGCCGGTGGAGTGTCTGCCAAATTATGACCATGGTGGTATTCACAACTGAATATAGCCAATGCACCGCTGACACAGGCACTATGGTCAGCCCACCACGGACAGCAGTAGCCACCTTCAGGCCAGGGGAGACCATGTTCCAGCCAGACAGATTACAAGGCTGCACAGCACCAAGGTTTCCTCCGTTGTCGCACCACCACGGAAACCCTGGTGGAAACCAACTCTATAATAGAAGACACCCACCTTCAGTAACACATACCTGTTAGAGCCGCCATGGAACCTGGACTGCACATCCTCCTATTTCTACTGTTCGGCCAACAACTCCAGAACCAGTGGCAAAGACGACAACACCAACCATAAGTACGCATGCTTACCTGTCACTGTTGTAATTTGCAAACGTACCTACGCACAGACAACATACACATCCGGGACGGGTGGAGAAGGCGACACACACATGTACCCTCACACTGATATGTTAATTCACACACAGCCACATACACACATGTACACATACTACACACACCCTGGCCAACACACATTTCCAACATACACACCAACCCGCAGACACACAGCACCGGAACAGTTGAACACAACAATGTACACCACCAGCAATTCACACAACTACATCACAACCGAAACACCATAAATGCATCATCAAGCAACCATAATACACACCTCCAGCTGACATTACATACCTACAACAACATGTAACAACACCTGACAGCCAATGCACACAATCACACAACCATACAACAAAACATACGTCATACCACACAAACACACCACACAACCATTCTGATCTACCAATCACCGCACACATGTACACACACAGTACAACCACACAATGACACACAACACTACAAATTACACAGGCAACACAAACAATACACACACTATCAACATACATGCATGTTCCAAACATTAATGTCCTACAGACAATACACAGCTATTACTGCTGGATAAATGCTAAGGACACATCCACACATGCTGCACAGACACAATGGGTATGACCAACCATCACACACACACAAAAGTTACTCACACACAAGCCAAAGCAGAAAAGACCAAAACAGCCATGTTGAAAGAAAGGCAGGACAAATATGTGACCATGGGACCAACAAGTGGTTGGCCTAGATATATCAAAAATATAAATATGTAAATAAATAAAGAACTATGTACAAAATAAAACACCATGGGGCAGTTCAAACAACAATGAGCACAATGCACCCATGGCACATGAGTGTGCCCCCACATGACTCCTGACTGCCATACAACCTCCACAGGGTAGAGGCATCAAGGAGGCAGGCAGGCACCTCAGGGATTAGTGGGGTGGGGGAGTTGGGCTTCGGTTTGGGAGGTAGGTCTTTGGGCTTGGGCTTGGGAGAGTGGGCCTAGGGTGAGGTTTAGGGGAGGGCAGGGAACACTTGGGAGGGGTTGACTTCTTGGCTGAGGGAGGGGCATGGATATTTGCAGGGGGTTAGGGGAGGACTAGGAGGTGGAATGGCTGGACTTGGGGAGGGACACAGAGCATTTGAGGGTATCACTAGGTGGGAGAGGAGTAGGGAAGAGGAAAGAATCCGAGAGGAATACCTTTTTGGATACATGGGGACAGTCATGGCAAAAGGGTTTGGGAATGGAGGGAGAGGGAGTGGTTGTAGGAGGCATCCTTGTGGATATCTTGGGTGCATGTATGTGCGAGGAATGCATGTGAGTGCTGGGTGTCTGTTGGGTGGGTGAATGTGGGTGTTTATGTGTCTTGGGAGGAGGGGAAAGGAGGTGCTGGGAGATGCCATGGTGGATGGGTGACTGTGTGTTGGGGTGGTGTCTGCAGGTATAGATGATTTTCTGCATGTGGGTGTGTCTGTGGTTGTGGTGACTGGGATGGATGTCTATGGGTCTGCTATTGTGCTGACTGTGGGTAGGATTGGAGTGGTGGGTTGTGATTCCCTCATCTAGGTCTAGTTTGTGTGTTGTGTGCAGCCAGCTACCCCAGGGGTGCTGGTTCAATCATGTTACATTAAATAATAAATGTGGTTATCTGCATTGAATTGCCATTGCTGGGTTTAATCAAGGATTGTTACTTATTGCTGTTATTGTGCACAGCTGCCATTGCAATGGCTAGTTTATTCTGGTTTATTCTGCTCCCAGGAGGCCGGTTTGTAAACACCTGAGCATCTGTATGTTTCTAGACAGCACTTGTCCTGGTTGCTAGGCAACACCCTCCTGCTCCTCTGTTTGCCATGTGCCACATGTGACTTCTAACAAGAGAGACTATGGCCCTCATTCTGACCTTGGCGGTCGGCGGAGAGGCGGCGGTCGGACCGCGAACAGACCGGCGGTCAGAAAAATGGCATTCTGACCGCGGCGGTCCCCGCCGCGATCGACCGCCACTTCCCCACTCCGACCGCCACGGCGGTCATGACCGCCGGGCTGGAGTTTGCGCACTCCGGCCCGGCGGTCGTCCCGAGACCACCAACGGTATCATGACCCTGCCTACCGCCGCGGTTTCGGGTGGTCGGGAACCGCCATGCGAACCATGGCGGTAAGCACTATCGGGGCCAGGGAATTCCTTCCCTAGCACTGATAGGGGTCTCACCCACCCCCCACTACCCACCCGAGTCCTCCCCCCACACCCTCACCCCCCTGCCACCCCCCAGAGGTGGTACGAACCCCCTCCCCACCCACACCCCGACATGCACATACATGCACCCCGACATGCACACACCCCCAACATGCACATATACACACCCCCTACACACACATACACAACGGGGACACATACCCGCACACATACATGCAGACATGCGCACCTGCCGAACAGCACACATTACCCATAGACACAGCAGAACCCCCCGCCCGCATACACGCACTCACACACCCCCTCTACACACTCACACGCACACCCCCATACACGCCCACATCACACAACACCCCCCCTCCCCCTCCCCTCACGGACGGTCAACTTACCTTGTGCGTTGGTCCTCCGGGAGGCGACGTGAGCCATGGGGAGGTGTCCGCCAACAGAACACCGCCAACAGAAGACCGCCACACAGATATGTGGGTCGTAATTCTGTGGGCGGTGTTCTGCTGGCGTGGCAGTGGAGGTTGACCAGTCTCCACTTTTCCGCCGACCGCCAGTGTGGCTGCTGGCGGTTTCCCAGCGGAACGCTCCCAGCGGTCGGAATGCGCACAGCGGCATACCGCTGCGGTCGGCGGTCTTCACCGCGGCGGTAACTCGGCGGTCTCGCGAAAAGACCGCCAAGGTCAGAATGAGGGCCTATATATAGCCCCACACAGGTCAGGCAGTGCTTGGATTTGTTTCCTGTTTCTGCAGAGCTGGGGTCAAGAGGGTAAGCCAACTCTTTCAAGCTTCTTCACGGTTGCCATGCAACCAAGGAAAGGACTAAGACCCATATGTATACTCTGTTTGCACCGGATTTGCATCTTTTTTTGACGCAGATCCAGTGCAAACTTAACTCCATATTTATATTTTGACACTAGATCCATCTAGCATCAAAAATAGGGGGTCTGCGTCATTGTAAGGATGTGTGAAACTACTTTGAATCAATGGTAGGTGTTCCCAAAAAATTACTCAAACACCACATTTATCCAACAGGGCAAAAATGATGCACGGGTGGGAAGCGGACCTGAAAAGCGACGCAAAGCCCGATTTGCGTCAAATATTAATGCCTGGGTCAGGGCAGGTGTTAAAATGAGGCAAACACATCACTACTTAAGGAAAACACACACAAGAAACATCATAGCCCAACAGGACAACATGGGGGTGCTACTGATGCAGCTTGCTAGACGATGCAGAGCACAAGACCAACAGTAGCAGCCACGACCACCCCAATGTGGCCCCCAAAGGCCATGCAGAAGGCAGGAGAGGGTCTTCAGGAACAGGACAACGTTCCATGGCCTCACAGAACAGGACATCATCCGGAGGTATAGACTCAACTGGGAAGCCATACAGCAGCTGCTGCCCCAAATTGAGCCACAAATAACAGCCAGCCTGCAGACACCACACAGTATACCACCGGTGACCAAGCTGCTAGCTGTCCTGCATATGTTGGCAAGTGGCTCCTTTCAAATAACGGGTGCCCTGGTTGCTGGGGTATCACAGCCCTCATTCTCTACCTTCCTGCCCAAGGTCTTAGATGCCATCATCTCCCTCACACCCCGCCACATCAGCTTCCCCAACACCCAGCAGGAGACCAAACAGGGGTTTTATCAAATCCATGGCTTTCCACATGTGCTTGGTGCAATTGATTGCACCCATGTCCAGATCGTACCACCTGCAGCAACAGAACATCAATTCCGGAAAAGAAAGCACACCCACTCCATAAATGTGCAGGCCATAGTTGACCACCAAGGATTGTTTACGAACATATTGGCCAAGTATCCTGGGAGTGTACATTATTCCTTCATATTCCGCCACATCACGATCAACCAGCACTTCCAGGATGGACAATATGGCAATGGGCTTCTTGTTGGTAAGTCTATAAACCTAGCAATATATTTGTATTTGCATTTACATATTTCTAAAGCGCATTTCGGCCTTAGCATCGAAGCGCAGGAGTAGGTGCAGTACGAGTCCGAGTAAGAGGCCAGGTGCAGTTTTCACCAATCTCTTGAAAGTCAGGAAGTTGTCCTCCTTCCTAATGTCCCAAGGGAGCGAGTTACAGTGCTTAGCAGCCAACGCTGTAAACGCTTTATCACCCCATTTTGCCCTTCGAGTGTGATAGATTTGAATCAGATGAGCGTTTTTAGATCTAAGTTGCCGACATGGACTGTACCACCGTAATCTAGCAGCTAGGTAGCCTGCTCCTCCTCCGTGTACCACCTTGAACATTAGGCATAGAGTTTTAAATATGATCTGCTTCGCGACCAGAAGCCAGTGCAATAGTTTTAAGCTATTACTGGCAGATGCCGAACGAGGGAGATCTAAAATCAGTCAAGCCACATTGTTTTGAATCAGTTGGAGCTTTCCCAATGACATTTTATCCAGGTCCAACAACAGAGAGTTACAGTAGTCCTATCTGGACATTACCAATGCCAGAATGACTGTCACTCTCTCCTCCTGCTGCAGAAAAGGAAGGATTTTCCTTAATGTTTTTAAAGTCCAATAGCTTGCTTTGACCATGGCATTTATTTGAGTCTTAAAATACAGACAGTTATCGAAGAGGACTCCCAAATGTTTGGTGGCAGCAATAGGGGAGGGAAGCTCCCCGCACTCCGAAGGCCACCATCTGGAATTCCACACCTCATTGCTAGATCCGAAAATCGCAATTTCTGTTTTATTACTATTAAGCTTCAACCAATTCTGACCCATCCAACTATTGATCTTACGCATACAGTTACAAAACCGATCAGCCACTTCCTCCCAGTTATTCCTAGCCACCGGGATGATCAGTTGGATGTCATCGAGCATAGGAGGTGGGCACAAAACCGTATGAATGTATCAGTTTGGCCAAAGGGGCAACATAGAAATTAAACAGAGTAGGACTGAGAGCCGAGCCCTGAGAGACCCCGCACGGCAGACAAAAAGCAGGAGCCCTGAAGTCGGCCCAGCTCACAATAATTGGTCTATCACCCAAAAAGGACTATACACATAGCATAGCAACCCTCTAGGACACACAATACATACACCACTACATTGACACGTGGGCAGGAAGACACTCAGGTGCGATACAGGTAGTTATGTTGTACACCCTGACACAATGGGACACACACCATTGGACAAATGATGGCTCCTAAAAACATTATCTGCCACTCTAGAGCTATAAGGGACCAATGTCAAAGCACACAGTGACAATGACATGGCCTGCACTGGAAGTACAACTTGGAAGATGAACCATTTACAATTACATTGGGCCACATAGTCCATCTGACACCCTCCTAAGCAGTATGTAGCATGGAAGGGATGTGCAATGTGTGTTGCTGCACATCTAGAACCATGAGACACATGCATGATGATGCTGACTCACATGTAGACACAGAAATACTGAGGCAGTCCCAACATCATACATCACTCCTGGAGTGCCGTTGCCAGGGAGCAATAAGGAAATGGACACTGCTATGAACACATATTGATGTGCCAATAATGCAAACTGCACACTGTTGCACACAGTGAAAGAGCCAATTGTCCATCAAAATAACAGATGTTCAGGGAGCTGGCCCTTCCTGCCCCGATACATCCACCTCCACAAGGCAGTTAGCCAGGTTACCTGGATCAAGTTTGGTAGTGTAGGTACACAGTTGCACATGAGCCACTGGCAGAGGGAACAACCAAGGTTTGCCTATAACCAAGTCACACATGGGACAATTGTGCATTGTCAATACTGACACCTCAGTGCTGCCAACTTATGAAGATGTGTTGTGCATTGTCACCAAGACAAATCAAAGTGCCTCTCTGTTGCATTTCATCTGCAATGACATATGTCTAATTGGATGGGATGTCCAGGCCATATAGTGCAACCATGTTATCACCACATCTGAATCTATTGTGTGTGTGGGGGCATCTTGTCCCCGCTAGTGAAAGCACACTAAAACATGTGGGACACTACACAATGCATAGTACATACATACTGACCAGAATTTTGGAAACAAAATCATAGATCACAGGTCAATGAGCCAAACACAAGTTGTCAAGTCAAACAACCCACTACAGAAAAAACCTCACAGAAGCCCAGGATCTCACACAATGCCACCTACACACATGAATCACAGATGACACAGGATATCAACTGCCATGCTACATGACATTCCTGTTGCAAGCACTAACAAAATACTCACTCCTATTATTTTTTTCAGTGGATTAGGGTTACGGGATCCATCCATGAATCATGACCCCATTCCCAAATCCAAGCACAGCAGCAGAGTGTGCCTATAATGAGGCACATCGGAGGACACACACCATTGTAGAAAGGACCTTTGGCATGCTGAAGTCCAGATTCAGGTACCTGGATATCACAGGAGGCAGCCTCCTATATGCCTCATACATTTTTTGCAAAACCACACTTACATGTGGTATCCTGCACATTTGTGTGAGGAGGAACATCCCCCTATATGAGCCCAAGCAATAACTGCCTGAGGAGGAGGGGTATGGTGCCAGGGGAAATGAGGGGGAGCATCAAAACACAGCTGCAGGAATGCGCCACAGACAGCAGATTCTTTAAAAAAAAGTAACTAATAGTCACTCTACAGACTTTGTTAGGATATGTAATTAAACACCTTACTTGATCACGCAATCCTGCTCTGGTTTCTTCTTCCTCCATCACATGTTCTTTAGGAATGTGAGTATTACATCAGGGAGCATGTTACAAAGACAAATCTGACTACTTCTGAGGCAACATCACCTGAGATGCGTATGATTGTACATCAAACATCACACACATATAAAAAATACTCATCTTTTGAATTTCACATATGAAGGACAAAATCTATGACCACAGCATACGAGACACATTCTCGTTGCCAACATGGTCTACTGTAGCACATGACACACAACTATGACATCTTCAATCATAAGGTAAATAAGCGCACCAGATATGAGGCAGTGGATGTGAAATATCAGTGGAAACAGGAATGTATGAACAGGCCTCTGACATTAGTAAGTGTGACATTTGAAATCTTGGCAAGGAGCTTGGTTGACAAGAGGGGCATCTATTTTGAGAATGGATAGCATGAGTGTCCCAGGTATGACAAGCAATGTTCACAACACATGCCCAGCGCAGTCCATCCCTGGAAATAAGTCTCTGCCCTCCCATCTCTAGGGGGCACTGTAAATGGACTATCTGTACCCCGGAAATCATCATTAACACTCCCCCAGAGTCCCTTTCTGACTCCTGCTTGCTTCCCTTTTCCATATGGCATGCTATAGAAGAACTACATTAGCCTGCATGGACTTCAGGTCCCATAATGCACTGCCTGGTAGTCGGTAAGACCTGTAATCTTCTGTCCATTGCTTCCTATGGGAAAAGCCGGTTGTCCCTTTATACTGGATTGTCTCCTCCAGGACTTGTGAGAGACTGAAGCAGCACACACCTGTGACCTCACTCATGCAGCCCAGCCATGTGACTCTGCCCTAGCCTTGCTGCTGCCTGGAACTGCTTAGAAGCTGCCATTCTCTGAAGCTCCTCGTTGTGCATTGGAGTAAGATTCATTTTTTGTTCCAGACCCCATGATGGATTGTGTTACAGTCCTGATTACGCCTGAACCTGCTCTCTGTTTACCCAGCCATGTTCCTGCTTGCTCCAGTGAGAGTCTGCTCCCTGTTTCTCAGCCTTGTTCATGTTTGTTTCTGCCAGAGCCTGCTTTCTGTTACCCAGACCTGTTCCAGCCTTTGCGTCAACCTGAGTCTGTTCCCTGTGCCTGGCTTTGCCTCCTGGTTGGCTTGATCGCTTTCAGTTTCCTCTTGGGTTATCGTGCCTGGTAAGTGTCCTATCAGTCCTCACCTGTCTAGAAGTGTTTTTCTTTGTATTTGATCTGGCACCTGGTTTCCAGGGGACAAATCCAGATCCCATCCTTTGTCTAGTGTTGCTTGTAGTCATTAGTGCCTAACAGTGACAGTGTTCTATGGCTGTATTCCCATGAATTGCCACTGTGTCTCCATCCGGACCAACAAGGGCTAGTCTTGTTTATGTAAGTACAATCTGTGTTTGTGCCCTAAGGGTCCAGACAAAGATTCACTTCTGCTGCTTCCTTTCTATGGGGCTTGTGTGGTGACTAGCTGTAAGATTAATCTTCACAGAGGCACTGACGTTCCCTGTTGTTGTGGGAAGTTCTGAGCCCTACCCTGTGTACAATCTTAGTGATAAGCCCTGCATGTTTATCCATTACTGACCCGTTCCATATTTTTTCAAACCAAGGTTGCTCTGCCTTCACTTTCCTGTTTTTACTGCCTTACCATAGCTGGCCTTTCCCCTTGTATGCCTTTAGCTGTTCTTCTGCTTTGGTACACGACTTCCTTCGAAGATACTAAGTGAACTCAAGGGTTGCCCCTAACAGACTACTGACTAGACCTGCACTAAACTGTAACACCATGGAGCCCAATCCTGACACAGGATACACATGCCCACACACTTGAACTGGACACTTCTGTGGAATGCACATCTGAAAAAAAGTGAACACATGCAGCCAGGGTAGCAGGTCCACAACAGCAACATGAGTAACATAGGTAATTCTTATGAGTCAAACTGACGTGTACATCACATTTTTATGGGTGGAATTAAGACACAATGGGGGTCATTACGACCCTGGCGGTCATGGACCGCCAGGGCCGGGGACCGCAGATGCACCGCCAACAGGCTGGCGGTGCATCCAGGCCAATTCTGACCGCGGCGGTAAAGCCACGGTCAGAAAAGGGAAACCGGCGGTTTCCCGCCGGATTCCCCTGGCCTGAGGAATCCTCCATGGCGGCGCTGCAGGCAGCGCTGCCATGGGGATTCCGACCCCCTTACCGCCAGCCTGGTTCTGGTGGCTTTGACCGCCAGAACCTGGTTGGCGGTAACGGGTGTCGTGGGGCCCCTGGGGGCCCACCAAGATTTTCAGTGTCTGCATAGCAGACACTGAAAATCGCGACGGGTGCAACTGCACCCGTCGCACCCTTTCCACTCCGCCGGCTCCATTCGGAGCCGGCATCCTCGTGGAAGGGGGTTTCCCGCTGGGCTGGCGGGCGGCCTTCTGGCGGTCGCCCGCCAGCCCAGCGGGAAACTCAGAATTACCGCAGCGGTCTTTTGACCACGCAGCGGTATTCTGACGGCGGTACTTTGGCGGGCGGCCTCCGCCGCCCGCCAAGGTCAGAATGAGGCCCAATGTCTCAAACACTGTACGTACCAAACATGTACACATGGCCGACATATGGGTAGTTCACACTAAAGTCACCATGAAATCGTAGCCAACAATGAGTGACATGAGGGGTGACACATCCAACCTAGCACTCATCAGCCATCCTCAATCATCCCTGATTTTTGTTTGTCGTGTGAAATGTAATGTCCCCAAAGTCAAACAACTACACACATCAAATGAGTCAACACATATTACAAACACATATCATGACTGTTGTACATCACTGATTGCCATCTGATGTAGATACCCATTTGTAACACATTCATACATGAGCTTTACATCAAATGTATTGACTGCTGTTCCTTCAGAAGCACACATATTGTTGTTACAGATCACACACAAAACACGCAGTTGCATTCTCTACCATATGGGGCCAACCACTATACCACACACTTCAGGCCATACCATCCTATCTCCATCTTGATACAGGGTGCATGCATGTTAAGTAATTGAAATTCATGCAAACACAGTTTGAGTAAAAAATGTTGACACAAATGCGTCGAGAAATCATGCAAACGCTAACTAAACATAGATGGGCCCTCAGCCTTCATTCCACCAGTGCACCACACGCATGCAGATATCCATTGAAATAGAAGTTTACCAGTAATGCGTGGTATTTTGCAGCACATGTAGGTTCTGGGTCGAAAATATTCCTGCAAACATTGTATGCGTCAAAAAAATACACGCAAGACGGAAAAGGGTCGCAAAGGGGACAGGAAGTGATGTAATAGGAAATCCTGTTTATAGGCATGGTACTGTGAGTATACTTTCATTTTTACTTTACAGACTGTGCTTTTTGTTGACTGTGTGGCTGTGACTCGTGTTGATGGTGTCTGGATTGCGTTTCTCGTATCTTGTGGTGTGTCTCTTGTGTCTTTTGCGTATTCTATTTGTATATTTGACCTGTTTATGTGCTTTTGTGTAGTTTATTGTCTTTTGGATTGTATTTGTACTGTCGGGTGTCTGTCTGGGGGTTATATTAGTTGGGTTAGTTGGGGTTCCTAGTTTGGGCTGTAAGTTTCCTTTTTTACATTTCTTTTCCTTCCTTTTTACACTTTTTCTATTTCGCATTTCTGTGCAAGGACATGTTGGGAAGGGCAAGGCAGATCCACATGGGTGAGGAGGAGCTTGGTGGCCTTGTGTGGCTGTTGTGCCACTTTCTGCCAATGATGCTGGAGCTGATTGGGTGTGTGATACAGGAGTTTCACACAGAGGCAATACGGCTGCGGTGAGGCAAGGTTCTCTACCACCTCAAACTGGTATTCCACGCGAGCAGAAATGAGCACCAGCTGAAGCATCACTGGGCTGACCTGTTGACCAGAGAACAGGATCTGCTGGACCACCTGGGTGTGGTGATCGGTGGCCCTGTTGGTGAGTATCACATTGACAAATGTGTACAGTAGAATGCTCTTGAGTGACAGCAGGAGATGCCTTGAAGTGCTGCATGCAATATTGTGGCCATGTTGAATTAAAGCAGAACAAACTGTTAGTGTCCCAGTACTGAGATGTATTCCACATTTCTATACATGTTAGAAATGCAGTCGTGAGCTTTGTTGAGTCATGTCCGACTATTACTTAGGGCCACATCTACCGAGCTATTTTTAATTATCACAAACTACCTAGTTTTATGATTTTGTGTGTTTACGTCAGGAAAAAATGTTTATTCCAATGCACATCCCCAATTTCGGCATTCTGCTATCACATTGGCCAATCACAAAACAGGGTGTGATAGTGGCATTTAGGAAGGGGTGTTTCTTTCCTATTAGCGAGTCGCAGTTTGCTGATTGATTGTTTGGTGATGCAAATGCTGGCACTAAACAATTGCAGTTACCAGCCGTTTCAAGTTGGTGCTAACCCATTTGCAAAAGGGGAGGGGTCCCCATGGGATCCCTTCCCCTTTGTGAATGCGTGCCCAAAATAGTTTCAGAGTAGGCAGTGGTCCCACGGACCACTGACTGCTTCAAAAAAACTTAATAAGGTCATAATATTGTTTTTTGAAATGCATTTTGTTTACCCTTGATGAAATAACGCTGCATTAAAAAAATTATATACATCTCTATTTGAAAGCAGTCAGAGACAAAGTGGTCTGCTGAGCCCAGCAGGCCAGCATACCTGTGAGTGCCGCAATTCCCGAGGGGTTTGCAAAATAAGACCTACCTCATTAAAATTCATGAGGTAGGTCATTTGCTACCCCAATTCTGATTTGCAAACAGTGCCATTGACAGTGTTGTACCTCAGATCATCATACTTGCAAATTGTGAGTTGCTAAGTCTTGCAATGTGTGAATCACAAAACCTGATCTTGTTACATGTTGCCCTTAGTAACACATTTCAGGTGCAATGACAACACCTGTGCCCATGCATTCTATCAATGATGATCAGGAAAGACACTGTCAGCATACCACATTTAACTGTATCAGCAATGTGGACAATCCATGTTTAGCGCTACATTGTCATAATTATACGCACATGATCCCTGCCATTATTTTGGCAAAGGGAGCATATACGGCTTAGGAGACACTGCCAATGGGTCATTTGTTTCTTACAGACAACTGTGCCACATCTGCTATGGGCCACTGAATGCATGATAATTGCAGAATGAAAATTGAACCACATATCCGTAACACAGTAACTCAATGTCCCTTGATGCACAAGCCACAATACCTGAGTCACTTGTATTGCAGTGCACCAGGGAAGTGCCATTGAAATTGTCACCCAAATACAAATCATGACATGGAGTACCATCTGAAATGGATTAGCCACAAATGTTTGTAGTCAGGTTTAGCACACATGATTGTTAGGCCCAGTGCATGTGTGCTGATGTGTGTCTATTACTCACTGGAGTGTCAGTGTCAATGTGAGTTTGTAGTGGTATGTCTGGTGGAGTGTCTACATGCAGGATCACCAGCTCACTCATATAAAATGTTACACACTGTGATATGTTGTTCTCACATTTGTACAGTGATCTGACATTGAGCATATATTTCCTTTCCCTGTCCTACAGGTGGACCAGCCCTCTATACCATTGGGGAAGTGGCTTGATTTCAAGACCCAGAAGTATCCAGTAATGGTGATAATGTCTGTCCTGTGTAGTGATTGCAGCTGTTGTGTGAGTGACTCTTGTGTGTTGCACTCATTGCAAGATATGATGAGCTGACACGTGATCTGATATATTACTTGACTGGATGTTGACATAGTGTTCCATGTAAGGGTTAGACATTCACATGCAGAGAGTCATATCTTGGGAGTTTTGTGCTGCGCAATAGGCTGCAGCATGTGAATAAGGTGATTAGTAGCCACATGTAGGCCAGGAATATTGTCACTGAGTCATACCCTCATTCTCACAATACAGTGATGCATCTGTTTTCCGCACAAAATTGTGCATCCCTGTATTGAAATGTACGTGTAGGACTCTATGGGTAACTGTCTGTAGGAGGCTGGTCTGGCTTATAGTGGGTACCTTGTGGTACTTACACCTTGTGCCAGGTCCAGTTATACCTTATTAGTAGATTAGTAGTGTTCTAGCAGCTTAGGCTGATAGAGGTAGCTATAGCAGAGCAGCTTAGGCTGAACTAGGAGACATGCAAAGCTCCTACTATACCACTTATATCATATAACACTTTATCATAAGAAATACAATACTCAGAGTTACTAAAAATAAAGGTACGTTATTTTAGTGACAATATGCCAAAAGTATCTCAGAGGATATACTCCCTTAGGTGGTAAGTAAAATACACAAAACATAAACACAAACCAAAATCAGGTAAGTAAAACACTTAGAAAAGTAGTGCAAACACTGTAGAACACAATAGAATGCAATAGGAGACAATAGGCCTAGGGGCAACACAAACCATATACTCCAAAAGTGGAATGTGAACCACAAATGGACCCCAGGCCTAGTGTAGTGTGTAGAGGGTCTCTGGGAGTGTAAGAAAACACTAAGGGTGTCCAAGATACCCCACCACAAGACCCTGAAAAGTAAGAGCAAAGTTACCCCACTACCCCAGAAAGACAGTAATGCGAGATAGGGGATTCTGCAAGGACAACAACTGACTGCAAAGCACTGAAGACGTATTCCTGGACCTGAGGACCTACAAAGGAAGGGGACCAAGTCCAAGAGGCACGCAAGTGTCCGGGGGGGCAGGAGCCCACTAAACCCTGGATGAAGGTGCAAAAGGGCTGCCTCCAGGTGGAAGAAGCCAAAGATTCTGCAACAACTTTAGTGAGAAGATGTCCCACTGCATGCTGGAGGATGCAGAGTTGTTTCTACGCAGAAAGACTGCAAACAAGCCTTGCTATCTCAAGAGTCGCAGTTAAAGGTTTTGGGTGCTGCGAGGGCCCAGGAGGGACCAGGAGGTTGCCCCTTGGAGAAGGAGACAGAGGGGGAACTCAGCAACAGAGAGACCCCACACAGAAGCAGGCGGCACCCGCAGAAGCACCTGAACAGGAACACTGGAAATCTGAGCATGGTGGTCATCTCAGCACAACAAAAGAGGGTCCCACGAAGTCAGAGGTCAACTCAGTGAGTTGGGCAATGCAGGACAGAGTGCTGGGGTTCTGGGCTGTGCTATGCATGAAGGAAGTCTTGCAAAAGTGCAGAGAAGCCCTAGCAGCTGCAGATCACGCAGTACACAGGATTACTGTTTGGCTTGGGGATGCAAGGACTTACCTCCACCAAATTTGGACAGAAGGACCACTGGACTGTCGGGGTCACTTGGATCCAGCTCCTGTGTTCCAGGGACCATGCTCGTCAAGATGAGAGGGGACCTAGAGGACCGGTGATGCAGAAGTTTGGTGCCTGCATTGGCAGGGGGAAGATTCAGTTGACCCACGGGAGATTTCTTCTTGGCTTCCAGTGCAGGGTGAAGGCAGACAGCCCTCAGAGCATGCACCACCAGGAAACAATCAAGAAAGCCAGCAGGATTAGGCATTACAATGTTGCTGGTAGTCTTCTTGCTACTTCGTTGTGGTTTTGCAGGCGTCTTGGAGCAGTCAGCGGTCGTTTCTTGGCAAAAGTTGAAGAGAGAAGTGCAGAGGAACTCTGGTGAGCTCTTGCATTCGTTATCTGAAGAGAAACCCACAGGAGAGACCCTAAATTGCCCTCAGAGGAGGATTGGCTACCTAACCAGTTAGGAGCCTATCAGGAGGGGTCTCTGATGTCACCTGCTGGCACTGGCCACTCAGAGGTCTCCATTGTGTCCTCACACCTCCGCATTCAAGATGGCAGAGGTCTGGGACACATTGGAAGAGCTCTGGGCACCTCCCCTGAGGTGGTGATGGACAGGTGAGTGGTCACTCCCCTTTCCTTTGTCCAGTTGTGCGCCAGAGCAGGGGCTGAAGGAACCCAGAACCGATGTAGACTGGTTTATACAAGGAGGGCACCACCTGTGCCCTTCAAAGCATTTCCAGAGGCCAGGAGTGGCTACTCCTCCTAGGCCCTTAACACCTATTTCCAAAGGGAGGGGGTGTAACACCCTCTCTCAGCAGAAATCCTTTGTTCTGCCTTCCTTGGACTGGGCTGCCCAGGCCCCAGGGGGGCAGAAACCTGTCTGAGGGATGGCAGCAGCGGTAGCTGCAGAGAAAACCCCAGAGAGCTAGTTTGGCAGTACCTGTGGTCCATGCTGGAGCCCCGGGGATGCATGGGATTGGCACCCCAATTGCACATTTGTATTGGGGGGACAATTCGATGATCGTAGACATGTTACATGGTCATGTTCAGAGTTACCATTGTGAAGCTACACATAGGTATTGACCTATATGTAGTTCATGTGCGAAATGGTGTCCCCGCACTCACAAAGTCCGGGGAAATTGCCCTGAACAATGTGGGGGCACCTTGGCTAGTGCCAGGGTGCCCTAACACTTAGTAACTTTGCACCTAACCTTCACTAAGTGAGGGTTAGACATATAGGTGACTTGTAAGTTACTTAAGTGCAGTGTAAAATGGCTCTGAAATAATGTGGACGTTATTTCACTCAGGCTGCAGTGGCAGTCCTGTGTAAAAATTGTCTGAGCTCCCTATGGGTGGCAAAAGAAATGCTGAAGCCCATAGGGATCTCCTGGAACCCCAATACCCTGGGTACATAGGTACCATATACTAGGGGATTATAAGGGTGTTCCAGTGTGCCAATCAGAATTGGTCAAATTAGTCACTAGCCTGCAGTGACAATTTTAAAAGCAGAGAGAGCATAAACACTGAGGTTCTGGTTAGCAGAGCCTCAGTGATACAGTTAGGCACCACACAGGGAACACATACAGGGCACAACTTATGAGCATTGGGGTCCTGGCTAGCAGGATCCCAGTGACACAGGCAAAAACAAACATACATATAAGTAAAAAATGGGGGTAACATGCCAGGCAAGATGGTACTTTCCTACACTGTCCTCCAGCACCTAGCCTCATAGGTTGTACTCCAATTACGTGACACTTATATAGTAT
The DNA here is from genome assembly GCF_031143425.1 of Pleurodeles waltl. Taxonomy (NCBI): domain Eukaryota; kingdom Metazoa; phylum Chordata; class Amphibia; order Caudata; family Salamandridae; genus Pleurodeles; species Pleurodeles waltl. The sequence goes on from NC_090437.1 coordinate 753,720,611, forward strand.
GTAATAGGTGTGCATGCAGGTCAAGGCCAGATGTATGTTGTCATCGATGTGGGAGTTTTGTGAATTGTGTTGGCATATTAGGTGTTGATGGTTGTCCACAACTGGACACATGAATGTAGATGTGAATGACCTATGGATACCTCATTCCTAGGTGGCAGCCCTCCTCACATGTGTTCAACTCACTAAATCCATGTACAAGAGGACATGGCTTCATGGTTGTCCTTGACAGCTGTGATCGTGTATTGCATGCCCATCCCCCCTGAGGCACATGGGTAGGGGAACAACATATGTGTAGGTAGATGTGATGGTCACAATGTAGATGACAGTCATCTCATTCAAGCATGCGTGTGTCCCAAACAACACTGACCCCTTATTATTAGCAACTGCATACCATCCTGCCAATTACATCTACAAATCACTGGTCTTGGGTGCCTTGAAGTTGACTCTGATGATGAAGATTAGTCGCCTGGCCCATCTGAAGTAGTTGCTGCCTTTGGATTGTGACACATTGCACTACATCAATGCACAGATCACTTTATTTGGTCCATCTCTTGCTGTGCTTTGCTGTGGTGTTAAATACTTGTTGGTAGACAGCGTTGACATTTCATTCATCAGGGACATTATGGGGGTCATTCTGACCCCGGTGGTCGGTGATAATGTGGCGATAGTACCACCAACAGGCTGGTGGTACATACCACCACATTATGACATTGGCGGGTTGGGCACCACTCCGATCGCCACGGCGATAGAAGCCGCCGGGCTGGAGATAAGAATCTCCAGCTTGGCAGCCGCTATTGTACCACCTCAGGCATTTTGGCCCTGCCTACAACCATGGTTTCTGTGGCGTTTGTAACACCACGAAAACCATGATGGTAGGCCTATCAGGAATTCCTTCCCTGTCACTGATAGGAGGCCTCCCCCCCAAACACTCACCAGATGCCCCCCACCCATCCCTCCATCCATGCTCCTCCTTCCAATCCTCCACCCCAGACACACACACACAGACACCCACCACGCATACACACACTCACTCACACTGCATACACGTATTCGTATACACATACATCCATTTATTCATGCACACATCCATGCCACATTCACACTGACAAGCAGACACGCATTCACATATCCATTCAAACATGCATTCTCACACATGCATACACACACACAAACAACACTACACATACATTCGCATTCATGCACACACTCACACATTCATGTACACACCCCCACACACACACAACACCACCCACCCCCCTCCCCTCTCGGAAATCCAACTCACCTGGATCCAGGTGGTCTTCCGGCAAGGGATGGGACGAGGTGCTGCAACTGCCAGCAGCGCCCACCAGCAGAACACCACCAGGCTGTATTATTTGACATAATACGGCTGGCCGCGGTCTACTGGAGTGACACTGCTGGTGGTAGCAGTGCCACCTTAACACCATCCACCAGCATAGCCACAGCTGAATTTCCGCCATTCTTGTGGCGGAAATCGGCTGTGGTCATTATTTGGAGGATGGCTGTTAGCCGTGGCGACGGTCTTTTGACGGCCATCGCCACAGCGGTAGGTGCCATTTACCGCCATTGTTTTAATGAGGGCCTATATCATCTTGACTGGGATTTGGACTGCATGTGCAAATTGAGGCAGAGTGTTAGGTTATCATCTGTTCATGCATCACACAATGATGACACTGATGATTGCCTGTCTAATTTTACAGTTGCCAACATGGATGTAGCGGAGATCAGGAATTTCCAGAAGTGGGCAGTGAGATACAGACACTTATTGGATGTCGAGTATGGGTACCGAAGCATGGCAAGATGCTATTAGAGAAAGAGAGAGCCACAGAAGAATGGTGGGCTTTCAGCCAAGGGTGATCTGCATTGGCCACAAAGGTTGGAGCCACCACCACAACTGCAGCCAGTGCCACTGTAGCCACCATCACTTCAGCCCCACCAGCAGCACCATCAACCTCGGCACCACCAACCACCACACCTGCTGCACCTTCAACATCAGCACCACCGACCACCACACCTGCTGGACCAACAATCTCTGCAACAGACATGACCCCAATTTCCGAACTCCAGAGGGACATGAGGAAAGTGTTGAGAAAACTTGACACTATACAGGGGGACGTGGACAAAAATACCCAGAGGCTCAAAGCTATTAAGAAGATACTGAGGAGGGCAAACCAGTGAACTCTTGCCTCCCCTATCCCCTAATTCAGTCCCCTCCCTCTGCATTCCTCATCCTGTTTTGTAGTGGATTTAGGGGGTTTAGTGATAGGTTAGAGTAGGGTAGTAGTTTAGATAGGATAAGTAGGTTGGGGGTTTCATATTATTACATGTTAGTTTGTGGGTGGGTGGGGGTTAATGTTGGGGATTTTGTGTATTTAAAAATACAAAAATATATATTTTTCAAAAAATACAAAAAATATATATATGTGTTTAGTATTAGTTAGTATCTGTTTAGGTTAGTATATGTTGTCCTACATGTGTCTTGTCATAGAGGGGGTTGTGGGGGGCTAATGTTTTTAGTGTGTTGTTAAATGTGGTAAGTAAGCTTAGGATAGGGTAGTTAGGGCCAGTTGTCGGTAATGTATAATTAGGACAGATTAGGTTAGTATAGTGTGTGTCATAGTTTTAAGTTCTGTTTTGTACATAGTTATTAAAGATTTAGGTACTTCCTTACTGCAGGTGTCATATGCTTGGGGCTCAGGGTCTTTGCATGAATGTAGAGTGTCAATTGTCTGTTAGCCTGTGTACTCCATACTGCATCCACATCCCTCTTTTGACATGATAATTCCCACTTCCAACTGAGCTGTCACATTGGCAACTACAAAAAATCTAAATCTCAATGCATCTGCCATCCATTGTACTAACCACTCAACGTGACTATGGTTCCCGTGTATTGGAGAGGTAGGTGTGGTATTAAAGCTGTCATTGTTTAGATCCTGTGTCGGAATGTTGGGCACTGTGGGATGTCTGCCTGCAGCCTGAAGTTCATGTCAACATTGCTAAATTGAGTATTGTCAATTTCAGATGTGGCCAAGTATAGAAATTTCACACCTATGTGTTTTACTTGTGCTCACAGCTGACGTTATTGGCCAAACACTCTTACACAGACATTCCTGCTGTATGTTATGGGTAAGGCATTGTTCTAAAGCAAATGTCACATACACAATGACTTGCTTGTAGGGGATGTGGCCAGCTTGACTTTCATCTTGTAGATACCTTGGCCCTGAATTATACTATTATTGCACTGCATTTGCCTCATTTTTTGATGCAAAAGCTGCACAAACTTACAATATACAATATTGTTTTGTAAATTTGAGCTGTTTTTGATTGAAAAATGATGCAAATGCAGCTCAGAAAAGTTATGAATCAGGGCCCTTGTGCTTAGATATCTGCCCACATTATTTCTGCACTCTGGTATTGACACTCTGTGACCATAGACATGTTACATGCATCACAAATATCCAGCAAAGTAGATGTGTCACATTACACAGAGACAAACTGGGTGTGCAGGTGCTGTTTAGTTTCAAAGTGTTGTACTGCAATATTTATATAGTCCAGGTCTGTGTCCCCATTAGTGTAAAGCATCCTATTGTGATGCAACACAAGTGCAAGGTTGAGGGACATGTCATTTGACAAGCCGAGATGAAGTGTCATTCAATTGAGAAGTGAGAGACAATTGCAGTCCATAGTGGTAAGGTTAATAGTGTGTCGGTGAAAAAGGCATGTCACCAACTGTAGCAACACTGGCATGTTGTCAAGCACAGGACAAAGGAAAATCAGTGCCCATGTGGCATGGGCTGGTGCTACTGGGTACTCCTATGGGTAAAGATGATATGTTCCACATCTTCATCCTCCAATGTGTGTGTTGTGTCGTCTCCTCTGCCCTTAATGGTGGTGCTGGTGGGTTTGAGGGGGCAACACACACTTCAGTGGTTGGAGAAGTGGACACCAAATTTCTGGCAGCTGCTATCTGTGCAAGTACATATGGCATCACTGCAGCAAGGAGGAGCTGCTGATTATTGAGAATGGCAGCAACAGTCCTGTGGTAGGCAGCCATGTCTGCCCTGAGGGAGCCCAATTCCCGGTACATGGAGTCCAGCTTGTTGTCATGCATGCAGCTGCAAGATTGGGAGGGCAGGTGTTGTGGCAACTCCCTCACAACAGTGGTGAGGTCCCTCACATACTGTTGGACTCCTTGCAGTAGGGATTGTTTGACTTGTATGGCTGCTGACTGTTCTGCAGAAGTCATCATGCACATGCGCATCCCCCCAAGGCTGGCTGCATAGTTTGCATCCCCACCCACACCTCCTTGGCCAGCTCCCACTGTACTCCCACTACTATCCTCTCAAAGGTAGTTCCTGTGTCATCAGAATCTTCAGCTGTGTTTGAGCTGGCAGGTCGTACTATTGGGGTGGTGGATGGGTCCTCTGTGATGGCTGCTACATGTATGCTCCTCATTGTGACTGTTGGTGGTGTCTGGAGGGTTCCCAGGACATCTTGGAGGGTTTCCTGGCTGATGGTTTTCAGCTGGTCATCCAGGTCACCAGGGTAGTCCAAGACAGACAGATCCACAGGAGAGCCATCGTCCTCTGCAATGAGATATTGTGCAATTACTGTGTCTGTGTTGTGCCAGTTGTACTGTGATGTCACTGACTTCCTATTGGTGGTACAGTGTTATATTGGTTCCCATGCATTATTCCTGTCATTAATGTGTGCAGTCTCTCAGCCCTATGCCCCTTCTGCATGTCACATCTAGTGTGGGCAATTTGGGTAATTGTCTGCGTCACATCTTCTAGGTGTGGGTTGTGTCCAAATTGTGGCTTGCCACCTTTTTGTCCTCATCAACCCTCCCTCTGCTTCCATTAGCATGGTGAGGCCTTGCAATGATTGTTGGTGTGCTGATGCCACAGCACCACACATAACAATATGGCTATGTCCCAGTCTATCATTTTTCCCATACACCTATGCGGTGCTGAGACCTAGCACCATACCATGTATGGCATTTCTATGAAATTAAACAGATGTCACCATTGGAAGTTTCTCATGTTGATGTTTGCGTATGTGTGCTACATTGCATTGCACTGATGGGCCTGGCAGAGTTCCATTTCCTCTTGTGACTTTGCAGGTGTGTTTGCCTTCCTCTACACAAATGTCCTCCCCCCCAATGCAGTTGTCCTAGCACCATGACACCTGAGATGTTGCATGGTGGCTTTGCAACTATTGTGACACAAGCACAGGGGTAAATCCAGGAATAGGCAGCACGGGTATGAGATTACTGCTGTGTACATCATTATGTATGTGACAGTGCCTGGTGGTTATTGAGTCTATGGACATGAGCAGTTGACAGGAGTTGCACTAGGATAGGGATTGATGGGGATTGATCATATAGTCATACTGAACCCTCATTTTGAATGTGTTTGTGCCATGGGCACCTAGCTGCCATTTCCTAATTGACCAGCACACACAGCACAGGTAGTAGTGGCAACTCTTGTCAATGGTAAATGCTGCTTGGGTCAATGGCCTGAGACCAGGCATTGTCCTCTAGTTTACATTCTGACAATGCCAGCTGTCCTGTGACACAAGACCATTTTTGCATTTTACCCTACCCTCCTGGTCTGCTTCAGCATTTCCAGCAGCCTTAGCGTGGCGGTGTACCCTCATGCAAAGGTTGTTAGTGATGTGTTGTGCAGTGCCCCTGGATACCCCTGCACAGCCCATGCACCTAGCATGAGCAGTGCAGAGAGTCTTTTGCTGTGCCCATTTGCCCTTTCCACTGCCTGATTTTCACGGCTGACATGCACTGTGTAGTAGGTATGTGCCTCCCCCTTCTTGCACTTGACATTAAGGCATTTTTGTCCCCCATGCAACTTATGTGTTGTTTCCTGGTAGTCTGCACTGTCCTGTCATGCGATAACAGTGACGATTTCCTCCGGGATGACGGCTGCAACCATCTCCTCCATCTCCTCCAGGTCCTCTTGTGGTGCTGGACTCACACCTCCGGTCTGCAGTGCTACCTTCCTGTTCCTTGCCATTCTCTCCTTTGTCCTGCACTTACAGTCATGCCAGCGTTTCTTGCACTCAGTGACAGTTCTCCTGACCTCTGCCACACTGTTAATCTTGTCCACAATCTGTTGCCAAATTGCCTCTCTCCTCCCAATTAGCAATTTAGAGGTGATGAAGAGTTGATGCTTGTTCTCTGTCACCTCTCTCACCAGAATTAAATGCTTCTCTGTGCTGAAGCAACACTTCCTCTTCTTCTTGTCTCTCCACTGGGTCTTGTTTGTGTCCTCCTGGCTGGTTCCTGGTTTTGTGGGGTCTCCCTTGGGTCTCTCCTGGCTTCTGGGATCCTTTTTGGGGCTCCTTAGCACTGTTTGCTCTGCTTGCTTCTCTTTTTGATGCTATTGCAGTGAAAAATGCTGCATATCCGTTTTGTGACGTTTTTCCATGTCTCAAACCAGATTAGAGTATTTTTTCCTGCGTTAGCGTCATTTTGCCTTATGACAAGGTGCAATGGTTAGCATCAGGAAAAATTACTCTAACCTATTCTTAGCGCCACCCAGTGTCAAAGTATAAATTTGACGCACAGGCGACATTAAGAAATGACTGAGCCAGCGCTAAAATTTTTGACGCAAAACTGTGTTAGTGCAATCTTGCACCACAAAGTATAAATCTGGCACTAAGTTCGAGAGCCAGTCCAGGAGAGAATTCCTCAAGGATTTCTCACTGTTGCTCGGCATCCAGAATTCAGGACTTCTTCCAGTAAAGCTAAGTGACAAAATAAAAGGCACTCACAGTATTGTGAATGCTTTTGAATGCTTTTGAACCAATCCTTTGTGTATTTTTAAAAACGACTTTGGTGAATTTAATTTCAGAAAGAGAGACATTCAAGGTAGTTAGCAAGAATGTCTAAAAGACTGTTTAGCCTTGATTATTTTTATTATTACTCTTATCCAATTACTAGTTGTCTTTAACTTGTGACCTGTGAAAGAAAGGGACACACCTAAAACCGTGTTCTAAGAATATAACCCTCATTAATATTTGTGTGCCACCTGTTACTAACAAAATCACAAATTCCTGCAAATCATTTTCAGCATTGATCCATACTCAATGTTAGTGATTGTCAGAAAAATTAACATGGGGGCAATCATGTCTTGAAAGTCTTCTGAGCTTTATTGTTCAACCAGCGCTTATGCATATTTGTTTGTGGGAAGAAAATAATCCTGTTTTGTGTGTTTTAATTAAGTTGCATGTGTAGTGTGGGCAACAATGTCAAGAGTGATTACATAACATGATATGGGACAGAGAAAATTCCCAGGCAATAGTGGCACATTCCTGCCAGCCGTATGGAGTGGAGAGAAAGTACAAGGAAGCGAGTTCAGTGCCAGGTGATTATCTGGGAGTCTGAGTGAGTGCATGAGCATTAGTTGCTTAGTGGGCAGCATGTCAGTCATACCTGTTTCTTTCCCATATAGAATCTAACTCCTCAACAATGCAGTGACACTGACCACCTGCACCCTCAAGAGTAGGCATCAGTGGCAGTATCTCTCTCTCTCTGTCATCCAAATCCCCTTCCTTTGGGGACACCTTCTGGGACTCCTATGTTAAGATCAACAGTTCCAAGAGGTGTCCTGGGAAGACGGGAAACCATCATCGCCCCTTCAGACGACCTGCTTTTCAGGTGAGTGGTCGAGCTCTCACAGGTGGCTGTGAATGTTGGTGTGGTGTCTGTAGATGTGTCCGGTGTAGTGTCTGTAAAGGTGGGGATGGTGGGGCAGTCTGCGCAGGTAGTGGATGTTGGTGCGTCTTTAGGTGGGTGGTGTTTGTATGCATGTCAGTGGTGGGTCTTGTGGTGCTTGTGTCTGTCAGCTGCAGCCTTGGATGTTGAGCTGGGTGTATGCTTGTCTGTCAGTATGCTTTGGCTGGGATGGGGAAGAGGAGTATGGGATTGGGAAGAGGTAAATGGAGTGGGGACAGAAGACAAAGGGTGACTAGCTGCCCTCAGTGAGGAGACCAGAGCCTGAAAGAATCTATGTAGGCCAGCCAGTGTACCGAGAATGCCCTCCAGGAATGCATTGCTCTGTTGCACTTGAGTTGCTAGTACCTGGATGGCATTCACCATGGTAGATTGACTCACAGAGGTGGACCTCAGGAGGTCAACAGCCTCCTCACTGAGGGCAGCAAGACTGACAGGGGCAGGGGCAGAGGGGCCTATGGTGAAGGAGATGCCCACCCTTCAGGGTTACCGGGCATGGACAACTGGGTGGGAAGCTACAGGGAGGGCAATGGAAGTAAGGGTGTCACGGTCAGGCCTTCGCTTACCGCCATAGGCTGCAGTACTTGGATGGACACCTGGTTTCTTACTGGTTCTGGACTGGCCAAGATAAGGGTGACCCCTTCTAGTAGCCAAAGTGTTGCCGACTAGAAAAAACACCAAGGCAGACCGTACCCTCCAGAAGTAGTCCCAGAGGAATAACCCAAGTAATGGGAAAAAACCTCTATCACAGGATCTCCAGAAAAAGAGGACAAAAAATAAACAATGAAAAAAGGCAAAAAAAGAGGTCAAAACTGCAGGAAAAAATAGGCAGGAGCGAGTAGAAAACTGGAAACAGGAGCGAGGATCACCACCAAGACGGTAGTGTTTGCAACACAAAGAAAGAAGGAAATGCAGTGCTTATATACCATAAAACAGGAAGTGACAAAGCAGGAAAATGAATGACAGCATCCTGGATTGGGAAAGGTTACACAGAAATGAATAGAAAGAAAAGCCAAGTAGAAAAAGAAAGACACAATGCATGCTGGGAATATGGAGACCCAAGAAGAAAGAAGACAAGAAGAAAGAAGACAAAGAAGAAAAAGAAGGAAAAAGAACTGAGCAGGTAAGTGGGGGAAGGTCAGGAAGGCTGCCAGTGCCCAATGCATGAACCAGAGCTTGAAGCAAGACTCTTGGACCGCATCACATCAGGCTGATCAAAAAAGACGGACCACAGTGGTTCCGGCATCCCGAGACACAAAAAAGGGATGCTGTGGTAGTCTGCGGCACCACAAAGGGTGGTGGTGGACAAAGATGATGCTGGAGTGGTCCCAGAAGGGTCCGCCACCACCAGGGAGTTTCCACTAGAGGAGGATTCCAAAGATGAAGTGGAATATCCGGTCTCCCCCATGGCACTCCCCTGCACTCCATACCACTGGGTCCCTCGCTGCCACTGGTCGCAGCACTCCAGGTCCCATGGTCAGCAGCATCCCCACTCACCTGTGCCCTATCTCCTTCGCTTGCCGATGTTGATGCACACAAATAGAGTGAGAACGGGAGGGAGAGAGAGTGAGAGGGAGAGAGATGATTAACATATTCCTCACGTAAACACATTTAAACATGCACATATGTAGGTAAACATCTCCTGAATAGGCAATCTCTGTTGGCATTACACATATCCAAAAACAAAGAGGGAGAAGGAGGTTGTGGGTCTGGGTCTGTCCTCCTTATAGCCTATATACCATTACAAAAGAACTACCACAAGATGGACAGGAAAAAGGATTTTCCTGTTAGGAAAACCCTCACCCACCAGGGTTACCTCTTGGTGGCATGCTTCATCATTGGGTTTCTTCGCATCCTGCTAGAGAGCGGGGCATGCTACGACGTACGGGATACGTGGGAGCACTAATGTAGTATCGTCAATGTGAATCACAGTAGGGATAGGATTCATGGGGTCTTGGGTGAGTTAAAAATACCTGTCTCCTAGTAATTCCAATGATTTACTAGATCTATTTTAGGCGGTATGATTAAAAAGGAGCTGCAGAAGTGGGGGATGTAATGTATCTGACTTCCTAGTCTACATGTTTCAGAGTCTTACCACTAGGCTAATCTTCAGGACTGCCTGGTACCACTCCTTGTTTGACTACCTCTAATAAAAGCTTAAATAATACATGCTCTGTGATATGGTGCAATTCACCTTACTAATGTGGTGTCAGAAGATGAAACCTATCATTTATGGTGTCCGTTATTTATACCTGTGGAAATATAAGAGAGGCATAGTTATCATAACCCCCATTTGCAATGTGCCACTATATATGTTGTTTTTGGGTGTAGTGCCACCTATTTGGAAACTGAACCCTACTCGTGGTAAACAGCACTTATGAATATCATGACAGAGAGACTAAAGTACACTCACAATCAACAGCACAAGACATACTACATTTAACATTTTGAAACATGTAAACATGTGAAACACACCAAACAGTGCACAAGTGGTCATGTGTAACCTACTTGGTAGTGTTTGAATTCTCATATTATAGCTGCTCTGGGAGGAGGGGATGCTTTTAGTCACACTTTAAAGATTTGGCAATGTTTTAGAATGGATTCTTCTTACTGTATCTGTAGCGCCATGTAAACAATGTTCAAAAAGCACTTACTTTCTCAAAGCAACACTCTGACTCTGTACCTAATGCTCACTTCCCAGGGGTCTAAAACTTGAATACTCACATGGGAGCCGAGTTTAAATGTGCAGCAGCTCTTGCATCTCAGCATGCTAAAGCGTGCAACAGTAGACCGATAGCTTCCCCAAAATGAAGACCTCCTGTGGAACGAAGGGGGGTCCGCAAGGACCCTAAACGTAGGTATCCCTTGTGGGCACCTGTAATTGTAGGGAGGTCATTGGGGCTTCCACATATCCTTCATCATGTTACAACCTTCTGGAGTAATCCACATGATCACCAGCAAAGTTATGTCTGCATGCACATCATGCCCTGGTTGAAGTACAAATGACTACCTGATTCCTGAACATATGTCTCCAGACTCCTACCACCTATTGGAAGAGCATGTAACTGAACAAAAAACATCAGGCCTGTACTAGAACTAGACCTGATCAGTCCATGTCAAGTAGTAATGTCCCTTGATAGTGAGGGACACTCCACTCACATACAGTTAGATTCCCATAGAGGTCACATCTGATGTGTAGAATACAAGTCTGGGGTGGAGCTGTGTGATTAGTTTGACATAATCACATAGGAAGATCTCAAGACACCAAATACATATACATCACAACTATTCAGATATCTATGGGCATCTACAATAGCCTACATTGCACACATGATACATCTGTAGATAATCACTGAGTGCAGTGTCACGACTAATGAACTTCAGGAAACCACATATTTCATCATAGGACTCCAACTATTCCACAAGACATGCAGTTGCAGTAGTTTGTCTTGACAGCATGAGCAAACCTACATCACTCATGCCATTCCTGACATGTGATTATCTATACCTAAGTGTTAGACTTTTCATCCTTGGCGTGGTCTCCCTTAACTTTTTGCCTCTGTTCCCCAGGTTATTGATATGTGCTGGACTCTGAGTTTGTTGTTTTTATTACTCTGGGCACTTTACCACTGCTAACCAGTGCTAAAGTGCAAGTGCTCCTGTTTAAAATGTGTATGTAATTGGTTCTCCATGATTGGCATATTTGTTTTATTGTTAAGTCCCTAGTAAAGTGCACCAGAGGTGCCCAGGGACTGTAAATCAAATGTTACTAGTGGGCCTGCAGCACTGGTTGTGCCACCCACACAAGTAACCCTGTAATCATGTCTCAGACCTGCCACTGCAGTGTCTGTGTGTGTATTTTTACACTGTAAATTCGACTTGGCAGGCCTAAACCTTCCCTTTTCTTACATGTAAGGCACCCCTAAGGTAGGCCCTAGGTAGCCCCAAGGGCAGGGTGCAGTGTATGGAAAAGGTAGGACATATAGTAATGTGGTTTATATGTCCTGACAGTGAAATACTGCCAATTTCGTTTTTCACTGTTGCAAGGCCTGTCTCTCTCATAGGATAATATGGGTTCTACCTTTAAATATGATTAAAGTGAAGATTCCCCTAGAGAGTTGATGGACATGTGGAGTTTGGGGTCTCTGAACTCACAATTTAAAAATACATCTTTTAGTAAAGTTGGTTTTGAGATTGTGTGTTTGAAAATGACACTTTTAGAAAGTGAGCATTTTCTTGCTTAAACCATTCTGTGACTCTGCCTTGTTTGTGGATTCCCTGTCTGGGTCAGTTTGACAGTTGGGTTGTTTTTCACCTCACACTAGACAGTGACATAAAGGGAGCTGGGGTGTAGCCTGCATTTCCTAATTAGCCATCTATGCTAGGAGGGTGGGGTGGAGTGGTCACTCTCATCTGAAAGGACTGTGCCTGCCTCTGACAATGCAGACTACAACCCCCTGGTGTGTGTCTGAGGCCTTTCCTGGGCAAGGCAGGATTTCACAAGTAGGTGTGAGTCCCCTTTGAAGAAAGGTGACTTCAAAGACTAAAATGGGTATAAGAAGGGCACTCAAATCTACAGACTTGAGAAACACTTCTGGAACCAAGAGGAACCTCTACCTGGAGAAGAGCTGAATAGCTGAGGAAGAAGAGCTTCCCTGCCTGTGACTGTGCTTTGTGGAGCTATCCTGCAGTTGCTGCTTCTGCCAGAGTAAGAGGGCAAAGACTGGACTTTGTGTGCCTTCCATCTTGAGAAGAAATCTCAGAGGGCTTGATCTAGAGCTTGCCTCCTGTTGTTTGAAGTCTCAGGGACAGCAAAGACTTCTCTCTGCCAGCACCTGGAGTCTCTCGAGAGACTCCTACTCTGCCCTGTGGTGCCCATCCAGTTCCTGGGACCCTGAAAGGAGAAGCTGGCAGCCTAAAGACAAGAAAATCGACGCACAGAGGGCCGTGCGGGGAAAAGATTGACGCAAATCGGATCTGTGGCTGAAAAAACGACGCACGGCCGGCTCCACAGCTGAGAAACGACGCTCGCAGGGAACGCGACCGAAAAATCAACGCACGGAGCAGGAGAAACGACGCGCAGCATCGCTGATGGAGGCTGGGAGATCACAACCTGCGCTGCGAGATCTTCGGATCATCATGCGGCTGGATTTTTGACTCAAGTACCGCCGTGCGGAGTTATTTTTTACGCACAACAGGTACATTTTCACTCTAGCAGCGCTAGTGTGTTTTTAAAACTACTTAAAGACTCTTTTTGCATTTTTTTGATAACTTGACTAGTGTATGGTGGATTTTTGTCGTTTTGGTCTTGTTTTGTTTAGATAAATATTTCCGATTTTTCTAAACTGGTGTTGTGTCATTTTGCAGTGTTTTCATTAAGTTACTGTGTGTGTTGGTACAAATACTTTACACCTAGCACTCTGAAGTTAAGCCTACTGCTCTGCCAAGCTACCAAGGGGGTGAGCAGGGGTTAGCTGAGGGTGATTCTCTTTTACCCTGACTAGAGTGAGGGTCCTTGCTTGAACAGGGGGTAACCTGACTGTCAACCAAAGACCCCATTTCTAACATTGGTGATCAGCGGTTGGGATTTGGACTTGTATTTGTACTTGACATACAGTAATTAAGTGTACACTACTGTTTGAGTTCAGACCACTACGTGACCACATACTACTAGTCTTGTGATTTTTGTTTTTTTTCTATTTGGACTGTTTTTGCTCTGCATTCAGTTTCTTTTTTCGCTGATCCTGTGATTGACTTTTCTGGAACTTCATTTGAGAACTTGCTTTTCTGTTTTTGGATCTTTGCACTTTTTTTTAACTTCTCATCATGTCTGAGTCTGAAGATGTCCTAGCTGGAGCTGCTTTTGATTTGGAGAAATTGGAGAGCTACACAGTGGCTCAGTTGAAGCAGTTTTGTAGTAATGTTGGCTGTCCCATTAAGCCAAAGCAGCCGAGGGGCACACAGATGAGGAGCCAGAGGGGGAGGATGAGTTGCAAGTCACTCACACTGATATAGTGGGTGGGCCTGTTATGTCTCAGGAGAGAGTCTCCAGGGCAGGTAGCAGTGTGTCCTCTAAAGGTCTGACACCTGAAGAGTTACAGGACAGACGGGCAGAGAGGGAGTACCAATTGGAGCTGAAAAAGCTCAGTCTAGATATGGAACAGAGAAGGCTGGCCATTGAGCAAAGGAAGTTAGCAATGGCTCATGAGCTCATTCAAAAGAGATAGATCAGAGGAGTCAGTCCAGTAGGGATGGTGGCAGCAATCCTACAGTGCAACCTGAGAGAAGGGTACACATCCCAAAAGACCTTGTGAGGGATTATAAGAGGGAGGATGATATCTACTTGTAGTTCAAGGGTTATGAATCAGCTCTCCACATGAACCTGGTCCCTGAAGCTCATTGGGGGGGCAGCCCTGTGGAAGCATTTTGAGGCAGAGGGGAGGGGCACACTGACAGCCTTAGGGGATGCTCAGGGTCTCACCTACTCTGTCATGAAGGAGGCCTTACTCACCAGGTATGGTCTCACCCCTGAGCAGTACAAGGAGAAGTTTAGATCCTACAAGAGAAATGAATCCCAAATATGGTTGGAATGTGTTGATTCTTTTTGCAGGTCACTGGATGGCTGGGTGAAGGGCAGTAAGGTAAACACGTATGAGGGGCTTTACAATTTAATTGCTTGGGAGCACTTGTACAGTTTATGTTTTCCAGAGCTGCGCCAGCACCTCATTGACAGCAAGCTGACTGACCCCAGGAAGCTTGTGCAGGAAGCGGACCGCTGGGAGAGCACCAGGGTCCAAAAGAGGTATGGGGGAGACCACGCCAAGGGTCGGCAGGGTCCCTCTCAGAAGAAAGGTGGGGTAAGGGCAAACAGGGGAAGTTCTCTAAAGGGCCCCAAACTGATTTCCAGGGTAAGGATTCCCAACCCCCAGTGAAAAGAAGCCATGGTTGTCCAAAGGGAAGCCAGTGGCAGGTGGTCCCCCACGTAAGTGTTATACATGTGACCAGGTGGGTCATGTCAGGGGGGACCCCAAATGCCCCAAAAGTACACCGGCACCCACTGGTGCACCGTCCCAGGGTTTGGCCAGTGTAGCGCTTGGGGAGGAGTTGGTTTCAGGTGGGTGGGAACAAGCAGAAATGACCCTTGTCTCAATAGGGGACAGTGAGATGGTCCAGAGAAACCTAGTGCCTGATAACACTAAGAAGTACAGGCAATGGGTGACCATCAATGGACAGAGGGTGGAGGCACTGAGAGACACAGGAGCCAGTGTGACTACAGTGAGGAGTCACCTGATGTCTGAAGAGCAGATTGATCCCCGGGTACTTCACCAAGTAGTTGCGGTAGACAACTCTGAGCGCCTCTGCAGAGTGGCGCAGGTTCCCTTTGAATGGGGCGGTCTCAGGTTCCTGGAAAGTAGCTGTGAGTCCAACCATGCCTGTTGATTGTTTGCTAGGTAACGACCTGGAGGATTCCCCTTGGAAGGAGGTGGAACACAGGTCTCACTTGGAGATGTTGGGTCTGCCTTGGTGGGTATGCGTATCCACCCGATCTATGGCAGCCAATCAGGGTAGTCAAGAGCCCCTGGAGCCAGAAACAGTGGCCCAGGGGACCGACAAGAAGAGGAAGGGCAGGGGGCAGGGGAAACCGGCCCCAGAGGTTCCCACGGTCCGGGAGAAGGCGGAGCCTGAGGGTGACACCCCGGAACCTACAGGGGAGCAGGTGGCTGAACTGGGGGAGGTCCCTGAGCTGTCACAGTGGCAGCAGGAAGGGGGACCCACCAGGGAAGCATTCTGCACAGCGCAGCAGGAGTGCCCTACTCTTGAGGGGCTGTGGCAGCAGGCTGCAGCCCAGGCGGCTGGCGAGGCGCCAGGTACTCACCTGATATATTGGGAGGATGGCCTCCTGTATAGTGAGCCTAAGGTTCCTGAGCCTGGGTCAGCTCGTATGCTGGTGGTACCCCAGTGCTTCAGGGCCTTCCTACTGGGTTTGGCTCATGATGTGCCTTTGGCAGGACATCTAGGGCAGGACAAGACCTACAAGAGGCTTGTCTCCCACTTTTACTGGCCCTTGATGCACAAGCAGTCAGCTGCTTATTGTAGGTCTTGTCAGACTTGTCAGGCAAGTGGCAAGAGTGGGGGGAAATGCAAAGCTCCCCTCCAACCTTTACCTATAGTCAGTACCCCCTTTGAACGGGTAGGAATTGACATTGTGGGGCCTCTGGACCCCAAGACAGCCATGGGCAACAGGTTCATCCTGGTCTTGGTGGACCATGCCACACAGTACCCAGAAGCCATTCCTCTAAGGACGGTCACTGCCCCCGTGGTGGGACATGCCTTGATGGGAGTTTTTACCCGCATGGGGTTCCCCAAGGAAGTGGTATCTGATAGAGATACAAACTTCATATCCACTTATATGAAGTCTCTGTGGAAGGTGTGTGGGGTAACCTACAAGTTCACCACACCTTACCACCCCCAAAGTAATGGTCTGGTTGAGAGATTCAACCACACCTTGAAAGGCATGATTCAGGGCCTGTCAGAGCCCTTGAGGCGTAAGTGGGACGTCCTCTTGCCATGCCTTCTGTTTGCTTACAGGGAGATGCCTCAAAAGGGACTTGGCTTTAGCCCCTTTGAGCTCATCTATGGCCACCCTGTGAGGGGACCGCTCAGTCTGGTGAAGGAGGCTTTGGAGAAAGCTCCTAGTAAACCACCCCAGGATGTATTTAGCCACATGCTGGCACTAAGAAACCAGACTGCCCGCTTCAGGAGTCTCGCTCAGGAGAACCTGGAAGCAAGCCAGGAGGATATGAAACGGTGATACGACCAGAATGCCACTCTGGTTGAGTTTCAGCCTGGACAAAAAGTGTGGGTCATGGCACCAGTGGAGCCTAGGGCTCTCCAAGATAAGTGGACTGGGCCTTTTGAGGTGGTGGAAAGAAAGAGCGAGGTCACCTATCTGGTAGACTTGCAATCCCCCAGGAACCCTTTGAGGGTCCTTCATGTCAACCGCCTCAAACCACACTTTGAGCGAACTGAGCTATCCATGCTCCTAGCGACAGATGACGGGGTGGAGGAAGAGAGTGAGCCTCTTCCTGACCTCCTGTCTGCAGGAGAGAAAGATGGGTCTGTGGAGGGAGTGATCCTCTCCCCCTCCCTGACTGAGGAAAAGCAGAGGGACTGTCGCCACGTGTTGGGACAGTTCACCTCGCAGTTTTCCCTGATCCCAGGAGTCACACACCTGTGCACACATGATGTGGACACTGGGGACAGTACACCTGTTAAACATAAGGTTTACAGGGTGACTGACAGGGTCGGGGCTTGCATTAAGGAGGATGTCTCCAAAATGTTAACCCTAGGGGTTATTGAGCACTCCAGCAGTCCTTGGGCCAGCCCAGTGGTATTGGTCCCAAAGGCTGCTGCTCCTGGTGCCACTCCGGAACTTAGGTTCTGTGTGGACTACTGGGGTCTCAATGCAGTCAGCAAGACTGACGCACACCCCATCCCCCGAGCTGATGAGCTCATTGATCGGTTAGGAGCTGCCAAGTACCTCAGTACGTTTGATTTAACATCTGGGTACTGGCAGATTGCCTTAACTGAGGGGGCAAAGGAGAGGTCAGCATTCTCTACCCCAGATGGGCACTTCTACTTCAACGTGATGCCCTTTGGGATGAAGAATGCCCCTGCCACCTTTCAGAGGTTGGTCAACCAGGTGTTGGCAGGACTGGATGAGTTCAGTGCCGCCTACCTGGATGACATTGCTGTGTTTAGTTCCACATGGGAGGAACACCTGCAACACCTCTGAAGAGTGTTAGAGGCCCTGCAGAAGGCAGGCCTCACTAGTAAGGAGGGCAAGTGCCAAATAGGGCAGGGTTCTGTGGTGTACTTAGGACACCAGGTGGGGAGTGGCCAGGTGGCACCCCTACAGCCTAAGATTGACACGATTCTGGCTTGGGAGCCTCCCAAGACCCAGACTGAAGTGAGAGCCTTTTTAGGTCTCACAGGATATTACAGGAGGTTTGTTAAGGTATATGGTACCATTGTTACCCCCTTAACTGAGTTGACTTCTAAGTAGCAACCCAAGAAAGTGATCTGGACAGAGGCTTGCCAGAACGCTTTTGATGCCCTGAAGGCTGCCATGTGCACAGCACCTGTGCTGAAGGCACCTGACTACTCCAAGGAGTTTGTTGTGCAAACAGACGCCTCAGAGCATGGTATTGGAGCAGTACTCTCACAGCTTAATGAAGAGGGCCTAGATCAACCCATAGCCTTTATTAGCAGGAGGTTACTACCCAAGGAACGTAGGTGGAGTGCCATAGAACGCAAAGCGTTTGCTGTGGTCTGGGCACTGAAGAAGCTAAGACCCTTCTTGTTTGGAACCCACTTCCGAGTTCAGACCGACCACAGGTCCCTCAGATGGTTAATGCAGATGAGGAGTGAGAATCCAAAACTTTTGAGGTGGTCCATTTTCCTACAGGGGATGGACTTTACGGTGGAACACCGTCCTGGTACAGAGCACGCCAATGCTGATGGTCTGTCCAGGTTCTTCCGCCTTAGTGATGAGAACTCCCATGAGGTTGGGAAGTTGCTCCCCACTTTTAGCTGGGGGGGACACGTGTTAGACTTTTCATCCTTGGCGTGGTCTCCCTTAACTTTTTGCCTCTGTTCCCCAGGTTATTGATGTGTGCTGGACTCTGATTTTGCTGTTTTTATTACTCTGGGCACTTTACCACTGCTAACCAGTGCTAAAGTGCAAGTGCTCCTGTTTAAAATGTGTATGTAATTGGTTCTCCATGATTGGCATATTTGTTTTACTGTTAAGTCCCTAGTAGAGTGCACCAGAGGTGCCCAGGGCCTGTAAATCAAATGTTACTAGTGGGCCTGCAGCACTGGTTGTGCCACCCACACAGGTAACCCTGTAATCATGTCTCAGACCTGCCACTGCAGTGTCTGTGTGTTTATTTTCACACTGTAAATTCGACTTGGCAAGTGTACCCACTTGCCAGGCCTAAACCTTCCCTTTTCTTACATGTAAGGCACCCCTAAGGTAGGCCCTAGGTAGCCCCAAGGGCAGGGGGCAGGTATTTACCACCAGGACCAGGATGGGGGGAAGGGGGTCGGAATCCCCATGGTGGTGCTGCAAGCAGCGCCACCATGGCGGATTCCTTGGGCCAGGGGTAAACCGGCGGGAAACCGCCGGTTGCCCTTTTCTGACCGCGGCTTTACCGCCACGGTCAGAATGGCCCTGGAAGCACCGCCAGCCTGTTGGCGGTGCTTCCGCGGTCCCTGGCCCTGGCGGTCATGGACCGCCAGGGTCGGAATGACCCCCATAGTAATGTGGTTTATATGTCCTGACAGTGAAATACTGCCAATTTTGTTTTTCACTGTTGCAAGGCCTGTCTCTCTCATAGGATAATATGGGGGCTACCTTTAAATATGATTAAAGTGTAGATTCCCCTAGAGAGTAGATGGACATGTGGAGTTTGGGGTCCCTGAACTCACAATTTAAAAATACATCTTTTAGTAAAGTTGGTTTTGAGATTGTGTGTTTGAAAATGACACTTTTAGAAAGTGAGCATTTTCTTGCTTAAACCATTCTGTGACTCTGCCTTGTTTGTGGATTCCCTGTCTGGGTCAGTTTGACAGTTGGGTTGTTTTTCACCTCACACTAGATAGTGACATAAAGGGAGCTGGGGTGTAGCCTGCATTTCCTAATTAGCCATCTATGCTAGGAGGGTGGGGTGGAGTGGTCACTCTCATCTGAAAGGACTGTGCCTGCCTCTGACAATGCAGACTCCAACCCCCTGGTGTGTGACTGAGCCCTTGCCTGGTCAAGGAAGGATTTCACAAGTAGGTGTGAGTCCCTTTTGAAGAAAGGTGACTTCAAAGACTAAAATGGGTATTAGAAGGGCACCCAAATCTACAGACTTGAGAAACACTTCTGGAACCAACAGGAACCTCTGCCTGGAGAAGAGCTGAATAGCTGAGGAAGAAGAGCTGCCCTGCCTGTGACTGTGCTTTGTGGAGCTATCCAGCAGTTGCTGCTTCTGCCAGAGTAAGAGGGCAAAGACTGGACTTTGTGTGCCTTCCATCTTGAGAAGAAATCGCCAAGGGCTTGATCTAGAGCTTGCCTCCTGTTGTTTGAAGTCTCAGGGACAGCAAAGACTGTCTGGAGAAACTCCTACTCTGCCCTGTGGTGCCCATCCAGTTCCTGGGACCCTGAAAGGAGAAGCTGGCAGCCTAAAGACAAGAAAATCGACGCACAGAGCGCTGTGCGGGGAAAAGATTGACGCGAATCCGATCTGCGGCTGAAAAAATTACGCTTGCAGGGAACGCGACCGAAAAATCGACGCACGGAGCAGGAGAAACGACGGGCAGCATCGCTGATGGAGCCTGGGAGATCACAACCTGCGCTGCGGGATTTTCGGATCATCGTGTGGCTGGATTTTTGACTCAAGTACCGCCGTGCGGAGTTGTTTTTGACGCACACCTGCCTGTGTGGGGTTATTATTTATGCACACCAGGTACATTTTCACTCTAGCAGCGCTAGTGTGTTTTTAAAACTACTTAAAGACTCTTTTTGCATTTTTTTGATAACTTGACTTGTGTATGGTGGATTTTTGTCATTTTGGTCTTGTTTTGTTTAGATAAATATTTCCTATTTTTCTAAACTGGTGTTGTGTCATTTTGTAGTGTTTTCATTAAGTTGCTGTGTGTGTTGGTACAAATCCTTTACACCTAGCACTCTGCAATTAAGCCTACTGCTCTGCCAAGCTACCAAGGGGGTAAGCAGGGGTTAGCTGAGGGTGATTCTCTTTTACCCTGACTAGAGTGAGGGTCCTTGCTTGAACAGGGGGTAACCTGACTGTCAACCAAAGACCCCATTTCTAACACTAAGTCCAGACAACACACATGTCAGACAGAAATTAAATGTATGCACTATGCACACATGGACCTTCATGCTTGCCATTGCACTGACAACATATCCCACCACTACATAGGGCAGCTACAGGAATGATGATACAACATAAAGATCATATCACAATTTCTTAAGTTAAACAAAACCTTATTCTGTCAAAATTATCCACATCAGCTAGGCCAAGATTAGCAGTCATTGTCCCACTTCTTCAGATGTGCCCCCAAGTAACCATTGAGACATGATGTAGGCTGCAACTGAGCTAAGTTGCACTGTAATTTGTAGGGCATTGGCACACATGGCATTGACATAGCATAACTACTCTAGAACATATCCATTCAGTTGAAGGAAATATCCCCCCAAGTCAAACAGATGTAAATTTATGTTGAGTCCAATTATACCAAATCAGGCACCCAAATCATAATAGCCTACTGTTGCTACCTTCACATACCCCATAGATTAAAGATTCACAAACAATGGGAATACAACTACTAAGCCATAAGTTTAGTCTTTACAGGCCAATCCTGTGGTGTAAATGAAATGGCTGCCTCACATGGAGTCTATACCTGTGCCAGTACTAGATGTCTATAGTCCCTGTACGAAAAATGCAAATCAGCCAGTTGCAAATACATGTGATCAATACCTATGGGAGTGGACAGACATCTTAGAGCCATTAATGATCATATTGTGATGGATGGAACAGGTCATACTCAACGGGTAGAGTGATTAACAAGCTTAAAGCTATAGAAATGCCAGAATGGAGTCACAAATGTGGCATTGTCATTTAACCCTCTCCAGATGCAGACATGAAGATGTCTTGACACAGCATATGCAAATTTACTAATAGCAAACCATGAAGCCACATTTATTACTCAGGCAAGGTGGGAACTACACATGTGTACTAGTCTCCATACATGCCACTCACTACATTGTGACAGAAGCTACAGTGGGTCAGCAAACATCATACCACCAAAGCCAAGTACCTGGATACAGTCAGTACTTAACCCCTTGTGGCTGCTGTGCTGGCCTCTAATGCCCATCCACCTCAGGGTAGGCCACTTTCCAAATGTGGGCCATGGGGGGGTCAGGGTCCGATCGGCACCCCTCCCTCATTGGGAGGACATACCCAGCTGGGCATCCGCGGTCTTCTGGGCCCAGCGTCTCAGGTCCTCCCACCACTTGCAACAATGAATGCTCCGCTGGCTGTGGACTCCCAGGGTCCGCACTTGCTTAGTGATGGCATGCCAGATCTCTTTCTTCTGATGCGCATTCACCTGCATGGATGACACAGAAAAAAGGAGAAAGTCATGTACACATGCACCATACCAACAGGAGTAGACACTGCACATCTGTCACAGCAAGTGCTCACACATACCTCTCCTCTCTGCTCACACACCTTTACTGTATGGGCTCTTTTCTTCTATTACTGTATATTCCACACTCTTTACCTGAACTTTCTGAGGAATTTGCCTCTCTTTTTCTTTCAACTGGCATGTATCAGTGTTTATAATAAATAGATTACGTGAAGGACTATCTGTTATTCTATTGAGATTTGATTTTTTCTTGTTGAATATCATTGTCTCTGTAGGCATGAATTATTAGTTCATTCTTGCCTTAATTTTCTTTTGTAAATAGTAGTTGCTATATATATATATATATATATATATATATATGTATATATATATATATATATATATACATATATACAAATATAATTAAATATTGTCATATGACTTATGAAATTGGAATTCTTATTGACTGTTTTTTTTAAATATTCATTTGTAGGTAACAATGCTTTTTGTTTGAGATTTTTCTTATGATATGTTATCACCAGGACCTTTGAAAATCTCTGGACCGTATCGTCGTTAAACAGTTAACAACACCTTCTACGATGTCTTCAATATGTTTTTGTAATGTTCGCTCCTTGAAACTTAGCTGACAACTCTCTAAAACCCTGCTGACTACTTCGAAGCCTGTAACATCTAAATACAATTATAAATATGCTCTCTGTCATCTTTTGGAATTGTTTGTATCAAGTGTTTACATAGAATCCAAACGGAACTCTCAGGATGCTGCAAACTGCCTTGAAATCTTCGTTGACTTTACATTGTCAAAAATGATCTGTGCCTTACTTTAATTGTTTGTTAATTCTTGTGAACTATGGTGCCTTCGCTGACAACTTTTACTTCAGGATATGCGCTGTCATATTTTGCCTCCGGACTCCAGTCAGAACTCAGTTGAAGTGCCTGGCGCTCAAGCAGCGCGCGCATATTAACAACTCAATTGTGGAAGTACCACACTAGAACTGTAACTTGTGTCAGCACAACCTGGAGGCCACCTTGGATGCCTCTCTCTGTGCAATGACTGTAATACAACTCAATACACTACTTTCCAATAAGGATGCCACCTCTGCCACCTTGAATATTTTCTAAATTGCTAATATTTTGCTCTTCTCCCACTCTTCACAGCAGTCAAGGCATTGCAACTCAGAGGGTTCTTGACAGTTCTTCTGGTGCTCTCTATAGCTGTTCATATAGGGGTAGTACCTCCTCCACCAGCTTCTCCAGTTCTTCCTGGGTGAAGACAGGGGCCCTATCACCTGCAGTATGTGGCATAATGGCTCCCAAAGGCAGTACACAGCAGCTCACGTTGTGGAGGGCTTGCTAGCAACACTGTCAGGAGTTAAGTTAGCATGGCTGAAGAAAATGGTGGTCACGGCTGCCACGTTCTAGACCATCACTACCGGCTGTCACCGTCACAGGCAGCAATGTTAACCAATGACAAGTTGCACAGCGGTTGCGACCACCTACTGCCATGTCGACTTCCCTGGCGGACTTAGGTCACTTCCAATTGTCCAAAACAGCAGTACAAGCAGCTGCCATTTTGTGCATATTTAATCAGAGTATGAGCCCAATGAAGTGCATCATACACATACTTGCCCACATGGAAGTGTAACCCTATATTGTGCCATCATGGTACTGCTTCAAATTGTGACATTCTTGACACAATGGCCTGTTGAGGCTGTATAATTGTTGATAGCTATGTTTAGATACTCAGGGGTACATAGACAAGGGCTATATATAGGTAGATTCCAATAATGGATGTGTTATCAGCTCAGGACAGCTCAGTCAACCACACATGTTAATTTACACATGACATATGTCCTGTACAACTTACATACATGAGGTGCCTGCCTCCTTGATGCCTCTATCCTGTGGAGGTTGTATTGCAGTCAGGAGTCATGTAGGGGAACACTCATGTGCGATAGGTGCATTGTGCACATTGTTGTTTGAACTGCCCTATGGCATTTTATTTTGTACATAGTTCCTCATTTATTTTCATATTTATATTTTTGATATATCTAGGCCAACCAGTTGTTGGTCCCATGGTCAAATATTTGTCCTGCCTTTCTTTCAACATGGCTGTTTTGGTTTTGTCTGCTTTGGTTTGTGTGTGAGCAACTTTTGTGTGTGTGTTAGTCATACCCATTGTGTCTGGTCAGCATGTGTGGGTGTCCCCCTAGCATTTGTCCAGCAGTAATGGCTGTGTATTTTTTGTAGGACGTTTGTATTTGGGACATGCATGTTTGGATCACAGGTCTAGTAGATTTCCATTGCCAGGAAGATGGAGCTATGGCAGAGGATTGTGGACATTGTGAATGCAGTGGGACTACATCCACGCATAATGGATGCCACAAGGAAGAGACGGAACAACCTACTGCGGAAGGTGCATTCAATTGCAGCAAGGCACTAGCTCACCATCAGGAGAACTGTCGGTGGACCCCCACAGCTGACACCATGGGAGGAGCAAGTCTTGGCAATCTGCCGGAGCACTGGAGACTGGTGAGTCAACATTTACTACATATCACCCTCCCATACCTGCATGCACCACAACCCCTCACCCTGACACCCATCACCCCACTCTATCCAACACAGTGCACCACCCCAATTACCAAAATTAAATGCCAAGCCCTGCATGCCATACCCACTGAATGCACATGCCTTCCAGCCCTGCATGTACACCCACCACCACTGCATGCACAGCATGGAGAACTAACAATCCCACAATCCATCTCCATACACAACCATAGGTGACAGGGCAACAACAAGAACATCGGGGAAGATAGTTACGTGGAAAATGTCACAGACTTGTAGCATAATACACCACTTACATCCCCACAGGTGCCCCAGCCAATCTCAGTGGTGAGGAGGTGCCACAGCTACCCAGTACCGCACTAGAAGATGCCCCCAGTGATGACAGCAACTCAGGAGATCTGGATCTGGATGAACTCCCTGGTCCATCTGAGACCACTGGTCAATCGGCTACCCCATCCCACAGCCAGTCCACTACAGAGCCTCCCCCCTCAGGACCAAACACCACAGCAGCCACCCAACATCCCCAGACATCTGTCCCCAGGACACGTCAATCAGTAGTGTGCCCACCTGTCCAGGGACCCGAGTCCACACCTCACAGGCAAGATAATGAGGTTCCTGGGGTCAGTGGGAGTGCGCACACCATGCAGGGGGCACAGGGGACCAGAGACAGTTGGAGGAAAGCTGTGCAGCAGGGAAGGACAGGCCCAGGGAACCAACTGCCCAGGAGGCACTCACTAATGTCCTGGGGGCATACCAACAATCCCAGGACAAGAGGGGTCAGGTGTTAAACATCATGCATGAAAACTAGTGGCTGGAGGGGGAGCACCACTAGGAAAGAAAGGAAGAATTGCAGGCCTTGAATACAACCATGGCCTCCATTACAGGGGTGCTGAGTGACATGGCCAACAACATAAGGGAGTACACAGCACACCAGTGGGCCCCTACCACTAGCCAGTGTACTGACCAGTCCTCCCTGCTGCAGCTAATGGACAGGAGGCCCTGCCACGGGTCCCACATGCCATCAGCACCCCCATGCAGAAGGTGAACCACCCCACAAAAGTTCCCTGTGGCCCTGACATACACCAGAGACAGTTGCCAAGACCACTGCTAGGAAATGAGCCCCTTCTGAATGTCCCCCTTGTGCTCCACTGTGTCCCCTTGTCCACTATGAACTGCCATTGCTCCCCTTCCTATGGCCCCTTGGACACTGGACCTGTGCAACAAACAGACTGGCCCACTACACTGGAGTTTTCCCAACCATCACCCCACTATATTGTACTTTGCATTGTTTACCAGAATAACTATTAAACACTCTTGGACACAATTTGAGTATTAGTGCTTTATTTGAAGTAAATTTACAATGTATTCAACTGTTTTAAACTGCATGGTCCTGTGCAAATGTCCAGTACTATTTTGATCCATCCTACATATGTGTCTCAGCAGTCTGTAGACATCATATCATCACAGTGTTGTAACTACACCAAAGTCGGCAATATGGGAAGCCATAGGTGACAACCAGTTGGGATGCAAAGGCAGTGCCTGGCATTATGCTACAGCCACACAGCACAACACTTAAGTGGAGAAATGTTTAGTTCAACAGTCTTACCTGAGTGTCATTGGAAGTACTGCTGTATCATATGTGTCCTGTTGTCCACATCCTCCTCCTCTTCCTCCTCCTCTCTGTCCTCACTGTCCAGTGCTGCACAGGTGCATTGTCACCCTACTTAACCTGCAGATAGGGCACATGGCTTCTGAGGGCCAAGATGTGCAACATGCAGCACACAACAACAATCCTGCAGATCTTCTCAGGCGAGTAGCATAGAGATCTACCTGTCAAGTGGAGGCACCTGAACCTGGCCTTCAGGAGACCGAAGGTCTTTTCCCAATCCTCTTGGTACGTCCATGAGCATCTTTGTACCTATTCTCAGCCCCTGTTTTTGGATTCCTAACAGGGGTCAAGAGCCAGGGCAGGTTTGGGTAGCAGGAATCACCTGCAAGAAGTGAGGGACACACATTAGGACTGCACAATGTCAGGGGGTATGACTCCTGAATGCATACACTGACATACATTGGGTGGGGATTCTGGCTCACCTATAAGCCACACTCTGTGCCTCTGTAGTTGTGCCATCAGCTGTGGGACGCTGCTATTCCTCAGAACAAAGCATCATGCACTGACCCAGGATATTTGGTAGTGACGTGGGTGATGTACTGGTCGGCAAAGAACACCATCTGGACATGGAGTGAGTGGAAACTCTTCCTATTCCTGTACATCTGTTCATTGGCCGGGGGGGATGACTAAGGCAATATAGGTCCTGTCAATGGCCCCAATAACACGTGGTATATGTTACATTGCATAGAATCCAGCCTTCAAAGTGGGCAATTCATCTACCTGGGGGAATGCGATGTAGCTGCACATGTGTTTGAGCAAGGCTGCCAAAACCCTTGCAAACAGAATAGAGAACATTGGCTGTGACATTCCTACAGTCAAGCCCACGGTCACCTGGAAAGAGCCAGGAAACGGAAGATTGATAGAACCTTCACAGGAGGGGGAATTACTGTGGTGCAATGGATATCAGGTATCAGACCAGGCTCCAATTGTGCACATAGCTCTATGAGTGTGGCCCTGTCCAGACAATAGGTGAGCATGATGTGCCTGTCCTCCAGTGTGGCCAAGTCCACAAGGGGTCTGTACATTGGTGCTTGCCTCCTCCTCCCATTCCTCCACAGTGGTTGGTACCTAAGGGACCCAAAAGTAAGAAGGGAGAGACATACCTATGGATACACTACAGCAGTGTACACAGAGCTTCTTTGTATGTTGAACACTTGAATTGTCTAAGTGCTTACATTCAACAACAATGACACACTTTTTAATCAGTACATGTGTGCTAGCAGTAGGAAATGGCAACCGCCTGTCCTGTATGCAGGGACAGGTGGAGGTGACCTCACTCCGCCAGATTTAGCCGTCATGGCTGGAGGCGGTCTAAACTGCCGTGCAATTCTTAATTGGCTAACATGGGCCTCTATGGAGTGTTAGAACCAATGATGATCAACGCTGGCGGTGACTGTGTTCACTGCTGCGGCCATGACCCCCATTTTCTTTCTACCACTTCACTTGATTCCTGACTTTTCACAGGACCACATCTCCACTGTGTGTGCTGCTGTGACCTATGTCTGGAACCTGCCATGGCCCATTCAACAGGGGAAAGGGCCCCAGCCTTCATGTTGGAGTAGTTGAAGAGGCTCGTGGATGGGGTCCTACCCTTCTATGGGCAGTTGTGTGGGCCTGCAGACCAACAGGTGAGGACACCATAGGTGCATTGCATGCGACATGGCTGCATGGAGATGTGTGTGTATGCTGGCAGTGTGTCATTTGGGGGGGCTATAGCTGGTGGCAGTGTTTTTGCAGTGGTATGGGTCATGTGTGCGCTTGATGTGGGGCAAATACAGTATGTGAGCCATTTGTTTGACAGGCTGGATTGTATGGTTAATGGTGTCATTCCGTCTGCGTTTCCTCTGCAGGTCAGCGCCCATCAGAAGGGTTTGTGGCATGTCATCGCCAAGGACATGCAGACCCTGGGGGTCCATAGCCAGCGGAGCACCCACTGCAGGAAATAGTGGAAGGACCTGAGATGCTGGGCCCGGAAGACCACGGAGGCCCAGCTGAGAAACGCCTCCCAACGAGGGAGTGGTGCCCATCAGAACCTGACCCCCCCCGATGGCCTGCATACTGGCGCAGCCTACCCAGAGCTGGATGGGCGCTTGAGGGCATCACAGCAGCCACAAGGAGTGAGTAGAGTGTTTGTGACAACCATCTATCTTGCCTGGCATGGGATTTTGGTGCAGGGTTCTAGTTAGTGGATGCCCCAATATGCCAGCTTAGACATTGCAGCGTGGTCCAGCTTAGATATTTGGGGTATAATGCACATTTTAGATGGCTAGATAGCTGGCTTTCCATGTCGGACAGGGCTTACAGAGATTGTTTCAGGCTCTGGCCTCCTCTCTGACAGCAGCCAGTGTCCCTGTTTCTTCAGTCCCCCCTCCAACTACCACTTCCCAGTCCCAGTTTCCTCTTCCCAAGCTCATCCCACGCACACATTCTGACAAGCATGCACCCAAAACAACAGACAAGATTCGCACAGACAAACACAGGTAGCACACTTCAGTCCAAAAGCACTCACACAGCCAACACACAGATGCACAAACAACATCACCTGCACAGCCTTGCCCACAGTCATCACAACAGCAGACCTGCAGACATGCACCCCACATACCACATGTGCAGTCACCAAAACCACCACCTCATGCAGTACACCCACCTCACTTGCAGATGCCACCACAACATCCATCCACATGCCTTGTTTGACCTCCCCCACCGTGTCTGCCCCCCTCCAAGGACAAACAAATGCTCTCACTCAGACCCCCAACAGCAATGCACCTCACACATGCACACTGTCCATGCACCTGCATCCAAGTCTAGCACACCTCCTCCTCGTACAACCACTCCCTCTACCTCCACTCTCATCCCTCCTCCAACAACCGGCCACATTGACCCTGAGAATCTTTTTATTTCCCGCCTTGACCTCTTCCCTCCCCTTCCCCTAATCCTGCCCGTAAGACAAAGGTCCCACCCCCCAGCCCAGTACCTCCAGCACCATGTCTAGCCCTTTTCCACCCCTAAACACTTCACCTGCCACTAAGGGGCACATGAGTGCAACTCCAGCCCCCCACCCCAAGCCCACTTCTCCGCCCCTAAAACGGAAGGGTAAAGTGCCACCCCCTCCCAAACCCAAACCCAAGGACCTCCTTCCCAAAAAGAAGCTCCCGCACCCTCAAGCCCCCTGAAGTTCCTGCTGATTTCCAACATGATGCCCTGCACAGTGGAGTCCTGATTTTGTAAGGAGTCAAGTTGGGGCTTGGACTTTGCCCTGTGGGCTTATTCAGACTTTGGACTGGCCACTGGCCCTGCATGTGATTATGCATTGATGCATATATTTTTGGGATTTGGGCTCTTCATCCAACAGGATTACAGTGGTTGGAACAGAGGTATGTGTCCTGGCTTTCTTTACTCCCGGGTTCTGTTACTGTTGTTTAACTCTGCAGATGGTTCTGGGTGTGTTGTGTGTGTGTATGGTGTGTGTTGTGCTTGTGTGTGTCACTCTCCCCTCCCTCCCTCCCTTGTGTTAGGCAGCTGTACTCACTGTTGTGGGCTTCATCAGTATTGGTGCTCCAGGACAGCCATGGCACAGTATCAGGAAGACTTGCAGTTCTGGTTCCATGGCGGCCACTGAATCCTCTGTGTCCCTGGAAGTGAGTGTCTCCTTTCAGATGGTGTGTTTCCGCTAGGCTTTTGGTGGCGTTGCTACAGTCCCGGAAATCCTGGCAGTGTGCTATGTCATGATATTGTGGGTGCATCCTTGTCTTCCACCTGCCTTGAGATTGCTATAGCCGTGTTCAGTATTCGTACCGCACCAGCAGTCGGGGTGGTACATTGGCTGTCTATGGGAGGAATCATCGTCATGGTCATTATTTGACGGTCATTACCGTCGGCCTTTCGACGGTACTACTGCCATTGCCGGAGTGGCGGTCACCTGACCGCCAAGGCCATAATGACCACCATTGTTTTTTGGTTTTCTGTTCTGTGGATGATTGTAGGCCATAGGAGCAAATAAGCAATCATTTTTTTAAGGACTATTCCATTTTCCCTTAGCTAGCACCCGCCACCTGCCCTAGGCTGTAGACTCACCTCAGCAATCATTCTTCAGGATTATTCTATTTCTTCTAGCCAGGCCTGCAACCACCGCCTGCCATAGGCCATAGGCACACACCAGCAATAATTATTTAAAGGATTATTTCATTTTACCCTGGCCTGACCTGCACCCACCACCTGCCATAGGGCATGGGCTCACATCAGCCAAACATGCGCTTTGTTAGGGATTATTCCATTTTTCCATGGACTGGCCTGCACCCCTGCCTGTCATAGTCCATAGGTACACGCCAGCAATATTTTTTTAAGGATTATTCCATGGTCCCTTAACCTGACCTCCACCTGCCACCTGCTGTAGTCACACACCAGCAATAATTCTTTTAAGGATTATTCTATTTTTCCTCTTCATCCCCTGCCAGCCAAGGCATCTCTCCTTAAAGGCACATAAAGTAAACCTTTCAATATGTTTGTTATTGAAATAATATTTTATTATGGTTTGGAATGGATACACTATTGTTAATTATTTGTGCTGTGACCTCACTAAATTACATTGTCTGTAGTTTCAAACTACAAGTGACCCGTTTCACTGATTTTCTTTTTGTTTGTTTGCTTTTAGTTGTACACAAAATGGCATTACACACAGTACAGCCAGACAAAAGGCCTCCAGCCACACATACCAGCTGAGTCCTCCTCTGCTTCCACTCATGCAGATCAGTGGCAACTGCCACAGGTAAAAAAGATCTTGAAGATGCCTCCATAGAAGGATGTTCCTGCCAAGAATGTGGCCATCGAGGAGGAGTAGAAGAAGGATATTGTCATCACTGGCATGATGGCCTTCACCTTTTTTCAAGAAATGTGGTGTACTTGCTGTACCCTCCTCGGAGCAGCAAAAGGCTCGGAGCAGAACTCCTGCATCATCAACAGCACCACTCCATCATAAGCCCAAGCCCAAGCCCATGTCTCTTAGTGATGTAGCCACTGCAGCCACAGTGAAGAGCAGTGAGCCTGAACTGAATTTGTCTCAGCCACAAACTATTACCCAATCAGTTCCAGAAAATGGACAACAGGAGCCACAGCCAAAAGCAGTTCCTTCCGAAACAGGAGCAGAACAGAAGATTGAGCTTCTTGCTGAGAAAGATGTTGCTCTTCAATCATTGGCTTCACAGTCTTCTGCAACAAAAAGAAAGGGTATTCCATCATCCTGTTCAAGCTCCACTTCTGATGACCTGAACATGGATTGAATGCCCACAGAGTTCAAGAATCCCTGGAGAGACAAAAGAAAATGAAAGTGACAGTGATGAGGACAAGTCAGTGATTGTCAGTACTGTGAGAGTTTCAAAGGATACCGAGATGACCCGTCCTGTCCATCCTTCTCAGTGGGATGTAGTTCCACAATGGCTAATTCCATATCTGTAAGATCCCAGTTGAGACCTACATCCACCACTATCCCATTTGAAATACGCCCTACAAAGAGACAAACAACACAGCCACCTACCTCCACTTCATCAGGGATTGGCACTAGATGATTAAAAAAGTTCTCCTCCCCAGTTTTGGACTTCTTTACTGTTGGCAAGTGGAGGATAACATTGCAATATGTTCCATTTGCCATGTGAGTGTTTGTCGAGGCAAGCTAGGTTTGTACTTCAGTTCTAGAGTTAAATCGCCTCATCTGGGAAAACATCATAAAATCCAGTGGGAGGATCAACTTAAAAAGATAGCTGAGCGTGCTGGTGGTAAGGGGAGAGGAAAAGCATTTGAGTGGTCAGTGATAGAGCAAGAAGGTGGTAATGAGGAAGAAGACTGTGGCTGCATGTACACAAAGCAGATCTGTCCCCATCGTGTGCCAGCATCACCTGAATAAACAACCTCTAAATAGTACAAGCCTGAGATGCTGAGACCTCTGTCACATACAGTGATTCCCCCAAGATGCACATTGACTCTACCATCTCCTGGATCTCTCCAGAATTCACCTTTGTCGGCTGCACCGCAAAAGAAAAAAATCCAAGCTACTATTACATGCAATTTTAAGCAGCGGAAGCCCTATAAACTCAACCACCCAACTGCACATTTGTACAATGGGAAGCTGGCTAAAATGTTACTGCTGGCCCTTTTCCCTTTTTCTTTTGTGGAAAAGGGTTTTTCAGAATTTGTGGCAGCCATCTGCTTGGAATGGAAGGGTGTCAACCACACCTATTTTGCCATAGTTGTTTTTCCAGTGCTCCAGCATGATGTTCTGCAATTGGTTGGTCAAGCTATACAGCAGCGTGTGATTCATACTATACACCTGACATGTGGACCAATTATCCAAAAAATGATTACATGTGTATCACTGCACACTGGATCTGTTTTTAATTCCTTTTTTAGGAGCAATGTTTCACAGTACAAGACTTAGGCCCTCATTACAACCCTGGCGGTCGGTGTTAAACCGGCGGTAATACCGCCAACAGGCCGGCAGTAAAAAATGGGATTTTGACCCAGGGTGGTAACGACCGCTGGGCTGGAGGCTTCGATCTCAAGCCTGGCAGCTGTCACATTCCCACCCTCGGGATTACGACCCGGCCTACCACCTTGGTTTTCATGGTTTTTGTACTGCCATGAAAACCATGGCGGTAGGCACTATCAGTGCCAGGGAATTCCTTCCCTGGCAATGATAGGGGTCTCCCCTGCCCCCACACCCTCCCCAGAGTCCTCCCTCACCCTCCCCATCCCGCTCCTGCCCCCCACACATATACACACCCACACGTGCACCCATATACACACATGCAGACACGCATACCCACCTCCACCCACGCATGCACACATGCATACCTTGTCACACACTTGCATCCACAAAACACAACATTAATAATCACTCATTCACGCATGCATCCAACACGACTCACACCCGCATGCACGCATCCCAAAACATACACCCACCACCCCCTCTCCGGTCGGAGAATCCGACTTACCTGCTTGCAGGGGGTCCTGCGGCTGGAGAAGGTCCACAGCACTGCTGTCAGCGTCTGCCAGCAAAACACCTCCAGGCCGTATCCTTGCTCATGATATGGTTGGCGGTGTTTTGCCAGATTTCTGGCGGAATACCGGAATACTGACTGCAGTCATGATATGCGTTGCCGGCTGGTAGCCACGGAGGCGGTATATTGACGGTCGCTGTGGCGGTAGGTGGTCAATACCGCCAATGTTGTAATGAGGGCCTTAGATTGTTGACTAAGCAAAAGACCTGGAAGTAGAATGGCTGGACGTTAGAGGCCCAGGAAGACATTCTAGTGCACAGCTTTAAACTGTAGAGAGTGTTGATTGAGTAAGCCTGCCAGGCATAGATGTTGTAAGTTATACCTCTCCTCGCAAAATTTAATAAACAGAATTAAACCATAAACTGTAGAGAGGGCACTGCTGTTGTCTTCAGCCATCACCATCATCTCCAGCAACACCAGCAACACTAACAATACCTGTAAGATCAGCAACAGAACAATCCTACCCAACCTCTACAATGGCTTGGTGTAGGAGGCTGGCCTGGCTTATAGTGGGTACCTCGTGGTACTTACACCTTGTGCCAGGTCCAGTTATCCCTTATCAGTAGATTAGAGGTGCTCTAGCAGCTTAGGCTGATAGAGGTAGCTATAGCAGAGCAGCTTAGGCTGAACTAGGAGACATGCAAAGCTCCTACCATATCACTTATATCACCTAGCACTATATCATAAGAAAACACAATACTCAGAGGTACGAAAAATAAAGGTACTTTATTTTAGTGACAATATGCCAAAAAGTATCTCAGAGGATATATTCCCTTAGGAGGTAAGTAATATACACAAAATATACACACACAAACCAAATCAGGTAAGTAAACAGTTAGAAAAGTAGTGCAAACACTGTAGAATCAAAAATAAAAAATAAAAAAAAACATTTATACAGCGCGCTACTCACCCGTGAGAGTCTCAAGGCGCTAGGGGGAGGGGGTTAATGCTGCTCGAAGAGCCAGGTCTTGAGTTGCCTTCGGAAAGCGAGGTGGTCCTGGGTGGTCCTGAGGTTGGTGGGGAGGGAATTCCATGTCTTGGCCGCCAGGTAGGAGAAGGATTTCCCACCTGCCGTGGTGCGGTAGATGCGAGGGACGGCGGCGAGTGCGAGGTTGGCGGAGCGAAGTTGACCGGTGGGCGTGTAGAAACTAAGGCGGCGGTTGAGGTATTCGGGTCCCTTGTTGTGGAGGGCTTTGTGTGCGTGGGTGAGGAGCCGGAAGGTGATCCTTTTGTTGACGGGAAGCCAGTGCAGGTGTCTCAGGTGGGCGGAGATGTGGCTGTTGCGGGGTATGTCGAGGACGAGGCGGGCGGAGGCGTTTTGTATTCACTGCAGACGTTTCTGGAGTTTAGCGGTGGTTCCTGCGTATAGGGTGTTTCCGTAGTCCAGGCGGCTCGTGACGAGGGCGTGGGTCACAGTCTTTCTGGTGTTGATGGGGATCCAACGGAAGATCTTTCGGAGCATGAGGAGGGTGAGGAAGCAGGAAGATGATACGGCGTTGACTTGTTTAGTCATGGTGAGAAGTGGGTCCAGGATGAAACCGAGGTTGCGTGCGTGATCTGAGGGTGTTGGTGCAGTGCAAAGGGCCGTGGGCCACCAAGAGTTCAGTTTCAGACGGCTGAGTTTCATCCATTCTGCGACGTCTTTCATTCCATCTTGCAGGTTGGTCTTGGCGCTGGTGGGGTCCTTGGTGAGGAAGAGTATCAGCTGAGTGTCGTCGGCGTAGGAGGTGATGTTGATGTTGTGTTTGCGTACGATGTCGGCGAGGGGGCTCATGTAGACATTGAAGAGAGTCGGGCTGAGCGAGGAGCCTTGTGGATCTGAGCGGAATGGTGGGAGGTAGACTCTTTGGGAGCGGTTGGAGAGGAAAGAGGTGATCCAGTCCAGGGCCTGTCCTTGGATACTGGTGGAGCGGAGGCGGGATATTAGGGTTCGGTGGCAGACGGTGTCGATGGCAGCCGAGAGGTCGAGGAGGATGAGGGCGACTGTTTCTCCGTTGTCCATCAGAGTTCTGATGTCGTCTGTGACTGAGATGAGGGCGGTTTCTGTGCTGTGATTGGCTCGGAATCCGGACTGAGAGTAGTCGAGTAGGTTCTTGTCTTCAAGGAAGTTGGTAAGCTCTATGACTTTGGCAGGGAAGGGGAGGAGCGAGATGGAGCGGAAGCTCTTCAGGTCGCTGGGGTTCGCCATAGGTTTCTTCAGTAGGGCGTTGACTTCTGCGTGTTTCCAGCTCTCGGGGAAGGTGGCAGAAGCAAACGAGCTGTTGATGATGGTCTGGAGATGCAGGGCGATGATGTTGTCGGCTTTGTTGAAGATGAAGTGTGGGCAGGGGTCCGAGGGGGCACCGGAGTGGATGGAGTTCATGGTAGCTTTGGTCTCTTCCGTGCTGATGTGAGTCCAGGCGTTGAGGGTGATGGCTGGGGTTGTAGGTTCAGTGGTGGTTGGCTGGGTCTGGTGTCCGAAGCTGTCGTGTAGGTCGGTGATCTAACGATGGAAGAAGGTGGCAAGGGAGTTGCAGAGGTCTTGTGAGGGCGTGATGGCGTTGGCGTTGGCGCTAGGATTGGAGGACTCTTTGACAATGTTGAAGAGTTCTTTGCTCTTGTGAGTGTTCTTGTCCAGTCTGTCTGTGAAGGATTTTCTTTTGGTGGCGCGGATCAGTTGGTGGTGTTCGCGCGTGGCGTTTTTGAGGGCAGACAAGTTTTCTGCGGTGTGGTCCTTGCGCCAGGCTTTCTCGATGGTGCGGCCGTTTTTTTTAGACTCCTTGAGGGTGTCTGTGAACCAAAGAGGTTTCCTGGTGTTGGTCGGTCTTGGGAGGCGTCTGAGGGGTGCGAGGTTGTCCGCGCAGTTGGTGATCCAATGCGTGAGGCTGAGGGCTGCGTCGTTGGGGTCGGTGGAGAAGGTGGGTTGGTTGTCGCTGAGAGTGGAGAGAAGCTGTTCCGTTGGGGATTTTGTTCCAATGTCTGCGTGGGATGGGTTGTGTGCGGAGGTGGAGAGTCTCGCGTTGGCGGGTGAAGTGGACACATCTGTGGTCGGTCCAGTGTATTACGGAGGAGTGGCTGAAGGATACGTGGTTGCTGGCGGAGAAGATGGGGTTGAGCGTGTGTCCGGCGATGTGGGTGTGGGTGTTCACCAGTTGCTTGAGACCGAGGTTGGCAAGGCTGTCGAGCAGGGCGGTGGTGTTGGGGTCGTTGTTCTGTTCCAGGTGGAAGTTGAGGTCACCGAGGAGGATGTAGTCCGGCGAGGCAAGGGCGTGCGGGGAGATGAAGTCAGTTATAGATTCGCTGAAGAGGGCGCGTGGTCCAGGGGGTCTGTAGAGGAGAGTTCCTCTGAGGGTGGTCCTGGGGTCAGTGTGGATCTGGAAGTGCAGGTGTTCGGGGCGAGGGGGGTGTCTTCGGTGGAGGTGGTGACGTTGATGGAGTCCTTGAAGACGATGGCGATTCCTCCACCGATTTGGTTGGTGCGGTCTCTCCTGGAGATCTTGTAGCCGTCGGGGATGGCTATGGCGATGTTGGGGGCCGAAGAGGCGTTCATTCAGGTCTCAGTGATGAAGGCGACGTCCGGTGCGGTGGAGTCCAGGAGGTCCCATAGTTCAATGGCATGCTTGTGGACAGAGTGTGCGTTGATCAGGATGCATTTGAGGTGGTTGTTGGCGCGTTGGCTGGCAGGCTGGGTGGTTTTGCGGTGGAAGGTGAGTTTGGAGGTGAGGCATGCGAAGGGTCCATGGGTGCGTTTAGGGTTGGCTTGGAAGCAGGTTCTGGAGCCCCCCTGGTTGAGGGTGTTGGGGTCGTAGCGGTGCTGTGGGGTTTGGGAGTGCTGGGGGCCAGGGGTCGTGGCACTGGGCGCGGTTCCGGCGCCGACGGGTGCAGACGGGCTTGCCTTCGTGCCAGCGGCGCGGCCGCCATAAGAGGGAGGAGGGGGGCAGGAGGGGTCAGCTGGGGGCGGGAGGGGGGGTGCCATTTGGGAGCAGGGGGGGTGGGGCTGAGCAGGAGGTGGCGGCGGGAAAGCGGAGGGTGGGGGAGTCAGGTAGAGTGGAGGGGAGAAAAGATAGGGGAGGGGGATTACAGAGGAGGAGGGGAGTCAGGAAGAACGGAAGAGGAGGAGAGAGAAGAGTCAAGAGAGAGGAGAGAAGAGTCAAGGGAGAAGAGAGAAGAGTCAAGGGAGAAGAGAGAAGAGTCAAGAGAGAAGAGAGAAGAGTCCAGAAGAGGAGGAGAGAAGAGTCAAGAGAGAAGAGAGAAGAGTCAAGAAGAAGAGTCCAGAAGAAGAGGAGAGAAGAGTCAAGAGAGAAGAGTCAAGAAGAAGAGTCAAGCAGAAGAGGAGAGACCAGAGAAGCAGAGGAGGGAAGCGTCCAGAAGATGATGAGAGGCCACAGAGGAAGAAAAAGGAACACACAGAGAAAAGTACAGAAGAGGAGAAGAACACGCAGGTCGGGGTGCAGAGGAGAAAAGAAGAACACAGATGAAGAGCAAAGCAGGAAGAGAATGCGGTGAGGAAGAGGAGAAAAGAAGAAGAACACAGATGAAGAAAGAAGAAAGAACACGCAGGTCGGGTGCAGAGGAGAAAAGAAGAACACAGATGAAGAGCAAAGCAGGAAGAGAACGCAGTGAGAAAGAGGAGCGGGCCGAGGAAGAGCAGAACACGCAGCAAGTGGGCTGCAGAAGAGGAGCAGAGAGTGAAGGGAAATGGACAGCAGAGGTGCGGAGAGAGGTTGGAGGAGAGAGCGGAAGGCAGAAGACAGAGGTACAGGGAAAGAGAGGTGAGTAGCGCGGGGCTGGGCGGGGGGAGTGCTTACAGTTTTAGCAGGTCTTGCTGGGAGGTGTCAGGAGCCTGGGCTGGTGGAGCTGCAGCGGCAGGAGGAGCGACCTACCCTCGGGTCAAGGGTCGCTGACTCTGCCGCGCAGCGGCCGCCATGAGAGGGAGGAGGGGTCAGCTGGAGGTGGGGGGTTTGGAGGGGGTTTGTCGAATGGGAGAAGGGGGGGCGGGGCTGAGCAGGAGGTGGCGGCGGGAAAGCAGAGGGTGGGGGGGTCAGGTAGAGTGGAGGGGAGAAAAGATAGGGGAGGGGGGATTACAGAGGAGATGGGGAGTCAGGAAGAACGGAAGAGGAGGAGAGAGAAGAGTCAAGAGAGAGGAGAGAAGAGTCAAGGGAGAAGAGAGAAGAGTCAAGGGAGAAGAGAGAAGAGTCAAGAGAGAAGAGAGAAGAGTCCAGAAGAGGAGGAGAGAAGAGTCAAGAGAGAAGAGAGAAGAGTCCAGAAGAGGAGGAGAGAAGAGTCAAGAGAGAAGAGAGAAGAGTCAAGAAAAAGAGTCCAGAAGAAGAGGAGAGAAGAGTCAAGAGAGAAGAGAGAAGAGTCAAGAAGAAGAGTCAGGCAGAAGAGGAGAGACCAGAGAAGCAGAGGAGGGAAGCGTCCAGAAGATGAGAAGAGGCCACAGAGGAAGAAAAAGGAACACGCAGAGAAAAGTACAGAAGAGGAGAAGAACACGCAGATCGGGGTGCAGAGGAGAAAAGAAGAACACAGATGAAGAGCAAAGCAGGAAGAGAACGCGGTGAGAAAGAGGAGAAAAGAAGAAGAACACAGATGAAGAAAGAAGAAAGAACACGCAGGTCGGGGTGCAGAGGAGAAAAGAAGAACACAGATGAAGAGCAAAGCAGGAAGAGAACGCAGTGAGGAAGAGGAGAAAGGAAGAAGAACACAGATGAAGAAAGAAGAAAGAACACGCAAGTTGGGGTGCAGAGGAGAAAAGAAGAACACAGATGAAGAGCAAAGCAGGAAGAGAACGCGGTGAGGAAGAGGAGAAAAGAAGAAGAACAGAGATGAAGAAAGAAGAAAGAACACGCAGGTCGGGTGCAGAGGAGAAAAGAAGAACACAGATGAAGAGCAAAGCAGGAAGAGAACGCGGTGAGGAAGAGGAGCGGGGCCGAGGAAGAGCAGAACACACAGCAAGTGGGCTGCAGAAGAGGAGCACAGGGCAAAGGGAAATGGACAGCAGAGGTGCGGAGAGAGGTTGGAGGAGAGAGCGGAAGGCAGAAGACAGAGGTACAGGGAAAGAGAGGTGAGTAGCGCGGGACTGGGCGGGGGAGTACTTACTGTTTTAGCAGGTCTGCTGGGAGGTGTAAGGAGCCTGGGCTGGTGGAGCTGCAGCGGCAGGGGGAGCGACCTTCCCTCGGGTCAAGGGAACACAATAGAACACAATAGAATGCAATAGGAGAAAATAGGCCTAGAGGCAACACAAACCATAAACTCCAAAAGTGGAATGCGAACCACAAATGGACCCCAGGCCTCCTAGTGTAGTGTGTAGAGGGTCGCTGGGAGTGTAAGAAAACACTAAGGGTGTCCAAGATACCCCACACCAAGACCCTGGAAAGTAGGAGTAAAGTTACCCTACTACCCCAGAAAGACAGTAAAGTCGAGATAGGGGATTCTGTAAGGACAACAACTGACTGCAAAGCACTGAAGACGGATTCCTGGACCTTAGGACCTGTAAAGGAAGGGGACCAAGTCCAAGAGTCACAATAGTGTCCAATATGGGGCAGGAGCCCACTAAACCCCGGATGAAGGTGCAAAAGGGCTGCCTCAGGGTGGAAGAAGCTGAAGATTCTGCAACAACAGAAGGTGCCAGGAGCTTCTCCTTTGGTCAGAAGATGTCCCATGGTGTGCTGGAGGATGCAGAGTTGTTTATATGTAGAAAGACCGCAAACAAGCCTTGCTAGCTGAAAGAGTCACGGCTAAAGGTTTTGGGTGCTGCCAGGGCGCAGGAAGGACCAGGAAGTTGCCCCTTGGAAGAGGAGACAGAGGGGGTGCTCAGCAACATGGAGAGCCCATGCAGAAGCAGGCAGCACCCGCAGAAGCAACTGAACAGGCATTCAGAAGATCTGAGCATGACAGTCGACTCAGCACAACAAAAGAGAGTCCCACGAAGTCGGAGTCCAACTCAGCAAGTTGGGCAATGTAGGACGGAGTGCTGGGGACCTGGGCTAGGCTGCGCACAAAGGAAGTCCTGCAAGAGTGCACAGAAGCCCTAGCAGCTGCAGTTCACGCAGTACACAGGATTACTGTCTGGCATGGGGAGGCAAGGACTTACCTCCACCAAATTAGGAGAGAAGGGCCACTGGACTGTCGGGGACACTTGTACCCAGCTCCTGTGCTCCAGGGACCATGCTTGTCAGGATGAGAGGGGACCCAGAGGACCCGTGATGCAGAAGTTTGGTGCCTGCATTGGCAGGGTAAAGATTCCGTCGACCCACAGGAGATTTCTTCTTGGCTTCCAGTGCAGGGTGAAGGCAGACAGCCCTCAGAGCATGCACCACCAGGAAACAGTCGAGAAAGCTGGCAGGATGAGGCGCTACAATGTTGCTGGTAGTCTTCTTGCTACTTCGTTGCGGTTTTGCAGGTGTCCTGGAGCAGTCAGCGGTCGATCCTTGGCAGAAGTTGAAGAAGGAAGTGCAGAGGAACTCTGGTGAGCTCTTGCATTCGTTATCTGATGAGATACCCACAAGAGAGACCCTAAATAGCCCTCAGAGGAGGATTGGCCACAGAGAAAGGTAAGCACCTATCAGGAGGGGTCTCTGATGTCACCTGCTGACACTGGCCACTCAGAGCTGTCCATTGTGCCCTCACACCTCTGCATCCAAGATGGCAGAGGTCTGGGGCACACTGGAGGAGCTCTGGGGACCTCCCCTGGGAGGTGCTGGTCAGGGGAGTGGTCACTCCCCTTTCCTTTGTCCAGTTTCGCGCCAGAGCAGGGCTGGGAGATCCCTGAACCGGTGTAGACTGGCTGATGCAAGGAGGGCACCATATGTGCCCTTCAAAGCATTTCCAGAGGCCAGGAGAGGCTACTCCTCTCAGGCCCTTCACACCTATTTCCAAAGGGAGAGGGTGTAACACCCTCTCTCAGAGGAAATCCTTTGTTCTGCCTTCCTGGGGCTGGGCTGCCCAGGCCCCAGGGGGGCAGAAACCTGTTTGAGAGTTGGCAGCAGTGGTAGGTACAGAGAAAACCCCGGAAAGTTAGTTTGGCAGTACCCAGGCTCTATTCTGGAGACCTGGGGATGCATGGAATTGTCCCCCCAATGCCAGAATGGTATTTGGGTGACAATTCCATGATCCTAGACATTTTACATGGCCATGTTCGGAGTTACCGTTGTAACGCTACATATAGGTATTGACCTATATGTAGTGCACGCGTGTAATGGTGTCCCCTCACTCACAAAGCTGGGGAATTTACCCTGAACAATGTGGGGGCACCTTGGCTAGTGCCAGGGTGCCCACACACTAAGGGCCAGATGTAGAAAGGTTTTTACGCGTCGCAAACAGCGAAAATCGCTGGTTGCGAGGCGCAAAACCCACATCGCGATGCACATTCCCATTTTGCGAGTCGGTAACCTGGTTACCGACTCGCAAAACAGGACTGCGAGTCGCAAATAGGAAGGGGTGATCCCCTTCCTATTTGCGAGTCACAGCGCGATGCAGGATTGCTTTTGACCGCGAACACGGTCGCAAAGCAATCGCAGTTACCACCAGTGTCACTCTGTTGGTAACCCATTCGTAAAAAGGAAGGGGTCCCCATGGTACCCCTTCCCCTTTGTGAATTGCCTTGAAAACATTTTTTCAGAGCAGGCAGTGGTCCTATGGACCACTGCCTGCTCTGAAAAAATGAAAACGACACGTTTCATTTTTTCATTTTGTAATGCATCATGTTTTCCTTTAAGGAAAACGGGCTGCATTACAAAAAAAGAAAAAAACTGCTTTATTTAAAAGCAGTCACAGACATGGTGGTCTGCTGTCTCCAGCAGGCCACCATCCCTGTGAGTGCTGCGAGTCGCAAGGGGGGGCCACCATCCTGCATCCTGCATTGCGACTCTCAAATTGCAAGTCGCAATGCAGGAATTTTCCTACATCTGGCCCTAAGTAACTTTGCACCTAACGTGGACGTTATTTCACTCAGGCTGCAGTGGCAATCCTGTGTAAGAATTGTCTGAGCTCCCCATGGGTGGCAAAAGAAATGCTGCAGCCCATAGGGATCTCCTGTAACCCCAATACCCTGGGTACCTAGGTACCATATACTAGGGAATTATAAGGGTGTTCCAGTGTGCCAATCAGAATTTTTAAAATTAGTCACTAGCCTGCAGTGGCAATTTTAAAAGCAGAGAGAGCATAAACAATGAGTTTCTGGTTGGCAGATCCTCAGTGATACAGTTAGGCACCACACAGGGAACACATACAGGGCATACTTAATGAGCACTGGGGTCCTGGCTAGCAGGATCCCAGTGACACAGGCAACAACAAACATACATACAGTAAAAATGGGGTTAACATGCCAGGCAGGATGGTACTTTCCTACACTTGGTTTCAAGTGGAAGTGCTTGTCATGTGTATAGGTGAAGGCAACAGAGGTCGAACAAGTGGTCAAAGCAATAGTCGAAGACTCTCTGAATGATCCAAAAGAGGTATACCTGGATCAAAACCCATTGGTCTATTGGTATAGGAAGATAAGACAATGGCCAGAGCTCAGCAATGCCGGCAATACAGTGTGTGACTTGTCTGGTAGCCAGTGTATATTCTTAGTGTGTGTTCAGT
Source organism: Pleurodeles waltl (assembly GCF_031143425.1). Classification (NCBI taxonomy): domain Eukaryota; kingdom Metazoa; phylum Chordata; class Amphibia; order Caudata; family Salamandridae; genus Pleurodeles; species Pleurodeles waltl. The sequence continues at coordinate 753,763,443 of NC_090437.1, forward strand.
GCAGCTGGAACATTTCAGGCGGGATCCTAGGGGATCAACCACACTGTACAGGTATAAAATCATACCTGTTTTCTCACTAATAATGGTGATATGCTCATTGGAGGTCATGATAGAGATACAGAATAGGGCCAGAATAGGGCCCTTCTAACTTACATTGGTCCTGATGAATTGTCATTGAATATATCTATATATATCTATATATATATATCTGTCTTATCTGTCACCATAAAATATGAAATGTTAATATGGTGACATGATTATAATAATACAGAGAGAAGTCCTATTTATTTTGCAGAACATGTAAGTTTATATATATATATATATAAATGTATATATATATATATATATATATATATATATATATATATAGTTAGCCATTTCAATGGGTCATATGTCATATTTGGTAACGATTATACAAGTATGCTCTCCTTGTTCCATCAAGACAATAGAATCTTGTGATTACCATCACTGAATAGGTACTTTTTGTAATTTGAAGAACTGATTAATATGAATGAAAATCATGAAAAGTTATACCATTGTCAGGGATTGTTAACAGTATGTGTGATAAATTGCCTTAAACAATTTATTGGAACATCAGGGTAGCATTCAGAGATGGAGCCTGTTTTAGACATGATGATTTAGTCCTGTTTCTGTGACACGGGAAGTGACGACAGAGATGAGGAACTGTTTGTTTAAAACATGGTGGTTAAGGGGTAACTGAATTGACTGCAGAAAGGTGTATAGCTGAAACTTGTCAACGTTCTGCTCTGGTGTAGCACTTTTGCTCAATAAAATATTGGGTTGGTCCTGTGGCATCCCGCTGCTTGCTGATACATGGTGTTCTTACATTGTTACTCATTGCAAAGGTGTGACTGTTTCTGATGTAACTGAAACATTGGCATGATTAGTCACTAAAAAAGCCAAAGGTTACAAGGATGTTATAGTTAGGAAATAGAATTAAGAAAAACATGGAAATTCATTTAAAAAAAACAAAGATTATAGGGACGTTTTAGTTGGGCTCACATTTTAAACATACCACAGCTATCTAAAGTAACTATAACTCGTGCCCTTAAGTAACTATAACTGGTGACCCGCAATGCACAATTTTTTTAATGAATAATTGTACAACATACGTTGCAGTGATATTATCATTGATGGAAGAGAGAAATAGTAACAGAACCTCAAGGCCCTTCCACTCCTAGCCGGCTCCTCACATCATGTGGATCTGCTGCAATTCCTGCTGAATATTAAACATGCATTTTTGGTTTCAGGGGGGTCCACTGGTACCCCAACACCAGAGCTAAGGGTTCAGGGTCACTCTAGACTGGCCCCTTTCATTTGTTTTCATCATTGTTTTCAGGCACTAGGCTGAAGCCAAGTCTCAACATGGCTGCCAAAAATTCCTTGTTGAAGGGTTGGCACTATTCAGATCTCTGCTCTGCACAAGATTGGGAGGGTTTGCGAAGCCTTTGCATGCCTAAATATATATACAAATTTGTTGTTTCTTTAACGACTAAAAAACTACTGAACTTATTTACACCAAATAACAAAAAGGTCACTTTCTGGACCAATAGGTACAATTCGGACAAATTGGTGTAATTCCGCTCGGTGGTTCAGTGCTATTTCTGTTCAAAATCGCTATGGAAAAATGAATTGGAAAAAGCGATTTGAGACCCCCCTTTTTCTTGCCCCCCGCTTGACTTGGAATGGAATGACCCCAAAACTTTCCAGACTGCAGCTCATGTGAGTATCAAATGTTTTTGGAAAAGTATGGAAAGATTCAGAAACCAGCGTCAAAGATATAGGCAAGTAAAAAAATGCTATTTCTATAGAAACTAGGTCCTAACTATAACTACTTCTGAGGACCGCCACTAGTTTCCATAGGAAAAAACATTTTTTTACTTGTCCTTATCTTGACACAGTTTGACAAAATATTCCTCTAGGGTCTTGTAGTGCATCTTAATTCCCATAGAGTCTTTAGACATGCTTGCAGCCCAAACCGCGAAACAGAATAACACCAAATTTGGCAGAAAGGTCGCTTTTGGTCCAGAGATTATGCTTTTTGTTATGTGGTGTAAATCTGTTCAATAGATTTTGAAATATTTAAGGAAATCTAAATTTGTATATTTGGGCAGGGCTTAAGCATAGATCTCATGGACCGTCGGAAAAGTCGAAATAGGGAGCCAGATATACCTCCAGCAAGGTTGAGATCTGATTGGCTGTCAGCATTGCAACCACAAAGTAGTGATAGCCATCTTGAGACCAATTTACATGATAGCACCATATTGAAATGCATTGTAGTGAATGACAGGTTTTGAAGTTCACAAAAAGGAGAACTTATAAAGGGTGATAACAAATTTTAGTTTCTCTATAAATTATTTGTTAATGGTACCATAATACATTTAGGAATTGTTGTCTGTTCGAATGAGATTTAACCATGCTGGGTTATCATGAATCATGTTTCAGAGAAAACTGTTTTGCATGATTTTCCCATAGAGGTTATGGAGGGTGCTCCAGAAGCTAAAAGGAGAGTATATTTTCTGTAAGTTCACACTATCTTTCACAGCCATATGAGAATGAAGTCTTACATTCTCAGTGAAACATGAACTTCCAACAGTAGTAGTCTGTCAGTTGATTTCATCCTCCCAGAGTGTTCTAAAAAACAAGTAGAGTGCTCACAGTCTTTCTTATGGCAAAATTGTGACACACTAGAAGCCACCTTGATTGAATCAAATGGGTAAAACTTCAAACATTGAATTTAGAAAGAAACACAATGAGGTGTTTCATTTTGCCATAGAAATTATGGTAAGTGCTGTAGAAAGAAAACTTAGGAGATGTTTTAAGTGAGTTTTCAAATATCTTCTCTTCTATTTCACTAAAACATTCTGACATGCAGACTGAAACATGCACTTCCAGCACCAGCAGCAGACTGCCAGTTAACCCCTAGGTGATCAGTGGCTTAATGTTCTAATGAGCAACTAGAGTGCTAACATTCTGAATGTTTATTCAAAAAGTGTGACACATCTGAATGCCAACTTGATGGAATCAAAGTCAAAAACTGAAAGCCTTATCTACTGAGGTTACTCAGTGAAGAGATTCGAGAGCTTCATAATAAATAAGTATTCCAAGATGGCCACCAGAAACAAAAGAGGCCAAATGTAGCATACATATCACCCAGATGTAGCCCACATATAGCCCAGTGACACAAATGTGCAAAACACTTAGGCCCTCATTACAACCCTGGCGGTCGATGATGAAGCGGCGGTAATAAAGCCAACAAGCCGGTGGTAAAAAAAATTTGCCTCTCACACCTGCCATAGCTGCTGAAACTACAGTGGATGTGGACTGGGTGGTTGAGGTGCTAGCCTGGGTTCTGACCACCCTGGCCCGACATGAAGGATGGGGGGGGTAGGGAAGAGGTCAACGGCGGAGAGGAAAAGCTTCTTAGGGACACTGGGACAGGAAGAGGGTGAAGGTTTGGGAGTGGAGGACGAGGGAGTGGTTGTAGGAGGTGTCTGTCTGCTGTGTTTGGGTGCAGGTGCATGGGCTAAGATGCTGTTGTGAGGTGGATGGCTGTTGGGTGTCTGAGTGCTTGCGTTTGTGTACTTTGGGAGGAGGGGGCACAGACACAGTGGGAGAGGACACAGGGGACGTGTGCAGGGATGTGGGCATGGTGACTTCCAGTGAGGAGTGTGTAGTGATAGGCGTGATGGTGATGGAGGCAGTTGGTGTGGATGTAGTGCATGCCAGTGTGAGTGGAGATGCTACTAGGAGGGAGGTGGACGACGAGGAGGAGGGGGACACTGTGGAGGCAGTGGATGTTGGTATGTCAGCATCTGGATGGTGTTTTTGTGAGTGCCTGTGGGATGATGTGTGGTGCTTGTGTTTGCCTGAGCCACTCCTGTGTGTTGTCTTGGATGCATGCTGGTCTGATTGTGTGCTTGGGATATGTTGGGGTTCAGGGGCATGGGACTGGGCAGAGGAAGTTGGAGGGGAGAGGCTAGAGACAGGAACAATGGCTGCCATCAGGGAAGAGGCCAGAGCCTGGAATGATCACTGTTGGGCCGCCACACCAGAGTGAATGCCCTCCAGGAATGCATTTGTATGTTGCAAAGGCCCTCCAGGCCCTGGATGGCATTCATTATGGTTGACTGCCCAACAGAGATGGATCGCAGGTCAATAGCCTCCTCACTCAGGGCAACAGGGCTGATTGGGGCAGAGACTGAGGTGCCTGGGGCGAAGGAGCTGCCCACCCCCCTGGGTGAGCGAGCAAGGGAAACTCGCTGAGGGGCTGCTAGGAAGGCGGTGCTGGTACGGGGGTGGCGGCTGTACCTGTATTTGGGGTGGCCACAGAGGTGCCCACCACCAATAGGGGCCTTTCATCGGAGGAGGTATCACTTTCAGAACTGTCCCCTCCTGTCTCCGCCGTGGTGCTCTCCTCGCCCTCCGAACCACTGGTGCCCTCTCAGTCGGTAGATTCGGCCTCATGGGCCCTGTGGGATGCAGCTCACTCCGTCGCAGGTGCCTTTGCTCCTCCGCCAGATGATGCTAATGCACAGAAGGACAGGATGACAAAACAGAAAGGGGGATGAAGAGACAGAGGATACACTTGGCCGATGGCGGCTACTACACCACAGTTGGTGTAAGCAACACACAAGGAACAGCCTGACGCCCTAGGCAATGCGCTACCAGTCACAATGCTAGTCACCAGGCCATGGATAGTAATACCTAAAGCCAGTTGCAGCATACCTGAGACCCACAGAGCCCTGCCCAGTAGTGGATGCCCCTGATTGTTTGGATGAGGAGTTCATCAGCCCCTGCCTAACATGGAACCTACCCTGCAATGTCCAGCCTGGCCTAGGGGCACCAACAGGAGCACATCCCCCACCCAGAGGCCACCCCACCACGCGCAAGTAGTATATTGGGAACTGTTCTCACCCCCTTGTGGCTGCTGTGATGCCCTCAAGCGCCCATCCAGCTCCGGATAGGCCACTGCCAGCACGCAGAACATCCGGAGGGTCAGGGCTCTCATTGGGAATCCATCCCCAGCGGGCCTCCGCCGTCTTCCGTGCCCAGTGTCTCAGGTCCTCCCAACGTTTGCGGCAGTGGATACTCCACCAGCCATAGACCCCCTGGGTCCGCACGTCCTTGCCGATGGTACGCCATATACCCTTCTTTTGATGGGAGATAACCTGCAGAGGAAATACACATAGAAAAAGGGTATCAGACAAACCGTCCGGCCTGTTACACTAATGGCCCACCAAATCCCTCCCATCCCCTTATGCACATACATTGCCCATCATACATGCAGAAGGCAGCCCAGCACCCCTCAACCACCCCCTTACAGGAGGCCCTCACACACAGCACTCCATGCCTTCATGCCCCATGCATCGTGCTCACAGTGTACTCACCTATTGGTCTGGAGGCCCATACATCATTCAGTACTGGGGTAGGACCCCATCCACCAGTCTCTCCAACTTTGCAGTGGTGAAGGTAGGTGCCCTTTCCCCAGTGACTCGAGCCATGGTCGTGTCCAGACACAGGTCACAGCAGCACCTGCAGTGTATGTCCTCTCCTGTTGAAGGTCAGCTAGCAAGTGAGTGAGCTGATAGAAAATGGCGGTCACGTCCACAGCAGTGCGTATCGTCACCGCCGGCGTTCATCACCATTGGCTACTGTAACCCATAGGGCCCAATGTTAACCAATGAGGAGTTGCACGGTGGTACTCGACCGCCTCCCGCAACGGCATGCAACGGCACACAACATCAGCGGCATTACGTAATTTCCACCTGTCCATCCACACAGGACAGGTAGCCGCCATTTCAGGGGGGGACAGGCCATGGCACCTAACTGCATCACAGCACACATAGGCACAATCTGGGCCTAGACATCAACATACTGTTTCTGTCACAACATGCAATGCACTGTACATTTAGGAAATGTTGAAAACTGACCAGATGCTCATTGTTCTGCCCCCTAGATTATAACCGCTGAGGATGAATAGGAGATGGAGACATTCCCCCGTGTACAGGCTCCTGGTGGACTTGGAAACAATGGAGGACAGGCACATTATCCTCACTTACAGACTTAATAAGGCCACAATCCAAGAGCTGTATGCCCAATTTCAGCCAGACATGATCTCTGCTATCCGTCACCCCACTGGTATAGCCCCTCTTGTGCAAGTCCTATCTGTGCTCCATTTCTTGGCAACTGGCTCCATCCAAGTGACAGTGGGCTTGGCAGCAGGAATGTCACAGCTAATGTTCTCAAATGTGCTGACCAGAGTGTTGTCTGCCCTGATGAAACACAAGCACAGCTACATCGTTTTCCCACAGGTGGAGGATTTGGCCACAGTGCAAGCTGACTTCTATGCAATGGGACATATCCCCAACATCACTGGGGAAAACTGATGGTACACATATTGCATTTGTACCCCCCTGGAGAAATGAACAGGTGTTTAGAACTCGAAAGAGCTTTCACTCAATGAATGTGCAGATAGTGTGCCTGGCGGACCAGTACATCTCCCATGTCAATGCAAAGTATCCTGGGTCTGTGCATGATGTCTTTATCCTGAGGAATAGCAGCATCCCATATGTGATGGCTCAACTCCAGAGTCACCGGGTGAGCCCACGGTCCCCACCCAGTAGATGTTGGTGTATGGGTATGGTGTTGGCCGTAAGGGTTAGTGTCTGGCTAATAGGTATCCCTCGGTATTTGCAGGTGACTCTGCTTACCCTAACCTCCCATGGCTACTGACCCCAATGATGAATGCCAGGACAAGAGCAGAGGAACGTTACAATGAGGCACATGGGCGAACAAGAAGAATTATAGAGCAAACCTTTGGCCTTCTGAAGGCCATGTTTTGGTGCCTCCATGTAACAGGTGGTTCCCTGTGCTACTCACCCAAGAAGGTGTGCCAGATCATCATGACATGTTGCACAACCTTGCCTTAGGTCGCCAGGTGCCTTTTCTGCAGGAGGATGAGGCTGGAGATGGGCGTGTGGCTGCGGTGGAGCTTGTGGACAGTGACGAAGATGAGGATGAGGATGAGGATGTGGACAACAGAACAGCAATCAATGGATAGTACTTCCAGTGACACACAGGTACGACACTATAATTTTACCTACCATTGCAGTTTTTGTTGTAAATTTTAACTGGCAGGCTGATATTCCCACTACTATGGCCACTTGCTCTGCTCTCCTGGATCAGGATGACCAACCTGGTCCATCAGGAACCTATGGACAGTCGGTTACCCAGGCACAGTCCCATATCACCAGAGAGCCTCCCCCCTCAGGTAAAACCACCACAGAACCCACCCAGCGGGCCCCTACCCCTGTTCCCAGGACATGTCAATCAGCAGTGTGTCCACCACGACAGGGACCCCAGGGCACCCAACAAACACAGGACGATCAGGGACCTGGGGTCAGTGGCAGTGGGCACACAGTTCAGGGGACAGAGGCACAGGAAAACAGGGAAACTGGGAGGACTGCGGTGAGACAGGGGGAGGACAGGCCCAGGGAACTGACTCTCCACGAGGCACTCAGCAACATCCTTGGAGCATACCACCATTCCCAGGAGATTATGGGCCGGATACTAACCAAATTGCAGGAGACCCAGTGGCTGGAGGAGGGGCAATACCTGGGGATCAGGGAGGACCTGAGGGACATCCACACCACCCTGGTCACCATTGCAGGGGTGCTGGCAGACATGGCCAACACCATGAGAGAGGCAGTGGCACACCAACGGGCCCCTGACACTAGCCAAACCGATAAACAGCCCTCCACCTCCGCTGACGCTAGTGGACAGGAAGCCCGCCACCAGCACCCCACCCCCTGCAGAAGGAGAACCACCCTGCAAATGGTCCCTGCAATCCAGGAAGAAAGCCAGAGTACATTGCCAAGACTCTTGCCAGGAAATAAGACTCTCCTGACTGTCATCTTTGTGTCCTACTCTGTCACCCCGTCCACCTTGAACTGCCATTGCTCCACTTCCTGGGCCCCCTTTGACAATGCACCTGTGATAAAAATAGACTAGACTCTATCCTAGACTCTCCTCGTTGCAGGAAATTATTGTTTATGTGCAGAAAGGTTTCTTTTCCTACATTTAAACAATCAATAATAGCAATTTGATAGTCCTATGTGTGCTGCACATTGTAGCACACATAGGAGTAGCAAATTGTCATTATTTAATGATTGTTAATGTGCAGGCAGGAAGGAATACCTTTCTGTAAATAAAAAATAATTAATGGGGTTTTGCTCTTCTTATGTGTGCTGCAAAATGCAGCACACATAGGAAAAGAAAACATGAGGAGAAACAGACATATTTCATTCTGCCATGCTAATGCCACCTCTGGGTTTTTTGGTGCTGCCTTAGGTTTACGAATCCTCGTAAGTCTGGGGCAGCATCAAAATACAATGGGTGTTGCAGTGGAACGCCCACAACAATACACATTGCATGCCTCTCTGCCACGGAAAACTGCATCAGGGGCCCATATTTTAAGGCATTGTTAAGCCATGCAAAGTGGCTTAAAGCTGTCTTGTAAATCTGGAAAATGTTGCAGTGTCACTAAAAGTGAGGCCGGTAATTTCTCTGTTTTTTTTGCAGTTTTATATAGCACAGACTTGACACAAAAGTATTGGAGTGCTTTACATGAGCATCAGTTACATCACACAAGGTCACATTTATTTTGGTTTTAGGCATTTGAAGATTAAGGACCTCATTACAACCCTGGTGGTTGGTCATAAAGTGGCAGTAATACCACCAACAGGCTGGAGGTAACTAACGCCAAATTATGACCATGGCGGTGATATCTCCGAAAGACAGCCAATGTACCACACCGACCGCCAGGGCAGAAACAACAGTCACCACGGTGGTAGCCGTCTACAGCCAGGCGGAAGACAAAGTTCCGCCTAGCATATTATGACCTAGCAAACTGCCACCTTTTCCAGGGTGGTACCAACGCCATCAAGAGCCTGGTGGAAACAGAGCACAAAACTCAAAGGACTCACCATTGGAGACACAGGAAAGAACCACACCGCCATGAACCAGAACTGCATGTTTTCCTGATGACCTACTACGTCATGCTCCACCACGACCAGTGCTGGCGAAGACGACAACAGTGAGTACAACCGCCTAGCACACAAGGAAGGGGGGAGGAAAATAATAATGACACACACAACACACACCACACACGCCATATACACAACCAACTGCACAAGATAATCAATTTGGCACCGAGAATTGGATGAATAATGCAAGGACAACAGAAATTAACAAAAGTGATTGTAATAAGATCAACATCAAAAATAATAAGTCAATGTGGCAATGCAACAGATATGTACAAATGTACAAAACAGGGACACTGCCCAGTCCACAGTTCACAGGGGCCACATGGCCACAGGGCAAAGTCCAAGGCCCCACTCGATCCCTGCACCAATACAGAGAGAACACTGCAGGGGCATCAGTTGGCAAATAGAGAGGCACCTGGGGGGGGAACCACAGCCAGATGCAGAAACAAGACCACTGGTTCTGGAGGGGGCAACATGCCCATTGCTTGGTCCTGGGAAGTGCAAGGCCACAGTCTCTTGAGTGGGTGACTTACCCACTGATTCTAGAGGGGGCAACATGCCCTGTGCTTGGTCCTGGGGAGTGCAAAGTCACAGTCTCTCGAGTGGGTGACTTGCCCACTGGTTCTGGAGCAGACAACAGCTACTGTGCTTGTTCCTGGGGAGTGCAAGGCCACAGTCTCTCAAGTGGGTGTCTTACCCACTACTTCTGGTGGGGGCAGGCCGCGCAGCAGCCCATGGAGGCTGGATCATATGGCATCCGCCGGTGGTGATGGCTCCACTGTGGTGGTGGTGGTTGTGGGAGGCTCCTGCTCAGCCCCTGCACCCTCTGATGGCTGCACTGTGGTGGTGGTGGTTGTGGGAGGCTCCTGCTCAGCCCCTGCACCCTCCGATGGCTGCACTGTGGTGGTGGTGGTTGTGGGAGGTTGCTGCTCAGCTCTTCTACCCTCCAATGGCTACACTGTGGTGGTGATGGTTGTGGGAGGCTCCTGCTCAGCCCCTGCACCCTCTGATGGCTGCACTGTGGTGGTGGTGGTGGTTGTGGGAGGTTGCTGCTCAGCCCTTGCACACTCCAATGGCTACACTGTGGTGGTGGTGGTTGTGGGAGGCTCCTGCTCAGCCCTTGCATTCTCTGATGGCTGCACTGTGGTGGTGGTGGTGGTTGTGGGAGGTTGCTGCTCAGCCCTTGCACACTCCAATGGCTACACTGTGGTGGTGGTGGTTGTGGGAGGCTCCTGCTCAGCCCTTGCATTCTCTGATGGCTGCACAACCACGGCTGGCGGGGTGTTCTCTGAGACAGATGCTGGTGCAGGCTCCTTTCCCTTCTGGCTGGCTGGTGCAGGCTCCTTCCCCTTCTGGCTTGCTGGTGCAGGCTCATTCCCCTTCTGGCCGGCTGGTGCAGGCTGCTTCCCTTTCCGGCTGGCTGGTGCAGGCTCCTTCCCCTTCTTGCTGGCTGGTGCAGGCTCTTTCCCCTTCTTGATGGCTGGTGCAGGCTCCTTCCCCTTAGTGCTGGCTGGTGCAGGCTCATTCCCCTTCTTGCTGGCTGGTATAGGTTCCTTCCCCTTCAGTATTTGTAGCATGGAATCCTTTCCACCATGAGTAGGTGCCACTGAAACTGGTCCCGTGGACTCTTTGGCTGAGATGATTGGCTGGGTCCTTGATACCCTGGCCATACGTGCAGGATGGGGGGGGAGGGAAGAGGTCAATCATGGATAGGGAAAGCTTTTTAGGGACATTGGGGCAGGAAGAGGGAGAAGTAATGGGCGTGCAGGATGAGGGAGTGGTTGTTGGAGGTGTTTTCTGGATTTGGGTGCAGGTGCATGGGTTGTCTGCTGTTGTGAGGTGGATGGCTGTTGGGTGTCTGAGTGCTTGCGTTTGTGTACTTTGAGGGGGACAGACATGGTGGGAGAGGACACAGGTGATGTGTGCATCGATGTTGTGGAGGTGTCTGCCAGTGAGGTGTGTGTTCTGCTTGGTGTGGTGATGATGCAGGTAGTAGATGATAATATAGTGCATGCAGGTGTGAGTGTGGACGTAAATGGGTCAGAGGTGAGGAGGAGGAGGGAGAGACAGTGGAAATAGTGGGTGTTGTTGTATCTGCAACTGAATGTTATTTGTGTGAGTGTCTGTGGGATGAAGTGTGGTGCTTGTGTTTGCCTGTGACACTCGTGAGTGTTGTCTTGGATGCATGGTGGTCTGAATGTGTGCTTGGGATAGGTTGGGGTTCAGGGGCATAGGACTGGGCAGAGGAAGTTGGAGGGGAAAGGCTAGAGACAGGAACAGTGGCTGCCATCAGGGAGGAGGCCAGAGCCTGGAATGACCTCTGTTGGGCCGCCACACCAGAGTGAATGCCCTCCAGGAATGCATTTGTATGTTACAAAGGCCCTCCAGGCCCTGGATGGCATTCATTATGGTTGATTGCCCAACAGAGATGGATCACAGGAGGTCAATAGCCTCCTCACTCAGGGCAACAGGGCTAATTGGGGCAGGGCCTGAGGTGCCTGGGGCGAAGGAGCTGCCCACCCCCCTAGCTGAGCGAGCAAGGGAAACTCGCTGAGGGGCTGCTAGGAAGGCGGTGCTGGTACGGGGGTGGCGGCTGTACCTGTATTTGGGGTGGCCACAGAGGTGCCCGCCACCACTAGGGAGATTTCATCGGAGGAGGTATCACTTTCAGAACTGTCCCCTCCTGTCTCCGCCGTGGTGCTCCCCTCCCCCTCCGTCCCACTGGTGGCCTCTCCGTCGGTAGATTCGGCCTCATGGGCCGTGTGGGGTGCAGCTCCCTCCGTCGCAGGCGCCTTTGCTCCTCCGCCAGATGATGCTAATGCACAGAAGGACAGGATGACAAAACAGAAGGTGGGGGGGAGACAGAGGATACACTTGGCCAATGGCGGCTACTACACCACAGTTGGTGTAAGCAACACACAAGGAACAGCTCTACGCCCTAGGCAATGCACTACCAGTCACAATGCTAGTCACCAGGCTATGGACAGTAATACCTAAAGCCAGTTGCAGCAAACCTGACACCCACAGAGCCCTGCCCAGTAGTGGATGCCCACTAGCTTGTTTGGAGGGGGAGTTCATCAGCCCCTGCCTAACATGGAATCTACCCTGCAATGTCCAGCCTGGCCTAGGGGCACCAACAGGAGCACATCCCCCACCCAGAGACCACCCCACCATGCGCAAGTAGTATATTGGGAACTGTTCTCACCCCCTTGTGGCTGCTGTGATGCACTCAAGCGCCCATCCAGCTCCGGATAGGCCACTGCCAGCATGCAGAACATCAGGGGGGTCAGGGCTAGATGGGCACCCCTTCCTCATTGGGAATCCATCCCCAGCTGGGCCTCCTCCGCCTTCCGTGCCCAGCATCTCAGGTCCTCCCACCGTTTGCTACAGTGGATACTCCACCTGCCATAGACCCTCTGGGTCCGCACGTCCTTGCCGATGGCACGCCACATACCCTTTTTTTGATGGGAAATACGCATAGAAAAAGGGTATCAGACAAACCGTCCAGCCTGTTACACTAATGGCCCACCATATCCCTCCGATCCCCTTACGCACCTACATTGCCCACCATACATGCAGAAGGCAGCCCAGCACCTCTCAACCACCCCCTTACACGAGGCCCTCACATACAGCACTTCATGCCTTCATGCCCCATGCATCGTACTCACAGTGCACTCACCTATTGGTCTGGAGGCCCATACATCATTCAGTACTGGGGTAGGACCCCATCCACCAGTCTCTCCAACTTTGCAGTGGTGAAGGCAGGGGCCCTTTCCCCAGTGACTCGAGCCATGGTCGTATCCAGACACTGGTCACAGCAGCACTTGCAGTGTAGGTACTCTCCTGTTGAAGGTCAGCTAGCAAGTGAGTGAGCTGATAGAAAATGGTGGTCACGTCCATGGCAGTGCGTACCGTCACCGCCGGCGTACATCACCATTGGCTACTGTAACAATAGGGCCCAATGTTAACCAATAAGAAGTTGCACGGTGGTACTCGACTGCCTCCCGCAATGGCACGCAACGGCACACAACATCAGCGGAATTACGTAATTTCCACCTGTCCATCCACACAGGACAGGCAGCCACCATTTCAGGGGGGGGACAGGCCATGGCACCTAACTGCATCACAGCACACATAGGCATAATCTGGGCCTAAACATGCACATACTGTTTCTGTCACAACATGCAATGCACTGTACATTTAGGAAATGTTGAAAACTGATCAGATGCTCATTGTTTTGCCCCCTAGAGTATAACCACTGAGGATGAATAGGAGATGGAGACATTCCACCGTTTACAGGCCCCTGGTGGACTTGGAAACAATGGCTGCCATCAAAGAGGAGGCCAGAGTCTTGATTGATCTCTGTTGGGCCACCAATCCACTACGAATGCCCTCCAGAAATGCATTAGATTGCTGCCTCGGTGCTGCCAGCCCCTGGATGGCATTCACAATGGTTGACTGCCCTACAAAGATGGATCTCAGGAGGTCAATAGCCTCCTCACTCAGGGCAGCAGGGCTCACTTGGACGGGGCCTGAGATTCCTGGGGTGAAGGAGATGCCCACCCTCCTGGCTGAGCTGGCACGGGCAACTCGCTGAGGGGCTACTGGGATGGAGGTGCTGGTACGGGAGGTGGCTGCTGTAACTGCAACTGGGGTGGTCACAGAGGTGTCCCCCACCACCAGGGAGCTCCCATCGGAGGAGGTATCTGAGTCTGTATTGTCCCCTCCAGTCTCCGCTGTGGTGCTCCCCTCGCCCTCCGTACCACTGGTGCCCTCAGCATCGGTGAACTATGCCTCCAGGATCCTGTGGGATGCAGCTCCCTCTTTCGCCGGTGCCTCTGCTCCTCTGCCAGATGATGCTAATTCACAAAAGGACATGATGTCAAAACAAGAAAGGGGGGAAGGAGAGGAGAGGGACAAAAGACATACTGGGTCAATGACTGCACCAACCCACCGTTGGCGTATACAGCACCCTCACACATAGGGAACAGGCCTACGCACTATGCATTGCACTACCAGTGATATTGCTAGCCACCGAGGCATGAGGAGAAGCACACACTGCCAACTGCAGCACACCTGGGACCCACACAACCCTGACCAGTAGTGGATGCTAACAATCTAGGTAGGCAGTATTTCCCCTTCAGACCCTTAGCCACCAGATGACCCATGCTGCCATGTCTGGCCTGGTCTAGGGGAACCCACTGGCACACAACCACCACCCGGATACCACCCCTCCAGCCGTTTCCTTCAATTCTGGCCACTGTACTCACCCCCTTGTGGCTGTTGTGATGCCCTCAAGCACCCATCCAGCTCTGGATAGGCCACTGGAGGTATGCGGGCCAACAAGGGGGTCAGGGTCCAACAGGCACCCCTTCCTCATTGGATGGCCATCCCCAGCTGGGCCTCTGTGGTCTTCAGTGCCCAGCGTCTCAGGTCCTCCCACCGTTTGTGACTGTGGGTGCTCCACCTGCAATAGACCCCCAGGGTCTGCTCCTCCTTGGTTATGGCACGCCATATACCCTTCTTTTGATGGGCGCTGACCTGTAGAGGTAATACAGACAGCAGAATACCATTAGACAAACAGTCCATTCAGTTACACAGTTACACAAATGGCCCACCATACACGTTTCCATCACTATTGGCACAAACATGGCCCAGCACTCAACGTGTACCCAGCCAAGAGGACATCCCTCTTTCATTTCACAGTGCCTTCACACACACCTCCATGCATTCATGTCACATGCATTGTGGCCACAGTGTACTCACCTGTTGGTCTGGAGGCCCGTACAGCAGTCCGTATTGGCGTTGGACCCCATCCACCAGTCTCTCCAATTCCTTTGAAGTGAAGGCTGGGGCCCTTTCCCCAGTCACACGGGCCATGGTAGGTTCCAGACACAGGTCACAGCAGCACACGCAGTGCAGGTCCTCTCCTATGGAGGCCAGGAAAGAAGTGAGGGATCAGATAGAAGATGGCGGTCATGTCCACGGCGGTGCATACCGTCACCATCGGCGTAGATCACCATTGGCCACTGTACCCATAGGGCCCAATTACAAGCAATGAGGATTTGCGCTGCGGTTCCTGACTGCCTCCCGCCATGGCGCACAACGTCAGCGGAATTACCTCACTTCCATCTGTCCCTCCATACAGGTCAGGCGGACGCCATTTCAGGTGTGGGAATGCCTATGGAATAATGCTGCATCACAGGAAAAATAGGCACATACTTGACAAATTGCAATGTCCCATGACATGTTTGCACATTGCGGACTACTGTTGTGGCTCCATTGTTCAGTTTGTGACAGCTTCCTCACTCTTTTGTCCTTTATATACCTACCGCTGAGGATGAATAGGAGAAGGAGAAATACCCCATGTAAAGAGCCCTGGTGGACTTGGCTACACTGGAGGACAGACACATTGGGGGTCATTACAACATTGACGGTAAAAGCTGCTTACCGCTGTGCAGAAGACCACCAACACAGCGCCGCGGCTGCGGAATTCCGCCAAGGTCATTATGACCCACAGCTCGGAATCCACCAAAATCAGACACCAACACAAGTCCGCCACACCAAAGGTCAGTGATAAACTGGCGATAACAAAACCTCCACCATCACGCCAACAGGAATACGCCCACACTATCACGACCCACGAATCCACGCAGCGGACTTTCAACCGATGTATTCCATTGGCAGTACACACCGCCGCACTCAAAATACACACTCATTCACAAAACACTACCACATTGGACAATTCCAAATGCACACACCTGATACACATGCACACACCACTCCCACACATCCAATACAATATAAAACACACAAATCAAATCAAATCATTAACATTTATAAAGCGTGCTACTCACCCGTGCGGGTCTCAAGGCGCTAGGGGAAGAGGGGGGGGGTTACTGCTGCTCGAAAAGCCAGGTTTTTAGGAGTCTCCGGAATGCGGAGTGGTCCTGGGTGGTCCTGAGCCTGGTGGGGAGGGAGTTCCAGGTCTTGGCTGCCAGGAAGGAGGAGGACCTCCCACCTGCCGCGGAGCGGCGGATGCGAGGGACGGCAGCGAGCGCGAGGCCAGAGGACACGGGTGGGGGCGTAGAAGCTGAGGCGTCGGTTGAGGTATTCCGGTCCCTTGTTGTGGAGGGCTTTGTGTGCGTGGGTGAGAAGTCGGAAGGTGATCCTTTTGCTGACTGGGAGCCAATGCAGGTGTCTCAGGTGTGCGGAGATGTGGCTGTTGCGGGGTACGTCGAGGATGAGGCGGGCCGAGGCGTTTTGAATACGTTGCAGGCGTTTTTGGAGTTTGGCGGTGATCCCAGCGTAGAGGGTGTTGCCGTAGTCCAGGCGGTTCGTGACGAGGGCGTGGGTCACGGTTTTTCTAGTGTCGGCGGGGATCCAGCGGAATATCTTGCGGAGCATGCGGAGGGTGAGGAAGCAGGCGGAGGACACGGCGTTGACTTGCTTGGTCATGGTGAGAAGAGGGCCCAAGATGAAGCCGAGGTTGCGGGCGTGGTCTGCGGGGGTCGGTGCGGTGACGAGGGCCGTGGGCCACCAGGAGTCGTCCCAAGCGGATGGGGTGTTGTCGAGGATGAGTACTTCCGTTTTGTCAGAGTTCAGATTTAGGCGGCTGAGCCTCATCCAATCTGCGACGTCCTTCATGCCCTCTTGTAGGTTGGTCTTGGCGCTGGCGGGGTCCTTGGTGAGGGAGAGTATAAGTTGGGTGTCGTCGGCGTAGGAGGTGATGATGATGTCGTGCTTGCGTACGATGTCGGCGAGGTGGCTCATGTAGACATTGAAGAGTGTTGGGCTGAGCGATGAGCCTTGAGGTACGCCGCAGATGATCTCGGTGGGGTTTGAGTGAAACGGTGGGAGGTAAACTTTTTGGGAACGGTTTGAGAGGAAGGAGGCGATCCAGTCCAGGACCTGGCCTTGGATCCCGATGGAGTGAGGCGGGTGATTAGGGTGCGGTGACAGACGGTGTCGAAGGCAGCTGAGAGGTCGAGGAGGATGAGGGTGACTGTTTCACCGTTGTCCATCAAGGTTCTGATGTCGTCTGTGACTGAGATGAGGGCGGTTTCAGTGCTGTGGTTGGTTCGGAATCCGGTTTGTGAAGGGTCGAGCAGGTTGTTGTTTCCCACATCACCCACAAACTCTTACGACCACAATTGCAACAGAAGGCCAGAGAGAGACACCACCAGAAAGAACAATAGCATCCACAGGCACCCTACAGCATCACTCACACAACATCCAAGCACCTCACACAACACACCTCTAAATATCACCCCACACATCACAACACACACCACCCCACACATCACCCACACCACCCCATGGCACTGCAAAGACACCCCAGGTTCTCTGAGAAGGAGGTCAGGGTCATGGTGGAGGAAATCATCCGGGTAGAGCCACAGCTATTCGGATCACAGGTGCAGCACACCACCATAGCTAGGAAGATGGAGCTATGGCGAAGAATCGTGGACAGGGTCAATGCAGTGGGACAGCACCCAAGAACATGGGATGACATCAGGAAGAGGTGGAACAACCTACGGGGGAAAGTGCGTTCCGTGGTCTCAAGACACCACCTTGCGGTTCAGACGACTTGCAGCAGACCCCCACCACCTCCCCCAGAACTCACTACTTGGGAGGAGCAGGTCTTGGCTATACTGCATCCTGAGGGCCTCACAGGAGTAGCTGGAGGAATGGACTCTGGTAAGGCAAATCTTTACTACCTTATCCCCCCCACCCCACCTGCATGCCATCACATACCCCCACCTTCGCCCTCACCCCCATCACTCCAACTCCTCACATATGTCCCAATATCACAAACCGCACATCCCAAACCCAAGCCCTGCATGTAACACCAAAGCATGGACACCCATCACCAAAGCATGTCCACTGCACTTACCCATACACCCCCCTAAACCATTATCACACAAGGTCCTACACAGGAATGCAAGCACTGGGGTAAAGGCTCACCCACCCATTGCACACCATGGCACACACAGATGCAATAATCATGCCTTTACACCCCTGCAGGACCCCTACCCAATGTCACCGGACAGGAGGGTCCAGACATGTCCACTCCACCCATAGAAGAGGCCCAAAGGGATGACAGCATCTCTGTCCAACTGGATCTAGATGACCAGCCCGGCCCATCTGGGACTTCGGGACAGTCGGTTCCCCTCACACTGGCACAAGCCACTACAGAGCTTCCCCCCTCTGGAAACACCAGCACAGCACCCATCCAGCGGGCCCATCCCTCTGTCCCCAGGACACGTCAATCAGCAGTGTGTCCACCACTACAGGGAATCCAGGCTAACCCACCACCCCAACAACACCAGGGACCTGGGGGCAGTGGCAGTGGGCACACCGTTCAAGGGACAGAGGCCCAGGAACACAGGGGAACTGGGAGGGCTGCTGTGCGACAGGGGGAGGACAGGCCCAGGGAACCCACTCTCCACAAGGCCCTCTCCAACATCATGGGAGCCTACCACCATTCCCAGGAGACGATGGCAACGGTACTGGCCAAGTTTCAGGAGACCCAGCGGCTGCAGGAGGAACAGTATCTGGGCTTCAGGGAGGAACTAAAATCCATCAATTCCACCCTGGGCACCATTGTAGGGGTGCTGAGGGAACTCGTCAATACCAGGAGGGACACTGTGGCACAACAAGGGGCCCCTGACACTAGCCTGGATGATGAACTGCCCACCCCACCTCCGCCGGCGCTAGTGGACAGGAGGCACCGCTACAGGACCACAACACCAGCACCCCACCCCCTGCAGATGGAGAACCACCCCGCAAGTGGTCCCTGAGATCCAGGACAAAGGCAGAGAACAATGCCAAAACCCCGCCAAGAAATGAGACCCCCCTGATTTGTCATCCTTCTGTCCCACTTTGTCACCCTGTCCATACTTAAACTGCCCCAGCTCCACTTCCTATGCCCCTTTGAACAATGCACCTGTGAGACTAATAGCCTGGACTCTGCCATGGACATTCCTCCACCATCACCCCTGACCATTTAACAACCCCCTCCACTATTTAGCACTTAAATAAACACCCTTAAATCACAAAACAATCTGGAGTCAGTCTGTGCTTTCACAATTGTGTATTTGCAATGACTGAGGGAAATAGCAATGTCCATTGTATTGTCAACATACCTATGTCACACAGCTCTAGTCCATGCGGAAACAAAGCAGATGTCACATAGTCTGACCCACATCTGTGAAATCGTAAGGGAAAGTGACAACTCAGTGACCATACACTGGGTGAAAATGAGAGGCAGTAGAATTAAATCAGATGTAGCAGTCTGTGTTGTTTTCTTACCTGTGTCTCACAGGTAACACTGTGTTCCTGTTGTCTATGTCCTCTTCTTCTGCTTCCTCGTCTTCACTGTCCACAGGCTCCACAGCTGCCACAACACCTCCATCTGGACCATCCTCCTGAAGAAAAGGCACCTGTCGTCGCAAAGCCAAGTTGTGAAGCATACAGCAGGCCACGATGATCTGGCACACATTCTTTGGTGAGTAGAATATGGAACCACCTGTCATATGGAGGCACCGGAACCTGGCCTTCAGGAGGCCGAAGGTCCTCTCTATAATCCTCCTAGTTCGCCCATGGGCCTCATTGTAGCGTTCCTCTGCCTTTGCCCTGGGATTCCTCACTGGGGTTAGTAGCTATGACAGGTTGGGGTAACCAGAGTCACCTGCAAATGGCGAGGGACAACTGTTCGACACACACTAACTCATAGGGACATCCCCAGACCCAGACACCTATTCACACTGTATAGGGTCCATGTCCTCACCTAATAGCCACACACAGTGCCTCTGGAGTTGCCCCATCACATAAGGGATGCTGCTATTCCTCAGAATGTAAGGGTCATGCACTGAGCCAGGAAATTTGGCATTCACATGGGAGATGTACTGGTCAGCCAAACACACCATCTGCACATTCATCGATTGGTAACTCTTCCGGTTCTGTACACCTATTCACTCCTGCGTGGGGGGGACCAAGGCCACATGTGTCCCATCATTGGCACCTATGATGTTAGGGATATGTCCCAGGGCATAGTAGTCACCTTTCACTGTAGGCAAATCCTCCACCTGAGGGAAAACGATGTAGCTCCACATGTGTTTCAGCAGGGCAGGCAACACTCTGGACAACACGTTGGAAAACATAGGCTGGGACATCCCTGATGCTATGGCCACTGTTGTTTGAAAAGACCCACTTGCTAGGAAATGAAGTACTGATAGCACCTGCACTAGAGGGGGGATTCCTGTGGGATGGCGGATAGCTGATATCAGGTCTGGCTCCAACTGGGCACACAGTTCCAGGATTGTGGTACGATCAAGTCTGTAGGTGATGATCACATGTCGCTCCTCCATTGTCGACAGGTCCACCAGTGGTCTGTACACCGGAGGATGCCGCCATCTCCTCACCTGCCCCAGCGGACGTTGCCTATGGAGGAGAACAGCGAGCAGACAGTCAACCAACTCTCAGGTACGTCAACACAACTTAATCGGAAAATGTTTGCAAATCGACATATGGCTGTATTAGTGTTTAAGCAAGGCCTAGATATGTGTGACGCAGTCCAAAATAATGCCATGTGTGCCCCTTAAATGGCAGCTGCCTGACCTGTACAGTGAGACAAGGGGATATGAGGTAACTGCGCTGGCGTTGCACACAGTCGCGGTAGGCGGTCGAAGACCGTGGTGCAATCCTGCATTGTTTAACATTGGACCCTATGGGTCCCAGGAGCCAATAACGGTACGCACCGCCGCGGACGTGACTGCCATTTTCTCTCTGTTCAATCACTTGGTACCTGATCTTCAACAGGAGAGGACCTACACTGCAAGTGCTGCTGTGACTTCAGTCTGGAAGAGACAATGGCTCTTGTGTCTGGGGAAAGAGCCCCTTCCTTCAGCATGGAGGAGTTGGAGAAACTAGTGGATGGGTTCCTCCCCCAGTACACGCTACTCTACGGTCCTCCAGACAAACAGGTGAGTACACTGTGAACATGCTGTTTGGGCAATGGCTGTTTGGAGTGGTGTGGATGAAAGATAGGGGGGGAGAATGAGGCGTGCATGAAACAACGGTGAGTGCATGTGCGTCATGGCAAGGGTAGGGATGCGGGCCAATGACTGTGACGGTGTGGACGGTTATATCTTCTCCTTTTCCCCTGTACTATTCCTGTAGGTCAGCGCCCACCAGAAGATGGATATTTGGCGTGCCATCGCCAAGGAAGTCCAGACCCTGGGAGTCTACCACAGACAGAGCACCCACTGCCGGAAAAAATGGGAGGACATTCGCCGCTGGAGCAAGAAGATGGCGGAGGCCCAGCTGGGGATGGCCTCCCAACGTGGGAGGGGTGCCCGTCACACCATGTGTTCTGATCCTGGCGGTGGCGTACCCTGAGTTGGATGGGCGCTTGAGGGCATCACAGCAACCAGAAGGGGATGAGTACACTCTCATTCGGCTGATTCACCGCGTATTGTAGGTGTCTGGGTGGGGGAGGTGGGCTGTGGGTTCCCCTAGGCCAGGGCGAGTTTAGTAGGCAAGGTCCATTCTGAAGGCAGGCTCTATGGCACACCACCCCACCTGTGTACAGAGCCCACTACACCTAGTCAGGCTCCTGTGACTTGCATGTGTGCAGCAATTGGGCATAGGCCTTGTACCCATGTCCCTGTGATCAATTAGGGAACTCAAAGTGCATGGCGTAGTGCAGAGGGCTGCTGTGTCTGTAGTGTCCGCCAACGGTAGTGGTATTGCATGCACTCAACATGTCTTTCTTCTGTCTTCCCCCTTTTTGTGGTCTCCCTGTTCTTGTGTGCATTAGCGTCATCAGGCGGAGGAGCAGTGGCACTGGAGCAGGAGGGAGCTGTATCCCACATGGCCCTGGAGGGCGACACAACGGAGTCTGAATTCACCATTCGGACGGAGGGGATCTCCACGGCGGGGACAGGAGCTGAGACCATTGATATGGACTCCTCCTCTGATGGGGGCTCCCTTGTGGTGGCGGTCCCATCTGTGCCCCCCGCATCTACAGGTACAGCATCCACCCCTCCTACCAGCACCGCCCTCCCAGCAGCCCCTCAGCGTCTGCCCCGTGGCCGCTCACCCAGGAGGGTGGGCATCTCCTTCGCCCCAGGAACCTCAGCCCCTGCCCCTGTCACCCCTGCTGCCCTCAGTGAGGAGGCCATTGACCTCCTCAGGTCCCTCACTGTTGGGCAGTCTACCATTTTGAATGCCATCCAGGGTGTAGAGAGGCAGTGGCAACAAACCAATGCATACCTGGAGGGCATTCATTCTGGCCAGACAGCCCAACAGCAAGCTTTTCAGACTCTGGCCTCAGCGCTGATGGCAGCCATTGTCCCTGTTTCTAGCCTCCCCCTCCAACTTCCTCCACCCAGACCCAAACCCCTGTACCTCAGCCTATCCCAAGCACACCATCAGACCAGCATGCACACACGTCAAGACACAAAGGAAGCTCAGGCAAACATAAGCACCACACATCCCACAAGCACTCACACAAGCATCATACACATACAGACATACCAACATCCACTGCCTCCACTGTGTCCCCCTCCTCCTCGTCTCCCTCCTCCCTCCCTGTCTCGTTTCCACTCACACCTGCATGCACTACATCGTCAGCCACTACCTGCATCACCAGCACACCCACCACCACACCCCGCTCACGTGCACTCACCACCCCACTACCATTCACACATCCCCTGTGTCCTCTCCCAGTGTGTCTGTGAGCCCACCTCCCAAGGTACACAAACGCACCCACACACACACCCAACAGCCATCCACCTCACGACAGCCTCCAGCCCATGCACCCAAGTCACCAAACGTACACTTCCTACAATCACTACCTCTTCCTCCACTCCCAAACCCCCTCCATCTACCCGTCCCAGTGTGCCCCAAAAACTTTTCCTGTCCAATCTTGACCTCTTTCCCTCACCTCCCCCACCCCTTCAGTCTCCTAGGGCCCGCCTCTCCAGGTCCCAACCCAGCACCTCAGCCACAACATCTGCGGGAACAGTGGTGCCAGTAGTAACCGGCTTCTGGAGTGCGCCAGGGAGCAGGGCAGCCAGTGTGGCAAGGAGCCAGAGCACGGACAGTCCCCCACCTCAAAAGCAGAAAAAGTTGGCCAGTGCCCAGCGGGAGAGAGGAAAAAAATCAGCCACCAAAGCCGCTCCCAGGGGTACAGTTGGGAGTGTGGAGACAGCTGCGCCACCCACCAAGGTGGGGAAGGGGCACAGTAAAACCGGCAAGTCTTGGAAAACCTGCACGGCGGACAAGACCGCAACAAGCACCGCTGGCAAGGACACCACTGCCACCCATACCGCTGGCAAGGACACCGCCGCCACTAGCACAGCTGCCAAGGACACCGCCGCCACCAGCACCGCTGAACAGGGCACCGCCGCCACCAGCACCACTGCCAAGGACACCCCTGCCACCAGCACCGCTGAACAGGACACTGCCGCCGCCAGCACCGCTGCCAAGGACACCGCCGCCACCAGCACCACTGCCAAGGACACCGCCGTCACCAGCACCGCTGAACAGACACCGCCACCACCAGCACCGCTGAACAGGACACCACCGCCACCAGCACCGCTGAACAGGACACCACCCCAACAAGCACCGCAGGCCAGTGAGCCCCAAAGATTCCGATGCTACTGAGGCTGCCATGAGCAGGATGAAGCACTCTGGGCACCAAGCCCTCTCCAGAACCAGTGGAGAATGACATCCACTACCTCAGTCCTTGGCAGGATGAAGCACTCTGGGCACAAAGCCCCCTCTAGAACCAGTGGAGAGATCCATCCACAAACTCAGTCTTTGGCAGGATGGAGCACTCTGGGCACAAAGCCCCCTCCAGAATCAGTGGAGATTGACATCCATTACCTCAGTCCTTGGCAGGATGAAGCACTCTGGGCACCAAGCCCCCTCCAGAACCAGTGGAGAGATCCATCCACTACCTCAGTCCTTGGCAGGATGAAGCACTCTGGGCACTTAGCCCCCTCCAGAACCAGTGGAGATTGACATCCACTACCTCAGTCCTTGGCAGGATGAAGCACTCTGGGCACAAAGCCCCTTCCAGAACCATTGGAGAATGACATCCACTACCTCTGTCCTTGGCAGGATGAAGCACTCAGGGACCAAAGCCCCCTCCAGAACCAGTGGAGACTGTTATACGCTTGAGTGACTGTGGCTTTGCACTCCCCAGAATAAATCAGTGGGCAACCCACCCACTGGAGCGACTTGAGAGACTGTGGCTTTCCACTCCCTAGGATAAAGCAGTGGGCAAACCACCCACTGAAGAGACTTGAGAGACTGTGGCTTTGCACTCCCCAGGATAAATCAGTGGGCAAACCACCCACTGGAGAGACTTGAGAGACTGTGGCTTTGCACTCCCCAGGATAAAGCAGTGGGCAACCCCCCTACTGGAGAGACTTGAGAGACTGTGGCTTTGCACTCCCCAGGATAAATCAGTGGGCAAACCACCCACTGGAGAGACTTGAGAGACTGTGGCTTTGCACTCCCCAGGATACATCAGTGGGCAAACCACCCACTGGAGAGACTTGAGAGACTGTGGCTTTGCACTCCCCAGGATAAAGCAGTGGGCAAACCACCCACTGGAGAGACTTGAGAGACTGTGACTTTGCACTCCCCAGGATACATCAATGGGCATGGAGCCCCCTTGTGGATCTGCCGTCGTGCACTCATCCGGCTGAGGTGCCCCCCCTTCCCTTACCCCTGAGGTGCCTGTGTTATTTCTATCTGATGCCCCAGCAGTGTTCTCTCCGTCTTGTTCAGGTATCTTGTGTGGGCCTCGCCCATGCATTTTGGGCCCAGTGGTCCACGGACTATGATGGTGGAATCCCTTGGACTTGTATTCTTGGTGTATATATTTGTTTATAGTGTGAATATCTTTATATACGCATATATTTTTGATTCATGTATTTGAATATATTGCAATCATTCTACTAATTTCCTTGTGTCCTTGCATTCTTCCAGGGGGGGGTTCGGGGGTGTAACTGTAATGTATCATGATGTATTAGTTTGTGTGTTGTCGTGGGTGAGGGTTGGGGTGGGGGTGTTGCCTGTGTGTGTCACTCTCTTTTCCCTCCCCCCTCCCCTGTGTCGTAGGTGCAGTACTCACTGTGGTCTTCGCAGCCGTCTTTGTTGTTCCTGGTAGAGAAGCAGGAAGATAAAGGCTGGCAGTATGTGGAGCTCGGGTTCCATGGCATCCTGATTCCTCGTGGGGTGTGTAGAGGTGAGCGTTTTCCCTTCCAAGTCCTGTTTCTGCCGTGTTTTTGTTCGCGGTGAATCCGCCCCGGAAAAGGTGGTGGATTGGACTGTTATAATTCTGTGGGCGGTACATTGTCCTCCGCCTGTCTGTTGGCGGTTACCGCCGCAGTGTTTGTTTGTACCGCCTTGGCGGTCGGAGTGTTAAAGTAGCTGTCTATGTTGGCAGTTTCCGCCACGGTCGTGATTCCAAATTATTTTCTGCCGGCCTGTTGGCGGTTTTACCGCCGCTTTAACACCGACCCCCAAGGTTGTAATAACCACCATTATCCTCACCAATAGACTGGACAGGGTCACAATCACAGAGCTGTGTGCCCATTTCGAGCCTGACCTGATATCTGTTATCCGTCACTCCACTGGGATCCCCCCTCTTGTGCAAGTGCTATCTGTGCCCCATTTCTTGCAACTGGTTCTTTCCAAGTGGCAGTGGGCTTGGCAGCAGGAATGTCCCAGGCAATGCTCTCAATAGTGCTTGCAAGAGTGTTGTCTGCCCTGCATAAACACATGTGAAGCTACATAGCCTTCCCCCATGTTAATGATTAGGCCACTTTGAAGGCTGGGTTTTATGCAATGGGACATATCCCCAATACAACTGGGGTGATTGACGGAACACATATTGCATTTGTCCCCCCCAGCCACAACGAACAGGTGTTCAGGAATCGTAAGAGTTTCCACTCTATGAATGTACAGATGGTGTGCTTGGCGGACCAGTATATTTACCACGCCAATGCTAAGTATCCTGGGTCGGTGCATGATGCCTTTGTCCTGAGGAATAGCAGCATCCCAAATGTGATGGGCCAACTACAGAGGCACAGGGTGTGCCTAATAGGTGAGCCCTAGTTCCCACCCAGTATATGTTGGTGTGTGCCTATGGTTTTGGCCATATAGGCTAGTGTGTGGCTAAATATTGTCCCTCAGTATTTGCAGGTGACTGGTTACCCAAAGCTATCATGGCTGCTGACCCCTGTGAGGAATGCCAGGACAAATGCAGAAGAATGTTATAATTAGGCACATGGGTGAACAAGAAGAATAATTGAAAGAACCTTTGGTCTCCTGAAGGCCAGGCTCCCGTGCCTTCATCTGACAGGTGGATCCCTGTGCTATTTACCCAATAAGGTCTGCCAGATAGTGGTGGCATGCTGCATGTTACACAACATGGCCCTCAGACGCCATGTCCCTTTTCTGCAGGAGGAGGAGACTGGAGATGCCCCTGAGGCAGCAGTGGAGGCTGTGGACAGTGAGGGTGAGGAGGCAGAGGATGAGGATGTGGACAACAGAACATCTGTAATCGGTCAGTACTTCCAATGACACACATGTGAGGCAGTGCAACTTTACATTTCAATAACTTTGGTTGTATTCTGTGTGGCATTGTCATGCTGGTATTTCCCACTTCTATGGACACTTACTGTTACGTCTGGCTATTCATGTTGCAAATGTTGGTGATTTGACAAATACTCCTGATGTGATCACAACAGCCAGCTACAGGTCATTGATTCTATGCTCTTTCTATGTACAGTTCATTTGCACTGGTTGTACCTGTTTCAATCAATATATATTTGAAATACATGACATGCTTAAATCGATATATATCAACAATGGGATAGCGTGATGACGGAGGAACCTCCAGGGTGTTGTTCTAGTCTGTTTGTAGCACAGGTGCATTGTCCAAGGGGACATAAGAAGGGGAGTTATGGCAGTTCAAGGTCGACAGGGTGACTGAGTGGGACAAAAGAGGGACAATCAGTAGAGTCTAATTTCCTGGTGGGGGTCTTGGCAAGTGTCACTGGCTTCTGTCTGGATCGCAGGGAACGTTTGAGGGGTGGTTCACCTTCTGCAGTGGGAGGGGTGCTGGTGGCCTGTGAGTCCTGTGGTGGGGCCTCCTGGTCACTAGCGGCAGAGGAAGTGGAAGTCTGTTCAGATGACTGGCTAGTGGCAGGGTCCTGCTGGTGTGACACTGCCTTCCTCATGATGTAGGCCATGTCTGCCAGCACCCCTGCTATCGAGATCAGGGTGTTGTTGATGGCGTGCAAGACCTCCCTGATCCCCTGATACTGTCCATCCTGCAGCTGACTGTTCTCCTGCACATTGTCTAGGTTCTGGAATGTTGATAGGCTCCCATAATCTCAGAGAGTGCCTCCTAGAGAGTCGGTTCCTGGTACTATCCCCCCCGGAGCACACCACTCCTACCAGTATCCCTGTTGGCCTGTTCCTCTGTCCCCTGACCCGTGTGCCCACGGCCACAGACCCCAGGTCCCTGATTGTCTTGGGTGCGAGGTGTGGCCTGGGGTCCCTGTAGAGGAGGTCACACTGCTGATTAATGTGTTCTGGGGACACAGGTGTGGGTGCGCTGGGTGGGTGCTGTGGTGTTGTTTCCTGATGGGGGAGGCTCTGTGGTGGTCTTAGACTGGGCAATGGTAACCTGCTGTCCAGTGGTCCCTGATGGGCCAGGTAGATCGTCCAGATCATGAAAACCAGAGTTACTGTCATCACTGTGGGCCTCTTCACTTGGGGGACTGGATAGTGCTGGCACCTCCTTTCCAGTGACATTGGCTGGAGTACCTGTGGGGATGTAAATGATGTATTATGCTTCATGTGTATGACATATTGTACATCCTTGGCTTCCCCTCTATGGTTGGTGCTGCACTACCAGCTTTTGGGTATGTTGGTGTATGGTGGGATTGTTAGTTTCCGTATGCTGTGCATGCTTTAGTGATGAGTGTCCATGCAGGGCTGTGAGGGGTGTCCATGCATTGGTACATCATGCAAGGCTTGGCATTGGGATTAGTGTGATGTGACGGTGGAATGTATGGGATGTAGTGGAGTGATGAGAGTGAGGGTATGTGATGGCATGCATGTAGAGGGGTGATAATTGTTGAAAGTTGGCTTACCAGAGCCCATTCCTCCTCCGGCCTGGCCCTCAGGATGCAGTATTGCCAAGACTTGCTCCTCCCATGCTGTGAGTTGTGGGGGAGGTGGTGGGGGTCCATCGCCAGTCCTCTGGATAGCGAGCTGGAGTCTTGCTGCTATGGAACATACCTTGCCCTGTAGGTCGTTGCACCTCTTTCTGATGTCATCCCTTGTTCTGGGGTGCTGTCCCACGGCATTGACCCTGTCCACGATTCTATGCCATCGCTCCTTCTTCCTTGCTATTGATATCTGCTGCACCTGTGCTCAAAAGAGCTGTGGCTCTACCCTGACGATTTCCTCCACCATGACCCTTAACTCCTCCTCAGTGAAACAGGGGTTCCTTTGTGGTGTCATGGGTGTTATGTGATGTGTGTTGGTGATGGTGCATTGGGTAATGTGTTGGGGTGTGTGAAATGGGATGCATGAGGAATGTATGGGTATATGTGGTGTGTGTATGTAGTTGTAGCAGTGGTCTTGGTGTCAGTCTTGTGCCAATGATTGTAATCGTAAAGGGTTGTGGGTAATGTTGGTGTGTGTTTTATAGTGGTGTGGGTGTGAGTTTGTGGGTGTGCTGAATGTATGGGTGTCAGGTGTGTATTGTTTGAATTGTCCAATGCTGTGTTCTTTTGTCTGTGGGTGTCCATTGTAAGCGCAGCGGTATGTACTGCCAATGGTTTACCGTCATTGAATGTCCGCTGTGGTGATTTGTGGGTCAGAATGTGGTGGGCATTGTTCTGTTGGCATAACGGTGTGGGTTTTGATACCGCCACTTTATCACTGACCTTTGGTCTGGCAGATTTGTGTCTGTGGCTGTATTCTGTCTGATTAGTGTGTGTGTGTCATAATATGGTGAACGGATATCCGCCGCCGCAGACGTAAGTTGGCGGCCGTCAGGTTGGCGGTAAGCGGCATTTGCCGCCAATGTCAAAATGAGGGCCCAGAGTCACAGGAAGTCGAGCTGAGGCTGAAACTCAACCCTGATTCCCCGGTTGCATGCAAAGTCTGCAGCTCTGGCTGTAATGCCACATCCTCTCCTCTAAGTGAAACATATAATATAGTGATCAACTGGATAAAATAAAAAACATTGCCATGCACTGCTAACTTACTCCAGATATAACATCACTCATTGTATCTTCCATGACATCATTGATAATATCACTGCAACATCTGCAGTAATATATTGATTAGAAAACTGTGCATGGCGAAGACGCTGTGAGAAAGGGCCTCTTTGGACATGGTAGCACACCCACTTTTTGCCTGGAAAATGATGTGCTTTCAAACTGTAAGTGCCCTGGGCCTCTGCTAAACAGGTTCCAGGAGCCAGATCTCTTGCAATACAGGTAAGTCACCACTCTGACAGGCCTTACAGCCCTAAGGCAGGGTGCACTATAAATAGAAGTGCTTTGCAAAACATTAAGGCATAGTAAGGGTACAGAGAAGTCATTGAAAATACATGGGTAGGACACTGGTCTTTTGAGTTCCCCAGCTACATAATGGCCTCTCTGAATGCTTAGTTGTTTGGTATCAAACAACTAAGAATAATAGATCCACACTGATGCCAGTGTTGGAATTATTATAAAAAATGTATCCACAGGGTACTTTAAAAGTGCCCCCTGAAAAACCTAACAGCCCTGTCATGGGTGCTCAATGGACTTAACCAGCCTGCCACCACAGACACAATTCTTGACTCCTGGGTAGATAGACCAGAAGACAAAGCCTTTCCTGGGTGGTGGTGTTACAGCCCCTCCCCGGGCAGGCCCCTTGCACCACTGCCTTTGAAATCTGACACCTACCTCTGCTGCTAGCAACATATGACAGCCCAGTGGTTTTTGCCCCACTTTGAGTATGGAAACTGGTGAGAACCCTTAGCTAGAGTAGGTGGAGTGGCCCTCCTGAGTCTGCACCACCCCTCAGGTGTGGCAGGCAAGGTGACCACTCCATTTCATTTATCTCCATCTTGGATGGTAGGAATATAGCCAGTCAGGAAGTGGTCATTTAGTGGGTATAGCCACTCTAAGGTAGGTGGCCCATTGGCCACTACCAGGTACTCTACCTAATGCCCACTAAATGTAGTATTTAGTGGTCATCCCCAGACCAGTAGATCAGATTCGGTAGACACAAAAGGACCAGAAACTAAGGAGACCTGAGGCTAAAGAACAGAAGTCCTGCTAATCAAAGAAAAAGATGCCAAACCAATACCTGCTGATCCTAGAACTCAACAATCGCTGCTGAGGCAGTGCCTGGAAACCTGAAGAACACTACAAAACCCTAGATCACCTCCAGCCTTCTGAAAATTGCCAAGGACCTCAATCATATTGAAGGTACCAGTGAAGTCCAGTTCACTGACTGGCCACTGACCAATGAACCGGACCCACCAGCCTGACTAAAATCAACGGGACAGACCTGAAGGACACAACCTACCAGTGTGCCATGTTTGGTGGCACTAGGACTTTCATGGCCTGGGACATACTATGGCCTGGGGTACTCAACCCCTAACATCGGACACCCAGAAGCAAACTCCACTCCGGACTCTCCAAAGCCCAGAAGCAAGCACCAATCAAGGGACTTCAGGACCCCCCAGAACCACCCCTAGAGTGGCCTTGCTGACCTCCAATCTACCCTCCAATCCAATTGACCTGCTCCTTGATAATAGAACTCCAAGATGCTGAACTCCTGGCTGATCTATTTGCACTGCACCTGCCCACCCTGGCCCCTGCATTGTCAAACCAGCTGTGCTCTATGGGTCCCTAAACCCTTGCAATGTCTACCATCCAAGGGAAGCCACTGGGCTTACCTTTAAGTCCACCCATGCAGTGTGTTTCCAAGTGGTCCCATTCTCCATTGTGCATCAGCTTCAAGACATCCAGCGGCTGTTCCCATTTGAACCCGGAACTGCCCAAGCTTCTCTGGCTGGACCACAGGACATCTCAATGACCTTGACCTAAAAATAGAAGGTGACACTTGGGGGGAGAATTGCCTGTTCTATGTGCATTTTTAAAGATATTCCCACTCATTCCTATGGTGCGCAATTACACACTAAAAGCATACATTTTCTAAACTTTGAAAAATCATAAGAAATGAAGTTCTTACTGTATATTGATGATCTGGTCTTAAACATTTTATAAAAATCTGAAGTATTTTTGTAAATTGGCCTTGAGTTATTCTTATGACTGTGTGTCCACATTTATAGATACTGCAAGTACAATAAATCGTAGCACATCTCTAAGATAAGCCTAACTGCTCACCCACACTACCACAAAAACAGAGCATTAGGTGGTCTGCTTCTTATCTCTGGATACCAAAGTGGGGTTGCTTGGACTCTGTGCACAGTGCACTTCATTTGCCTACATGATGTAGAGAGCAAGCTTCATCCATTTGGTGGATCAGCAGTGGGATACAAGACTTTGTATTTGCTGATGCCACTTTGTCACTAAGGGATCACATGAATAACTCTGAAAATTGCCTTTAGCTTAGTTGTATTTTGCAATTGGACTACTTTTAAATGGATTGCTAGGACCCTGGTTAGGCCCCTAAAACAATGATTGGAAATTAAAAGGCTGTACTATGGGCCTTAGAAAAGATGTTTTTTAAGTTTGTAAAAGTTTTTTCACAAGTTAAAAAGGCACCAACTTCAGTGAAAAAAGATGTCTAGTAGAGAGAACCAGGGTAAGGAGCTGGGCGTAGCCCTTTGGTTGGGATTGAAATACCCCAGGCTAAGGGCTCTCTATAAAGGTTACCAAATACACTGATGTTCATGCTAGCACAGACAAGCTTAGGCAGCTTGTGGCAGAATATGAGACTGTACACCCAGTCCATGAGGGTAAACCCTCAGAAATGGAAAATCAAGAACACTCCAATGAAGCTAAGGATGGTGAGGTAGGATCTTCCATCTCAGAAGCAGGAGTCTCCTCAGAGGAGGATTTAGCTGTGGGAAAGGTTAACTAAAAGACTGGCTTCAGAAGCCCAGATTTTGGAGATAGAAGTTAAAAGAAGACAGTTGGGCCTACTACCCATCTCTGGTGGCAGCATTCAAATAACTAGAAAGAAAGAGAAGTCTTTCAACCTAAAACTCCCCAAAGGAGTTGTCCCACCTTATACAGACGATGATGATATCACCAAGTGGATTTCTGTCTATGAGAGAGCCTGCATAGCCAGGGATATAGATAGAAGACTTGGGGCTCTCTGTTGTGGGGACTGTTCTCAGAAAAAAAAGGGATAGACTAATGACATTGAGTGAGGCAGATGCCAAGTCCTATGACCTCACGAAGGTTACCCTGATTTAGGGCTTTGGACTTACAACTGAAGTTCAGGGAGACTTGAAAAACCCAGAGTTAGCCCTGGGTAGAATTTAAGGACTATTTAGTTAAAATGCTGTGTGGCTCGTTAGAATGTAACAAGGTATATGATTTTGATGGGATTTATAATGTAAGTTTGAAGGAGCATCTATTGAGTAATTGTTACAATGAGAAACTACATCAGTTCCTGGTAGACCTAGGTCCACTTTTTAAACTAGAGTTTTGGAAGAAGGTAGACCACTGGGTCAAGACAAGGGTGAGCGAAACAACCACGATGGGAAGGGTGACCAAAAGAAAGAGGACAACCCCCCGCCAGGGAAAGATGAGAACCAAAATTAACACAAAGAGTCCATATCCGGCCCCAAAAACAGTACAAAGGTAAGAATTTTCATCCCAACAAGGCTTGGTGTCATGATTGCAAAAACAGAGGATACCAAACTGGAGTCCCTAGCTGTAAACAAGAAACATGCCTCTAGTTCACCTGCAGTAAATGCAGTTGCCAATCTCCAGATGGGTTCACAATTGTGGCCTGACCATGTCAATGAACTTGCAGAGGCAACATTAGTCACTAAGGGAGCAGCAGAGTTATCCTGTGTTGCCTGGCTACTAACATGCACACATATAGGCAGCACCCTTTGATTAATGGAATTAAAATAGAAGCCTTAAGGGACATAAGGGCTTGTGTCACCATGGTGACCCAGCACCTGGTCTACTCAGATCAGTACCTGTTATGGAAAACCTATCCTGTCACCTGTGCTAACAATTTCACAAAGATCCATCCCATGGCAATGGTATCTTTTGAATGGGGGTAGTAGTTGGGCAAAAAGAAGTGGCTATGTCCCCTTCTATCTCTGTAGATTGTCTACTTGGAAATGATTTGGGGCAATCTCCCCGGGTTGAAGTTGACCTCAGGATGCATTCAGCAATACTTGGGCTCCCAAAATGGGTTGTGTCAAAACCAGGAAACAAAGCAAATTTCTGAGTGAAGAAGAGGTGTTGGATCCTGGAAGAATGGACAAACCCTCCAAGAGAAAAGGCAAGAAGACTGGGGGGCCAGCTTCTGAACAGACTACAAGTCAGAACCCCTCTTCCCAGAAAGAAGTCTTGTTAACCCCAGAGGGAACTGAGCCTGCAGAGCTTCAGCCTTACCACCCAGAGCTCTTGGGACAAGGGGGACCCTCTAGGGAAGATCTACGTCAGGGACAAAAAACCTGTCCCACTCTTGAATGCCAGATGCAGCAAGCTGCACAGGAAGAAAAGGGTAGTAGCAATGATACCCATAGGGTTTATTGGGAGGATAGGCTCCTTTACACTGAGACCAGAGACCTCAATCCTGGTAGAGTCAGGTGGGTGGTAGTACCCTAGCAGTACAGGGAGTTTCTTCTCTCTCTAGTCCATGACATCACCTTAGCTGGCCATCTGGGCCTAAACAAAACCTGGAGCAAGCTAGTTAATCACTTTTAGTGGCCTGGATTGTCCCATAAGGTGAAGGACCTTTGTCAGTCCTGTGTCACCTGCCAAGCCAGTGGCCAGGCAGGAGGACACCTGAAGGCCCCCTTAATTTCACTACCTGTGGTCGCGGTGCCTTCAAAAGGGTAGGGGTTGACATTGTTGGCTCTCTTGACCCTCAAGCAGCTTCAGGAAATAGATATATCCAGTGGTATTGGATCATGCCATTAGATATCCCGAGGCCATTCCTCTTGGGACCATCACTGCCCCTGCAGTGGCCAAGGTCCTCCTGGGTATTTTTACTACAGTTGGCTTTCTTAAAGAGGCAGTCCCAGACAATGAGTTCAAACATCATGCTTGCATACTTGAAATACATGTGGCAGGAATGTGGAGTGGCCTATAAATTCACTACCCTCATACCATCACAGACCAATGGACTGTTTGAACAATTTAACCAGTTATTGAAAGGCATGATTGAAGGGCTCCCTGAAAAACCCAGAAGGAGATGGGAAGTCCTACTTCCATGACTGATTTTGGCTACAGGGAAGTGCCACAAAAGGGCGTAGGGTTTTCCCCCTTTGAACTTTTGTTTGTGCATCCTGTTAGAAAGAGCCCAAAAAAGACTTTGGCCTTCATTCCAGGATTGCTGAGTATATGGAAAAAGCAAGCAGCAACCTTTAGGCAAGCTGGGAGCTCAAGAAGCACTGGTATGACCAAAAATGTGCTATGGTAGAGTTTCCACCAGGGCAGAAAGTTTGGGTGTTGGAGCCTCTGGCTCTCAGGGCTCTCCAATATAAGTGGTATTGGCCCTACATCATACTAGAAAGAAAAGGGTTGACCTTGGTAGTTGCAAAAGTCCTAAAAGGATTATACATGTCAGCAGTCTGAAGCCCTGTTTTGACAGAGCTGATGTGGCTATTCTCGTGGTTACAGATGAGGGACAGGAGGAAGAGAGTGAACCTCTCCCTGTTCTCCTCTTCAGCAACCCACAAGATGGTTCTGTAGATGGAGTGGTCTTCTCTGACACCCTCTCAGGACAACAGCAGGCTGATTTTAGGCAAGCCCTCAACCAGTATGCTGAACTATTCTCTCTGACTCTGGGTAGGACTAACTGGTGTACCCATGATGCGGACATTGGAGACAGCTTGCCTGTCAAAAACAAAATTTATAGGTGGTCAGACCATGTCAGAGAAAGCATCCAAGTTAAAGTCAACAGGATGCTGGATTTGAGTGTCATTGAACCTTCTAAAAGCCCCCGGGCTAGCCCAGTAGTTTTAGCCCCCAAGCCTCACTCCAAGGGTGAGAAACAGGAAATGTGGTTCTGTGTGCACTACAGGTGTCTCAAGTCTGGAACAAAAACTGATGCATGCCCAATTCCAGGAGCTGATGAGCTTATAGACAGATTAGGGGCAGCTAAATACCTGAGTACCTTTGATTTTACTTTTGGGTAGTGGCAGATTTGCCTGACCCCTGGAGCAAAAGAAAGATCAGCATTCTCCAACCCAGTGGGGACTAGCAATTCACTGTCATGCCCTTTAAAGAATGCCCCTGCCACCTTCCAGAGACTGGTGAACCAAGTCCTCGCTGGTTCGGAATTCATTGGTGAAGCCTATCTAGATGATATTGCTGTCTAAAGCTCCACCTGGCAGGATAACCTGACCCACCTTGGAAAGGTCCTTAAGGCCCTGCAAAAGGCAGGCCTCACTATCAAGGACAGTAAGTGCCAGATAGGACAGGGAAATGTTGTGTACTTGGACCACCTGGTGGATGGAAGCCACTCTAGCCTTAGATCCAGATCTTTCTGGCTTGAGAAGCCCCAACCTACCCAGACTCAAGTCAGGGCATTCCTTGGCTTGACTCAGTACTAAAGGAGGTTTGTAAAGGATTATGGTATCATAGTGCCCCCCTCACAGAACTTTCCTCTAAAGTAATGCCCAAAAAGATCAACTGGACAGTAAGTTGTCAAAATGCTTTTGACTGATTGATTGATGCACACACTCGGATAGACTCTTTTTTGCACTCAGAGACCTACTCAGAAACTCATGCACCATCTAACACACCCACTGAGGTACTCATGCACACACTCACGGACCCACTCAAAGACTCATGCACACAGTCACAGGCCAACCGAGGTACTCATGCATGCACTCAGAGTACTCATGCACACACTAGAGACTCATGCATGCACTCAGAGGCCTACTCAGATATTGAAGCACTCACAGACCCACTCAGAGACTCATGTAAGCACTCATGTACCCTGGTTCGGAATTCATTGGTGAAGCCTATCTAGATGATATTGCTGTCTAAAGCTCCACCTGGCAGGATAACCTGACCCACCTTGGAAAGGTCCTTAAGGCCCTGCAAAAGGCAGGCCTCACTATCAAGGACAGTAAGTGCCAGATAGGACAGGGAAATGTTGTGTACTTGGACCACCTGGTGGATGGAAGCCACTCTAGCCTTAGATCCAGATCTTTCTGGCTTGAGAAGCCCCAACCTACCCAGACTCAAGTCAGGGCATTCCTTGGCTTGACTCAGTACTAAAGGAGGTTTGTAAAGGATTATGGTATCATAGTGCCCCCCTCACAGAACTTTCCTCTAAAGTAATGCCCAAAAAGATCAACTGGACAGTAAGTTGTCAAAATGCTTTTGATTGATTGATTGATGCACACACTCGGATAGACTCTTTTTTGCACTCAGAGACCTACTCAGAAACTCATGCACCATCTAACACACCCACTGAGGTACTCATGCACACACTCACGGACCCACTCAAAGACTCATGCACACAGTCACAGGCCAACCGAGGTACTCATGCATGCACTCAGAGTACTCATGCACACACTAGAGACTCATGCATGCACTCAGAGGCCTACTCAGATATTGAAGCACTCACAGACCCACTCATAGACTCATGTAAGCACTCATGTACCCACTATGGTACTGATACACACACTCACAGGCCCACTCAGAACCTCATGCATGCACTCATAGATGTCAAGACCCATGCACCTATTCACAAACCCACTCAGAGACTCATGCACCCACTTACAGACCCACTGAGCCACTCATGCACATACTCAAAGACCCACTCAGAGACTCATGTAAGCACTCACAGACCCACTGAGGTACTCATGCACAGACTCACAAACCCACTCTGAGACTCATGCACAGACTCACAGACCCACTCAGAGACTCATGTAAGTACTCACAGACCCACTGAGGTACTCATGCAAAGACTCACAGACCCACTCAGAAACTCATGTATGTACTCACAGACCCACTGAAGTAATCATGCCCATAATCAGAGACTCATGAACATACTCAGAGAGCTTTTTAAATTAAAAATACTTTTCAGTTCCAAAAATCAATACTTTCGGAGGCTTCATGTTAACCTATGGGAGGAAAACTAGAATGTAGTTTTGCAGGTAAGTACACAACTTACGGATCCAGTCTTTGGGGTTTCAGGTCAACATGAGGCAAGGTTCAAATGGGCACCAAGAGTGTACCCCCAGCAGCACAGGGGTGACCGGGTGCAGAGATCAAACTCAGAGTTGGTGCCCAATGTTAACCAACGGGGACGGGGTGAGCAAAGATGCACTGTTCATAGGTGAATACAAGCAGCATCAGAGGTGGGTCTTAGGGGATTGAGGTAAGCATCGGGGGCACACAAGGCAACACCAAACTTACACCCTCAGTCGCACAGAGGCAGCCAGTTGCAGAGTGCCAATACAGCGTCAGACGTCCAATGTGAACCAATAGAGACGGGAGTAACCAAAGATGCACTGCTCCAAGGTGAGTATAGCTGGGTCAGGAGTTGATCTCCTGAAGTTGAGGTAAGTACAAGGGAAGCCATGAAGCAGCACAAAACTGACACCCTCAGCTGAACAGGGGTGACTGGGAGCAGAGTGGCAAACAATGATGGGCACCCAATCTTCTCCAATGGAGTAAATCAGTTTTAGACACAGGCTGCAGGCTTTGGACAGGAGGCCGGGCAAAGACAATCCACAGCTGCCCAGGTAAGTAGAGATGCCAGGGGCTGTAGGGGCACCGATGGTCCAGCTCACCAAGGCCCAGGGGCTCCAGGAGCAGGGGTGACATTTGGTGTCAGAAACAGCTTACTGGACAGGTCTCGGTCAGGGGGAGTCTTCGGATTGAGGTTGTAGGCGTCACTGTGGAGTCCATCAGGGGTCAGCCCACAGTGGGCTCTTGCTCAGAGGCGCTGGGCAACCTTCACAGGACCTATGGACCTATGGGCCACTTGGACTCAGGTCATGGATGTCTGGTGCAGAGGTGGGTCCAGAGGCTGTTTTGCAGTTCCTCAAGCAGACTTCTTTTTCTTTGAAGTTGGTTTCTTTTGAACAGGTCTGCTGTCCACCGGAGGTCTTGGTCTCTATCGAAAGGCAGGCAGTCCACCCAAGGCTCTGGAGGTTGTTGGGCTTCAGGACAAGTTGTGTTTTGGGTGCAAGTTCTTTGAGGGCTGCGAACAGGCCAGTAGGTGGTGTTTGGCTCTTCTTATCAGGAATCTAAACTTCTGGTCAGGGGACACCACCTAAATACTGTATTTGGGCTACCTACCTTAGGGTGGCTATACCCACTACATGACCACCTCCTTTGGGAAGGAGTCACAACCTTGATTCTAACTGGCTATTTTTCCTTCTATCCAAGATGGAGGGAAATTAAATGGAGGGGTCACCTCACCTACCACACCTGAGGGGTGGTGCTGGCTAAGGGTAGCCACTCCTCCTGTTTTTTTCTGGTTTTCCTGCCTGTTTTCCCATCTAAAGTGGAGGCTGAACTGTGGGGTTGCCTTCTGCTGGTTGCTCAGAGGCTGGGGGTTGGATTTCAAAGGTAGTATAGCTTTTGAAGCATCCCGTCTGAGCAAGGTGTCTGCTTGGGGGAGGAGGTGTGCCACCTCGGCAAAGGAAAGGCTTTGTCTTTTGGCCCCAGAGATCAAAGGCTCTCACCACAGGAGTGCAGAATCATATCTGTGGCAGCAATCTAGCTAGGGCCAGTTAGCAACTATTTCAGGTCTGTTAGGTTTTTAAGTGGCACCACTAAGTTACCCTCTGGTACATTTTATAATAAATCCAACACTGGCACCAGTGAGGATTTATTATGCTGAGTTGTCTGATCCCATACCACCCAGGGTCAGAGAGGCCATCATGTAGCTAGGGAACTTGTAGTGCCCTGTGTCCAGCACATACACTTACTATGGCTTCCATGTATACGTACTATGTCTAAGAATTGACAAGGACATAGTAGGGACATATTTGCTCATGCACATGTGCTCTCACATGTAATATAGTGCACCCTGCCTTAGGGCTGTAAGGCCTGCGAGAGGGACGACCTATCTATATTATCTATATTGCATTTCTCAATATTGCATGCAGTGTTAGGGAACATGGCACCTTCAGCCGCTGCTTCCACTTGAACAGGGAAGTCCCCAAAATTCTCCAGGCACTCAATGACCTCAACCTAAACACAGAAGGTGACACTTTTGAGAGCATTGCCTTATTTTGTATGCATTTTTTAAGATTTTCCCATTGATTCCCATGGTGCAGAATTAAGCACAAAAACTAAATTTTAAAAAATCATAAGAAAATAAGTAATTACTGTCTATTGGTGATATTGGCCTTAATTTCTTTTTTAAAAATCTGAATAAATTGTGTAATTTGGTCTTGAGTCACTTGTTCAAGTGTGTACCCACATTTATTGATACTGTGAGTACAACAAATGTTTAGCACTTCTCCAAAATAAGCCTAACTGGTCACTACAAAACAGAGCATTTGCTGGTCTGCTTTTCACCTCTGGATACCAAAGTGGGATTGCTTGGGCTCTCTGCACAGTGCACGCCATTTTCATACACTCTATAGAGAGCCACCCTATTACATTTGGTGGATCAGTAGTGGGATACAAGACTTTGCATTTGCTGATACCACTTTCCAATAAGTGATCACATGACTAACTCTACAAAATTGTCTTTAGCCTAATTGCAAAATGTTTTCAATTGGACTATTGTTCAAAAATTTCAAAATTAATTAAAGTGCCCTGGTTAGGGCCCTGAAATAGCAATTTAAAATACTTTACTTTAGTTAGGACTTAGAAAAGGTTTTTCAAAAGTGTTCAAATGTTTTTATAAAAGTCTCAACTTCAGTAAGAAAAATGTCTGATGCTGAGAACCAGGTTCAGGAGTTCGACCTGACCCCTTGGATGGAGTAAAAGTGCCCCCTGCTAAGGGGTCCCCGCAAAGCATACAAAATCCACACTGGTGCTCATGCTACGACAGGCACCCTTCTAAGGGTTGAGGCAGAATATGAGACTGAAAATCCAGTGGAAGGAGGAGAGTCCTCAGAAAACACAAATGATGCTGAGAATGAAGTAGGATCTTCTGTCTCAGACATAGGAGCCCCGTCAGTTGAAGACCTGGCTCTAGAAAGGTTGACCAATACGTTGGCTTCATAAGCACA
Organism: Pleurodeles waltl; assembly: GCF_031143425.1. Classification (NCBI taxonomy): domain Eukaryota; kingdom Metazoa; phylum Chordata; class Amphibia; order Caudata; family Salamandridae; genus Pleurodeles; species Pleurodeles waltl. The sequence continues at coordinate 753,803,925 of NC_090437.1, forward strand.
ACTTTTAGAAACAGAAGTTAAAGGAAGAGAGTTGTGCCTAGGACCCTGGTGGCAGCATACAAATAAGTAGGGAGAAAGTTAAGTCTTTTATCCTAAAACTCCCCAAAGGAGTTTCACACAGGAAATGATGATATCATCAAATGGTTTTCTGCATATGAAAGAGCCTGCATAGCCAGCAAACTAGATACGAAACATTGGAGCTCCGTATGGGAACTGTTCTCAGGTAAATGCAGGGATAGATCCCCTGGCATTGAATGAGGCAGATGCTAAGTCCTATGACCACATGAAGTCTACACTGATTCAGGGCTTTGAACTTACCACTAAAGAATACAGAATACAATTCAGGGAGTATTAAAAAAGGTAGAATTTGTGGGTTTTTCAGTAGAAATGTTGGGTGGGTGGGTGGTTAGTAGGTAACAAGATACAAGATTATGATGGGTTTTACAATGTATTTGTGGAAGAACATCTTTTGAGTAATTGATACATTGAGAAACTTCATCAATTCCTGCTAGACCTAGGTCTACTTTCTCCTCTAGAGTTGGGAAAGAAAGCAGGCCACTGGTTCAAAACAAGGGTAACCAGAACTACCACTGGCGGGGGAGACCAAAGGAAAGATGCCAGAAAGATGGGAACCAAAACAAAAACAAAGAGTCTTCCTCAGGCCCCCAAAACCGTGCTCACGAGGGTGGGCCCGAGACTCCTCCCAGTCTAAGGATGGGTACAAAGAAAAGCACTTTGATCCCAACAAGGCTTGGTGCCATGATTGCAAAACTATAGGACAAAACATAGAGACTGTATCTGTGAAAAAAAAGAATGCCTCTAGTCCACCTGCAATAAATGCAGTTGCTAATCTCCAGATGGGATCACATTGTGGCCTGACCATGTCAGGGAACCCACTGAGGCAACATTAGTCACTGAGGGAGGGGTACACTTATCCTGTGCTGCCTGGCCCAATAACATGCAAAAATACAGGCAGCACCCATTGATTAATGGGGCTAAGGTAGAAGCCTTTAGGGTCACTGAGGCTAGTATCACTATTGTGATCCAACACCTGGTCCACTCAGATCAGTGACTGACTGGGAAAACGTATCCTGTCACCAATGTTGACAATGTCACAAAGATCCATCCCATGGCTATGGTATCATTTGACTGGGGGGAATAGTTGGTCAGAAAGAAGTTGTTGTGTCCCCATCCATCCCTGTAGACTGTCTGTTTGGCAATGACCTGGAGAATTCTTCCTGGGCTGAAGTAGAACTGAGGACCCATGCAGCAATGCTTTGGATCCCAGAATGGGGTTATGTCAAAACCAGGGCACAGAGCAAACTCCAAAGTGTCAAGAGAAGAACAGACCAACACTCCAAGAGGAAAGGCAAGAAAACTGGGGGACCAGCTTCTACACAGAATCGAAGTCAGAATCCCTCTTCACAGGAAGAGGACTTGTTATCCCCGAGGGAACTGAGCCTGGAGAGCTTGGCCCGTACGACCCAGAGCGCTTGGGATTCAGGAAATCCTCTAGGGAGGATCTGTGCCAGGGACAAAAAAACCTGCCCCACTCTTTAAAGCCCGAGGCAGCAAGCTGCACAGGAATAATAGGGTCATGTCAGTGGTACTCGCAGGGTCTATTGGGAGGATGGACTCCTGTATACTGAGGACAGAGACCTCAAGCCTGGTGCAACTAGGAGAGTGGTAGTACCTTAGCTGTCCGGAAAGGTCTTTCTTTCTCTAGCCTATGACATTCCCCTGGCTGGGCACCTGGGCCAAAACAAAACCTGGAGCAGGCATGGTCTACTTGTCTTCATGGAATGATGTCTGATTCCTTTATAATATGTGTGCATGCTGATGTGTTTGGAATTGGTCATATGTTATGGGGGTACAGCTCATGTGGTGCCACCAACAGGAGTTTGTCACCATTGATTGGTGGCTCATACATACCCTCACCCATCACTGCATGTAATTTGCCATGTACAACTGCAGTAGGAATGAAGGACATGTCAGGTAGGAGTACTGTTTTTACCCACAATGTGCATGTTGGAGAATGGGTAATTGGTAAGGGCAGGTAAGTACCTACACTTAGCAATAGGTCACTAACCTCCACTTAGGTCCAGTTAGGTCTCAGTAAATGAAACCTAGCTCAACCCTTGGTAGCTTGGCAACGAGCGACAAAGGCTTAACTTAGGAGACAAAGCGTAAAGTATTCAAATATCACAAAACAGTAACTAAATAAAACACAGGAAACAGTTTAAAAATCCAACATCAATGTATAAGAATAGGAAATATTTTTAGCTTTAGAATGACACCAAAACAAATACAATCGGATAAGGGGAACCGGAGATATGAATGTTTAAAGAATTAATGCTTTCTAGCGCATGGATACAAAAAGCGCCAATCTGGTCATCTGGTCGCACCTCGTCTGGGGCAAAGTCAAAGTTTAAGGCCGACCGCAATGGAGCTCTGCTCGGCTACAGCCCCCTGAAGGCCTCGGTCAAAAGTTTACCTTAGGACTTAGTTGTTTTTCTGGAGATTTTCTTCAGCGGGACAAACCTGCCAGTCCAAACCAACCTCCTGGAACTCTTCCTCAGATATGCGTTGCGGGAGCCCTCGGTGGGGATTTTTACCTTCGGACTTAGTTGTTTTTTCGAGATGAAAATCCTTTGACCGGGGCAAACCTGAATCTTGATCCGACGTCCTTGGAGCCCTATTCTGATACACTGCCTGAGAGGTCCCGGTCAACTTACTACGTTAGGACTTAGTCCCTTTTTTGGAAATTTTCTTCACCAGGATGAACCTGCAAGTCAGGCCGGGTCGGGGTTGAGGCAAGCTGGCTAGAGTTGCCGCGGTGGGTTGGTCCCTCTATGGAGCTTTTATTCCAAAAGTTCTCCAAACTCCTTTTTGGCCACTGGACAGTGGTCAGCTGGTTGGTTTCCTTCAGGAGATGGTGCAGGGGACTCTGGTTTGCAAGTTTTCACCTGCAGCACACAGGGAGTCCCTCCTTGAACCAGTTGAAGCCAGGCAAAGTCCTTCTTGTGGTGAAGCCCAAGTGTGCAGCTGGTGCAGTCCTCCAGAGTGCAGTGTCCAGGTGCAGGCCAGGGGTCCAGCATGGCAGTCCTTCTTCTTCTGTAGTTCTTCCTTGTTGGAATCTGATAGGGATCTGGTAGGGAACTGAGGTGTGGGTGCAGGTCTGCCAATTTTATCTTTGCTCCTGGGTGAAAAACAGGGGGTCCTGGTTCTCCAGTCAGGGGCAGGGTCCTCCCCCCTGTGATGACCACTTCCTGGGAAGTGTGGCAAAAATCAATCTCAGGGAGCAACATTCCTCAAAAATCCATCATGGCTGAAACTGATTTTTGGAGGTTACATCTGGCTGAGCCCACTCACTGGTGTGGCTAAAAATCCTAAACACACCCCTCTCCTGCCCTCTCCTAATCTAATCTAATCTAATCTAATCAAGGGGGCACTTAATTGTCTGGGTTTGCAGGATGTGAGGGTGTTACTGGGTTGCTCCAAATGTCCTTCCCTGCCTTTGAAGACCAGTTTGGCAGCCCTACCCCCTTTCAGCTTCCCCATTTGCTGAGGGAAGATCTCCTCCCCCAGGAACATCCCTTTGTGTTGGGCCAGGCCACTTCACACCTCATCAAGGCAGCCTGGCCAGGCTGCCAGAGGCTGGCCAATTAGAGCAAAGCAGCAAAAACACTGCAGGGCTGAAGTTGGCAACTTTTTAGGTAAAGTTTCAAACTCTTTACCTGAACAAGTTATAATAAATCCAACTGGAAGTTGTGGGATTTATTATAACAATTAATTTGATACCAAACTTCTGGTATCTGTAACTTAAGGGGATTTTAAAAATTAAAATAAAGTCTCCTCATTCTAGCCTATGGAGGCCATTCACTACAATTAGGGAAAATTAATTTGGCTGTTTTACCTCACCAGGGCTTATAAAATTATTTTTATAAAGTCCCTACTTATAGATACGTGGCACCCAGCCCTAGGGGCACATAGGGCACACCTTGGGGGTGACTTATATGTAAAAATAAGGTAGTTTAAGGCTTTGGAACTACTTTTAATTCCAAAGTTGAATTTGCATGTAACTTTAATTTAAAAGCAGCCAGCAAGGCAGACCTGCCTTTAAAATGACACTGGGCACCTCAGCAGTGCACCTATGGGTGCACTACCTATGCTGGGGTCCTTAAACATACATGTCCTACCATATACTAGGGACTTATAGGTAGGTTGACTTACCAATTAAAATTAGCCTAACTTGCATACTAATTTTACACAAGCCATGGGACTGGTTAATGGTACCCAGGGCACCATCAGAGTCAGGAAAATACCAGCAAAAAGTGAATCATGGAGGCAAAAAGTTAGGGGGCCTCTGCAATCAGCCCTGTTTTCTCACAGTGCATTTCTATGGCATTGATGTAGAAGCATTTAGCAAAGTGCCTAGCACATGTTAAATTGTGAAGGTTCATTACCTAAGTGTTGACATGCATCAGGGAGTGACCTGCAGTAATGTGGGAATCATATGTGGTTGTCTGCAAGTATCCATCTAAGGGAATCTGTATTTGCATAACAAAAAGAGATAGTGACATGACTTTACATTGAGCAACATGATAAGGGCTTTCAATAGGTACTTCGTGGGCATCTACAACATTCAAAGTACTATGGGCTCCTATGCATGCAATAGGAGTATGGTATTGTCAGGAGTACCAATCAAGAGAGTTAATTTCCTTGGGACTAGTTTATTCGTTCTGGTGTGGATTTTGTAGACAAATCTCCCTGACATTATTCCCAAGTTGGCTCCATACATTTCTGTGCAATATGTGTTATCTATCTGAGGCATATTAGCAATACCTCCATGAGGCCATTAAGACAATGTAGATATAGTGAAGTGAACGATGTTGATTTTTTCCAGTGTGGCATGAGTGATTCCATGTCACCTTCTTCCGGCCACTGTACTCCTTTCAGCAACATGGCTGTATTATGTGGCCATCATTTCTTCAAGATGTGCAATTGTCCTACTATTGTGTGACAACAGGTAACTGAGGGATGCTACATGAGGCAAACCATTGAAGGTGATATGGTTTCCTACTTGTTCAATGTGCACTCTGATTGTTCAACTTCACTCATGCAATTGGATTTGTCTGTGATTCTGAATTTTCTGTGGGCATCTGTTGACAGTTTATGTAGCACGCATGCATATGATGTTGCAAATGTTGGAGCACCTTTGCTGGAGTGGGTAGGGACTACTGTACGTCATGATAATGTGTGAAAATCACAGCTATGTTCAAGTGTACATGTAATGACCCTATTTATCTTTTTTAAGTTCAGCATCATCTCAGGCAAGCAAAGAAGACAAGGTAGAACCAAGTGGGGAAGAGTGAGAGAATTGGCATGGAGGACACAGGATCCACGCCATGATCTTCAGATTTGTCCTCCAGTTGCCACTCCCTTGAGGTGGCAGACCCATCAGGACCTGCTCCTGTTCCAGCCTTGTCTGCCACCCCCAGTTCTATCCCCACCCTCCCTGTTACTCCCAACCCAGTTGGTCATGCCTGCTCACTCAGGGTGGGTGTCTCCTTCTCTCGAGGCACCTCACTCCCTGCTCCCATTAACCATGCTTCCCTGAGTGAGGAGACTATTGACCTCTTGAGGAGTATCTCTGTGGGTGGGACTGCTATTCTGAATGCCATCCAGGCGCTGAGTAGCCAGCTCCAGCAGATCGTCGAGTACCTGTAGTCTGGCCCACAGAGACCTTTTCAGGCTTCAGCCTTCTCACTGATGGCAGCCATCTACCCCCTACAATCCTCCTCCCACCACCTACCTCTTTCCCATCCAATTGTCCTATTCCCCTACCTGTCCCAAGCACACAGACACACCGGCACACACTCACCTCAACACATATAAATGGCACACATAAACACAATCACCATAAGACACATCGACACACAAGCACTCAGCAGTCACTCACACACACCACAGCAACCACCATGCCCACAGACCCACACACCACAACTGCCATGCCCACAGACACCACCCCAACACCTACTGACACATCAACCACACCCAACATCCCACCAAACACCACCTCAACACCCATATAACCACACACCATATCCCCAGACACTTTCCCATTACCCACAGACACAGCTTCCACTTACATCATACCACCAGGCATCACCCCAACAATCACAAACACAGCCACTGCATCCACCATACCACCAGAAGCCACCCCAACACCCACAAACACAGCCACCACTCCCACATTACCCAGCACCTCTACCTCACAGACCCCCAAGAAACACAAATGCTCACACTAACACATGCAACAGACACCACTCAAACCCAAGCATACGTCAGACACGCACACTAGCACCATCAACAGTCACAGGCAAGACATGCACTCTCTTGACCTCCCAACCCCTAATCTCTTCTGCAGATCCGTTTTCCCCAAGAAAGTGTCCTTTTTGACCTTACCCTTACCCCTGTAATCCCCACCCTCTCCCAAAATCAAAATAACCCCACCGACATCATAACTCATCCCTTCTACATCCACGTCTTCCCCATCACACCTGCCCCCCTTGCAAGCAGCCATACCCTTCCCACCACGCAGAAGAAGACCACTCCTCCAAAGGAGAAAACCATCCTTCCCAAGAAGAAGTCCACCCATTCAAAGGTGAAGACCACCCCTCCATAAACTCACCCTTCCCAAATCCAACTCCACCCCACCCAAGAATGATCTCTGAGGTGCCTGCATGCCCACTTGATGGCCCTTCCTGTGGGTTGGCTCTGTCAGTGATCATAGTCAAGCTGGTGCACAGTACTGTGCATGGAATTTGCTTTGGACTGACCAATGGCCTTTGATCATCATCATTTTTCTTATAATAAACCCAAGGTGTTGTGTTTTGGGTACATATTTGTCCTACCATTATGTTTCTACCTTTTTGTTGTTGCTGAGTAAGTTGTGCTATATACCTACTGTTGTGTGTGTGTTTCACCCTGATTGCTGATCCATTTGCTGTGCTGGTGTCACCCATGACAAGGGTAGATATTCACTGTATGAATATGTATGTGGTAATCCTATTGATGTGTCATTGCATTGTGTTTTGTTTGATATGGTAAGTGTTTTATCTTGGATTGGTCAATGTCAACATGTATTGTGCTAAATGTGTCCTCCTGATTTTAATTGGACAGTTGTCACATGTGAGTAAGCTAGAGTTTTGTTTGTCTACACATGGAGGGTGAACAATTGTGCTACCTTCTTATATATTTGACTGCCCATGTGTTCATTTTTATGTGTATACCTTGCAGCTACTTCATCTAAATGTGTAACCCATGCTGTTGCTGTTGCTGTTGTATTTGCTTTCTTGACTTGCACTTCACATTTGGCAGATTGGCGTGTCACTTGCCTCTACTATTGGTTGTCCCTGAGATACATGAAGTGCCAGTTCCTGTGCAAATTGTGTTTTAGGGGCATGTGCAAAGTAAAATGTGTCCCAGGGCAGCATTCTTCTTGGACTGGCCCTGAGGCCTCCATCTCTACTGTGTAGGTATTGTTTACATTGTGAGCTTTGGAAATTTATCTCACAAAATATTGTGCAACCCATTGATCTTCCATTGCATTGCAATGTGGGTGATTTGTGTGAGCAACATCACAGGGATGTTTCCTGGAAGGTGTGTTTGGGTTAAAAGACACATCCATGACATGTGAGCAATGTGATGGTGTCTGTTTAATTATGTGTGATGTTGATGTGGTGTTGCTGTTGTGTGACACAATGTTCTGTACATTTCAATGTTCCTGAAACTAGGGTGAGCAGACATGTGTATTTTTGCAGAGTGTGGCGGTGCAGTGTCACTGACCATCCCAACGGGGGTCTCATTGGCCTATCTCGCCACTGTGGCAGTCTGCGCTGCCTGGTGTGGCTGGTGGGACTGCAGCAGTCTTTCGTTTGTGGACCCACATGCATCGTAATATGGTGGTCCGACAGTCAAGCCGACGGTAGTTGGTCCACCACCGCCACCACGGTGGTCCACAGATCGGCAAGTTTGTAATCAGGCCCTTAACATCAAAGTCAGAATAGCTATGGTACTAAGGGCCATATTTATACTTTTTGACGCAAAACAGCGCTAACGCAGTTTTGCGTCAAAAAAAATTGCGCCGTCTAACACCATTTGGATGCGCCATGCGGGCGTCAAATTTATACTTTGACGTACGGCGGCGCAACCAACAGGTGGGAGTCATTATTTCGTGACGCAGACAGCGTCGGTCTGTCGTAAAGGAAACCAACGTAAATGCGACGCACATCACTGTGGGTCGATGTACGACAGCGCAATCGTGAAAACGCCGTTTTTTTCACGCAATTGCGTCACATTTTTGCGTGAAAACTGCCCTTTCAGGAGAGGAGACCCAAAATGGATCCTAGATGCCCCAACAGACCCCAGGAGGATGAGAGCAGACCAGGAACCAGCCAGGAGGAAGCAAACAGGAACCAGGACCTTTTAAAAAAAAAAGAAAGTGTCGCTTCAGTGCAGAGGAGCAGGAAATCCTGGTGAAAGAGGTGACGGAACACCAGCACCAACTTTTCATCACCTCTAAATTGCCACTCAGTAGGAGAGAGGCCATCTGGAAACAAATTGTGGACAAGATTAACAGTGTGGCTGAAGAACGCCGGACAGTCACCGAGTGTAAGAAACGCTGGCATGACTGCAAACGGAGGACCAAAGAGAAAATGGCCAGGAACAGGAAGGCAGAAATGCAGACTGGAGGGGGGAGTCCAGCACAACAGGAGGCCCTGGACCACATGGAGGAGATGGTCGCAGCCGTCATCCCGGAGGAGATCGTCACAGGGATTCAAGGACTGGACAGCGCAGACTACCACGACACTACGCACATGCAGGGTAAGTGGCATGGGGAATCATAATACAACAATGGGGACTGTAAGCAGGGGGGGGATACCTACTACACATTGCATGTAAGTCAGCACATATATGAAGTGGCATGGGGAAAGGGGCACGCCAGGGGGGCATGCCCAGTACTGACCGAAGCTGGGGCACGACAAAATACAGCAACAACAACAGTCCCACGGGGACATCCTGTAAGTACAACAAGAGAGCCAAGGGAAAGCAGTGACAGGTGGGAAGGACACTACCTCAAATCCACATCCAGGCACTTGTATTGCAAAATCTATTCCCCATCAACTAGGTCCCTACCTGTAATGCAGTAGCAAATACAACAACTGTAACTTAACTGCAACCACAGTTGACAATAACACCTCTCATCTCTGTGCAGCTATAGTACCAAATGGCAGGAACCCCACCCTGGAACATACATACCTAAATTAGGGGGTGAGGATGACATCTGCAACTACTCCTAGAAATAAGACAAAGGTACCAGTACACTCAAATGCCGAATGTCCATAACTGACACATACATAAGCCTAAGTAAACAGCAATAGGAGCCACACAGCACTAACGATACACACATGCTGCATACGTCAGGGTCCCTCACGTGCCTGGCTAACAAGGCTACATCACTAATGTCATACTGCTCAGACAACAACATTGAGGAGGGGACACAGGCAACTGGTCACTGAAACACACCTGCAAAGTCGGACAAACAAATAGGACATTCATACGATAAACAGTCCAATCCAATTAAATACACATCACCCAACATCATCTCAAAACATCAAGAATGTTTACATCCATACCACATCCTAACATTGACATGCATAGGTAATGCCACGTGACATGTACAGATCATGCAATGTGAATAAAAAGTGTATGGGGCAGGGCCTGAGAGGCAAGTGTGCTGCCAGGGCAGTCACAATACCCACAGTCAGTCAAAGTGTAGTGTTGTAAGTGTAACGTATACTTTGCGCATTAGCTTCAGGCTTTAGGCCTTTGTGCATCTTATCCTGATTGTACTTATACTCATTTGCTCACATCTAAGTGCCTCAGAGCAATTTGCACTAAATGATTCTCATTGCCCTTCCTATCAGTTAATGTAGCAAATAGTCAGTCCTAGGGTGTTTTTAATTAGTCAAATCACACTGTTTTGCCTACTTCTGCACTGGAGTTTGCCAGAACATATTCACTCTGTGCCCCAGTCAAGGATACCGTCTGGTACGTTGCTGATAGATGTGGTAGGGGTTAAGGTTTGGCATTCCTGCGTAGGGAAACTTTGTCATCACCATGACATATGTCTTTTACATTCACTTCCTTGTCCCAAGACACACATGGGGGAGTTTCCAAACAGAAAATCACAACTAGATGCTGCCTGCCTTGCTGCTGATGCACAACCAGATCCCAGCCCATTCCTCTGATATGAGGGATGATGTCTCCCCTGTGATTCTGACAGGCAACCTCCAAACTTAACATGCTGTGCCATACATAGAACATGTAGAGGGAGAGTAGAAACTGTTAGGCACCATGAAAGCTGTGTACTAATGTATTACTCTCCTGCGGACTATTTCAATTCTAACAGTGTGTATTGTTTGTGTAATTGGGGCTCACACAGAAATTCCTACAAGTCAGTTGTACAATGAAACTTCATATCAAACTAATACTGTCTTTGTCATTTGTGTATGGGAACATACCGGAAAAGATAGAAATGTGTAGGACCTGAGTGACCACCACTTCCCTGAGAAGTTCCAAAGATGTCATGCGCTCGGATGTGTAAACATTCCTTTGATGTGGGAGACCAGAGGCACTGCCAGTTAGTCTTAGCTAAATTGAATATCTGGGTGACAGAGTTATTTACAAGTGGGTCAAACTTAGTCCCCCACACCATTAGCTATCCTGCTGCCTAGAAAGCCAAGACTCACATGTTGGATAATGAGAGCCAACCCTACAAAATGTCCCTCCATAACAATAGTGAAACACCGAGTGAGGAGTAGGATAAAAAAACGCCTATTCCTAAATAATTACAAAGCAACAGCTAGAGGCGATCAGGCAGACATGTCTGATAGCTCCATATCAAACATGTGACACACAGGTGGGCCATAGGCCTACAACAATGCCCTATGACGGACAGCAGATACCTAGACAAACACAGAGTACAATGTTAAGGCATCCAAAGGCTTGTATCTTACTGCAAAATTGTCACAACACAGACACACTAATTGTACCCTGTTTCATTGCAGAGGAACACGGATCTCCTGCTGATCTGCCCTTGACATGGTCCTTGAAAGCCTCCAAACCCCACCTTCAGTCACAAGGAGGAGCACATAAGAAGCAGCCACCACAGTAGAACCACCCGCCACCCCAATTGTAAGACCTGCCAGCTCCAACACAGCTGAGGACTCTAACGACACTGGCACCAGCTTCGAAAGAACTGTCGTTGGGGTCCAGCGGGAGCTGGCAAAGGAGGTGCGGGTGGGGATGCAAAATATGGCAGCCAGCCTTGAGGGGGTGCGTTCGTGCATGTTGTCAACTGCTGATCAGGCAGCTGCAATGCAAGCCAGAACTTTGCTCTTGGAGGACATTTCAAAAACACTGAAGGAAATTGGCACAGCTGTCATCCAGTTGACACAACAACTCCAACTGCAAGCCACTCAACGTGTGCACGAATGCAACATAGAACCCCTCAGGGCCGATCTGGCTGCCTACCATCGGGATGTGGCTGCCATTCTGAAAAACCAGCAGGCCCTCCTTGCTGCAGTACTGCCCTTCCTTACTCAACAGGGATCAGCCCCCGGGATGTCTGCCTCCATGTCTTCTAACACTGAGGTGTGTGTTGCCCCTTCACAACCAACAACAACAAGGACACACCAGGCAACACACACATCAGAAGAAGAAGACATGGAACAGATAACATTCACACGCAAGAGTACCCGGAAGCCCTAGTCCCTGCACCATGCCCTACTCTGACCAAGGTCCTACGTTTTGCCACATGCCAGTCTCACTACAACTAACCTCAACGACTGTTCGGCAATCCACTGTATGACTTGTCCACCTTGCCAGTGAATGTTTCTCTCCTACCAATTGGCATTTCATGTTCCTCTGCACTGTCTGTGACATCACCCCAGCATGTCAGGAGCATCATCCACACCCCTTCTGTAGGATCACCATGTAATAATGCACCAGAAAGGAGTCAGCAAACATGGTGAATGGACATTTTGCACTACACCACCTATAAATAAATATCACTTGCACACCTATTGTGTCTCTGTGTCATTTCAAAATTCAACTGTGCAGTAGATAAATCCAAAGTGGCTGTGTGGCAACCATGTCGATTCTCTATACTACTGTCCTGATTTCATGTATACTGAAACATCTGTGCAGTGGCCAGGATTGCATCATAGCTTTACTATACTGAGGAAAATAACTGATGAAGGGACTAAGCACACACAATCATGCTGTGTTGGACAGAATGATGCACCATCTATAGCTATTCTACACAACTAATGGTGGCTGAGAAATATAGGCACCATGCAATACTAAAATTTGAAATTATGCTGTAGAATGAAAGGAATGATAAACAAATTACACAGCATCAATCACCCTTACGGCGTATACTTCCATGAAGGAAATTAATGCTGAATCAGTACACACATGATGTAGGTCAGCAATGACAGCAACAAGACAAGAGTGTGAACAAATCATCATCTATAAAGCTCTCCCTGAACTTCACAATGCTGTCCGACCTATCTATTTACCTACAATAACAAGTCTGGAAGCACTCTTTGTGAAGTAGGATACATACCAACCCCAAACCTTGATGATCAATGCACACTACCAATGGTGGCTCTCCAACATGGTGGATACTTACCAATTCAGCACACGGGTAGCTGGCATGTTAAACCTCATAAGCCTGGGGATAGCGAGCATGGAACACAAATGTCATACTTAAACTTTCTGCTACACTGATGTCAAGGCCATGAAAAGGTAGCACCTAACGCATCAGGTAAAGGGTTAACAAATGTTTTATTTAAAAGTAGTAATAAAAGAGGAAACTAAGGGAAAGGTAAACCTACACTAATCTAACCTGACTACTACTAACCCACAACTGTCCCTAACTAACCTAAGCTAAACTTACTCTACACATGTAACGAAACGATCTAAACATCAACCCCCCACCCACCATTAAGAGACAAGACACATGCAGGACAACACTTACTAACCTACACACATACTATACTATCTTAAACAAACATATATTTTTTTTTTTTTTTTTTTTTTTTAAACAGGAATCCCAACATTGCCCCCCACCCACCCACCCACACAAAAATATTAGATAGAAAGAATAAGGACCCCCCACCCTCTTACCTAACACTAACTAAGCTAATTTCCTATACTTATCCTATAACTAACCCCCCAAACTCAACTAACAGTATGAAAAAGGAAAGAGGTGAGAGGGGAGGGGTAAAAGTTCAGGAGGGCAAAATGACTAAAGATTTGCCCTCTGAAGTGTGCGCCGGATGGAGCGCACCTTCTTCTTCACCTCAGCCATGTCCTCCGTCAGGTTGTCCACCTTGCCAATTAACCTGTCCAATTTTCTAGACAATGCCTGGAAGGCTGCAGGGTCAATAGGAGGGTCAGTGCTGGTCTGCGTGCCGGTGGAGGTGGATGTTGGTGCTGGAGTGGAGTGGCCACGGGACAGCCCTGCTCCCAACACACGGCTGGGTCCAGGTCTTGATAAAGATGCCTGGTCCGTCGATGGGTCCCCTTGGGCAGACCTGGTGGTTGTAGTGGCGGTGGTTGTAGGTGGCACCGTTGGGGGAGCCTGTGGTGTGGCATACCACGCCCCGGAGGCCCGATCCGAATTATATCTGCGGGCCATCCTCCGATACCCACACTGCACCTGCAGGATGTGCCTGTACCTCATTGCACGGCGCTCAAAATTGTTGCGCTCTGCGGCACTCATGTTTGCAGCTGTGAAGAGAAAAGGGAAATATTGAGCATTGAATTTACAGTGGGTTGAATACCACAATGGGTCATTTGTCCATTACTAGAAATGTATTGTTTGCAGCAATTGTTACACCATAGTTCACGGAAAGGCTCAGAGAAAGTACATGTGAATCATGCATACCTAAGGTCATATCACACATAGCATATCCATGTCTCTACATGATGGATGACATCACCCGAAACTACTCATCCAAATCATACCTAAGGCATTTGACATTATGGCACCAGCTCTTCCGCATACTGACTTCAGTACATATGTCATTCTATGTGATAACACTCACACTCCTCACTCAATAGCATTTGGAATTAGTTGTGTGCTAAGATTGAACCCCTGGCCCAGAATCATATGTCCACAATAGGGGTCAGATGTAGGAATTTAGAAAAATCAACTAGCAATTTGCAAAGCAGAACGGTGTCTCTGACACCATCTGCGAGTCACTATGGGGTCCCTAAAACCCACCTCATGAACATCAATGATGTGGGTTCCAAGTTGCCCCACCTTAGCAACATGGGCACTCACGGGGATGGAGGCCTGCTGGGACCAGCAGAACTCCATAGACGTGACTGCTTTTAAAATAAGCAAGTTATTTTTCCCCAAGTGTATGGCCGTTTACCGGAAAGGAAAATGAGCTGCAATTAGTTTTCAATCACAACAATTCAACTTGGAAATTTTCACGGTAATTATTGGTCCCTTAGACCACTGGCTGTTTTGCGCAGGATTATTTTAGTCCACTCACAAAGGTGAAGCTTTACAATGAGGACCCCTTCCAGTCAGCAAGTTGGTTACCATCCACTTCAAGTTGATGATAACAGCTACTCACTTTGCAACCACGTACTCGGTTGCAAATGGGATTGCCTACCACTTTGATTTGCAAGTAGGTCTGGTAAAACCCTTTAATATTTCAATTTTGAAAAGCATTTTGCTAATATGTACATGACCACCAAATACATTTTGGAATAGGAAACAGACGTTTGCAAATCCCACACATATATTTATGCCATTTGCAACGTGTAGACATTTTTCTCACTCTGGCCCAAGGTACTAACTCAAGTCACAAAAGGTGTTAAGGACGTGTCACATACTGGTTGCTACAGTCCTAGGTACCCTGTTTCACAGTAAGATCCCAGTCTTTGTGGGTGGTGTGGGAAGAACAACCAACAATCCCATGTTCAATGCACACCCAGGAGTGTACAGAAAGTTCAACAAGTATGTGCCTTCACACACAACACCTATGAAGGGCTAGCAACACGTTGTAGTCAGCCCAACCTTGTCACATCCCAGGTCCACACATGTCAAACTGGTATGACTTAGCCCAACATAACATACTATTAGTGAGGCATGTTTAACAACACACACAGAGGAGGTAGTACACCCATTCACATGATTCAACTGAACACCTAGGGCATTGCACTCAAGTCACACACACTTCGAGTTCACCTTGTGGAAGTACATGCCCCCGGAAGATCCAACCTACAGTGTACACAGTCCATCCTCAACTAGGAAGAAGCATTTGTCATCAAAGCCATGTGCCTAAGCTATCTGGGAGACTGTCAGTCTGATATGCAGACTCAGTTGATGGCAAGTCCCTGACCAAGTCTAACATTGACCAGTGTATTAAAAATGAGTCATACCATTCCCAATTGCCGGCCTAATTGAATGGGCTACAGCCCCTCAATCTGAGAGATGACTACGTATTGCTTTGCAGAAACATAATTCAAATTTGATATCACACTAAAAGAACAAAGCCAATGAATGGCCAGCAAATCAAATCATGAATTCTCTTTAACAAACAGTAATCCATCATGCGTCATTACCAAACAATGTAAATAGCACTCAGGCGACACTCACTGTAGGTATCGGGGTCGTCAAAATGGGCCACCTCTCCCACGGTGTACGGGGCTGGTCCACCTGTAAAGCATGAAACAAAGATTATACTCAGACTGGGTGAACGGACAAATGATTTCTGTTACAATGACACTGTGTGAATATGACATGGTAATGATCGACTTTGACACATGCTCATCCTGCATGGAAAACTTTGTATTCAACATTATCATTGGATGAGTCTCCTGCTCCAGTGTCACACCCTACTACACTCATGCAGTGGCCAGGACAGTCATGTGTCGTCCAAGTTAATCCTCCATTAGTATGCCCCAACAATAATGTTAACCATACATCTCAGCATGTGCATCCCAGAGAGACATTCCAAAACTGGTTCCATGAGGACTGCATGACCACTCACAATCAAACAGGCTATGTGGACAGGTTCAACACACAGCAACCAGACACACATGTGACATATGTGTGAACAACATGACTAACTTCATGTGACGTGAAGGCAACACACATGTATAGCATCATCATGTGTTTCCAATTTTCTGTCTAGCTATGGCGTCTGCATATGTAGGTATGTTGTTTCTACATGACGTACTCACTGGCCATTATGACCAGTGGAGTACAAATAGAGCAGTTCACGTGTTGCTTTTCTGACACAAATGCAACACTACATTACATGCAGCTACAGGCATCTGGTATGTGTTGCAAAAATGAGCCATCGGACTGGTAGCATAAGTCTTCATACACATACTGCAACAAATACACATTAGGACACATATGTATACCTTGGTAGCGCAGCATTTGCAACATTTTGTGACGCAGAGAGGGGGCGACTTAGCAAAATACAAATAGATGTTGGATTTTAATGCTGTTATTGCGTGTACATGTGTTGCAAAATATGGGGATTTATGTGTATAACCATGGGCCTAGGTTTCCCTAGCATTACACACAGTCAGCTACTTATTTTGCAGATTGGCTAACAATCATCACATGTTCACACACAGATTTCTATCATTCCCATTTAATAGATTTTTACTCACCAACATGGCCACCAATCCGGAGTCCCAGGTGGTCCAGCAGGTCCTGTTCCCTGGTGACCAGATCTGCCCAGCGGTGCTTGAGTTGGTGTACATTTCTCATACTCCCGTAGACCCGGACCAGGTGATGGCGCACCTTCTCCCACCGGATTTTCCTCGCCTCCGTGTGATACCCCTGTATCACACGGCCCCCAGCTTCCAGCATTGGTGGCAGGAAATGGCTTACTAGCCATAGGAACCCCCCCAATTTGTCTTCACCCATCCTGGACAGGCGAGGCCTACCTGACATATTGAGAGGACTAATGCTGGACAAAATAAATATGAAAGTAAAAGTGGGAAATGGGGAAAGGTAGAGGTGTGAAAGAAAAAGAAGAAGGAGAAAAATAGCCCAACTAACCCCACAAACTATGCTACCCACAACAGACTCCCACTGACAATACAAACTATCACAGGTATAGACAAAATAACACTAAACAGACTGAGACAATGTTATACAACAATAATAGATTGACACTAAGACAAAATACAAGGCACACAGGACACAAAAGCAGTAAAACACAGGACAACACCTTTCACACAACCACACAGTCTAGATAAATCTGAGACTGCAAAGTGAAAGTTAACTCCCAGTACAGAATTTGTAAACAGGATATCCTATTACATCACTTCCTGCAGAAAATGGCCGCCGTTTTTATTTTCCCGTTTTGCGTCATATTTTCACGCATACACAGTTGTGCGTCATTTTTTTTTTGACGCATTACAGTGCACATGATGCGGAGGGAAAAAATATGATATGAATATTAATATTTTATAATGTACATGAGATGACCAACATATTGTCTAAGTAGCGTCAATTTTACCACGCATACAGCATTGTGGTCATTTTTTTTACACGTACAGTAGTGCACATGATGCGGAGTGAAAAAATATGATATGAATATTAATATTTTATAATGTACATGAGATGACCAACATATTGTCCATGTAGCGTCAATTTTACCACGCATACAGCATGGGCGTCATTTATTTTACACGTACAGTAGTGCACATGATGCAGAGTCAAAAATATTGTGGATGTAAATTATACTTCGAAGGCAAAACATTAAGACACTTTTGGATACATTTGTATTTGACTCTGCATTGTGTGCACACATGTACGTGAACAAATTATGACTGCCATGCTGTATGCGTCGAATATGGAGCAAATTTTTCCTTATGTCTTCATGTTTTTAGCTTTGGAAAGGGGATTTGTCATGGTCAAACGGTGCGATGTGATACACATATGTGTTTGTATATGACACATGTCCGTTGTTTTACGTATAGAAGGCATTCACACTGTAATGTTTGGGATACGTTAACTAATGTATTGACCATATTTGACGACATATTTGGTGTAATTGCTGATGGCTATTTTGAAATGATGGATGGGATACCATTATGTATTCCGTCTCCAAAATGTGTCCACATTTATGATGGTGATGCTTTTATCTGTAGTCCTAACAGGGAGTGGGAGAGTCACTTTCCGTTTTTAAGGGGCTGAGCATGTCCCATTATGATTTTGTGTTTCAGATTTGTGTTGGACTTGTGACATGGAGGCCACACATGTGCCTTATGCATGTGTGTGGTTCACAAGTACATGATTCTTGTATGTTTTGGGGGCGGTAGAGGTGGACTTAGGCCACCAGCACCCTAGGATTTGACCATCCAGAATAGCTACTGTATCCATGGAGTATATTTATTATATCATGGCAAACCTGCAGCAGCGGGCTAATGTAAGGCCATATGGTATGAATGACTGTTGACCATTCATTCATCTCAGTAGCCCATTTGACGTTTGCAGTAATGATGAATTGGAGCAAACTTGCATACCATTTTACTATGACTATGTTTGCAAGACTCTCAGCGTTCCCGATGTGATAATGAGAAGAATATTTTTGTTGTCTGTGTCCCTTTCTGCATAAACTGGTTTAGTGTCATGTTACAATCTTCCTGCTAGGTTCAGACTGGGACACAACTGTGATGGTCTACTTTCAAATAGTAGATTGATTGTATGACATATGTGTACATGTGTGTTGGAATGTGGATCCACTATCACCTGTCTGGGTGTATGTTGTCACTGTAACTTCAAGGTCTCCTCCTGAGTTAGTGGCAGCTGATGTTGTAGCTATTGTGTATTGCTCATATCACACACTTGAGAGTAGACATTGATGACATGGTCACGTACACATGGATGGTCCCACCCAGTCTCTGAACACGTGTAATGTGACTTTCAAATGATCTCCAATTATGGGCTGGATGAGAGACTGTTTCAGTTGTTTGGATCCGGCATGTGTAATTGTCACATTTGTACTCTTGTTGGGCTCTGTGTATGATAATGTACCATGTCACATCCTACCCTCTGTGCATACACTTGTGATGTTTATTTTTGGTGTGATGAATTTTAATGGCATTCTTGATCAATGAGACGACATTCATCTTCAGCTATTTCAAACTAAAGGTGGTCAGAAATGAATAGGCCAAAGCATGATGTGGTGTTTGTTATCTGTGTTTATTTACAAGTGTGGAATACAAGTGATTATAATAACTTAAGTAAAAAAATTGTTCACAAGCTGTTGGCGCCTACGCACTCCTGCTGCGGTGTTAGGTTGTTCCCCCTCCTGTTGCAGGCCAGCATCCTCCTCATCATCATCCTCAGGCATGTCTGGGTCCGGTTCAAGGAGGGGAATGTTCCTTTTTACACAAATATTGTGTAATATGGCACAAGTGCATATGATCTTGCAGACCATCTCTGGAGAGTATAGTAGGCTTCCGCCAGTGATGTCAAGGCAGCGAAACCTTGACTTTAGGATCCCAAAGGTCCGCTCCACAATGCTGCGTGTCATCTTGTGGGCGTCATTGTAGGCCCACTCAGCAGCAGTATTTGGGTTCCCATATGGTGTCATTAGCCAAGGCTGGATGCCATACCCCTGATCAGCTGAAAGAGAAACACAGAATGGTATCAATTAGATGTAGGAGGCACTGTTGTACGTATCTTTGATGGCAGTAATTGTGTTGTGTTGTCTGTGACTATTTTGTGTACTAATGTGACAACCTATGGTTGTTGGTGGAAACTTTGGCATTGTTTTTTTTCCTTGGCTGAGCAAGTGTTTGTTGGCTAACTGTTTGTCAGCAGGATGTATCGGTTTCTCAAGTACAGTGTGCCCTCCCTTGCATTGTGACTTGTGACACAGGTGTCCGTGTGTCCTCACTGGGGGTGTGATGAACATACCCAGGCCATCCCATCCCTTAAAAGTTATGCATTGTATTAGTGTACAGGTTATTGTGAGACTTCCAATTTGCAAGGTGACATTTAGGCAACCACAGTCATGAATGTCTTCACACTAAGCTGTGGAGTAAATTCCAAGGTGTGAGAGGTTCAATGGTGACTTGTGAAACATGGCTAGTGATGTGAGTACCTCAGTGTGTTCCTGTCTAGGTGTTGCTATTGTGGTGTATGGGTTGTTTATCCTAGAGGGTTTCTGTGCAGTGAGTATATAAGTAGATTTTTGTCCTTACCAACAAGTAGTCCATTGCCATACCGTCCATCCTGGAAGTGTTGGTTGATGGTGGAGTGACGGAAGATGAATGCGTCATGTACACTCCCAGGATATTTAGCCACAATGTTGCTGATCAGTCCTTGGTGATCGACTATGGCCTGCACGTTGATGGAATGTGTGTGCTTCCTGTTGCGGTAGAGGTGTTCACTCG